>NC_051072.1:15820982-16462232 GCF_004664715.2 Peromyscus leucopus | reverse complement strand
AGGGGCTGTTTCTGACTCTTTTGATGGCTTTTGGGACCCTTATTCTCATACCTGGTTATGTCATCCAGCATTTAATGTGATATGCCATATTTGGTTGATATCCATTGGAGGCCTGCACTCCTTGGAACAGAAACGGAGGAGAAGTGGATGGTGGGGCAAATGGGAGGCAGAGGGGAATGACTGGTAAGAGAGGAAGGAGGGTAACAGTGGTCAGGTGGTAAAAATAAATAAATAAAATGTATATTTAAAACATTTAGAATTAAGAACATTCAAACAAGTTTTAGTAACATTGGATAATTTATTCGTGTTGTATATCATCATAAAATAAAATAAAAAGTTTTATCATAACATTCTAACAGAAACTGAAATACTTTCCTGGAGTAGTTGGAGTATATCTAAACTGTCATATTATAAACATTTTTCATTTTGAATTATATATTTCTATGAAGGTTTAATATGGTTTCCTTTAAATTTGTATGCATTTCTTTCTACCTTTTACTACTTATATGGGAAAACACTTAACTCTCTTTAAAAACATTCTGGGACAATGGCTACCATCATTTTAATTAAGTGACAATATTGTCCTAAATTTTTCCATAATTGACCAGATTTTAGTGATTACAGATCTTGCTTGATAAAAAAATGTTTGTACTTATTGAGTTGAGAATAATTGAATATGAAGTTCTATGGTATTTAAAAATATGTACAAGTTATTCATTAAATTATTGATACACAGGCTTGCACATTTAACTCAAATACATACAAACACGCCTGCCAGAACTTAGAATAATGAAACATATTACAATACAAATAATACATTTTCAAAAGATTAATATTAGGTGACTTAATAAGCTTACTGAACCAAAAGGAGCATATAAAATTACTATTTTGTATGCATTATGAAATGTAAAGATATAGCATCTTTTCCTAAAGTAGTTTACAGAATAAATAAGGAATATGCAGGTGATTTTTACTCATTCATTAATACTCTATTTTTTATGTTTGAAGTGGAAGGGGTGGCTTGATATTCTAGGAAATGGATGAATATAGTTCATCAGTTGCTGGATACTTTAAATAAAGATATAAAGATGTTAACTCTCCAAAGAAAAATTTTGAGCATTTGTTTAATCAAATTTATGGATAGCCTATTAACATTTATAAAAAAAATACCATATGTTAAGATAGAAATTGACGCTTTGGAATCTATCACTATGAGAAAAGAAAATTTTCTAAATAAAAAATATGCATAGGAGTTTCTAGGAAGGATGCGGTTGTTATATTTGCATAACCATTTGAGTATTTGTAATTTGAAGTATATGAGGAACAATTCTTATATGCTTATAATAAGGATTTCTGTACACATTTTATATTTATATTTTCAGCTCCCTGAAATGATATGTCAAATTTATTAAGCACAGAAAATAGATCATTTCTATAATATGTCTCACTCTATTCAGGAACATTTTATGTATTTCATTGTACCTAAAGCAAAAAATGTCATGTTCATGTTTTTTTTCCTAACAACAAGTATATTAAGGCTACTTTTAAGTCTAATTCAGGATGAAAAAAATGCTTATGGAATTTGTCTTGGACAGAAAAACTAACATGTATATTTCAGCTCATTATCATTTATTGTGTAAACTGGATCATCTATTAATGATTGAGAATCATTTAAATAATTGCATATCATGCAAAAGATAATTATGAATATGATTTTGAAGATATCTGAGCCTTATGACTTTGTTCATATCCTTTAGAAGGAGATCCATATAGCTATAAAAAAGTCTCAGTTACTATATTAGTATGCCTTTTTTATCCTTGTAGGTTATACATATATATCTTCTCAGACAGTAAATGAGACATTCTTTTCATTTCTTAATCTGATGCTATGTAATGGTGATTAACATCTGGAATTGAAAATGACTGAATTGGTGACTGGAAATCCAAAAGAAGCATTCACTCAAGTGTGCAAATCAAGCCTTTTGATAATGATTGCAGACATGATGCGAGGAGCTTATTGCTAGTGAATTATGGTGGGTCGAAAGAAACTTTTGCATGAAGCATCTTCTAGACTCTTTAACTTTTAGTAAGGAATGTCTGAAAGAGGCTTGGCCAGATCAGAAGTTTGTAGTAAAAGTTAAATCAGAAGATCCTTGTTTGCTCTCTCCAGAAGCCTTGTAGCCTACTCATTACAAACGAACTGGATGGAAAGGGCACAGGGCATTTTTGTTGTACAGAATTTGATAAAAAGGGTTCTTTGATGTGGATTTCATCTCCACAACTCTCTGATGCTAGGACAATAAAGCACATAGGTTTCCAAGGGGGTAGAATCCTTGCTGTGAATGGGAATGATCCTGATCTTCATTGACATGCTTGTTTTCAGGAGCTTCTTCTTCATTAGCTTCTTCTTCTGGAGTTCAGTTAAAGAGGAGTCCATCTGCTTTTTAAGCAAAATAATTTTATAATAACTAAAGTTCTTGAGAGATTGGTTCACAGAAGATGTCATTGTGGGGAAGTTTATAACCTGAAGAGAAAAATATCATTTCTGGGTTATAATGGGAATAATTCTCAATATCATCCTCACTTGAAAATGACAGAAATAGAGAAAAGAGAGGCAAAATGAAAAACACAGTTGCAGTCCAGGCCACTGTAACTCTAGCTTGTATGAGTGTGAATTTTATAAGAAAATGCCCCAGACTGTAAAGGGCAGTGGAGAAACAACAACCAAGCCACGATGGGATGCACAGGGACAGCACTGTAACAAGAAGATAGCAGAGGAGCTTAGATGCGATTGAGTGTAATCTCTCAGGAAAATGAGGGCATGGGAAAGTTAAGAGATTTGCACACATTTATGAGAGAAATAAAGACATCAGCAGAACAAGGATTGCTATGTGTTAACCCTGTCTATTCCTCATTTTATGTATTTCTATCCAGGAAAATAAAAAGCGGAGACAAATGTTGGTTGTCCCCACCTTACTAATCCATATAAATTGTATAACTAATCATGATACAATTTAAACTAGAATTCAGAATAAAAGCAGTTCTGTCTTGGGAAACCGCTCAGTTTCTAATAGAAAATATAGGAAATCAAAAAGTGAAAAATGTATGAAAATTATTCGTTCAAGTTATTGTAACATTAAAAGCAGAAGGAAAAAGTAGATATGGTTCCATGTAAGAGAGGTCTTTCAGGACTAGTGAGGTGACTCAGTTGGTAAAGTGTTTACAGTATAACAACAAATATTCCTAGTCTTGCTCTCTGTTTAATGTCCGGCTGTGAGTCTCTATATTTGTTCCTATCTGCTCCAGGAGGATGCTTCTTTGATGAGGGCTGAGTAAGGCACTGATCTATGAGTATAGTAGAATATCATTAAGAGTCATTTAATCACTATTTCTTTTTAGAATAGCAGTGTTTGGTTTTACTCAAGGCTTCTGAACTATCTAGTCCATAGTTCTTCATCCCCAAAGCAGTGTTGGGTATGGCTTCCATTTTGTCGAGTTGGACTTAAGTCAGTTCAGACACCAGTCAGTTACTGCTACAAGCTTTGTGCCACCATCGCCCTAGCATATTTTGTAGGTAGGACAACACTGTAGATCAAAGGTTTTGGGGTTGAATTGGTGTGCATGTTCGGTAGCCTACTGAGAACTTTTTTTTTTTTTTTTTTTTTTTCGAGACAGGGTTTCTTTGTGTAGCTTTGTGCCTTTCTGGATTTCACTCTGTAGACCAGGCTGGCCTCAAACTCACAAAGATCCACCTGCCTCTGCTTCCCGAGTACTGGGATTAAAGGCGTGCACCAACAACACCTGGCAACCTACTGAGAACTTTTTACTACCAAAGATTCCAGAAAAAAGGGTAAAAGTTCTGTGTAGGCACCAGCTCAACCTATCTATGTTCAATGAGTTGTGTGAGTGTTGCATTCAGCAATGGGGCCACGTTGTAAGCTTGTGGAGAACAAGCAACTGTCTTGGCAACAGTTTGGGTCGTATAAGGATTTCTACGTAACCCCTCCGGCCAAGGATTTAATTAGATCTAACCTTGGAGCACTAGCTCCTAAATGGAATTTCTTCATTAAATCCCTTCTGTCAGAGATCAGAGGAACCTCTCTAGAGAGGATATTTTATTTTGTTGTGTTTTGTGGTTATCTCATAGAAATCTGTTCTTTTCTAATGAGAGACAGAAAGGGAATGGATCCAGATGGAGGGGAAGTGGAGATGAACTAGAAGGAGTAGAGGGAGAGAAAATGGTAACCAGGATACATTGTAGGAAAAAAAACAATCTATTTTCAATAGAAGGGAAAAAGAAAACAGGAGAAATGGAAAATCCATTTTTATCTTTAATATCAAGTATAATTTTTAAATATGTTATCATTTTATATTGATAGAAAAGAAAACTGATGCCTGGCTATGCCTGCTATTTTGTTAAAAATGCATAAGCAAAGGAAACAAAATAGTGAATCTAATATTAAGAAACTATTTTGTCCATAAAATATTTTTTTATAATTTTTAATTCTTTTGCTATAAAATTCACAAAGATAATCCCACACTGATGTTCTTCACTGTGGTTCCCACTATTGCATTTTGAATATGAAATGCCACACAGGGACTCATGGGATGTAGACATACTCTCTGATTGTTAGTACTATTTGGGAAAGTTCTGCAACATTTACATGAAGACTTGGCTGGAGGAACTGGGTTAGTGTGGAGGTCCATTTAGTAGGGTTTGCACATTATTCTTGGCCCCTTTCTAACTTCCAGAACCACATCCTGGCTGTCATTTGCATAGAACCTATATTTGTGCTATAACTGAAGGAATATTTCACTTTACTCAGGCCCACCAGGCAATGGAGTCATTCAGTCTCGCCCTGAATCCTTTGAAACCATGAGCCAAAACAAATGCTTTCGCAGGTATTTACAACTGCAATAAAGAGCCTGACACACACCAGCAAGAAACATTGAGCTTACGACCGATATAAGTTTTCAGAATGCATTTTTTACCTAAACCTCAAAACACTGTTTCCAGGAGGAAATAGTTTATGAACTTGTTTATTTCTTAATATGACCAACACATATTTAAATACTCAGTGACTGAGAGAACTCCATGAGTATGTTCTAAACAGATCCTTAATGCTGGGAGAAGAAGTGAACACTAGCCCCCATCCCAAACTTAGAAGCTATCTCCAATTGATAACAACTTGCAAATAAAAATTAGTTTTCTCCAACAAACCATTCTTAGCAATAAGTCCCATGTCCAGCAGTAGATGTCCAATACAAAATTAACGAAATGGCAACTTTGGAGGTTCCTTATCTTTAGAGGTTGTGCCAAGGCAATTTTTTAAAATAAACTATCTAAGTCTTGTGTGTGTGTGTGTGTGTGTGTGTGTGTGTGTGTGTGTGTGTGTGTGTGTAAAACAGCTTCAGTTTTTGTACCTTTATGGAATTCCTATGTGTGTGTCTCTGCATAAACATGTGTCTCTTGTGCTTTTTCTTTGTCTCTTTTTAATTCTGTTTGTTTGCTTTGTCCTTGTCCAATATGCTTGTGATCTTAGTTTACTTTGTTTCATTATCATTCCTTAGATTCCTGTTTGTTTTCTAAAGAGAGCCAAACATGTGCAGATCCAGCTGGGAGAGGCTGGAGAAAAAAATTGGGAGGAGTTGGGGAAATGGAAACTATAACCAGAATTTATTATATGAAAAAAATCTATTTTTAGTTAAAGTGAAAAAAAAAAACTGCAGCTTTAAAGAAAATGGTAATCTAATTTAAAAGAACAATGACTGTTAAGATGACTTGCTGGTGGGAATTCAAGCTTCTACAACCAATTTGGAAATCAATATGGCGATTTCTTAGAAAACTGGGAATCAATCTTTCCCCCAACACCCAGCTATACCACTCTTGGGCATATACCCAAGGAATGCCCGATCATACCACAAGGGCACTTGCTCAGCTATGTTTATATCAGCATTGTTTGTAATAGCCAGAACCTAGAAACAACCTAGATGCCCTTCAACTCAAGAATGGATAAATAAAACGTGGTACATATACACAATGGAATACTACTCAGCAGAGAAAAACAATGACATCATGAGGTTTGCAGGCAAATGGATGGATCTGGAAAATATCATCCCAAGTGAGGTAACCCAGACTCAAAAAGACAAAAATGGTATGTACTCACTCATAGGAGGATACTAGATGTAAAACAAAGATGACTAGACTGTTACTCACAACTCCAGGGAGGCTACCTAGAAAACAGGACCAAAGAAAGACACAGGGATTGCCCAATGACAGAGTAATGGATGAAATCTACATGAACAACCTGGACGTGAGTGGGGGTAATGGAGGACAAGGTTCAAGGAAAAGAGAGCTTAAGGGAGCGGGAGATCCCAGCTGGATCAAGAACAGAGAGGGA
This sequence comes from Peromyscus leucopus, assembly GCF_004664715.2. Classification (NCBI taxonomy): domain Eukaryota; kingdom Metazoa; phylum Chordata; class Mammalia; order Rodentia; family Cricetidae; genus Peromyscus; species Peromyscus leucopus. The sequence continues at coordinate 16,455,831 of NC_051072.1, read as the reverse complement.
GAACAAGGAATAAGAGACCATGATAAATGAAGACCACATGAGAATAGGAAGAAGCAAAGTGCTAGAGAGGTCCACAGAAATCCACAAAGATACCTCCACAATAGACTACTGCCAATGGTCAAGAGACAGCCCGAACTGACCTACTCTGGTGATAGGATGGCCAAACACCCTAATTGTCGTGCTAGAAACCCTGTCCAATGACTGAGGGAACTGGATGCAGAGATCCGTGGCAGGCCCCAGGTGGAGTTCAAGGAGTCCAATTGGCAAGAAAGAGAAGGGTTTGTATGAGTGAGAACTGTTGAGACCAAGGTTGGATAAAGCACAGGGACAAATAGCCAAACGAATGGAAAAACATGAACTATGAACCAAAGGCTGAGGGGCCCCCAACTGTATCAGGCCCTCTGAATAGGTGAGACAGTTGACTGGCTTGATCTGTTTGGGAGGCATCCAGGCCCTGGGACGAGGACCTGTCTTCAGTGAATGAGCTGGCTGTTTGGAACCTGTGGCTTATATAGGGACACTTGGCTCAGCCTGGGAGGAGGGGACTGGACCTGCCTGGACTGAATCTACCCAGGGGAGTCTTTGCCCTGGAGGAGATGGGAATGGGGGGAGGGATGGAGGGGAAGGCACGGGGGGGGGGGGGGGAGGGGGGAGAACAAACGAATCCATGGCTGATATGTAAAATTAAATTAAATTACAAAATTAAAAAAAAAAGATGAACAGGGGTCGACCTGGTAGACTCAGTCCAGGCAGGTCCATTCCCCCCTCCCAGACCGAGCCAAGTGTCCCTGCATAAGTCCCAGGATTCAAACAGCCAACTCATGCAACGAGCCCAGGACCCGGCACCAATGCACAGCTGCCTCCCAAACAGATCAAACCAAACGACTGTCTCACGCATTCAGGGGCCCTGATCCAGTTGGGGGCCCCTCAGCCTTTGGTTCATAGATCCTGTGCTTCCATTCATTTGGTTATTTGTCCCGGTGCTTTATCCAACCTTGGCTTCAACAATTCTCGCTCATATAAACCCTCTTCTTTCTCACTAATTAGACTCCCAGTGCTCCACCAGGGGCCCAGCCGTGGATGTCTGCATTCAGATTCCTCAGTCCTTGGATGGGTCCTCGGGGGAGATCTTGATCTGGAGGAGGTGGAAATGGGGGCTGGGCTTGGGGGAAGGGGGGGCGAGAGGGGGAGAACAGGGGAATCTGTGGCTATTATGTTGAACTGAATGGTGTTGTAAAATAATAAAAAAAAAAGATGAACAGAGAGTTCTTAAAAGAAGAAATAACAGTTACTCATGCATATCTGACAAGATGTTGAACATCCTAAGTATTTCGAGAAACACAAATTAAAACTACACTGATGGCTGGGTGGTAGTGGCGCACGCCTTTAATCCCAGCACTCGGGAGGCAGAGACAGGCAGATCTCTGTGAGTTCGAGGCCAGCAGGGTCAATTGAGTGAGATCCAGGAGGCACCAAAACTACACAGAGAAACCTTGTCTCGGAAAAAAAAAGGACACTGATAATTCATTTTACAGCCAGTCAGAATACCTAAGATCAAGGAAACAATGGACAACAAAGGGTGGCATGAATGTGGGAAGGGTGGTAGAATTGCCACCACATTTCACCTTTCCATTGGTTTCTTCCCACAAATACCTAATTCCTTCCCGCAAATACCTAATTTATTCCATGGAAAGGATAAAACTTAAAAAAAATAATAAAGTGAGGGTGTTTCTCTAGTCTCTTTATGCAGCTGTGTCATGCTTCTAGTGGGAACACATTGCCTCCCCTCCATTATTTAGAGATATAGAAGAGTTTGTTAGCTGAAGATACAGTGAATGGTTGGAAGTCCATGTCAGTGGCATTCTCTCTCAGTAGTGATCTGGGTTTGTACATCTGCACCAAGAAACACTGCTCATAAGTTTTCATGTCATGAGTGCAGGTCTTGGCTCTGTCTATTTAAATTCAATGGTTTAAGGCCAGCTCTCCTCTTGTGTCTCTGAATCCAGAAGACACAAATCATAATTCTACATTGTCCAGGAGTCCTGTTCCCTCCCCCTTGGGTGTTTCTTCATGATCATTAATTAATTTCATGAATATAGAACAGCTGGTAGATTGCTGGATTAACATACAAAAGAGCATCTTACTTGGTTGCTTCCTGGAAATTGAAGGCAAGACTGTTGCTTACAAAATGATGCATTTACAACAGAACTCAAGGCAATTGAACTAGATATGACCCAGAAACATCCTCTTTGAACAATAGCTCACATACTACCAAAAGAAGATATTCAAGATTCTAAGATGAAAAGGAACTGGTATTTCTACTAAGCTGTAGAACTTATGAACCACAAAAATGACCAGAACAGCAAGATATCCCAAAAAGGTGTAATGGTGGCATTTGCATCTTGACAATAACTGATAACCATAAAATACACTTAAGTCATACTCGATGGAAAGGAAATCATGTCTGGTACCCTAAACCTAGGCCAAGTTTAGTGAGGTGAAGGATCTTACAGTAAAACCTACTGCAGCCATTTCTTAAACCAACATAATTTATCACTGTGTTCTAAATAATATTGCCACTTCTCATCAAATAATCTTTTTGCAAAGAAGTAGCATATTATGGAGATCAGTAAGTGACCATGTGGTACTCAACACAGACATCTATAACATATCCCTTGTACAAAAGGCCAATGGAAATTTGGAGAAGACGTCAGAGAATCATGAACCAGAAGACAAAGACCTTTCTTGTCAGATAATGCATTCTTATTCTATATGGAAAGGGAAGCTGTTCTCATAAAATTTCCATAATAAAAGTGTAAACATGAATTTACATGCCAAAACGAATGGGAAAAAATCTCACAGAGGCTCACATGTAAATGAAGAGCTACAGGCAATTAATGTTTAACTAGACTTGGAGAAGTTGCCTTCTTCAGGGCTGAACCCCAGAAATTATCCAACTCCATGTGTTCAGCTCTAAATACATATACATACAAGGAAAGAGCTACAGTAAAAGGATTCAGCAAGAGTCCTTTTATGAAATCAAAGTTCACTTATATGAATTTAAAATAATACTACACACACACACTCACACACACACACACAATGGAGAGGGAGTGGCGTGTACAAGGGAGGAGGTGGAGGAAGGAGATGAAAGGGAACATGATAAAAATAAAGTAATTGCATAGGCAGCTCTCAACAAATAAATCAAATATCTATATGTCAGTGTGAGCAAAAAGTTGAACAATTTTAATTGATCCACTGGGTGGGGAAGGACATCCTTAAGACAAGAAATAAAGGTTTTGCAACAAGAGTGAGAAATTCAAATTGAAGTAGGTTGCATTTAGGAAATGTCAAGTATACTCTGTGGTGGTATTTTATTTGTATGTTAATAAATAAAGTTTGCCTGGAGATCATAGGTCATACATAGCCATAAACAGAAGTCAGGCTGTGGTGGCACATGCCCTTAATCTGATCACATAGCAGGCAGAGTCTCTGGGACACAGCCAAGCGTGGTGACACGAGCCTTTAATCCCAGTACCAACCATAGAGACCTGGAGGTCTGTGCAGACAGATAGTGACGAGGATGTGCAGTGGCTGGGCTTACAGCCAATGAGAAGGCAGAACAGTAAGGCAATAAAGGCGCAGGTTAGACAGGAAGAAGCTGGTTCTCTTAGGAAGCTATGGCAATGTGGTAAGCTAAGTTTAGTTGGCAGCTATTGCTCTGATCTCTAAGGCTTTCACCCCTGTATTTGGCTCTGTGTTTCTTATTTAATATGACTAGAAATTCATCTACAACACTCAATGAGTCTGGATTTGAAGTCGCAATTTATGATAAAATATAACTTTGAAATCATCAATGATAAGTATAAATTACAGATGGCTACAAAAATTTCTCCCATGGTTAACAGAGTTAATTTCTAGAGTCTAAAATTGAATTCTGTAATTCTTGCTCCTACTATTCAGCAGACAATATATATGCTCAAGAATAAATATTCTGTGATTTATGAATAAGATGTTAAGATGAGAATTGCTTAGAAAAAGAAATACATGTTTCCAGAAGAAAGTGTAAATAGCTCCAGTTTACAATGTGGAGAAGTAACTTGAAATACAGAAACACTCACGTCTTCCGATTTGGAACACTGAGAGGGATTGTTAACCTTCACAGAGTATTTTCAGTAGAGGACTCGAGGATGGGGCATATAATTATATTATGCTTACACAAAATGAGAAAGGATCAAAGCAATTAGAAGAAAGTTTGATAGCAGTTGCTAACAGATTTTATGTGGTTACTATTACCTTTTAGAATCTGGCAAATTTCAGTGCATTTTTAATGTCTCAAATCTGTTCTTTATAATTAGCCTCAGAAATACCTCCAAGCAAAAAGGTTAATACTGACAAAAATGAAATTTAAATTATGTCTATTCATGTGAAATTAATGCCTAACTTTAAGAAAATGATTAGCTTACAGAATACATAGAAGGTCTGCTGATTAGGAGCTAAGCATCCCGTGTTTGCTTTACACTGTGTGTAGGATTAACCAATGCATTAGAGTATTACCTAATAGTTCCCTTCTTCTCTGCTCCATTTTTCGTCCTATTTTTAAATATCTTTCTTTTTTTTAATGCGTGAGACAGTAAGAAAGCTTTTCAATATTCTTTACTCTGAAAATAAAATAGTAAGGTCATCATTTATTTTAATGGTTTTAGAAATGAGTACACTTAGAAATAAACAAGTAAACAGAAACTAAAAGTCAGCTGCTCACTTAATCGATTTGCAGTTTATTTTGTCTGTTCATTTTGTTTTCAATGTAGTTTTTCATTATTTACTATACACATCATATTGATTAAGTATATACATTTGTTATGCTGTCCCAATGTGGCTTAAAACGTATCCTCCAATATTAAACAAGATGTACATTAAAACAAATAAACATAACTAATTCCATTTGTTGACACTATTGCCAGAGCACTTTATTATCAAATCACTACAAAAATAAAAAGAATCATTAGTGCTAATAGTCTAAATTTGCCTTGAAAATGTAAGTCCGACTAAATGCTATTTTTGACTTGATGAAAATATTAGATAGTTTAACATAAAGAGGTTGAATTTTTACCACTGTAGCAGAGCTACATTTTATTTACATAGTAAGATTTGAAATGAGTGTTTCTTCAATAAGGAATGGTTATGAAGAAATGCATGCATCCAAACCCTCAGCATTATCATCATTGGTATCATGGTATAAATGATACTTAATCACAACAATGTAATTGATTTTAATTTTGACCTTTCTTCTTGTACATTCTTGGAAGAGATTGAAATATAGCTATAACAAAATGAAAATAAACATTGTTTCTGATACTCACTTGGGTTTGTAAAGAGACACTTAACCTGTATGTTCATTTTGTTTCTGTAAAGTTATTTGCTAACTTCAAAAAGAAAAGAAGGAAGGAAAGTAGGGGAAAAAAAGGAAAAAAGGAGGGAAGACAGGAAGGAGGGAAGACAGGAAGGAAGGAAGGAAGGAAGGAAGGAAGGAAGGAAGGAAGGAAGGAAGGAAGGAAGGAAGGAAGGAAGGAAGGAAGGAACTTTCCCATTTGAAAATCAAATTTCCTAATGTCCATTTTTACAGATATACACTTAGAGGACTTCAAGTGAGTGTTTTCTGTAGCACACTCGTGAGTTAGGGTATTCGATTTCAAAAACAAAAATTAACAAGGTAAAAAGCACAGCACTGAGGCACTAGCATAATGGTCTGTGTATGCAGAGATAGAAAAATGAAAAAGACAATATTTCTGATTCATTTTCATGATCCATTGGCCAGCTGCTTTCAGGAGAATATCTAATGAAGCATGTGCCATCGTGCTGCCAGGCTCCACAGCGTGAGCTGTGCTTTCACCTTATGGTCACATTCTTCACTCACTACTAATACTAAAAGGTCCATGTGTTTGGAGCACATTAAAATAAGATATGTATATATTATTCAACTTCCTTTGAAAATCGTTGGCTGCTGCCACACCATTTGTAGGAGTGACAGCATTCAGTGGAGCATTGTTCTGTGAAATAGAATACAGAGTCACACAGTGTGAAGGGAAAAAAAATGTAAAATCAAAAGTTTTCCGGGAGCTATTATTTAGTAAGGCTTTTGTTAAGTACGTAATCCTGCAAGAGCTCACCTGCAATTTTTGTTTCTTTCTTCTTCCAAGAGAGATTGAGTTTTTCAAATAATCTGATTGTAGTGTTGTTTTATTACATGTGTTTGATGTTCTCATTACTTAACCGTTTTGTGTTGTATACTGTGTTTTGCACTGTAAAAATACATCTATATGCTCTCCGACATTACATCTTACAATTGAGTGTTGACAGTATAACAATGGGAATTTCTTGCTATGTTATTATTACAAGCATTGAAAGTAAAAAATCATAAAATAACTGGTTCTGACATGTCAAAAGTAATCAGCGTTGTTTTAAGCTAACTACTGGTTGCAGGGATTGCTCAGTTGAAGGGAGAAACATAATTGTTAAACTCATTTTTTTCTCTGCATCTCATTAAAGCCTTGAAATTAACATTTTGTTAAAATGGAGAGTTTATGGTGTTGCAATCATGGATTATAACTGTCATGAGGAAGATGAGAATGTGTCCTGTGTTTATCTACTAAGCCATGACTAACTCAGAATATTTAACCCAAGTTAGTACAGTCATTAAACATGCTTTGTTATGTCATTTACTTTATTATATCTTGGTCTTGTTCTATGAATAATACATTCTGTGTATGAGGAAATTAGAGAAATTATACTAGTGCTGAGGGCCAAGCTCCTGGCCAAGATTCCTTGGAATTATACTCAAAGTGTTTGCCTGCATATCATGTAGATAACAGAAATTAAGTGATTGTTAAAGAATACAAGGTGGTAATCATTTAAATGCCTAGGAATATTGCATTTTTGTTATTCAGTATATCTTGTTTCAAGCCCATTGGATACTGGATCTAGGATGTGAGATTAGAGGAAATGTACTACCTGGAGAAATACTCAGTTAGGATGCAGGAATGGATCAAGCATGGATATAGATTTCAACAGTCTCTCAAAAACAGGCTGATCTGCTCCCAAAGGCAGTTTGGGAGGAGTGATGTGCCTGAAACAAGGTAAATTTTTGTTAAAAATAAATACAATGGGCATGAAGAGATGTCTAGAAAAGAAAAAGTGCTTGCCAGAAAGGCTACTAATAACCTGATTTCCATCGCTAGGGCCCACATGGGAAGGAGAATATGAATTCCTCCAAGTTGTTATCTTACCTCCACACTTGCATGAAATATGTACACCCACATACATAATATAAATTACATGTACTCACGTACATACTCAACAGCATCTTTGGAGGTATACCTTGTCTCATAATGTCATGTCAGGGTTTTGATTTTTTTACTCTCTCTCTCCTTTTTAAATTTAATTTAATTTTAATTGTATTTATTTAATAGTTAATCAGTTTTTAATAATCACCTAATTCTACCCTGCAGGTCCTTTGCCTCTGTTTTTTTGGTTTTACAGGATTCCTGAACATGGGAATGAGAGGGCTGTGTCTTTATTTCTTTTTTATGTCCTTTTTGGGCCCTTTCCTTCTGTTTGTTTTCTCCCATTCTGATGTGTTGTTTTATCTCTTTATATGTTATTATTGTTCCTTAGAAGCCTGTTTTTTTGTTTTTTTTTTTTTAATGAAAGAAAGAAAAAGGTTGTATAAGGATGGGAGGTTAGGGAGGAGAAATTGGTAGTAGTAGAGGGATGGAGAACCATAATTAAGATATATGGAAACACATGAACTATGAACCAAAGGCTGAGGGGCCCCCAACTGGATCAGGCCCTCTGAATAGGTGAGACAGTTGATTGGCTTGATCTGTTTGGGAGGCATCCAGGCAGTGGTGCCAGGTCCTGTGCTAATTGCATGAGTTGGCTGTTTGAAACCTGGGACTTACGCAGGGACACTTGGCTCAGTCTGGGAGGAGGGGACTGGACCTGCCTGGACTGAGTCTACCAAGTTGATCACAGTCCTCGGGGGGAGTGGGGAGGCTTTGCCCTGGAGGAGGTGGGAATGGGGGGTGGGCTGGGGGGAAGAAGAGGGGACAGATGGGGGGAGAACAAGGGAATCCATGACTGATATGTAGAACTGTATGGTATTGTAAAATAAAATAAAAGGAAAAAGATATATTTTTGATAAAAGAATATTTTTAAGAGCAGTTAAGTTTAAAAATTTTTAAAATTGTCTGTTTTTTTTAAAATTATTTATTTATTTATTTAATTTCACATATCAGTCATGGATTCCCCCATTGTCCCTCCTCTCCTCCCCTGACCCCCTCACCAATCCTTTCCCACCTCCTCCAAGGCAAGGTCTCCCCTGGGGAGTCAGCCCAGCCTGATAGACTCAGCCAAGGTAGGTCCAGTCTCCTCCTCCCTACACCAAGGCTGAGCAAAGTGTCCCAGCATAGGACCCTGGCTCAAAAAAGCCAGCCCATGCACCAAGGACAGGTCCTGGCTCCACTGCCTGGGGGCCTCCCAAATCATTCAAGCCAATCAGCTCCTCAGCCATTGTTTCATAGTTCTTGTATTTCCACTAGTTTGGCTATTTGTCCCTATGCTTTTTCCAATCATGGTCTCAGTATCGCTTGCTCATACAATCCCTCCTCTCTTTGCTGTCATGATAGAACTCTCATCCAGTGTCTGATGGAAGCAGATGCAGAGATCCATAACCGAGCCCCAGCTGGAGCTCTGGTAGTCCAATCGTCAAGAAAATTTTCTTTAAAATAAAATCTTTCAATTCTTAAAGAAGATACCATATGATTAAATGTTTTATAAAGGAACCTCTGTTTTCCTCATGTGCATAATTGTGAGTTTCATAGAGTCTATGTTCTCCATTATTAGGAAGAGTATTTAGCAGGCTAATGAAATCTACTTGAGTTTGAAACTTTTAAATTTCTATTGAAAAAAGAATGCACAATGATATTTTTTTCATATTGATCATTTTTTTAATCAATTGATTCAGAAGTAGTTAGTGTGACATTTTACTAATATTTACCTTAGAGGGAAAACTGCTGTAGCATGAATTCTAATTGGTCTTTATAATTAAAAATCTGGAGTCAGATATCAAGGTGAAAGCTGAAAGATCAGAGAAGCAGAGCAGCCAGCCACCAGAAAGACTTCTTACCTCTAGGAATCCTCAGAATGGAAGGGCCTAGCTCCAGTCTTCACCCTGCCTTATCAGTTTCTCTCTGTGCTCAACCACATCACTTCCTGTTGTCTCCTCACAAGAGCTGGGATTAAAGGCATGTGCCCCCTAGGTACTGAAATCAAAGGCATTAGGTTGGGATTAAAGTGCTGGGATTGAAGGTGTGTGCCATCACTGCCTGGCCTCTAGTGGCTAGCTCTGCATTCTCATCTCCAGGCATTCACACACATATGTATGAAATGCAAATTTCTACTTGAGTAACTATAAGCTAAAATAGTCTTAATCATATTCCAGCTTTTGTTAAAGCACAAACCAAATATCCCCACAAACTACTGCTTCTATTTTTCAAAAACAAATTAATTTTAACTGTATTCTAAAAGTTTATCCTTATTTCCAATGACAAGTCTAGCTTTTACTATTCATCAAAGATGCATCTTTTTGCAGCAAATGGAGGGTACCTGAGAGTTCCATAACTGAATAAGTGACTGTAGGGTACCCAACCCAATTGGGACATGCACAATGTACCCTTACAGCTAAGACTTACAACACCCTTGAAGAGGGTCGGAAAGATCATGAGAGCCAGAGGGCAAGGATGCCTTCTGCATGATAGTATGTTCTAGATGTGAATGGAAAGGTGTACCCATAAAATCACAAAGCTATAGTTGTCTAAAAAAGACCTGAGGGGTGAGATCACAGAGTTTCATGTGCATGGAAAAGTCTCATAAGGCCCTACTCATAGGTCAAGGGCTATATGCAGTCAATGACTACTGAGGGACAAAGGCTCAGGTTTCTCCAGATATATGTCACCTGAAAGCCTATCCCAAGAGATCAGTCCTAAGCTATTCATGTACATACCTGCAATATTGAGTGGACATTGTGTGTGTGTTTATATATATACATATATAAGAATGAAAAGAACTTGAGAGGGAATGTATAGACATGGTAGGAGTTGGAGGAGAGAGGGCTTGATATATCATAAATACTCTAGATGTCATGACTTTTTAAGTTATTCATCAAGATCTTCATGATACTATTCCCTAGATCATTGCAAGAATGTTCTCTTAATTCATCCAATCTCAGAAACACTATTTTAAATATCTCTCAACAAATATCAATATGTGCATGTACTTGAAAACATTCACACACATATGCATGAAATGCAAATTTCTACTTGAGGAACTATGAGCTAAAATAGTCTTAATCATTTTCCAGTTTACAATGATAATGGAAATTCTACAGTTAAAAGTAGAATTTTCTATTTTTCTCTTCTCTATTTATTTCAATTGCTTGGAAAAAAGGTTGGGAGATATTAGACAACACACATATATATTTTTAAATATTTGCATATATATGTGTACAATGTATGTATATATATACATAGTTTTGCATGCATATCGGTGAAAATACTTATGCTCATATGTATCCATTCCATGTGTTCCAAATGTGTATGTGTATAGTATACACACACACACACACACACACACACACACACACACACACACACACATATAATATTTATATACTTGTACACAATAGTCATCTTAGGATACCTTTAACAGTTCTCCAAGTTTATAAAAATTGATTTGTAATGATTTCTTATATTCATTTCATTTTAAAAATTCTTTATAATGTTATATGCCAGTTCTAGTTATCTTACTGTCTGTGCTGGCATGTTTTACAGCAACTTGAAACAAGCTAGAATCATCAGAGAAAGGGAGTCTCAAATGAGAAAATACTTCCACAAGATCAGGCTGTAGGCAAGCATGTAGGACATTTTCTTAATTAGTGATTGAATTGGGAGGGCCCAACCCATTGTTGGAGGGGCCACCCCAGGCTGGTAGTTTAGGGTTCTAGGAAACAGACTGAGAAAGCAGTGAGAAGCAAGCCAATAAGTAGTCTTCTTCCTTGACCTTTGCATCAGCTTGTGCCTCTGGATCCCTGCCCTGCTTGAGTTCCTACACTCACTACCTTTGATGATGAAATGTTATATGGTACTGTGAGTGAAATAAACCCTTTCCTCTCCACATTGCTATGGTCATGGTGTTTTATCACAGCACTAGTAACCCTAACTAAGGCATTCAAACCATATTTTTGATTAAAGATGACATATTGATAGACTTCTTACTCAGCACCATCAGTGACATTTTCTATTTGTTGATTAAGCAATGTAGCACTGCTGTTGTCTATCAACTGTTTCTGCTTGATCATACTGCTTCTGCTACTCACATACCCAGTATAGAAACCAAACTTATCAAGAAAGCTTGAAAAACAGACATATTAAATATCTCATTGTTTCCAACATCCATTTTTTCTCTTTCCCTATCTCTATCATTTACCCCACTACATACAGATTAGCAAACACCCACAATTTAGTATGAGCTTGTCAAGACTGAGTTCTTCAAGGCCCACAACATTCTGTCTCTGTCTCTTTCTATGTATCATCTATCTATCTATCTATCTATCTATCTATCTATCTATCTATCTATTTATCTATCTATCTATCTATCCATCTATTTCATCATCATCATCATCATCAATATTCTATCTATCGTCTCTGTGCCTCTGTTTCTCTGTTTCTTTCTCTCTGTTTCTCCCTTCCTCCCTCCCCCACCTCTCTCCTTTTCTCTTTCTCTTTCCTCCAATTTCCATATGGCCAGATTCATAGGCTTGCTTCCTATTCCAAGCTGTGTTCTCCTTTGCTTTCTTGACAATCTGTTTATTATCATGAGGTCTCAGCTTTGACTTAATCTTGACATCATTTGGCTTTTAGTTGGAAATCTGCAATTGAGATGGCGAATCTGTCATTCTTGTTGACCTTTTAACAGCCTGGTGACAGAAACTCATTTCCTTTTTCTAGACTTTAGTTAGCCAGAGATTCGTGGGCCAGTTTAAATCAGAGATTTGGAAACACAAGCTAACAACCTGACAAATAGGATTAAAACATTCAACGTGTGAAAACATGCTTGTTATTCTAGCAGATGACAGAAGAATTTTATTTTGGCTTATATAAGCTGCTTTGCAAAACACAAGCCAAATTCAGCAGATAAAAAAAATCAGTTTACCCTTAGACCTTCATTATGATGAGTTGTCTGTAAACTAGTACTGTTCAGTTTAGAATGGATTTTACATTATAAAAGATTCCTGATAAATTCAAATATATGGCAATTATGGGTCAAGAATAAAACTCTTTGCTTGAGGCATGATTTTTATGGCTACAGTGTTAAATAAATTTTAAAAAAAATATTGTAAACATGTATGTCATTAACTTGTCAGAGCACAAAAACCAGAAAATTCTGGAAGTACATAGTAAATGCCTATTAAGTATGTATATATATATTTTATAGATATATAACTGCATTATATTCCAAATAATATCAAATATTTTTATTTAAAATGTGTCATTCATATAAAATTATCCTAAAGTCTTGAAAGCATGAAAATATTTATTTTTTTTACTTTAAATACATTTGTATATTGAAAGAGTGCTTATTATATGTTTTATCAAACATGTTGACCTCTAATTCAATGACATTTATAGAAGATTATGTATACATGAACTTTCTTTTTACCTTATTTTCTGTTCTTTCTCTGCAATTTTCACTTTCAGCTCTTACCCAATAAATGTCTGATTCATAATAGTCTTTTAATAGTCATTCTAACTTATGGTTGTAAAAATTGTTTTAATGAACCATTTGAAAAACACTCCTGACATCCCTATCAAACATTTAATATTACAAATTAAGTAAATGGCAAATCATGATTTCATTTGTATTCACTGCAACAACATTGGTCATATGCCATTATTTTACCATTTGGACTAATGTAGTTCTCCATTTCCATGGTTTTATTTTTATTTTTTCTTTAGTTGAGCGAACTTCAATCATTGTTCTAGAAGGTTTAGTTAGATATATCCTGGCACAGAATATTCAATGTATAATAGAGTTATAAATGTAAAATGGTCCACATTTAAATTTACTATTTTGTTTAGTCAAGATTGAAAGATAATTTAGATTTAGAAATTTTGAAATCACTCAGAATTGCTAATTTGTGTTTTTAAATATTGATAAAAACATGCAGAAAATGATTTTGAACATTCAGGAGGCCGTACATTTTATGTCTATTACTTAACATGCTAACTTTCCAGACCATTGGTATTAGAACGTATAGGACACATGCTTCCTTAAAGACAGTTGAGAATATCTTCTCCACATCTAACCTCTACACAGTGCTACTGGCTTCTCTGTAAAGTAAAGGACATTGTTGTCAGCAGAGGGACATTTAGGGGCTCAGTTAGGCTTTCAATGAAATATAAAGCAAAATGATGCTTACCCAGATCCAATGACAAAGAAGAGAACTTCTTACCAGTGATTTGATATGATGATGCTGTGTCTGTATGTTGAATGGCTAGATCCTTCAAAAAGTACTTGATGTGAGATAAGGCTAAGGAGTCAAGTTGACTCAAAACAAATGTCAGTGAAGTCTAAAATAATAAGTCAAGAATGACTTGAATACTTTATTTTATTTTCTTGTTTCACTTCCTTTAATGTCATTACAAATGGTCTGGACTCTATTCTTTTTTTTTTTTTTTCCTCATCTAAGAACAATTTATCCAATTGTTGTTTTAGCAGTATTGGAACAATTTTTAACACCACAAAGCATAATATTTTACATCAGCAGTTTTTAGACTCAGCAGGTATTGTTGACTACAAGGTTATTGTTATTTTTTTTATTTCTAAAAAAAAGTGCTTGCAAAAATTAGCCTTCCTTGACACTTGATCTAATTTGCACATTTTCCAAGGAAGAGAACCTCCTGGTAAAGTCATTATGTATCAACCAATCCTGAACTGCCCTGCCCTATGAACTCACAAATGTTTTAATAAGCTGTTTTGAGTTTCTATCAATTCTTAGGTTTGCATAATGATTGAAGATAAAGCCCATCATTTACAATTACAGACATTTTTGTACCACCTTCAAGATTCTTCATGATTTTCCATGATCTTCTTTAAGGCATGACTTAAATAATAAATTGCTGTTCTGGTCCACACATTTTCTTCTATAAATATGAATAATATAATGTGTATTATAGACCCTGTGAGAATATTTTAATCATCAGTGATGCTTCTGAATTTAGAAACTATTTTAAATAAAAAAAACCTTTCCCTGGTTTAAAAATATTATTTTAGGACAACCAATTATAATTTTTAACTTCACACTAAATAAAATTTGTTAGAACCTATTTAGAATCTTGCTGACTATAAAGAAACAAAGAGACAACTTTCAGCAACAATAGTGGAAGGTAAATCAAGTTTAATGTTTTGTTATTTTTTAAGGTTATATATATATGATTTTAAGATTACATATATATATATATACATATACATATATATGTATATATATACCAACTGAGTTTATTTTTCTAAGTTACAAATTTAAAGATGCTATTCATATGTTCAATATTCTGTCAATGAAAAGGAAAAAACCCTCAAGTAATTGTCAGTAATGCCCACACATTGTTATTTCTGTTCCTTCCTTATTTGTAACTGAGATAATGCTGTTAATCTTCAAGTACAGTGTTGTTACATGCATGCACTTCATAAAATAACCTTTGGGGATAAGAATTCTTCAGTGTTGCCAATGGATATTTCTGACATTTTAAGAATTTAGTCTGGCGATAGGTTCATTCTTGAGAAGTTAAATGATTACTTCTTCACTATAGTTGTCATTGAGTTCTATTTAACACGTATAAGACATCATATAGAATACATATGTCACATACATGGGACAGATAGAGCAATTAATAATAACTATAAAAGTGGTTAGATTGTATTTCTATTATGAAATGTGCTCTGTTAACTAACTTTAGAAATCAGACAAGTCCTTTGTTTGTTTGTTATTTTGGTTTTACATAGCTGCAATGTCCTAAAGGATAGAGACATTAGCTGGCTTTCAAACTACAGCTCTTAGAGCTGAGATTGATACAGGAGATGGGGACATAAATTTGAAAGGGCCATGTCAGAGAGAAAGAATTGAGACATGATTGTTACTAAATCACAGCAAGACACTTTGAAGGTTGAAAGCAGGAACCAGGGTGATTTCATAAGACAAAATCATGTGGATAATAGCTACAGAGTTGGAATTCCAGGTTTTTTGTTTGTTTTTGTTTTTCAGCTTGTTTGGACAAAGATATTTTCATACTCAATCTTCAAAAACAAGAGGTCTGTTAAGAAAATGAAGACAGCTCAGGAGCACATGGGTGACCTGGGAACAGAGCAGATGATAAAGAGCAAAGATTTGTGTTTAATAAATAGGAAGAGGCTGCTTTGTATTTATCACATAAATACGATTGTGTTGCTAAAATATGTTTCTTTGTAAGTAAGATAGAAAACATAAGACTAGATAATGGTTCTTAAATACATTCTTTTTTAGATGACTGAAAATGCTCTTAAAATAATATAAATGATAACACAATAAAATGTAATTTTGAAAAACTAAATATCTAAAAAATTGTCTTAACAATAGTTGAATAAATTTGAATTATTGTTTTTTATATGTAGAGTAATTGTTTTATAAGAAATTAAACTGAATGTTGAAAGCATTTTGCATGTTGAACAGGAATCTGTGAGTATAAGAAAAAATAGAAAAGTAAAAATGTCTGGTTTACATTCTCTAGCTTTGTAAGTTTAAACTTATAATAGATCCCCTTTCTAATTGATAACTTTTGGTTAATTTCTTTTGCAGGGCCTAAAGCAGAAATTTTGTATTTCCCATTATCAACTATTAATTAATTCTTTTAGTTTTCATTACCTTAATATCTGTGAATAAGTACAAACTTTGAAGTCTATTTTATTAGAATCATTTTTACTACTCCTTTAAAAATATTTTTATTAATTATCTGAAAATATTATATGATGTGCTTGCAAAATATCCACCTTAAACTGCTTCCTTATATCCTTCCATATCTATGCTCACTGACAATTTCATTTCCATTTTTTTGTAATTTATCTTCTGTGTACTTCTGGGTGTGATGCCATCTACTGGAACACAATAAACTTATCAGGAGACATACTCTTTTTTTTTTTTTTTTTTTTTTTTTTTTGGCATTTTTTTTTTTTTTTTTATTTTACAACATCATTTATTTCAACATAATAGCCACAGATTCCCCTGTTCTCCCACTCTCGCCCCCCTTCCCCCTTCCCCCATCCCACCCCCCATTCCCACCTCCTCCAGATCAAGGTCTCCCCCGAGGACCGGGATCGACCTGGTAGACTCAGTCCAGCCAGGACCAGTCCCCCCTCCCAGACCGAGCCAAGTGTCCCTGCATATGTCCCACGATTCAAACAGTCAACTCATGTAACAAGCCCAGGACCCGGCACTAACACACGGCTGCCTCCCAAACAGATCAAGCCAAATGACTGTCTCACCCGTTCAGGGGCCTGATGCAGTTGGGGGCCCCTCAGCCTTTGGTTCATAGATCCTGTGCTTCCATTCGTTTGGCTATTTGTCCCTGTGCTTTATCCAACCCTGGCTTCAACAATTCTCGCTCATATAAACCCTCTTCTTTCTCACTAATTAGACTCCCAGTGCTCCACCAGGGGCCCAGCCGTGGATGTCTGCATCCAGATTCCTCAGACCTTCCTTGGATGGGGTTTATGGCACAACTAACAGGGTGTCTGGCCATCCCATCACCGGAGTAGGTCAGTTCCTGCCGTCTCTCGTCCATTGCCAGCAGTCTTTTCTGGCAGTATCTTTGTGGATCTCCGTGGGCCTCCCTAGCTCTCTGCTTCCTCCCCTTCTCATGTGGTCTTCATTTACCATGGTCTCCTATTCGTTGTTCTCCCTCTCTTTTCTTGATCCAGCTAGGATCTCCCACTCTCTTTCCCTCGACCGTCGCTCTTCATTGTTCCCACTCATGACCAGGCTGTTCATGTAGATCTCATCCATTTCTCCATGTCTTTTTTGGGGTCCCGTTTTCCAGGTAGCCTCACTGGTGATGTGAGTAGCAGTTCAGTCATCCTTGTTCCACATCTAGTATCTTCCTATGAGTGGGTACATACCATATTTGTCTTTCTGAGTCTGGGTCACCTCACTCAGGATGATTTTTTCTAGATCCATCCATTTGACTGCAAACCGTATGATGTCATTGTTTTTCTCTGCTGAGTAGTATTCCATTGTGTATATGTGCCACAATTTCTTTATCCATTCTTCAGTTGAAGGGCATCTAGGTTGTTTCCAGGTTTTGGCTATTACAAACAATGCTGATATGAACATAGCTGAGCAAGTGCTCTTGTGGTATGATTGAGCATTTCTTGGGTATATGCCCAAAAGTGGTATAGCTGGATCTTGGGGGAGATTGATTCCCAATTTTCTAAGAAAGCGCCATATTGATTTCCAAAGTGGTTGTACAAGCTTGCATTCCCACCAGCAGTGGAGGAGAGTTCCTCTAGCTCCACAACCTCTCCAGCATAAAGAGTCTTCAGTGTTTTTGATCTTAGCCATTCTGACAGGCGTAAGGTGGTATCTCAGAGTTGTTTTGAGTTGCATTTCCCTGATGATTAGGGATGTTGAGCAGTTCCTTAAATGTCTTTCAGCCATTTGGGTTTCCTCTGTTGAGAATTCTCTGTTTAATTCTAAAGCCCATTTCTCAATTGGACTGTTGGTCGTTTTGATGTCTAATTTCTTGAGTTCCTTATATATTCTGGATATCAGTCCTCTGTCACCTGTGGGGTTGGTGAAGATCTTTTCCCATTCAGTAGGCTGTCGCTTTGCCTTGTTGACCGTATCCTTTGCTCTACAAAAGCTTCTCAGTTTCAGGAGGTCCCATTGATTGATTGTTTGTCTCAGTGTCTGCGCTACTGGTGTTATATTTAGGAAGTGATCTCCTATGCCAATGCGTTCAAGATTACTTCCTACTTTCTCTTCTAGCAGGTTTAGAGTAGCTGGATTTATGTTGAGGTCTTTGATCCACTTGGACTTAAGTTTTGTGCACGGTGACAGATATGGATCTATTTGCAGCCTTCTACACGTTGATATCCAGTTATGCCAGCACCATTTGTTGAAGATGCTTTCTTTTTTCCATTGTACACTTTTGGCTTCTTTGTCAAAAATTATATGTCCATAGGTGTGTGGGTTAATGTCAGGGTCTTCAATTCGATTCCATTGGTCCACATGTCGGTTTTTATGCCAATACCAAGCTGTTTTTATTACTGTAGCTCTATAGTAGAGCTTGAAGTTAGGGATTGTGATGCCTCCAGAAGTTGTTTTATTATACAGGTTTCTTTTAGCTATTCTGGGTTTTTTGTTTT
This sequence comes from Peromyscus leucopus, assembly GCF_004664715.2. Lineage (NCBI taxonomy): Eukaryota > Metazoa > Chordata > Mammalia > Rodentia > Cricetidae > Peromyscus > Peromyscus leucopus. Next base: position 16,437,321 of record NC_051072.1, on the reverse strand, counting down.
TCCATATGAAGTTGAGTATTATTCTTTCCAGGTCTGTGAAGAATTGTGTTGGTATTTTGATGGGGATTGCATTGAATCTGTAGATTGCTTTTGGTAAGATTGCCATTTTTACTATGTTAACCCTGCCTATCCATGAGCATGGGAGATCTTTCCATTTTCTGACATCTTCTTCAATTTCTTTTTTCAGGGACTTAAAGTTCTTGTCATATAGGTCCTTCACTTGCTTGGTTAGTGTTACCCCAAGGTATTTTATGTCATTTTTGGCTATTGTAAAGGGTGATGTATCTCTAATTGCCTTCTCATCTTCTTTGTCCATTGTATATAGGAAGGCTACTGATTTTTTTGAGTTGATCTTGTATCCTGCTATGTTGCTGAAGGTGTTTATAAGCTTTATCAATTCCTGGGTGGAATCTTTGGGGTCACTCAAGTATACTATCATGTCATCTGCAAATAGGGAAAGCTTGACTTCTTCCTTTCCAATTTGTATCCCCTTAATCTCCTTATGTTGTCTTATTGCTCTGGCTAGAACTTCAAGTACTATATTGAATAAGTATGGGGAGAGTGGACAGCCTTGCCTTGTTCCTGATTTTAGTGGAATTGCTTTGAGTTTCTCTCCATTTAATTTGATGTTGGCTGTTGGTTTGCTATATATTGCCTTTATTATGTTTAGGTATGTTCCCGTATTCCTGATCGCTCCAAGACTTTTATCATGAAGGGGTGCTGGATTTTGTCAAATGCCTTTTCTGCATCTAGTGAGATGATCATGTGGTTTTTTTCTTTGAGTTTGTTTATATGGTGTATTACATTGATGGACTTTCGTATGTTGAACCACCCTTGCATCCCTGGGATGAAGCCTACTTGATCATGGTGGATAATTGTTCTGATGTGTTCTTGGAGTCTGTTTGCCAATATTTTATTGAGTATTTTTGCATCAATGTTCATGAGGGAGATCGGTCTGTAGTTCTCTTTCTTTGTTGTATCCTTGTTTGGTTTAGGAATCAGGGTAATTGTAGCCTCATAAAAGGAGTTTGGTAATGTTCCTTCTGTTTCTATTATGTGGAACAATTTAGAGAGTATTGGTATTAACTCTTCTTTGAAGATCTGGTAGAATTCTGCGCTGAAACCATCTGGTCCTGGGCTTTTTTTGGTTGGGAGACTTTTAATGACTGTTTCTATTTCCTTAGGGGTTATTGGGCTATTTAAATAGTTTATCTGGTCTTGATTTAACTTAGGTATGTGGTACTTATCCAGAAAAATGTCCATTTCTTTTAGGTTTTCCAGTTTTGTGGAGTAGAGGTTTTTGAAATATGACCTTATAATTCTCTGGATTTCCTCAATGTCTGTTGTTATGTCCCCTTTTCATTTCTGATTTTGTTGATTTGGATTCTCTCTCTCTGTCTTTTGGTTAGTTTGGATAAGGGCTTGTCTATCTTGTTGATTTTCTCAAAGAACCAACTCTTTGTTTCATTAATTTTTTGTATTATTCTCTTAGTTTCTAATTTATTAATTTCCCCTCTCACTTTGATAATTTCCTGGCGTCTATTCTTCCTGGGAGACTTTGCTTCTTCTTGTTCTAGAGCTTTCAGGTGTGCTGTTAAGTCACTAGTGTGAGATTTCTCCAACTTCTTTATGTGTGCATTTAGTGCTATGAATTTCCCTCTTAGCACTGCTTTCATTGTGTCCCATAAGTTTGGGTATGTGGTGTCTTCATTTTCATTGATCTCTAGGAAGTCTTTAATTTCTTTCTTTATTTCTTCCTTAACCCATTGGTGATTTAGTTGAGCATTATTCAGTTTCCATGAGAAAGTAGGTTTTCTGTAGTTTTTGTTGTTGTTGAGATCTAACTTTAACCCATGGTGGTCTGATAGAACACAGGAGGTTATTCTAATTGTTTTGTATCTGTTGAGATATGCTTTGTGGCCAAGTATGTGGTCAATTTTAGAGAAAGTTCCATGGGGTGCTGAGAAGAATGTATATTCTTTCTTGTTAGGATGGAATGTTCTGTAGATATCTATTAGATCCAATTGGGTCATGATATCAGTTAAGTCCTTTATTTCTCTGTTAAGTTTCGATTTGGGAGATCTGTCCAGTGGTGAAAGTGGGGTGTTGAGATCTCCCACTATTAATGTGTGGGGTTTTATATGTGGTTTAAGTTTTAGTAATGTTTCTTTTACATATGTGGGTGCCCTTGTGTTTGGGGCATAAATGTTCAGAATTGAAACTTCATCTTGGTGGATCTTTCCTGTGATGAATATGTAATGTCCTTCTTTATCTCTTTTGATTGATTTTAGTTTGAAGTCTATTTTGTTGGATATCAGTATGGCTACCCCTGCTTGTTTCTTAAGACCATTTGATTGGAAAGTCTTTTCCCAGCCTTTTATTCTTAGGTAGTGTCTGTCTTTGAATTTGAGATGTGTTTCTTGTATGCAGCAGAAAGTTGGGTTCTGCTTTCGTATCCATTCTGTAAGTCTATGTCTTTTTATAGGTGAATTAAGTCCGTTGATATTAAGGGATATTAACGACCAGTGATTGTTCATCCCTGTCATTTTTGGTGGTAGTGTGTGTGTACTTCCCTTCTTTGGGGTTTACTGTTGTGGCTTTATCTATTGCCTGTGTTTTCGAGTGTGTATCTGACTTCCTTAGGTTGGAATTTTCCTTCTAGTGCTTTCTGTAGGGCTGGGTTTGTGGATAGGTATTGTTTAAATCTGGCTTTGTCTTCGAATGTCTTGTTCCTTCCGTCTATGATGATTGAAAGTTTTGCTGGGTATATTAGTCTGGGCTGACATCCATGGTTTCTTAGTGTCTGCATTACATCTGTCCAGGTCCTTCTGGCTTTCAAAGTCTCCATTGAGAAATCGGGTGTTATTCTGATGGGTTTACCTTTATAGGTCACTTGGCCTTTTTCCTTGGCTGCTCTTAATATTCTTTCTTTATTCTGTACATTTAGTTGTTTAATTATTATGTGTCGAGGGGACTTTTTTTGGGGGTCTAGTCTGTTTGGTGTTCTATAGGCTTCTTGTATCTTCATAGGCATTTCCTTCTTTAAGTTGGGAAAGTTTTCTCCTATAATTTTGTTGAATATATTTTCTGTGCCTTTGAGTTGGTATTCTTCACCTTCTTCTATCCCTATAATTCGTAGGTTTGGTCTTTTCATGGTGTCCCAGATTTCTTGGACATTTTGGTTCATGACTTTGTTGGCTTTAGTGTTTCCTTCGACTGATGAAACTATTTCTTCTACTGTATCTTCAATGCCAGAAATCCTCTCTTCCACCTCTTGCATTCTGTTGGTTATACTTGCATCCGAAGTTCCTGATCTTTTACTCAGGGTTTCTATTTCCAGCATTCCCTCTGTTTGTGTCTTCTTTATTTTTTCAATTTCCTTTTTCAGTTCTTGGCCTGTTTCCTTTGTTTGTTTCATTGCTTTTTCATGATTTTCTTTCAGTGTTTTATTGTTTTCTTCCAGGACTTTAATGTTTTCTTCCAGGACTTTAATGTTTTCTTCCAGGAATTTATTTTTTTCTTGGAGGGCTTTATTGTTTTCTTCTAATTTGTTTGCTCTTTCCTCTAGTTGTTTATAGCGTTCTTCCAATTTCCTTGTCTTTTCCTCTACACAAGCCTCTACCTTCTTCATGAAGTTACTCATAAGGCTACTTTCTTCTGCTTCTTCCAATTTTTGGTGTTCAGGTCTAGATTTTGGAGGCGGGCTAGGTTCTGGTGATGCTGTATTGCTCTTCATTTTGCTGTATGTACTTCTGCCTTGACGTCTGCCCATCTCCTTGTGGTTCTTTCTTCGTCTTATCAGTGTACTTGTTTCAGAAAGAGCTGACAGATTCAGGAAGACTCTCTCTTTTGTCCAAAAGGGAGTTCTCTTGTCCTACTCTCTGGTCCAGCAGGGAAGTCCGGGGCGGGCTCTGGTCCAGAGTGGCAATCGGGAGCAGGCTGGGAGCTGGGGGCCGGTCTCTAAGTCTCAGGAAGTGGCTGGAGTCGCGGGCAGATGGGCGTGGGGGCAGGGCGCGGAGATTGCAGGGGCTGCCGGGGGGCTTGGAAAAGGGGATCCTTCCCGGTGGGGCTAGAAGGGGAGCTGCCCGGTAGCCAGAACCTGGTGCCAAGTTGGGCAGGTCTTCCCGGAGTGGCTGGTACCCAGGGATTGGGTCCGGGTTGGACCCGGGTACTCACCTCTGGACCAGAAGGGAAGTCGGGGGCAGGCTGGGAGCTGGGGGCCGGTCTCTATGTCTCAGGAAGTGGCTGGAGTCGCGGGCAGATGGGCGTGGGGGCAGGGCGCGGAGATTGCAGGGGCTGCCGGGGGCTTGGAAAAGGGGATCCCTCCCGGTGGGGCTAGAAGGGGAGCTGCCCGGTAGCCAGAACCTGGTGCCAAGTTGGGCAGGTCTTCCCGGAGTGGCTGGTGCCCAGCGATTGGGTCCGGGTTGGACCCGGGTACTCACCTCTGGACCAGAAGGGAAGTCGGGGGCAGGCTGGGAGCTGGGGGCCGGTCTCTATGTCTCAGGAAGTGGCTGGAGTCGCGGGCAGATGGGCGTGGGGGCAGGGCGCGGAGATTGCAGGGGCTGCCGGGGGGCTTGGAAAAGGGGATCCTTCCCGGTGGGGCTAGAAGGGGAGCTGCCAGGTGGCCAGAACCTGGTGCCAAGTTGGGCAGGTCTTCCCGGAGTGCGAGACATACTCTTAAAAAACTTGATTCTCCCTTCCCCAGAATCCATCAACTCTTTTTTATATTTCAATGATAATTAAAGGATCATGCAAATTTTCCTATTCTATGTTAGAATTATGGGTGGATTCATTTTGTGAGGTCTTCTGAAGGAAACCACAGCTTTTGTAAGTTCATGACTTCAGTAGTGCCATCATATCCCAACATACTATTTAGCTTCTATGTTTCCAAACTACTGGCTCTTATAACGCTTTGCTTTCTCTTGGGGAGAAAGTATAATATAAATGTTTCATATGTGGTTAAACCCACAAATAATGACTCATTCTCTGTACTTTTATCTGTTTTGGGTTTCTATGTTAACCACCAAGTATCTCTAAGGAGGTCTGAGAAAATGTCTTAATAGGAAGACAGAGAGGCACAAATTTACAGTGCAGTCTGATAGATATTGTGATTGCTAATCTTGGTTGTCAGCTTGACTACATCTGGCATTAAAACCCAAGCAACTGAGCATGCTTGTGAAGGATTTCCTTGGTTGGCTCACGAGTTATGAAGACCCACTGTAAACCTGCGGCACACCTGGTAGCAGCCCACCTGTAAGGTCACAGAAGAAGGAAGTTCTTGCATTTTGCCCACTTACCTCACTGTCATTGGCATGTTTGTGTGCCCTATTGCTGTGGCATTCTCTCTCTTTCATTCAAAAAGGCTTCTATTGGATTTTTGTACTTTTGATTGGAAGATATGCATTGTTGGAGTAGTTGGACCTCAGTCAACTACAAGAATATGTAGATATAGATATAGATAGTTAGATAGATAGACAGAATAGATAGATAGATAGATAGATAGATAGATAGATAGATAGATAGATAGACAGATAGATAGATATTCTCTAGAGAATTCTGACTAATATTATGTCTAGTTAGGAAGAAAAATAGAAGTTTCACTTCTGGAGAGATGGAGCTTCCTGACAGTTTGTTCTTGACCAGATAAATAATAGACAAATGTTTCCTCCTGTGAAGCACATTTTAGAAAAGTTGCAGAAAGAAGTTGCATACTCCCATAGATTTCATGCCATGACTGTACTTGTGGGCACATCTTACTATAGTGGGCATTGCTAAAATTCAGAGGGGTCAAAGGAAGTTATACAACACCTGGCACTGGCATTTTTATTCAGTAACCTAAGGAATCAGGAATAAGGACACAATGTAGGGTAACTAAAAGCAAATGTACTACACACACACACACACACACACACACACACACACACATGCACACACACACATGCACACACACACATACACTTTTTCAGACATACTGGTGTTACGTATGCTTTACCTAACCCCCTTCTCTGCCATACCCTACATCCCCCTCCACATTCAAATATCCCTCTCTGTTATTTTCCTGTATCACCTGTGCTATTCCCTTAAGGTTTTTCTTACCCTTCTAAAAACTAGTCTCTTCTTAGATTCCTGGCTGCTACAGATACTCTGAAATTAAGCATGTAAATCTAAAGATTCAAAGCTAAGATGCACCTGAGGGAGGGAGACATGCAATGTTTGTCCTTTAATCTGGTTTAAGTCATTCAGTGATGCTTTCCAGGTGCATCTTTTTACATGACACTTTCATATCATTTTTCTTTATAACTGAATAAAATCTAGTTGTATATATGTACCGCATTTTCATTATCCAGTTATCACTTGATTAGCATAACTGAAAGTTTAGGTTTTATATGGTGTCCCAGAACTCACTTTTATAACACGAATCTTAAAAGTTCTTATTAATAAAAACAAACCCAGAGCCAGGTATTAGGGTGAACACTGAAAGATCAGAGAAGCAGAACAAGCCACAGCTTCCTCACCCCTCACCAATTGCTCAGCTGATCCTGTTTCCTCAGACTGGAAGCTTCTGTGTCCTCATCCAAATGGGTCTCAGCTGAACTGTGCTGCTCAAAAGCCTGAAAGCTTAACCAGCTGTAGTTCCTGGTCCTCATGCTTAAATACCTATCTGCTTCGTGCCATCACTTCCTGGGGTTAAAGTCTCTTGTTACCACACCTACCTGTTTCCAGTGTGGCCTTGAACTCACAAAGATCCAGATGGATCTGTGCCTTTGGAATGCTAAGATTAAAGGTGTGAGTGCCACCATTTTCTGGCCTCTATATCTAGTGGCTGTTCTGTTCTCTGACCGCTGATAAGTTTATTAGGGTGCACAATATTTTGGGGAACACAATATCACCACACTCTTGTTTCTTTCATTCTTAAAATTATTGCCGACCACTATTGAGTGATGCTGCTCCACCGCCTTGCCTTGTCCTTCCATTCCTGCTGCTCTGTTTCCTGTATGGTCCGTTCTAATGCTGAGACTTTCCACAGAGATTGTTTGGTTATTAAGCCCTTGGTGTCTAATATCATTTCAGCTGAACTTTTCTTTTTAGTATATAAATATATAACATATAATAAATAATTATTATTAAAACCATTTTAAATTTAAACATATTTTAATCGTGTTTCCCCTCCCCCATGTCTTCCCAGATCCTCTCCCCTTCTCTTTCCAACTTTAAGTTCTTTTCCAAAAAGCAACAGATAAAAAAACATCTAATACAATAACTCCCCGTGAAGAAAATAAAGAAATAAAGCACCAACAAAAAATAAATAAAACACACACACAAAAAACAAACAAACAAACAAAAACCCAACAAACTATAACCAAATAACAGCACACACACAAAATCAAAAGGAAAAAACCTGTGGAGTCCATTACATGTTATTCAACTACTGCTAAAATTAAATCATATCCTGGAGTGCTTGATATACTCAGTGTCATTCTATTGGAGAAATTTATTTTCTCTCTCCCAGCAGGTCTAAATAGCCATTCAGTCGTTAACCTTTACCATGGTGGCTCCATTTTCCTTCCTTCCTCCCTACCTTCCTTCATTTATTCATTTAAAAAAGTAACAAAATAAAATATAGTATGATAAAACAAAAACTATTACATTGAAGTTGAAAAAGACAATCCTAGAGAAGGAAAGGAATTCAACAAAGTCACAAATATCAGAAGCCTCCTCATTTGCACACTCAGGAAGCCCATAAAAACAGTAAACCAGTAGTCATATATATTCACAGATGATCTGGTGCAGAACCATGCAGCCCCTGTAAGGGGCCTTGTAATATGCACAAAATACACCCAGACACCAAGTTCTCAGGACGAAGGAGATTTATTAACCTAAGTGCTAAGCCAGGTTTTGAGGGATATTGCTGACTGTGGATCTGAAAAACACAGCAGCAGGTGTCTCTCAGAATTGAAATGTTGAGGAGGAAGGGATTGGGGGAGTTTGTTTTAGAATGAGTTGGTAAGTTCTGATTGGATATGTTAGCAGGTGTAATCAAATATTGAATTTTGATTACTGGACTTTGGTGTTTAGTCTCCAGAGTGAGTTAGTGACCAAATAAGGGAATACACCTTGGGGGCTATTGTTCAGAATGTAATCTAAAGTTTAGCAAGAGAGAGGAAAGGGAGGAGGGCAAAGCCTGCCAGTGTTACCTTTTCCATGCTTGGGCCTGTGAGAGAGCCATCCCTTCCCTACCCACGGCTCTTCAGTCTCTGTGATCTCATACGACCTTGGCTCACACTGACTTATAGGGCCTTGCAATACTGGTGTTCTCCACTCACTCTGGCTCTGATACTCTTCCCTCCTCCGCTTCTGCAGGGTTCTCTGAGCTCTTAGGGGAGGAATTTGGTGGAGACATCCCATTTAGGATAAGTGTCCTGTAACACATAGTTTTATGTCAACTTGACACATACTAAAATTGTCGGAAAGAAGGGATCATTGATTAAGAAAATGCCCAAGTAAAATGGGGAGCAGGTAAGACCATATGACATTTTCTTGATTAGTAATTGATCTGGGAGGACCCAGCTCATTATTGTTAGAGCCCTACCATGAGTGTCCCTCCATGGCTAATGCATCAGCCCCTGCTTCTAGGTTCCTGCCATGTTTAAGTCCCTTTCCTTACTTCCTTCAATGATGAACCGTAACAGAGAAGTATAAGTCAAATAAACACTTTCCTCCTCAACTTGCTTTTTGGTCATGGTGTTTTGTCTCAGCAATAAAAACCCTAAGACCTGTCCCAAGGTCGTTTATACTCTACATAACGTCTGGCTGTGGGTCCTTATATTTATTCCAGTCTGCTACCGGAGAAAGATTCTCTGATGATGGCTGACCAAGGCACTGCTTTTTGAGGATCAGCTTAAGTTTTCTTCTTCAATTCTCTCTCATTTTCATATTGTGGATTACATTTCTTATTAATCTCCTTACTTTGTTATCTTGGAATATATTCATATCTTTTCTAATTCTTCAAAGATATATTTACTCATTCTTTTAAATGCTTTGTTGGGAGTTCTTCCAAACCCCTTCATTAGATGCCATAATTATAGGGTTAATAGGTGAATGTTATTTTCATTTTTCATGTTGTTTCCTTTTCTTACTGAGACATTTACTGGTTGAAATATTAAGGCCACTCCACGTAGTTAAAAGGCAGGTTCATTTTGAGGGGCAACTTACAAGTGAAGGGATTAGTTACAGGGTCTGGGAAAGGTATAGCACAGTCCGGCAGTGTTCTCTGGAGAACTCTGTTTGGTCTACCTCCAGCATCCAGGATTCAGAAACCAAGAGAGCTGGCATATCCAGATCTCAGGTTTTCAGGTCTCCTCTCTCGGGTTCCACCTTCTAGCCATAACAGTTACTGAAGCCTCAATGGAGGTAGTATTTCCAGGTACAGACATCCATGTATGGAGTTAGTTGCTTGAAGTTTTACTTTCTTCTTGTTATTTTTTTATTCTAGTTATGTTTATTTTTCTTTTTTATTTATTTTTTTTCATTTTACATACGAACCATATTTCCTCCTCCCATCCCTTCTGCTGCTCCCTCTCCCCACCTTTGCTGATTCCTGCCCAACTCACCCCCTATCCACTCTTCAAAAAGGGTAAGGCCTCCCATGGGGAGTCAACAAAACCTGGTATATTCAATAAAGAAAGGACCAAGTTCCTCCCCCCCACTCCTGCATCAAGGCTGAGAAAGGCATCCCACCATAGGGAATGTAATGAGAGCCTTTGAGGTCCAGCCCCCAAACTCTCTTAAGGATCCAGAAAAGATGCGGAAACAAGCAAGGGAAAACTAATGATCTGAAGGAAAAGAAATGAATCAGCTCACACATCGTTCTTCTTCTCTGCATGTCTCTATTGTTCTGTCTTAGTTCTATCTTTTCCTAATTGTCTATAATTTCTTAGCTCTAATTATCTGTTCCTATTCTAATCCCAATTCCTCCTAGCTTCTTTTTCATCTAGCCTAATAATTTTTCTTTCAGAGGAGGATTGAAGCAATAGAAAAAATTACAAGAGTTGCCTCTCATTGGCCAAAAGCACATTCCTAGGGTCAGGGCAGAACCATTTACTATTGCAACACAAGATTCCAAGCTTACAGGAGGAAGACTAAACAGACAGGGTTGGGATCACAGTGCCCAGTGACAAACTTTGAAACATAGACTATTTTCAGAAGACTTTGAAAGTGAAGAACTGGCAAGCTTTTCTTAGGGTGCTTTGTGTAGTAACCTTGTTAGACATCTGTGACTCTGACCATGTATATAACTGTAAAGTTTTAAATTTAAGATCTATTTACAAAGGCTTTTAATCTAGTTTGAACTTCCTTTGAAGTGAAAATGAGCTAAATGTGTGCAGTGTTTGTTAGGCTGAGGAGAGATTGTTATTTTCTTGTGTTAGTCTGAGCAAAAGGAACAAAACTGGCTTTAAGTGACTACAGTCCACGTGGGACAATAGATCTGGCTATGAAGCACATCTTATTACATTTTCTATATATCAAAATTGTACAGCTTACAGAGAGGTCATCTTCCTGACCATCTATGAATATATGTACACATTTCATGAAAATGAATGGTAATGGGGCGATATTATAGCTGTAATTACAAAAGAAATTACAGATGAAAGCAACAGTATTCAGAGTCAGTGGTCTGAAAGCCTTGCTCAAAAGCATATCCCATCTGAGAATCATTCCTCTGGTGGCTTGGCATCTGTATTATCAATTGCTATAAGCTGCATTTGTATCCTGATCAAAACACACACACACACACACACACACACACACACACACACGCCAGTTCATGCACCTGCCAGATCCTGATCGCACTGCCAGGGGCCCCTCAAACAGAACAAGCTACACAACTGTCTCCTGTATGTATGCAGAGGCCCTAGTTCAGTTCCGTGCAGGTTCCACACCTGTCAGTCTAGACTTTGTGAGTTCCCAGGAACTTGGTTCAATGGTCTCTGTAGATTTTTCCCATCAGGATCTTGACAGCTCCCACCTTGGTCATATAATATGTGCTCTGTTGCTTCTACTGGACCCCTGGAGCTTGGCCTGGTGTTTGGCTGTGGATCTCTGCATCTGTTTCCATCAGTTACTGGATAGAGACTCTATGATGACAGTTAGGGTAGTCACCAAACTGTCTATAGGGGTAAGCCAATTCAGGCACCCTCTCAACCATTGCTAGTGGTCTAATCTGAGGTCATCCTTGTGGATTCTTGGAAATTTCCCTAGCACCAGATTTCTCCCTAATTCAATAATGGCTCCCCCTCTCAAGATATCTCTTTCATTGCTATTGCAATTCATCCCTCCCCCCCCTTGAACATCCAATTCCCTTATGTTCTCCTCCCCCATCCCTTCCCCTCTGCTGCTCTCCCTGCCCTCAGTTTATACAGGAGGTCTGGAGAGATGGTTCAGGGGTTAAGAGCACTGGCTGTCCTTGCAGAGGACCCAGGTTCAATGCCTAGCACCCACATGACAGCTCACATTTATTTTTTTCTTGTGGCGATGTCTGCAGTGTTCTGTGAAGAACTAAATTCTAGAACTGTAGTTTCCCTCTTTGGGATTATTATTTAGGGCTAGCTGCTGCATTTTGAATCTTCCCCCATGGGTTAGGTAATTCCCAGTGTAAAGTAAGCCCTCTTGCCTGTGTCTGAAGCTGTCTGTATGAGTTATGGAACTCTCCACAGAGCTGTAGGCCTAATGAGAAGTTAAGTTCCACCCCCCATTCTGGGTCCATAGCTAACATTGCAGCTACTAGGAGATGCTTGACTCTCCATGCACCTGTTGAGCAAACCAGGATTGATTTAACCTATCCCACTATTCATATGAAGTTTCCTCTAATGCCCTTGCAAAACATAGAACTCCACATATTCTGATAGAACTGACTTTCATTCAGGGTGACTCCTCTCCTGGAGTCCAAAAATACATTGTGAGCTGCTGAGTGATAGGGAACATTCCCAAGCTCCTGTGATTCTAGTGATGTTTTAAATAAAGCCTCCACCACGGTCCACAATTTCCTATCAAGCTGCTGCCATATGTGGAATATACTGCATACCTCTGTGCCTACCAGAAGTAAAAAATTTTCCTCACTCCGGGTGCACAGCTTTCTCTAAAGCTGCTGCAATAACAAGGAACTCCCTAAGCAGCAATAGGTAGTAGAAATATTTGATGCCCTTTTCAGAAAAATTCAGTGTGAGAATGTTGTCATCTTTTCTACTTTTATTTCTCAACCACTATTCATTTAATTTGTGCTTTGTTATTTTAATATGCCATATGTTCTGATTAATTTCTCTGCCTAAATTCACTTGTCCCTTTTTTTTTTTTATCCTCATCATGACCCCTTCCTCCCCACCAATATCGTTAGCAGATTTATAACATTTGTTTGTTGCATACTTAATTTATTCAGGGACATTTGTGTGGTTGTTGGATTGGTACTGTCTATTAGAGCCTGGTTGGGTCATCAGTGCTTACACAACTTGAGGCAATACTTACCACTTTTCTTAAACCTATCAATCAGTATCATATAGTTCAGGAGTGAGTGGTAAGGTTTCCTGAGCCTCTTTTCCTCCAATACTGGTTGTTGATGGATGCATTGTTGTGAAGACTCAGTATAAGCATCCTCAAATGTGAGTTACTGACTGCAATCACATTGTATTGCCCAGAAGATAGTGTAACACAGTCTTTCTCCTTATCTTCTGTCTCCTGTATAATTTCTCCTCCTTCTTCTGAAATGTTCCCTGAGCCTTAGAGGAGATGATATCCATGTCTTCTTTAGGTCTGAGTGCCCTTTTGTCATTGAGTCTTAGTCATGTGTATGTACAAGTAATTGGATCGCAACAGGTATCTACACTCACCAATTGGAAAGAGAAGCTTCTCTGATTAAGACAGAGTAGGATATTTCTGTGGATATAAACATGAATATTTACAAGTTGGATTGATGTTGTGTCAATATAGCGACACAGTTGTATTGAGTTCAATTTGTGGGTCTTTGAATTTCCCCACTACTTCTAAAGCAGGTTTACAGTACCCAGGGTATGAATTCCATTTGATAAGTGACCCTGCAATCCTATCAGTTGGCAGTTGGTTGCATTCATGGTATTAGTGAAACAATTTCATAAAGCACCTGTGCGTAGAGGGTTGGTCTTGTAGTTCATAGGGTTCACAGTCAGGAAAGACCATTAATGGCTTTTCTCCTCCAGCAACCTGGATTATACCTTCTGGAACTATGAAAGCTAATAGGCAGAAACTTCCAGCTCAGTTCCAGCCTGGTTTCTCCTTATCATGTAACTAAAGTGTAGGGAGTCTTCTGTGATAATATTTCATCAAGCTGATCTGGTGGGCAGCCAAGAAAAATGGCAAGAACCTTTACAATTTTGAGAGCCTCTGGGGAGGTAACACATTCCTGACATTGGCCCTTTAATAATTTAAATAAGTATTTACTCATTATAAACTTTGAAGTTAAATTCAGAAATAACTTTTAGTCTTTATATCTGGAATCTTTGATTAATTTACATATTTTTAATGCAAAATATTATTTTAATATGGAAACTTATTATGTAGCAAAAATACATCTTTATATGAGATGAAAATACATCTGTTTATGATTATTTTTTTGGTAATCCATAGTAAAATGCTCTCAGGTATATTAAATGTTATAAATTCAAGTAACAAGTACTCATACATTTTCTTCAATTTACTTGAATTCTTTGAGAGAAATTCTAGGTACTAAGTAATGTTTGATTTTTGAATGTTTTTTTTCTGATCTATGGAGAATGTATTGAAGAAAATGATATATGTTTACCTAACTTTGTTTTTGTTGTTGTTTTGTTTTGCTTTGTTTAACTCTGTATTTTAACTTATATTTGATTCCAAGTATAAATATATTTAGTGTTCAAAGCTAAAGACAGGAAATCTGTTGAAAAAGAGCAAAAAAAAGCAGACCTCACAGTGATATCAACAAAATATGGCAATAAGAGTTACAATAAGACTAGGCACAAACCCTTACATCAAGGATGAACATGGCAACCCAGAAGTAGAAAAGGGTCCTAAGAGTAGGTTAAATAATCAGAAACACCTACCACTCCCACTATTAGAGTCCCACAAGAACACCAAGCTACACAACCATGATGTATATGTAGAGAACTTATTATACACTGAGGCAGGCTCCATGATTCTCTTCAGTCTGTGAGCTCCTGTGAGCCCTACTTACTTGATTCTGTGCATCATCGTTTCTTCTATCACTCTGGTTCTCTGACCTCCACCTAATGCTTGTCTGTGGGACTCTACATCTGCTCCTGTCTGTTGCTGGATGAAGGCTTTCTGATGATGTTGATTTTTAAGAGCAAAAAATGCCTTAGGCTCTTCTTAGTTTCACAGGTCACCCCTTTAGGGCACTCATCCCTTTACCCCATTATATATCAAGCATCACTTTAATCTTCTTAACTCTTTCAGCACAAGTATTGATGCCAACATTAATTTTCTTCGTTCTTTCTCTTCAAACTGTGTTTTGTATTATTTTATATCACAGTGCATTTTGTCATTGTAGACCTGTTTAATAGTGATTGTTAATAATTTCTCTACAGAATCCAGGCTAGACTGTCTTAAAATCTCCTCTGTCAAAGAAATGACTCTGTTGTTTTCAATTTAGTTTCAGGCAAATTCTTAAAAACAAAGTCAGAAAGCTGGCACATTTTTTGACAAACTATCACAAAAGTAGTCTGTGGACCAGTGGCTAACAGGATCTATGGACCTGTTAAACATCTTAACTAGGGCCTCCATTGTCCAAATACTCTTAGAAGTACTGTCTTCCAAGATCTTATTAAGATGACCCATTAAGTCGTACCTACCACATTCAATTGCTTTTTAGTCCAAAGTCCAATAACTCCCACATATCACCAAACCTCAGCAAGGTCATTCCTGTCATGACAGCCTCCTTCCTCCTTAGTAGAGACTTCTGTACCTAGTACTTGTACTATTGTGTTAAAACACAAAGGGATCTATAAAATGAAGCATATAACTGGGCTTATAGTTTTAGAGGTGCATTATGGCAGAGTATATATATGGCTGTGTGCTCCCAGATATTTACCTCCTCCAATAAGCCCAATCCTTTTTAAACACTTCTGCCAGTTAGGGACCAAATTTCATCTATATGAGTCTGTAGTGCCAATCTTATTCCAACTACCACATACAACATTTGCCACAGGGTTAAAATGCTCATTTTATGTCATGTCTCCTGATGATTAGCTTATCATTAATTTGAGTTACAGAGCAGAGATTTTTAAAGCTAAGTATGAAAAAGAAAGACTTTAAGACAGTTGTATGATTAGCATTATAAAGTTGTTTCATTACTCCCCTCTCCACCCTCTCTCTCACTTCCACACACACACATACACAAATATGTGATGAACTAATATTCAACAATTAAAACTAATGAAGTTTTGATTTAAACTCAGCAACATTTGAATTAATGGCGGATAATGTAGAAAGCAACAAAACTATTCTTTAGTATTTCTTTTTGTTAAATTAAAAGGCAGTAAAAGCATACAAGCATACCTCGTTATATTCATTATTATCAATCTATATTCATATTTATTCTTCATATTTTACATATTCATAAATGATATATTCACTATGGTTTTGTAATTATTATTCATTTAAAGGGCAAACAAATTAATTTCAGAAAAATCTTTATATGCTTTTGATTTTCCATTCATATTTATGTAGAAAGTCAAGTAACGTTTTGACCTGTCACAAAAGTATACTAATCTATTCATTTTTAAAAATGATTTAATTCTTAAATCTTAACCATTTTGTAGGAAATGACTTAGCATATAATAATAATATGGCTTGAAGATCTAGATTTCAAAATTATATCTAAATAAAAATGATTATATTTTTATTTGTGCAATATTAAATATTATATATTATTTATTTCACATGACATGGCACTATAAATATTAATATTTTGTTTTGATATGTGTGTTTTAAATGAAAATTTGATTAAGGAGTATAACCATTTATTTACACTTAATATATAAATATATAGGATACATATATCTTATAGTAACAATGTTTAGTTTTGTTTCATTATGAAATTACACTGATTGAGTATAATTTTATTTTATCAACTTACAAACTGAGTGATTTGCATAACATGGTAACAACTTTATACTAATAAGAAAAATGGAAAGCCATAGTAGCTTACAGAATGTATTTAACACAAAATCGAATGTGTTTCAACTATGACTTAAGATGGTACAAAAAAAATAACTGAGGACTGCTTAACTCATGAAACCAAATAAATGTACAGGTAAACTGGGTACTTTCTTGCCATTACATTTTAATATCATTGCTCTCTGAGTGACTGAAAATTGTTAGTCTCTCGTAAAGAATCAGGATTCCATGTCTTCAAGGTTTAAGTTTCTAAAAATACTTAAAAATAGTCACTTATGCTTCACCATTGTTTCCTCTATACAAATAGGCTTTCACATAGCTCTCTGATGTCAGTCACATAATATTACTTACTTTTATACTTTAGAATAGAAATAATAGCAATAAGAATACATGTAGGCAGAAAGATTGAGAGATACAAAAGATTTTAATGTGTTAGACATTAGGAATATCACACATTAGAATTTTATGTAAAAAATAGAGCAAGGACATGGCTTTCACTTGTATTATGTGCACAGAATGTAGAGGGTAGGAAGAGAAGACCAGTAGGTAGTGTATTTTTAAACTCTACTTGAAATCTTATGAATGCAAATTAAAGTAACTTTTTTCTGAGAAGGACTTTTGTTGGTCTTCACAAATTTTATATGTTTATTTGTTTGGATTTACCTTTCCTCCTGTTGCCTCCCCACACCTCCTTTCTACCCCTCCCCATCCATTCCTCAAAAAGGGTAAGGCCTCCTATGGGAGACAACAAAGCATGGCATATCAAGTTGAGGCAGGACCAAGCTCCTCCCCACTACATCTAGACTGAGTAAGACATCCCACCATAGGGAGTAAGTTCCAAAAAAACAAGCTCATACACCTAGGACAGATCCTGGTCCCAGTGTTAGGGGCCCCACAGAAAAAGCTACACAAGTGTTACCCACATGCAGAGGGTCTAGCTAGGTCCCATGCAGGCTCCATGGCTGCCATTCTAGAGTCCTTGCACTCCCACAAGATGAAATCAACTGTCTCTGTGGGTTTCCCTGTCATGATCTTGACCTGTCACTTGTTTATATAATCCCTTCTCTCTCTCTCTCTCTCTCTCTCTCTCTCTCTCTCTCTCTCTCTCTCTCTCTCTCTCTCTCTCTCTCTCTCTCTTCAACTGAAATCCTAGAGCTCAGCCCAGTGGTTGGTTGTGGATCTCTGCATCTGCTTCCATCTGTTACTGGATGAAGGTTCCATGATGGCAGTGGAGGTAGTCACCAATCTGTAGGCCAGCTCAGGCACCATCGCCACTATTGCTAGGAGTCTTAGCCAGGGTCATCCTTGTGGATTCCTGGGAGTTTCCCTGGCACAAGGTTTCTCCGTAACTCCATAATGCCTCCATCAAGATATCTCTTTCTCCTCCACCTCCTCCCTTGCCCCCAGTTTGACCAGGAGAGCTAATCTATATCTTATTCCCAGCGAAATTCATGCATTTTTGATAAAGAAGCCAAAAATTTACAATGGAAAAAAGAAAGCATCTTAAACAAATGGTGCTGGCATAACTGGATATCAACAGGTAGAAGAATGCGAATAGATCCATGTCTATCACCATGCACACAACTCAAGTCCAAGTGGATCAAAGACCTCAAATTAAATCTGTTTACACTGAACCTAATAGAAGAGAAAGTGGGAAGAAGCCTTGAACACATTGGCATGGGAGACTACCTCCTGAATGTAACACCAGTAGCACAGACACTGAGATCAGCAATTATTAAATGGGACCTCCTAAAACCGAGAAGCTTCTGTAAGGCAAAGGACATGGTCAATAAGACAAAAATAGCAGTCTACAGAATGGGAAAAGTTCTTTACCAACCCCACATCTGACAGAGGGCTGTTCTCTAAAATATATAAAGAACTCAAGAAACTAGACATAAAAATACCAAATAATTCAATTAAATATTGGCTTACAGATATAAATAGAGAATTCTCAACAGAAAAATCCCAAATGGCTAAAAGACATTTGAGGATTTGTTCAACATCCTTAGTCATCAAGGAAATGCAAATTAAGAAGACTCTGAGACACAATCTTACACGTGCCAGAATGGCTAAGATCAAAATCATTGATGACAGCTTATGCTGGAAAGGATGTAGAGTAGGGGGAACATTCCTCCATTGTTGATGGGAGTGGAAACTTGTACAGCCACTTTGGAAATCAGTATGGTGATTTCTCAGAAAATTGGCAATCAATCTACCTCAAGACAGAATGATACCTCTCTTGAGCATATACCCAAGGGATGCTCAATCATACCACAAGGACACAGGAACTATGTTAATGGCAGCATTATTCATAATAACTAGAACCTGGAGACAACCTAGATGCCCCTCAACTGAAGAATGGATGAAGAAAATATGGCATGTATACACAATAGAGTACTACTCAGTAGGGGAAAAAAAAGACATTTACAGGCAAATAATTAAAACTGGAAAATATCATCTTGAGTGAGGTAACCAAGGCCCAGAAAGACAAACACAGTATGTACTCAAATCATAAGTGGATACTAGATGTAAAGCAAAGGATAATCAAGCTACAATCTACAACCCCAGAAAAGCTAGGTAACAAGGAAGGCCCTAAGAAGAAAGCAACTCTTAATGTTAGCAGACTGAAAATGCAAAGCTAAAATGGTGACATATAAACAGACAACTGGTTGTCATTTACTATATAGAAATATTATTCAAGAGTCTCTAAAGTGTTCCTGTAGAGAAATAGTAAATAAGATTTCTGGTGCATAGATCACCATTTCTAAAGAAAACTACAGCATGCCATTCTGAAATGTTGAAAAATGAATTTATAGTTCAGTAGAAAGTACAGACAGGAGAACATCAAGTTGGTATGCTAAAAAATCTTGAATTTGTATTAACAACATTGATTCTCTGCCAGTGTTCACCAACTTTGATATTTAGAACAACCACAGTTTACCTACCCTCCATTCCTAACAGCGCTCGCCACCGTCATCCCTCTCCCCAGAATTCCCTCCTTCTCAATCTCCCATTAGAGAAGAGCAGGCCTCCCAGAAACAATAACCAAACACAGCAAAACAAAATACAGCAAGACAAGGCAAAGGCCCTCACACCAGGGCTGAACACAGCAACCCAACATGAAAAAGAGTCAGAGACCCACCTGCCCACATTGAGGAGTCCTAAAAAACAAAAAGCTAACAGTATAAGAGATACACAAAGGACCTGGTATAGACCCCTGCAGGTTCTATTCTGTGTGTGTGTGTGTGTGTGTGTGTGTGTGTGTGTGGTGTGTGGTGTGTGTTTGTGTGGTGTGTGTGTGTGTGTGTGTGTGTGTGTGTGTGTATGTGTGGTGTGGTGTGTGTGGTGTGGTGTGTGTGTGTTTGTGTGTGTGTGTGTGTGTGTGGTGTGTGTGTGGTGTGTGTGGTGTGTGTGGTGTGTGTTTGTGTGTGGTGTGTGTGTGTGTGTGTGTGTGTGTGTGGTGTGTGTGGTGTGTGTTTGTGTGGTGTGTGTTTGTGTGTGTGTGTGTGTGGTGTGTGTGGTGTGTGTGTGTGGTATGTGTGGTGTGTGTGTGTGTGGTGTGTGTGTGTGTGTGTGTGTGTGTGTGTGTGTGTTTCCTTTCTTTTTACTTTGCTGCTGTGAGATTTTGTATTTCCTGAGATTTCATGTAGTTAACCTCCTTAGGTAGAATTTTCCATATAGCACCCTTCTGTAAGTCTGTATTTGTGCACAGAAATGGTTTAAATTTGATTTTATCATAGAATATTTTATTGTCTCCATGTTGGGTTTAGTAGTCTGTTTTGGTATCTGTGGTCTCTTAAGTTCTGCAGCATATCTTTCCTGGCTCTTTTGGCTTTTAGAACCTCCAATGGGAAGTCAGGTACAATTCTAATAGATCTTCCTTATAAGATACGTGGTCTTTTTCCCTTGAAATTTTTAATATTTTTCTTTGCTCTATATGTTTAACGTTTTGATTATTATGTGGTGAGGGGACTTCCTTTTCTGGTCCATTCTATTCGTTGTTCTGTATGTTTTTATACCTTTAAAGGCATCTCCTTCTTTGGGTTAGGAAAATTTGCTTCTCTTATTTTGTTGAAAATATTTTCTGGGCCTTTGAGCTGGGTTTCTTCTCCTTCCTCAATTGCTATTATTCTTAGGTTTGATCTTTTCACAGTGTCCCACATTTTCTGGATGCTTTGTGTCAGAAATTTTTAGATTTGACACTTTTTTTTAACCCATGTATCCATTTCTTCTATTGTACCTTCAATGCCTGAGATTCTGTTTGTGAAACTTGCCTCTGTCGCTCCTGTTTGGAATTCTAATTTTTTCTTTTCCTGAATTCCCTTAGTTTTGTTTTTTTCATCACATCCATTTCCTTTTTAAAGAATCGGACTGTCTTATTTGTTTCCTTCACCTGTTTGTGTTTTCTTGGCCTTCATTAACGGACATATTCTTTTCTTCCAATCATTTGTTTATGTTTTCCTGACTTTAAGTGATTTATTCATTCCCTCCAATTGTTTGTTTGTGTTTTCCTGGATTTCTTTAAGAGATGTATTCATTTCCTCTCTAAGAACCTCTATCAACCTCATATAGCTGATTTTAAGACCCCTTATTTATGCTTCAGTTATGTTAGAATATTCAGGGCCTGCTAGGGTAAGATAGCCGGCCATTAGAAGAGGCTCCTATTGTCCTAGCTCTTATTGATTGTTCTTAAGCTGGCTTTGGGGTGATTATTGGTCTGGGTGCTTGTCTTTGTTGTGGGTAGTTTTTCCTTGGTTTCTGTTCCCTCTCTGAATTTTCTGAGAGTATGAGAGAGCTGTTTCT
Source organism: Peromyscus leucopus (assembly GCF_004664715.2). Lineage (NCBI taxonomy): Eukaryota > Metazoa > Chordata > Mammalia > Rodentia > Cricetidae > Peromyscus > Peromyscus leucopus. Next base: position 16,416,318 of record NC_051072.1, on the reverse strand, counting down.
TGCCTGTTTTACAGGCCTTTTCCTCTGACATGTTCACAGAAAATCCCTGCTGGTGTTGGAGGCTTGGATACAATGACCAGTGGGGGAGGGTGGTCAGGAAGAGATAAGCAGAGGGGGAGGGAGGCTGCAGTTGGTGAGCTGTTGCAGTGCCTGAGACAATACCCAGAGATTGGGTCTAGGGAACAGAGAGAGCAGAGGTCTGCAGGCAGCCTACCTGGTTTTCTGGCAGATGTGACCGGTGGTTGAGCAGGTTAATGCTCCATTAGGGGGCTGGGATACAGGGATGAGTGAGGGGAGAAAGGTGAGGAGGGGATGATTTGAAGGATCCACAGGAGATATAGGTAGCAGGGTAAATAGGCTGCAGTTGATGATCTGTTGCGGTGCTAGGGATGAGTCTGAAGGACTGGGTCTAAGGAAACAGTTTGGAGAAGGTCTGTGGACAGGCTACCTGGTCTTCTGCTGTCTGCCTGATTTGGGGATGGGACACTGGAAAGGTCTGCAGGCTCCTACCTGGTCTTCTGGCAATAATGCATGTCACATTCCATGAGTCTTAAACAGACTTCAATAAAGAGATATGTCACACTAACACCATTATTTTCTTAGTGTACTTTGTATAAATACATTTTATAGAATCCTGTTTCTGACATAGTTTTATAAAGGTACCTGTTATTCTCTTATTTCAAGAAAATACAAATTTCAAATTAAGGGGAAAACACAGTGGGTTTTATTTTATTTTGTGGAATTGCCATATTACAGTGCATTAATGTATTTATCAATAGCTATGCAATTATTTGAGAACTCTATTGCTAATATATTATTGAGAGAGTAGAAAAGTAAAATCACCACTACAGTACAGATTTTGTAAGATTTGAGTAATAAATATCTGAAACATAAACCCAAAAATGCAATTGCTGAAGAGTGGACAATCTTCTAAATCACATAGAAAGTATTAATTTTGTGGTTATAAGCACAGCATGCTGAGATACTTGTGGAATGTTTAACTATGCAAAGATTTGTTGCATGTGTTTAAATGTGTAAAGACGTATTGCATCTGTTTATGCTGTGGAATATTAGTTTATTATGTAAAGAAGTATTTCATTTGTTTAATTATATGAAGATTTGTTGCTGTTTAACCTTGCCTGCCTAAGGCACCTGATTGGTCTAATAAAAAGTTGAATGGTCAATGGTGAGGGAAAAACTATAGATGGAACTTCCAGGCGGCGAAGTAAGGTGGAATTTAGGTTCAGGGGAAAATAGAAGAAGAAAAAGGAGACAACAGGGAGATGCCAGGGACCAGCCTGACATGGAGGAAGCAGGAAAGTAGGACACACAGAATGAAAGAAGCTAAAAAGTCACAAGGGAAAACATAGATGAATAGAAATAGGTTAAATTACATTAAATGAGCTAGTGGGAAAAGCCAAAGCTAATAATGAGAATTCATAAGTCATAATAAGTTTCCATGTCTTTATTTGGGAGCTTGTTGGTAACCCAAAGAAAATTCCAAGTAAAGATACTTATATTGCTCTCTTTGATCTAAAATTTTTAATTTTTATACATGATTTTGCAAATAATTGTGCTATCTTATATTGTTTCATGATAGTTAAAATTTGAGCATTGACAGCATTAGAGTATCATGGATTATAAAATAGTTTTCATAGGAATATTTGTTTTTCACTTACTATTGATCATGTCAAAATAGTTATTTTTCACCCAGGTATTGAGTTAGTTTTTCTTTTAATTAGATAATATTTGATGATTTCCATAAGAAGATATTGTTATTAAAAGTTCCACAACTGTTAAGATGCATATAAGACCAAATAAAAATTGTTGTCAGCTATAAAAATCTAGCATTTAACTGCTATTAAACACCAGATGGCTAGTTGTTCTCCAAAGGAAAATCATTAGCAAAATATGTAGCAACAGTGCATCACATATACATGGCAACAAGGATGAATAAGCAAATGCTTTCTTTTGAAAGATGTCATTTGATACTCTAGTTTTGTTTATGTTTGTTCTGTTTATTAGTTTATTTTTTATTTGGAGCAATATTGGGCTTATCTCCTAATCAGATTATGATACTTAAAACTCAATGGGATTCACATATTTAAATATATTGATAATCATTTGGAAATATTAAAGGTATTTCCTTTTATTGGAGGTTTTGCTAGTTGACATTCTTTTCATTTTTCAATACTTATTTTAAAATGTTATTTAATAAATTATTACTTGAGAATGCTTGAAAATGTTCTCAATTCCAGAGCAAAATTAAGTGACCTCTTTACTAAAGGACAAAACAATTTTGTATACCATGTGTTTTTTTCTCAGTTATTTAAATCTGTGTTGTTATGGGTTCATGATAATGCAATTAAAACTGAAATATGAGGGTAAGGGTATTAGAATGTCTATGTTAATTAAACTAAGCGCAACTTGCTGAGCCATGCATGGACCACAGACTTTTGATTGCTGAATTTGTCGTAGACTGTAATTTCACTACCCCAAGAAGGTTATTGTAAGGTTATTGTAAGGCAACAGCATGCTTTTATCTATTCATCTATTTTTCTGCAGACATTAAGAATGGTACTCATACAGACCTAGACATATGAGAGAATATGTAAATATATACATATATGCATACATTTATTAGTATATATATTACAGTAATTTATTTAAATAATTCCAGATGAAAAATAGAAAAATTAATATTTAATGGTGAAATCTGACTCATCCTAAATACTTGGAGAACCATGTGGGGGCCGGGAGTGCTAGGGGAGGGCTGGAGGCAGATGTTTCAACTTCAGAACAGAACATAATCATCGTCTTTCTTTTGTGGCCTTCCACATCTTAGATGCTATCTGCCATGTTAGAGAGAAATAACTTATTTCCACCAATACAAATAACATTTTCAAAACTTCACTCAGAGAATCATCCAGAAATAATTTGTACTAACTATCTAATCAGTCATTAGAAAGTTACCCTGAAACAAATGTTTAGTTATCCCAGAGCCGTGTCTGTCTAGGTAACCACAGTTTCCATGTAAAAACCTGAAATCCTGACACAGTATATATTTCATTCTTCTGTGGCAAGGAAATGCATATAGAGATATTTTCATAGAATATAATTGTGGGAATTTCAATGAATAGAATTTGTACTTTTAATACAACTACAATGTCTATTCTATTTTCAGTGAAGCTTGGACTCTATTAAATGGATTCAGACTATAAGAAGATAATTCATATATACTCTTTAATAACATGTATATTATTATATATTCCTTTATGATAATTACTTTCATTAGAGTTTCTATTCTGTGATAAGACACCATGGCCAAAAGCAATTTTGGGAAAAAAAGGATTTATTTCATCTCACACTTAACAAGTAACAGTATGTCACTGAGAAACATGGGAACAAGAACCCAAGGAAGGAACCTAGAGGCAAGAACTTAAGCAGAAGGCATGGAGAAAAATTGCTTATTAGCTTGATAATTTTGATTTTCTTAGTTTGCATTTTTTTAAATCATCGAGGACCACCAAACCAGCATTTGAACCATCCATGCTGGAATTGGCCCTCAGAAATCAATCATTAATATAAAAAATGTCCCACAAGCTTTCCCAGAAGTCAATCTGGTGGTGGCAATTTCTCTATTGAGGATCTTCATCCCTAATTACACTAGTATGGTGATATTTCATTTGTACTAAAATGTGATTTGTATGTTAATAAATAAAGTTCCAGGGGGTCAGAGCTATTAGCAAACCATCGCAGAAACAGGGCGGTGGTGGTGCATGCCTTTAATCCCAGCACTTGGTAGGCAGAGCTAGGTAGATCTCTGTGTGTTCAGGGATACAGCCAGCATTGGAGACACACACCTTTAATCTCAATATCAACCATAGAAGACCTGGAGGTCTGTACAGACAGGCACTGACTAAGAGGTCATATGTTTGGGTTTACAACCAATGAGAAGGCAGAACAGAAACACTATAAAAAGACAGACACACAGGAAGTAGGTCTCTTTAGGTGAGATAAGACAACAGCGACAGTGAAGGGTAGGGTTTTTCTTGGCTTTCATCTCTGTATTGGTTCTGTGTTTCTTATTTAATAAGATGGTTGGTTACATCTACACACTAGTTTATGACAAGTTAACATGAAACAAACCACCCCAGTAATACACTAAGTCATCTATGTATGTGGATAACAAACCAAAAAAATACAGAGATCTCAACCAAAAATAGATATTGCTGTCAGTAACTTCAGTTTCTTATGTAATGCTATTAACCCTTTATAAATATAGGCATTCCAAAATAATTTAGCTAATATACATGTATCCAATGCATATTTATTATTTTTCACTCACACAACAAAATACAACACTTTAAACCTCAAAATTGCCTTCCAAAAAAACTCAGGCTATTTCATATTTTATTTAGCATTTCAAATTTTTGCATCAGGTTTAGAGGTACATTTATTTCCATTAATTACAACCTATTTTAATAGTCAATTGAATTATTAATATTCATACTACAGTCTATTCTTATTATAATATTCCTCATTCTAATCAGAATATTCAAATCTTTGGTAATACTCAGTGTTAACATCCCTGTAACAAGTCACTTGGGGAACAAAGTTCTTTAGTGCATTGGGAATGCATTCTGAAATCAGGATTTTCATGCTTGTGAGATCTAATAAGAGTGCTGATCTAGGTAATCAAAAGTGGTAAATTATCAGGAATATTCTTTTTTATCAAGAAATCTATTTGAACAGAATATTACTGCATCATTATAAATGCAGATCCAAGCAAACTACCAACTATGAATAACAGATATATTATTTATAAAAAACTGTTACCAATAATTTATTCCTTTATTAGAACTTGGGAAAAATCTTTCAGTTTCATTTCATGATGAAAGTTTACCACAACAGTACTGTGAATGCTTATGATAGTGCATAATCATGAAGCTTGAATTAATTTTAAAAGTTGGTTAAAAATTACTACATTATTTTTTCTCGTAGATTGTAAACCTTAAGACAGTGTGATTTTAAACTACGAGAAAGCAATACAAATGATAGAAGATCAAATTTTAGGGGGAATTAGCTATTAATGCCCAAGCAAATAATTTAGTGGTTTTCATTAATGTCAAATGGGATCAACCATTTAAAGTAAATTCATTAAATATTATGATCCCATTAGTCTTATCTAATAATATGCTATATTTTCCCAATTACTTTCCCTAGTGGCAAATTTAGATCCATAGAACATTAAATGCTGCATTTGTAGTTTATGTTCCCAGTGAACATCAGGTGGAGAATTGAAAAAGAAATGATCTCATAGTCTTCTGAATTATGCTTCTTAACACCACAATCTATGATTGTTACTCTTTGCATAACCATGGTATTCTCATCACAACCATCAAACCCAGTCTTCCTCTTTGAACTCTAGTTTTATATTCCTGGACCACATTTTGGAGTACATTTCCACTTTAGTGTGTGATTCTTGCCTCAAGTATGTGGTTTTCAGTTCCCCTTCTGTGGTGGTTTGTATTGGAAACATCCCCCATAGGATCCAACATTTGACCGTGTGTTTTTTCTAGTTACCAGGGTCATTTAGAGAGGTTCTGGGGAGGTACAACCTTGCAGGAGGAAGGATATCAATAAGAGAGGGTTTTGAGAGCTCAAGCTTTGCTCCACTTTCAGTTTGACCTCAGCTTCATGTTTGATGTCAAAGATACAACTGTTCAGCCTCCTGGTGTTACAACTATGCCTGCTGCTTGCTGCCATTTTTCTACTGCTGCATGATACATTCTGATCCCTACGGAACCATAAACCATGATAACCCCTCCCTTCTTAAGCTGTTTTTGTCCTGTGGCCTGTCATGTAACAGAGAAGAAACAGAAATGCTTTCTTTTTTTCAATGTTCCCTTTTCTAAATAAATGAGGACAAAAACAGTTAGCATAGCCTTTCCTATAATCTGCTTTGAAAATGTTCATGAACCAACAACCTGATATAACTGTCATACCCAATAAAAACTACTCCTTAAATTTTAATCTCAATTTTACCACAACATTACCATTAGCTATTGTGACACTATCTTTTTGGTTTAAAAACCTAGGCTTAGAGATTAGATATATATCTAGCAGTTGGGATCACTGGCTAGATTGAAGAGGATTTTATTGAATTATTGAATCCAATTGGATTTTATTGGGTTAAATTGAAGCTTCAATTTCCAGCACCCATAAGATAGTTCAAAGCAATCTATAACCCCAGGTCTAGGGCATCTGATGACTTCTTCTGGCTCCTGCTGACACCCAGCATGTACATCATACACAGACATCTACACACTCAAAATACCCAGACATATAAAATAGTAATAATGAATCTATGCCTTGCAATCTTTGTCTTCCCGCTCAAAAATGCATTACTAATCAGTTTCAGCATTGTCTTAGTTAGGGTTTCTATTGTTGTGAAGAGACACCAGGACCATGACAACTCAAATAAGGAAAACGTTTTGTTGGACTGGCTTGCATATACTTCAGAGGTTTAGTCAGTTAACTTTATGGTGGAAAGTAAGGCAGCATGCAGGCTTATTTGGTGGAAAGGGAGCTGAGGGTTCTTACATCTGGATCGTGCAGTCAAGAGGAAGTGGTTTGAGACACTGGTTGTGGCTTGAGCATATATATAACACCCCAAAGCCTGCCTCCACAGTGACATACTTCCTCCAACAAAGCCATGTCTACTCCAACAAAGCCACACTTCCCAATAGTGCCACTCCCTTTTTGAGCCAGTTTCTTTCAAAGCACCGCAAGCAGTATTCCTCCAAGCATTATCTTTGAAGTATGTGGTGTATTCAGGAATACAGTCATACTTCAATATTCTGGAAGGCAACCAAGGGTAATGGTAATAGTCTATAATTTTCTCGTTCTCTTGGACTCCCATGACTCACAATTAAAAGAGGTTCCCCATATCTAGCATTGAGGATTTTGTCAGAAAATCTCTGGCTCTTGGGTATAACATCTATTTGGCAAATATTTCCAGGAGAATTCCTTGATGAATATGCAGTCTCCATTGCAGTAGAAACCACAGAATTGAAGGAGTCATGGAGACCAGGATTCCACTGGTGATGATGTATGCTAGTTGCAATGAAAACCCCCAGACTATATAGGACAACCACCAAGAGCAGTAACAGTGGTGGAGTGGATCTAGCCTGAGATGAGCTGTGTTTGATACAAATGGAAGAGCCTGGAAGTGGAATGGTCCAAGATCTTTGGGACGCAGAATATCATGCATGAATCTTACATACAGGACACAGTATGCTTTGATTACATTGCTGGATGTTGGCTTTGCATTTATTTGATTGTTTCTGCAGCCTGATTCTCTCCTTTGGAAGAAGAACATGTAACTTATTTTTTACTTTACAGAAGTCTATAGTAAAAAGACTTTTCATTTTGGGTGATACTTTGGATATTTTAAAAAGACAGAAATTTTAAAGATCAGGGAATAGCTACTGTAATGGCTAGTTTTATGTCAGCATGACACCAGCTAGGTTCTTCTGGGAGAAGGGAACCTAAATTGGGAAAATGCCTCTATAAGATCAGGCTGTGGGTGGGCCTGTAAGGCATTTTCTTAATTTTTTTTTTTTTTAATGATGGATGAGGGACAAGCCCATTTTGGGTGATGCCACTTTTGGGCCGGTGGTCATGGGTTTTATAAAAAAAGCAGGCTGAGCAAGCAATGAAGAGCAACTCAAGGAGCAGTGTTTCCCAATAATGTCTGCATTAGCTCCCGCCTCCAGGTTCTGGCCAAGCTGAGTCCTTCCTTAACTTCCTTCAGTGGACTGTGACTCAGGATATGTAAGCCTAATAAATCCTTTCCTAATCAAATTACATTTGGTGATATTGTTTCATCACAGAAATGATAACCCTAACCCAAACAATTACAGTGTTTTATATTGTGATATTGATCCTTATATAAAATCTTAGTGTACTGATGAACAAGAAAGAAGAGTTATCATTTACTAGTAAGATATTGGTATGTGAAAAGAACAAGGGGTCAATTGTCCTTTTTATTGTTTTCTGTCATCAACTTGACAAAATATAGAATAATCTAGTAAGGGTAACCTTAACTAGGAGAATTCCTCCATGTGATTTTCATAATGAAGAGACATTTTCTTGACTAATGATTCATGAGGAATGGCGTAGTTTACTGGGAGGAATGCCACTCTTGGGCAAGTGGTTCTAGGTTGCATAAGAAAGCAGGCTGAAAAAGCCATGGGGAGCAAGGCAGTAAGCAACATTTCTCCATGGTCCTGCCTGTGTTTCCCCTAATCATGGACTGAAACAGACAAGCCAAATAAATCATTTCTTACCAAGTTACTTATGGTCTGTATATTATCGCATCAATAGAAAACCAACAAGGACAACATATATGCATAGACAAACCCATGTGCATTCCATATGCTCTTTTTAGCAAATATAAAATAATACATTTCTTTATGGCCTTTTCATAGTGTTGTTTATCCTTACTACCTCTCCTCTCTCCGTTTAATGCTCCCGCCATTTTTCTCATTTTATATTCATAATACCTGAGTCCTTCAATAGCCCCCCCTAGAGGTTTTCTCTCACTCTTCCATAATACATTTGTACTTCCTGATTCATGTTAGTCTAGGTTATATAGCCATGTCTAAAACTTTGAGGTTAGTTTCCACAAATAAAAGAGAACATGCAGTGTTTATCTTTTTTGTCTGTGGTACAGCACTCGGTACAATATTTTCTAATTCTATCCATTTGCTTGCAAATTTCACAATTTCATTTTTAATACCTGAATACAATTATATTGTACATATGTACAACCTGTTCATTATCCATTCATTAGCTGAAGAACATTTGTGCCATTTCAATTTCCTTGCTATTGCAAAAAGAACAGCTATGAACATGACTGAGCAAGAATGTATGGAGGAGTGTGACAATTCCTTTGGGCATATGCCAAGGCGTGGTACAGCTGGGGCATATGACACCTCTACATTTAGTGCTTGGAGGACTTGCCACTCTGATTCCCACATTGGCTGCAACAATTTGCAGTACCACCAACAGTTAATGAGGATTCCCTTCCCTGAATCCTCACCAGCATTTGTTATCAATTATTTTCTTCTTGTTGGCCATTATGACCTGTATAAGACAAAGTCTCCATGTAGTATTAATCTGCATTTTCTTTTTTTTCAAGACAGGGTTTCTCTGTGTAGTTTTGGTGCCTGTCCTGGATCTCACACTGTAGAACAGGCTGGCCTTGAACTCACAGAGATCCGCCTGGTTCTGCCTCACGAGTGCAGGGATTAAAGGCATGTGCCACTGCTGCCTAGCAATTTTCATTTTCTTAATGGCTAAAGATGTTGAACGTTTATGAATCGTTTTGCCTGTTCTTATCTCTTATTTTTGAGAAATCTTTATCAGATCCATAGGTCATTTTTTTTTTTTTTTGGTTTTTCGAGACAGGGTTTCTCTGTGTAGCTTTGCGCCTTTCCTGGAACTCACTTGGTAGCCCAGGCTGGCCTCGAACTCACAGAGATTCGCCTGCCTCTGCCTCCCGAGTGCTGGGATTAAAGGCGTGCGCCACCACCGCCCGGCCCATAGGTCATTTTTTAATTCGATACTTTTCTAGATTCTTTGTAAATTAGTTATTTTCATTTTGTGAGTAGTAATCTTCTAATTGATGTATAGCTGGCAAAGATTTTCTTCAACTCTGGATTTCCTCTTCATTCAATTTATTATTTCATTTACTGAAGAGAGACATTTTAGCTTTATGAGGTCCCACTTGAAAATAGCTGGCCATAATTCCTGGGTAAATGGAACCTTGTTCAGAAAGTCCTTCCCTAAACCTATATTGTGTAGTGTTCTGTTTATATGTTCTTTTAACATTTTCAGTTTCACGTTGATGTCTTTAAACATTTGGGGTTGATTTTTAACTTGTGAGTAACCAACAGGTGTCTAATTGGACATAAGGCCTATTCACTAGAGGAGAACTCATACTTGGCTCTGTAAGTCTAGTCATTTTTATACTGTAGTGAGGTCATGGACCCAAGAGGAGAGCTTACTACCCCCATTTCCTCAAATCAGTATAATGTCTTACACAACTCTAAATGATTTTCATTATATCCGCAGATAAGTGAAGCCCTCTTCTATTACCAAAGAAGCTTCTTTTTGTAGCAAATTAAGATGATTAGATTACAGAAATCCACCAGTGGTAAAAAATACAGAGAATAAGTGCCACAGTCCTACAATAGATACATCATGCTACTCCTATGCCTAAGGCTCAGTAAGCTTTGTTCAAATGTGTATGGGTCATTGTAAGAGCAAGAGGACAACTATGTTGACTATTAAATAGTATCTTGTACAAATGTTAAGAAAGCTACACCTCTGAAGGCAGAGAACTTATGTTGCCTCAACAAGGCCTGCGTAATGACACCAATTGAAAGTTTGATTTAATGAAATAAATCTCATAAGACTCTACACCTTCATGAAAATCTCCAAGTAATTGATGGCTGTACAGGGGTGCTTCTCAACTTTCCTAATGCTACAAACTTATTACAGTTGTGAGTCTTGTGGTGCTACTCTAACCATAAAATCAGTTTTGCTTTGTTTTGTTTTTGCTATTTCATAACTGTAATTTTGCTACAGTTGTAAATCTTAATATAAATGTCTGTGTTTTTCTGATGGTCTTAGGTAACCCCATGAAAGGGCTGTTAGACCCTCAAAGGGGTCGTGACCCACAGGTTCAGAACTGCTGCTGTAGAGAAAGGTAAAAATGAGTTGATGTGAGAGAGGTAGGTTAGTCAACCACAAAGACCATCCTTTAACACAAGCACATAGTAGCAACACCAAATTGACTGAAAGGATTGTGTGTGTATATGTGTATATGTGTGTGTGTGTGTGTGTGTGTGTGTGTGTATGTATGTATGTGTGTGTGTGTGTGAAAAATAAGGATAATTAACCACAAGTGGTAATGATATTGAGACATAGACCACTGGGCAAGTTGGGATGTGGGGGAGAAGTATAAATGATATAGACATAGGACTCATGTATGAATTTATCTAAAATATAAAAAAATAAAAGATAGCTGGGTGGTGGTGGCACACTCCTTTAATCCCAGCACTCAGGAGGCAGAGCCAGGAGGATCTCTATGAGTTCAAGGCCAGCCTGGTCTACAGAGGGAAATCCAGGACAGACACCAAAACTATACAGAGAAACCCTGTCTCGAAAAAAAAATGAATGAATAAAAGATATGTCCAAAATAAATAAATGAAAATGTAACATGTCAGTTTGTCTCCTAAAAACTAAAGGCTTTGTTGATGAGCCTGGGAAAGGATATCAAGGGAGTTTAGACATCGTTTTAAGACAAGAAAAACTTTTGAGATATAAACAAACATTTGACAGAATAAAAGAAATGGAAGACAGTGAGGCACTGTATGTGAAAACAGTAATAATGTAAAATATTGATGCTATTAAGTATTAATGTTATTAAATACAATGGGTCATTTCTTTTCACTTTTCAATTTAAAATTTCTTTTAGAACTCACTGTGACTGTTTGATTTAGTCAACAAACTGTCTGTTAAGCAAGAAATCTTATGACCCTAATGATTCTGAACATTTTCTAAAAAGATATTCTCTACATTGTCTTACCATTATTATTGATTTCTAACTACTGATATAACCATTGTCCAGTAATTCTCTTGTTCTGTCTAACATTCCAACCAGCCAAATATGATTACTGAACATACTAAGATGTCTAGCTAGTAGACTAAGGCATTTAAATATATATAATATATAATACAACATATTAAATAAATATTATATATAATACAGCATATTATATATATATATTATCTAAACTGATATAATTTTAAAATTGGTAGATTGTATTTTGGAAAAGTACAGCAAAGGTCTATTATTTAGTCTATGTTATTTGAGCAATTTGAATATTATTTTATTATGATGCTCACCATTTACTTTCTAGTATATATTTTGTTCAAGTGGTATCCCTGTTCAACATTTCTGATTTTGTGAATCTCCTCTTTCATAGAAAATGATGTCCAAGACCAGAGAATTACACCTATGTTGATGCTTAACAGAATCTCCTAAGACCACCTCTTCCTGTCTCATTACTCACTTCTGCATAACATTGTCTTCTTAACTATGAAATATTTCTGTTAGCTAATTGCTTTATTATGTCATAAACTATGCTCAGTCTCTCTCTCTATGTGTGATATATATATATATAATATATATATATATATATATATATATATATATATAACATATATATTCTAACATTTGTAACTTGAATTTTCAAGACTTTGGCCTTGTAGACTTGACTTATACCAGTCAGGCTATGAATTAATCTTATAAATGTTTGATCACTCTTATTCCATGAAAGGAACATAATTAGGTATTCACATACCAAATTATTCATGGGCCTATTCTAATGTCCTTGGTTTTAGACCATTCTTAATTGTTTTTCAAGAGTATGCCAAGATGTCTGTAGTACAGCTATATCCTGCTTTGAATTTTTCTGTCTCTCTCTCTCTCTCTTTTTTTGTTTTGTTTTGTTTTATTTTTTTCCAAGACAGGGTTACTCTGTAGTTTTGGTGCCTGTCCTGGATCTTGCTACACTGAACTCATAGAGATCCACCTGGCTTTGCCTCCCGAGAGCTAGAATTAAGGCGTGTGCCATCACCACCCAGCTTTGAGTCTTTCTTTATCTTAACATTCTGTATAAATTACTAGTTAGTACAAACAGTACAAGCTCTTGACATTATTCATTTTTCAACATTTATTTTACATACCAACCACAGTTTCCTCTCCCTCCTCTCCTCCTGTCCCCTACCCCTATCTTCCTTTTACCATACCCCTTAACACATCTACTCCTCTCTGGCTCCATTAGGAAAACCTAAGGCCTCCCATGGGAGTCAAGAAAACGTAGCATATCAAGTTGAGGCAGGACCATAAACAGTAACTGACAGAAGCAGATGCACAGATTCACAGCCAAGCACTGAGCCGAGCTATGGGAGTCCAGTTGAAGAGAGGGAGGAAAGATTATATGAGCAAGGGAGGTCAAAATCATGACTGGGAAACCAACAGAGACAGCTGACCCAAGTTAATGTGAGCTCATACACTCTAGACCAACAGCTAGGGAGCTTGCATGTGACTGACTTAGAGCCTCTGTATGTGGCTGACAGCTGTGTAGCTTGGTCTGTTTGTGGGGCCCCTAGCAGTGGGATCAGGACCCATCCCTGATGCATGAACTGGCTTTTTGGAATGTATTCCCTATGGTGGGATGCCTCATCCCTGCTTTGATTCAGGAGGGAGGAGCTTCCTGAATTCTTACTTCTTCAATATTACTTCTTGATAAAACACTGTTGCAGAAGGTACAATACACCTTGGTTTCAACATGCAGAAAAAAATATCAAGCTGGAACTGAGCTAGAAATATTCACCCTTCGAGCTAGCTTTCATTTTCCGGGAAAGTACTATGCAGGCTGGGGGGGGGGTGCCACCAATGGTTATACCAGTTGTGAAACCTAGGCTATACAATACTAACCTAGCAATTAAGATATACCCATGGGTGCAATAGGGGCCCTACTGCATTAGGAGTATCAAGCTACAACTGCTTGGGTTTGATGCCTGACCCAAACAGGATTTCACACATGATTACTTAAGCTCTACGAATAACTCATAGTTGAGGAAGTCTTAGGCCCTAACAGTGGGGTTATCCTGTTGTTTAGCTACATTTTCATGGGAAAATATGAGTTCTAAATATTAAATGGATACCTCTATAAGTCTAATCAGAGAAGGTTGTCTTTATAATGAAAAACAGTGAATGCAGAAATACTTGGCTTCATGAGTTGCTGAGACAGTTCACCATTCAGACTTAAATTGGATATTTACTCCATTGCTGCCAAGACTTAGGGAACATCATGGGAGAGGGAGCCAAAACAATATATGAGTTGGAAAAGAGGTAGGGGGCTTTGAAGTGCTATCTTCTGGGCACAACATAGATAATGGAGTCATGACCTCCCAATAGTGGTGGCAGCCAGCAATGGGTCTACAAAATCTGGATCTACCAATGTTAGACTACGGATTTAAGTGGTCTGACTGCTCCCTGATAAAATCCATGGCCTCAGGTGTGGACCTATTAGGCTACTAGATGATTTCATACCCGTGGTCAAATATATTGTCCTTTTGAAACCCAGTGGTTTTCATCAATAAAAAAAAATAAAAATAAAAAAATAAAAACAGCTGGGCAGTGGTGGCGCACGCCTTTAATCCCAGCACTCAAGAGGCAGAGGCAGGCAGATCTCTGTGAGTTCGAGGCCAACCTGGTCTCCAAAGCGAGTTCCAGGACAGGAGCAAAGCTACACAGAAAAACCCTGTCTTGAAAAAAACCAAAAAAAAAAAAAAAAAAAAAAAAAAAAAAGAAAGAAAAAAGAAAAAAACCAAAAAATAAAATAAAATAAAATAAAAACAACAATATACTCATAAATATGGGAATGTAACTAGTATGGAAGAAGATGGCAATAAAACGGAATTAAGGGAAACTATAGGGGAGGTTATAATAATCAGGATGACTGTTATGTATGTATAAAATATTAATGGAAAAACTCAGAAACAGTCAAAATTATGTCTTTATTGGATTGACTTAAATACTAAAGCCTGTTATGAAAATATCATAGGTCAATCAAAATATTTTTCAAAGCAAAATAATTGAAAAACCATGGAAAAATAGAGTCTGGTGTACTGCAGTGACTGAGACTGAACAAGTGTGAACAGAAAAGACTACTCAAGAATTACAAATCCAGGAAGAAATAGATGATGTGCAACGCTACAGGCCTGAGGAGAGAAATCTGTTTAATTGCTTATACCATGAGCAGACAACAGATCTGATTTCACTCAGGGTCATTATCTAACTCAACCCTTCTCATTAAATGATTAATTTGTCGTTTGATTGATGATAAAAGCAGAGGTGGCAGTGAAAGTGAAGAGCATTTGGAATTCCAAAGATAATGTAGTCCTTGAAGAGGGATGAAAAAGAGTATGTCTAGAGGAGAACTCACACGTCTATGCAAATGCATTTGAATTGCTGAAGTGATTGTGCACTGAACCTGTTTCTAACCTCCAGTTATTTATATACAGAGAATTATGAGAGCATCAAACTCAGCCGGAAGAAAAGATCATAGACAGCATTTCAGGGTCCATGCTAATTAATACTGGTATTAAGAAAATGATGGTTCAGTGAATATCCAGATTAGTCTATTAAAATAGCTTATGTCCACTGGCCTATGATGGCATAAACTCTAAGCTGATACAGTGTTTCATTTTCTACACATATTTACCTCACTGTTTATTATCCTTCTCTTCCAAAGCACAATGTGCTTCTACAGACCCCATAAGCTTAATATTTAATTGTGACTGGACAATGAACTTTTGAAGACAAGGAAGTCTTGATTAATTTTTATGTCTTCAGATTTCAGATAATTTTCTATCATAAAAATATGTGTCCACCAAATATAACAGAATGAAAATAAATAGTAAAATTTGCTGGTATAATGACACACAGTATTGAAGTAACAGATTTTTTTTCAATTACTATTTGAAAATTAGTTTCACAATGCCCAAGTCCATTATGTACAATTCTAATAACTCATTTGTTAAATGAGTCCCTGCTAGAATAAAAAGAAAAAAGTTATCAGGTGTCACTTGAAAAACCAAAGAAATAGTATTAAAAACTTGAGCATCTGTGAAAAGGTAGAGACCAGGAGTAGTGCCACATCATTTAAAGAAATTTCCTGGGAGTTGGAGAGATTGCTCATCAATTAAGAGCACTGATTGCTCTTCCAAAGGACCTGGGTTCAATTCCCAACATCCACATGGCAGCTCAAAACTGCCTGTAGCTTTAGTACCCAGGGATCTAGAATCCTCATACAGGCATGGATGCAGGCAAAACCCCAATGCACATAAAAAAATAAACCTTGATGCAGGGGGGTAGCTTGGACCTGCTTCTACTGAATGTACCAAACCCGGCTTGTTGGAGAAGGAAATTGGGGAACAGGTTGGGTGAAGGCTGGAGAGGTGGGAGGAGGGAAGAGAGGGGGATATGTGGTTGGTACGTAAAATAAATTAAAAATTCTCTAATAAAAAATGACAGGAAAAAATTTTTAAAAAATCTTAAAAGAAAAGAACTTTCTCAGGATATGAGCAGAATCAAACAGTAGGTATTTCTAAAATGTAGGTAGAGAGCCACTATTTGGTCAAGGGTACAGATGTTACTAGCTTCTCCTCTGGTTGAAGGAAATTGTAGGCAGATTTTTCCTTTCCTGACTGCCTGGTCCCTAATAATTGACTCAAAGTCTGAATATGAATTATAAATGATTGGCCAGTAGCTCATGCTTATTACAATTAGTTCTGACAACTTAAATTAACCCATTTATATAAAGTTCATTGTAATGATGGAAATGTTCTTGATACTCAGGTCGAGAAAACAATCACTAAGTTCAAAAGAGTTGTTATTTGTATAGCAAGGAAGCTGTCACAAAAACTTAATTTGACATTCTGAGAGACCATTCTCAAGAGGTTAATGGAAAGAGTTCTACAGGTAGTTCTGCCTCAGATTTCCCCAGAGTATAAATTATGCTTTCCCCTTCCCACTCCATATCTCATTACAGCAACTCATCAATAAGCGATCCAAAATCATAAGTGAAGGGACTCAGGCATATCTACTTGGTGCCATGTCTCACAACGGGGAGAGACACAGATTATCGAAGATTCTAGTGATGATGTATGAAAAAAAATGCATATATCAAGTTCTTGTCAATTCATCATCCATACAGTATTATTTTTATTGTCATTCATTTAAAATATATTATAAAATATTATTTTACCTAACTTGATGTGATTATTCACCATTGAACCAAAGATGTATTTCCCAAAGTCAAAATACTAGGTTCCATATTTAGTTATATCAACATGAGCGACACATGTATGCTTAGTCTGTCAGTTAATTATTCTTCAATGAACTATGAGTCTAACACTGGCTTACATGGTTGTTAAATAGTCACTTTAACAATTTAAGTTAAATGTGTACAGACCACTGGCTATTTAATATCTATAATTAACAAAAGCAGGAAGGATATCTACATATTTCTTATTATTATTAATGGACTGTGTGACTATAATTTTTTATTGTTGCTGATTAATGTTTCCTTGTCCTTATTTGTTATCTTAGTTGGTTAGTATTTCTTCACTGGAGAGGTAAATATTATTTTTTTTTTCTGATGTGACTTTACTATTAATAGTCCTGCTTGTGCTCACAAAGCAAATTTTCATTTATTTTTTATCTGTCTTCACTGGGCTTTCCACATCTATGTTAACATATGCATTTATTTTCTGACTATGGGATGGGCTAAGCAGAACATTTTATTTGTTGCTGGTAAATAGCACGTGCTCCTTTTCAGAGACATGTCAGCAAACACTTCAGTCAGTGGGAAGCCAAGCAATGCTTTAGGGCTGTAGAATAGAAAGTCTTCTCTGTATCTCTTAGATATTCATACTACGTATAAGCAATTGATACTAAGTATTCATCATAGTAATGTGTACTATCTTTCTACTGAGGATCTGAGTGTTCTCTTTGAACCTAATTTACTATCAACTCACTTATACTAAAAATGTTGTGGAATTTATGGGAATCAACAGCAAACACTAATAGTGTTTTTACCTAAGTGGAAAGAGTATGGACTGTAGGACACCAATTTCTATCATGAATTCTGGAGTAGCAAATTAGGATCCTTGTGCATAAACAGAATTGTTTAAAATCAGCTGTTGCTCTACTTTGTAGTTTTCAATCTTGCAGTCATTGGAAGTTGTTATGATAATCAGAATTACTTCATTCAAGGCATTAATGGTCTCATAAGGTTGTCAAAAGCATGCTGATTTTTTCATATACATATTTACTCCCCCCAAAATAAATATAAATCATTCCCATCCATCTGTATAACAGTAGAGCAGACAAAGCATGCAAAGGTGAAGAGAATGCAATCTTGAAAACAATATGTCAAATTTAAAAATATTAACAGAATTATGCTTATAGTTTTACTGGAACAAGAAGTAGACATTTCTATTTTTCTTGATTAAGGAGAATTGATCTAAAGAATGTTTCATTTGAGCTAAATCCTAGTGGTTGAATGTGTGTTTTCTCATGAGATGAATGGGGGGGGGGTGAAAAGTGACACAAGGAGAGATTTAAATGAATAGGCAAGCTTCTGGGTCGAGTGAACAAAATATAAAGTAAAAACGAAAGTGACATATTTAGTTACCTAAAAGTTAGAGCAAATGGTTCAGACTCACCCATATGCAGAGTGAAGGGAATTCTTTAGCATAACGAATCACATAGGCTAGTCATAAAGAGATGCAATAGTAGGATACTCAAGATGTGTAGGTTTAAATGAGAATGCCCACATAGGCTCACATATTTGAATGCTTAATCCTTAGTTGGGGAACTGTTTTAGAAAAGATTGGGAGCTGTGGTTTTGTAGGTGTGTCAATGGGGATGGGTTTTGTGGTTTCAAACCCATGCTAAACCCAGTCTCTCTCTTTCTCTCTGCCTCCATTTTATGGACCAGATGTGTAAGATGTGTTTGTGTGTGCATGGGGGAAGTGTTGTGTGTGGTTATGTGTGTGCATTTGCGTGTGTGTTTGTGTATGTGCACACGCGCATGTGTATGAATGTGGGTGTTTCTGTGTGCATACATACCTACCTACTTAGTGAGAATGTTATATTCTGGTTATTCAGTGTAGATGTTTGCTTTTCAGATAATATAAACTTTAGGTAAGTATTACAACTAAGCTCCATATGTAGGTTTTTTTTTTTGTTGTTGTTGTTGTTGTTGTTTTCCCCCATGTATCATTTTCTGAAGATAGACAGAAAACTAGATTTGCAGGATAGATGAAACACAATTTGGAAAGCAAAGCAACAGGGTAGGGAGGTTGTACATGCAGGACACCAGCAAAGTAGAGTATTTGAACAAAAGGACTTAAAATTCACATTAAATAGCATGTGTTCTTTCAAAGGCAAAATTTGCGGTGACTAAGAGCACAGATTCAGACATAAAATGACAGCTACATATTTTGTCATGTGGACACAGATCTAATCGAAAACATACATACACACACACACACACACACACACACACACACACACACACCCATACACACACAAACCAAAACAAACAAAAATAACAGCAAAGATTTCAGTTGTTCAGCTAAGTTACTGAGTGTCAGTAAGATGGAGAACAAACAGAAGGGATCTGCTCTAAAACCCTTAAAACAAATTCTCCACAGGATCAAAGGATAAGTGCAAACTAAAAAGACACATATTAGCACTCTTCAAAAATAGTCTGAATTCAGAAAAAAGTACTCTTCACAATATGTAGTATAAAATAAAAATGATTTTAGTATGTTGAGAAATAAACCTCCAAGACAACAAACTGGTGGTAAAAGTGTCAGGACTAAAACAATGTGTGTATTGTTATTATAATTTGGCATGTACTTATTTTAATATATATTTATGTATATATATATAAGATATATTTACACACAATTTATGTAATATGCTATTACTATAAAGTTTAAAGTGTGGAAAAGGTAGCCATGAAAGGTGGTTGGCTCCTGGACCTGGCATGGCAATTGCATGCATCAACTCACAACAGCTGCCATTAATCTGAACAAGTCCTGCATGAAATCAAGCTAGTTAAAAAATGCCATCACAGATAAAGGACTGAGGCAGCACCCACCCCCTTGTAGGGATCTATTGCTGTTGTTGGCTTCTGAGGGAGCTCAAGCCACTGTCCTTTGAGACTGCAGCAGCTGGCAGCTTGATCACATTCCAGTTAATGAGTACACACCCATATGCAGGCTAGTTGCACTCATTGCACTCAGGTGGTTATTCATGAGAGCAAACAAGCAAACCAACAAATAAACAAATGAAAGAGACATAAAGCTGGTGGAGAGGTGGGGTTGCGGTGCTGAGGGAAGTTGGAGGATAAGGGGGATGGATGTGATAACTATAATGTACATGAAATAAATACATGGAAATTTTAAAGACGAAAAGCTATTATTTAACTTTTTAAATTAATTTTCACAATGATTCTTGGAATAAAATTGATAGTCTCAGGTATTCTAAATGTAGATGATACATTAGATAAAGTAAACATAATCATATTTAAAGTCAATAACACCAAGAGTTACGCCCCACTGTAAAACTATATAACATATATAGGTCTTGGATGCTAATATAGATTAAAGTAAAATAATATGGATGGAATAAGATGTAAAACTAATGCTGACAGGTTGGCATTGCTATCAGGAGTTTTCCTTTCTGAATCTCAGTTCTACACCAACAGGACGGCGTACTCTCATGCTGTTCCTTTCAGCAACATGACAAATGAAATTTGAATTATTCTTTTTGGTTTCCAGGATAACAATTTTCTAAGATCCCATTCTCTCAATGCACAACAGTGATTTTTTTCTGAATTATGCAAACCTCCCTTCTTATTATGTGACTGAGTTCATATATCATGCACGGTCTCAACCAACATCGCCACCTGTCCTGGTTAATTTTATTGTCAAGTTGAAACAACCAAGGGTAACACTACTAGATCAGAATGGCCTATGATCATATCCATTGGAGTTTTCCTTGTTTATTCATTAGTAGAAGAGGGATTATTAGCCAGGTGGGTCTTGTCTATATAAGATAGCTAGCTGAACATGAGCTGGAAAGAGCAAGCCAGTAAGAAGCATTCCTATATGATTTCTGTTTCAATTCCTGCCCAGACTTCCTTCAGTGTTGGACTGTGACTTAGACATGTGGAAGTTGAAATACACAGTGTCTATCACAGCAAAAGAGAAACAAACTAGAACACTATTTAATGCAATTCTAAATTTAAAAATGAACTATAACATTGTATTTTAACTGTGTGTGATGAGCCACTAATTCTGGCTAGGTGACAAACTGTAAGTATATGTAATATAATATAGAGTAACATAATCAGGTTAATGGTTCTGAAATAAATTTTAAGGTAAACTGAGACTTTGTTCTTTGTGGAGGCACATCAATTTGTCTTAAAATTATTTTCCTGTGTTATCACTATTTAATGCAACACAGTATATCGAATAATTATATGCATATATTAATCAAAGTAAGTGTATACTTCAAATAATAAAATACATGTCTTTTAAATTTGATTCTAGTTACTTATAACTAGATACTTAACTGAGCTTGGTAGCATGCACCATAAATCCCCAAACTCTGAAGTCAGAATCAGGTGAATCTCTGTGAGTTATAGGCCAGCATGTTCTATATAGTAAGACCATTTAGGGAGGTACAGATGTGGGAGCTGATGAGGGAAGAGTTGGGGGAAGGAGTGGGAAGTGAATACAATAGAAATACAGTGTATGACATTCTCAACGAACTAAAGAAACTATATTATTAAAACAACAAATAAGGAGAAAACATAAGGGACACCAGATTTTCTGTAGTAACAATTTCATTTCCTCATCATCATTGAATGAAACAAAGAATAATCTTGGTGTTATACACACATACAAAAACCACAGGAATAAAGTGAAAGTACCTCAGCAAGGCAATTCTTTTGTAAAGAGGTTATGCCAATGCCCAAATCAGGTGAGCAAGCACACAAGGACAGAAAGATCACAGCCTTTTGTCCTAATTCTGGTTGACTGTGTCTTTTCCCCAATCAGCTATGGTAGACCTCAGTCTTTCATGATTGGCTAATTCTAGTAGAAAAATTGGGGAAAAGAAAATGAAGGAAAGTAGAAAGCTGTTGGTCACTTAAATTATTCAAGTTTCTAGAATGCAAATGGACTGTTGTTTAAACATGTTTTACCACGTGTTTGGGGGAAGGAATTAAAACATTGGACTAAAAGTTTTACTAGGTAGCGCAGTTAAAAGATTTTCAGGAGATAAAAAGAGCTGAATACCTTGTTCTAAACAAAAATTTTACCGTATTTCAGAGAAAAGCCTGACATTTGATTTTTCTTACATTTTTCCTTCTCTGTTTTGTGAAATGACAGGTTATGAAACATTGAGTAACTGCCTGGGACCACACAGCTTGCAAGTGACAGAATTTGAAATTATTGTGTTGTAGAATATTATTTTAAGGTGCGTCACTTTTGTTTATGTTGCATTTGTTTAGCTCTGTGAAGCTGTGTTTACTGTACCTGTCTAAAACACCTGATGGTCTAATAAAGAGCTGAATGGTCAATAGTGAGGCAGGAGAGAGAAATAGGTGGGACTGGCAGGCAGAGAGGGTAAATAGAAGGAGAAATCTAAGAGAAGAAGAGAGAGCAAGAGAACAAGGAGAGGAGGATGCTAGGGGCCAGCTACCCAGCTACCCAGCTACCCAGCTAGAAATGGAGTAAGAAGAAAAGAAAAGGTATACAGAAATAGAGAAAGATAAAGCTCAGAAGCAAAAAATAGAAGGGATAATTTAAGATAAGGAAAGCTGGCAAGAAACAAGCCAAACCAAGACCAGGCATTTATAAGTAAGAATAAGCCTCTGTGTGATTTGTTTGGGAGCTGAGTGGCAGGTCCCCAAAGAGTTAAGTGTAAAAAAATCAAACAAACAACAACATTATTTGGATTGCGGGAGAAGGCTGGGAGAGCAGAAAGAGGGAAAAATAAAGGAATTTGTGATTGGTTTGTAAAATAAATTTTAAAAAAAATTCTTAATAAAAAATATTTAAAAAGCCATAATTTTTCTCAAGTGTACAATTCAGTAGGAAAATCAAACATTTGTGCCTGGAAGATGAAATCTGATAGTCTGTCTAAAACATGCTAGAACTGGCACATCAGTAGGTTCGGTCTCTTCTGGGCTGTAGCAATGGTAATTTTGTCACTGTCTGTTACCATTTGAAATCTAATCCTTGACTGTAGAGCAAGAAAATTCTCTTACAACATTATGTTTACTGTGGGGCTCAAGAGAGTTAAATTTATATATAATCTAGTTAATATCATGTTTGACTATTAAAGGTTGATAGGGTCTAGGTGTGTGTGTTTATGTATGAGATGCACATGTACATGAATGTGTTTCTGTGTGTGTAGCTCTTCCGTAGAGTGGCACTACAGGTGGGCCCACACATGCTCTCAGCTTCTACATGGGTGAGGGTTTCTAAACATCAATTCTATTCTTCTGAATTCATTTTCCTACTCTCCAAAATTAGTAGTTTTATTATTCAAAAAGAGTATGAAGTGTGACCCTAATTCGTCTTGTCAATGAAAATCCAGAGTCAGATACCGAGGGTGAAAGCTGAAAGATCAGAGAAGCAGAACAGCAGCCACTAGATTGAGAATGAGACCTCTTATTTCTACAAGATCTAAGAACTGATGGGGCTATCCTGTCTCTACCAATCCTCAGACTGAATGAGTGGAGATCCTGTCTCCACCCACCACAGATTACTGTCTCCAACTTCCTAATGCTAGGATTAAAGGTGTGAGCTACCACCGAGTGGCTGTTTCTCTTTTAAACTTGTTCAATTTTGTGTAGTCTAGGGTGGCCTTGAAGTCCTGATCTTTCTACTTCCTCCTCCCAAGTGTTGGGATTAAAGGTGTGTACCACCGCTACCAGGCCTGTATGGTTAACTAGTGGCTATCTCTCCCCTCTGATCTCCAGGTGAGCTTTATTTGTTAGAGTACAAACAAAATATCACACAATAGTACAC
This sequence comes from Peromyscus leucopus, assembly GCF_004664715.2. NCBI lineage: Eukaryota > Metazoa > Chordata > Mammalia > Rodentia > Cricetidae > Peromyscus > Peromyscus leucopus. Next base: position 16,392,549 of record NC_051072.1, on the reverse strand, counting down.
TAGTTGTATTTGAAAAGTTGTAACATAAATGTTTGAATTTTCTACTGCATTTTTAGGATCTGAAATTAATATGCAGATATTAGCATACTGATACGACATACAAATAGCTGAATTTGTGAAACAAAGTTTTGACAAATAATATATTTCCTTGTGAAATGTGTTGATGATATTTGTTACAGTAACTTTCCCTGTTAATCTTTGATGTTGCACAGATATGTTTAGTTTTTAATTTACAGATAAATAGATGATTATAGATAGCTTATCTTTTAGAATGAAACAGCATGCAATCAATTTTGTAAGCTACATGACTTCTTAAAAATTAGAAATCTTTGCTGTCTGAGCCCTGCTATATAGAATGTATGTAATTTGTGTGCTGCTAGTATTACAACGAGTGTCATGGACCATTCAACAACAAATACACAAGAGACAGAATGAAAAGCATGTCCATTAGAGTAGCCTGGAAAGATATGGAAAATTGGTACCTGTGAGATGATGTTGATAGAGGCAATTACATTGTCCTGAAAAATGAAAAACAAAACAAAAAACAAACAAACCAACAATAAAAAAGAAAATTGGAATTTTTGACCAAAGAAAAGTTTGTGTAATGTATGGTGCTATAAACAGAATAATAATCACAGAAATTATGAGAACTGTGAACATTTCATGTGAAGAGTAGAAATATGGAACTCTCAGATCACATGTTCCTTTTCCTGTAGTGGGTAGAAGTTCCAGATTTGACCTTGAAGCACTGTCCATTGTGAGGCAGCCTATAACAGCCACACCTACATATGACCTGCCCCTGGGGCATGGCCCAGATGGGAGCCCTTAAGACCCAAGATCCATACATGCTGGCCCTCTTGGCTCCTTGTGATCCTGCATGCTGGATTGCAGACCAAGTCAGAGTACTCCCGAGAACCACGCTGGACTGCACCTCACCTCCCCTGGATCCTGTAATCAACTCCTTTACTGGTTGTAAGTTACCCTTTAAATAAACCTCTTAACTACCAGATAAAATACATGGAGTTGCCTTGTTAGTTCCCCACTTTATTTTCCCTTGAACCCAAGAGGAGCTAAATTTGTAACAACCTATGGTTGTTATCTGAATAAACTAACTCTCTTGCCTACCTCTCCTTGTTTTCTGGATACAGATCTGTTGGCAACACTGTGACAGACATAATTTCCCAAGATCTGTGATTTACCATAAAAATCAGATTCAGAATTTTGAACAACTACACAAAGGTCACATTTTAATGTGTCATCAAGACTAGGGGGCCAAGAACCACTGACCTTGTCATTGCTGGATGGCTTGTGCTGATATGTGAACTAGACAGGCAACACGAATCAATGGTTTGTTCTGTTAGTTAGTCTGAAATGAAATCCTGAGGGTCACTTTCACTTTCAGTCTATGGGCTATAAACTCCACTTTTAGTATCTTAAAGAAACATACTCATCATAGCTAATCCTGTCAGTGTTTTTCACTATGTTAGTATGCATGAAGCTATTGCTTGTGTGTCCTATGATATTAGCCACTTTTTAAGTCAGAGCTCAGATCTGTTGACCTCAGACAAACCTCTAGCTGTGTGTCTATGACTCTTTTAAAATGTATTTGTCATAGTTATAATACCATGTCTTGATATATTACATACACTTAAGCCAATTAAAATACAAGTTAAACTATGAAAAATTTTGAAAATCAGCAGAATGGCTCAAGTTTCTTATCTCAGCAATTTAGAGGTTGAGGCAGGAGGATTGATATGAACTTGAGGCCAGTCTGAACTATGTATTGTGACCCTATCTAAAACAACAAAAACAACAGAACACATTTATTTAACCCCCCAAAAATAAAAGTAATAGACTGATAAAGACAAATTTCAGCTTTGAAAATAAAAAGGGAAAGAAAAAACCTAAAAGAATCTTAGGCTGAAATCTTTGCAATGCTATAATCACAAAGATGTATTGTAGTATTTCAGAGTGCTATACTAGCAAATACCTTTGAATAAACCAAATCAACACATTCACACAGAGATAAATACCAACTTATTGGAAGGGCATCAAGTCTCAGTTCTCAACAAGTTTTGCTAGTGGGCATGGGATGCTACTATTGAGGCTATAAGATAAATTCTTTAAAATTTTTTTAGAATTTAATTGTTAAATTTACAAATTTACTGGTCTAATACAACCAATAAATAGAACATGAATCAATCAGAAGGTTGAAGAAAAGCATTTAATTTTACTCATTCTTTATACACAAGAATTTCTACCAGAAAAATAGCAAAAGCAAATGACAAAGTGTTGCATCAAGGAAAGCAGATACTGAATTTTGAGTTGGAGGAGACAATGATGAACTGCCATTTCTTTAACAAATGACTTTTAGATAACCAATGAGGGATATATCATGGGTAAAATATAATAGGTGATGGTAAGACTCAAATTTAGTTGGTACTAGTATGTAGATCAGAGACTTCTTCCACCATGTGGGCATGTGAATACTGAGCATCAAACTCAGGCAGTCAGTCTTAATGACAATAGCCTTTCCCCATTGAGCCATCCTGTCAGCCTACGCATTTTGATTTCAACTAGCAGGTAGTGAGAATGTCTTAACAGGAACCATCATAGATTCCAAGGTTCCTTTATGATGGGTGAGTGAAGTCAGCAAAGGGATTTTCTGTCGCTTCTGTGTCCCTATGTTCATGCTTATATGCTCCTAAGTGTTCAGTGCAGGAACAAGTGTGTGATAAATTCTCACTGAGTCACAGCTTACTCTATTTATTAATTCATTTTCAAAATTTCCTATCTCAGTCAAATAAATAAGGCAGCATTGTGTCTACATCACATTCTTAATCTTTCAAGGAGTGATTATTATACAATACAGTAGTGTTTCTAATAAGATCATTCAAAATATGAGTTTTCTATATGAAAATGAGACTCCCTGTAGTTTTCAAAAGGAATAAATTAATGTAGATCAAAGCATGAAAATGCAATACATTTCTTTTAAATTTGGGATCCCTGGCAGTGGGACCAGGATCTGTCCTTGGCGCATGAGCTGTTTTTTTGAAACCTATTTCATATGGTGGGGTGCCTTGCTCAGTCTTGATGTGGGGGGTAGGGGGTTTGGCCCAGCCTCTACTGAACATGCCAGGCCTTGTTAACTACCCATGGGAGGTCTCGCCATTTCTGAAGAGTTGATGGGGGTGGGTTGGGGTAGGTTGTGGTGGAGTGGAACGGGAAGAGGGGAGGGAGGAGGAACTGTGGATGGTATGTAAACTGGATAAAAAAATAAAATAAAAATAAAGACTGGAAAAAGAAGAAAACACAATATGTTCAAAGAAAAAAAGGAAAGAGGAAACAAAACCAGAAAATATATTCCTGCAATTAATAGTACCTCTCAAATACAAAATAATAAAGAAAGGTTAATTCATTATAAGATGAAGCAAAAACAGTTATCATGAAGTTGCACAAGGCGACCCAACAGGAGGATAAGTGTCCCAAAAGCAGGCACAGGAATTAGAGACCCACTCATTCTCACGGTCAGGAGTCCCATAAAAATACTAAGCTAATAGCCATAATCCATACCCAGAGGACCTGTTCAGACCTGCATAGGCCCTGTGCTTGCTGCTTCAGTCTCTGTGAGCTCATGAATGCCTTGCTAAGTTGATGCAGAGGGCCTTGTTCTCATAGTGTCTTCCAGCCCCTCTAACTCATAGAATCTTTCTGCCTCCTATTCCATGAAATTCCCTGGGGTCTAAGAGGAGGGATTTGATGGAGACCACTGATGTAGACTTTCTCTCCGAATAATGTGTGGCTGTGGATCTCTACATCTGTCCTTATTTGCTGCCAGAGGAAATCTCTCTGATGATGACTGGATAATGTACTAATTTATATATTGTCACTTTTTGTTGTTATCTCTTAGAAGCCTGTTCTTTTCTAATGAGAGACAGAAAGGGAGAGGATCCACAAGGGAGGACAAATGGGGAGGAACTGGGAGGAGTAGAGGGAGAGGAAACTATAACTAAGATATATTGTATGAGAAAAAAATCTTTTTAATAAAGGAAAAAAGAATAAAATTTTTATTAATTTATGAAGTTGGCTGTTAGAAAATAATTGATTTAGATAACTAAGGATAACATGCAGACTTCCTCTTGGCTTCGTACAAACCTGACCATAACAAAAGTTCATTTGTGAGTTTTTTTCACTTTAGCTTGTATTTTCAAGAATGCAGAAGTGAAGGAAAAGGATGCTGAGGCAGGGTATGAGGGAGAAAATGCTGTGGTGATATATTGTATACCAAATAAAACTTACCTGGGGATCAGAAGACAGAGACAGCCAATAAATTAGACATAGATGGCAGGCAGTGGTGGCACACAGGCACACACCTTTAATCTTATTCTGTGTGTTCTAGGCTACACCGGGCTACATGAGAGAAACAGAACCAGGCAGTGGTAACACATCCTTTAATCCAAGGAAGTAATATGTCAGGACACAGAAAGGTATATAAGGGGTGAGGAAACAGGAACAAGCTCCCTTGAGGCTGAGGACTTCGTAGAGTTAAGTTAGTGCCTGGCTGTTCCGCTTCTCTGATCTTTCTGCTTTCCTCCCAGTATCTGGCTCTGGGTTTTTTATTAAAGACCTTTTAAGATTTGTGTTACAAAATGCAAAGGTTCTTTTGAGCCACTTGAACCAAAGGTGACACTACCTATGGGATTTCCTTAAGAGAAAGCAGAAATCCTGTAGCAATTGCCCATTAACATCCAACTAATAGTTGTTTTTTTTTTTGTTTTTTTTTGTTTTTTTTTTTTGGTTTTTTTCAAGACAGGGTTTCTCTGTGTAGCTTAGAGCCTTTCCTGGAACTTGCTTTGTAGACCAGGCTGGCCTCGAACTCACAGAGATTCGCCTGCCTCTGCCTCTTGAGTGCTGGGATTAAAGGTGTGTGCCACCACTGCCCTGCATAGTTGTTCTTGAAAATTAAAATAAATAAATAAATAAATAAATAAATAAATAAATAAATAAATAAATAAATAAAAATAAATAAAAAAGAAAGCTTAATCCACAGCTAACTTGAAAAACATTTTTACATGTCATTTTGCATTTCTAGTAATGAGTTTTGAATTGTAAATACATAGAAAAAATATAATTTCTACAGACACAAATAATGATGAAAATAACACTTCTATGCAAACAAGTTTCCTATTAACATTCATCTCTTCAAGCATTAAAAGCCAGTCTTGTTGGCATGATTACACATGTCTTTACTCCCAGCATTTGAGATGCATAAGTAGGCAGACCTATGAGTTCGAGAACAGCCTGGTCTACAAAGAGTCATTCAGGACATCCAGAGCTACATAGACAAACCCTGTCTTAAAAAGAAAGAAAGAAAAAACAAAGAAAGAATGAAAGAAAGAAAGAAAGGAAGGAAGGAAGGAAGGAAGGAAGGAAGGAAGGAAGGAAGGAAGGAAGGAGGGAGGGAGGGAGGAAGGAAGGAAGGAAGGAAGAGAGAAAGAAAGAAAGCAATTTAGAGGTATAATTAATTGTAGCTTAGATGCTATATACTTGCTCAGCATTTATAAAGCCCAGAATTCATTTGATCCTCAGTAACCTAAAAGAGAAAAAAAATAGAGAAGTTTCATATGTGCTGCACAAGATGTTTTTGGAATATTATTTTTCGGGCATGATGTGGTCATGTGGTCATTGGTCTCTTGAACTGTTTACAGCTATGATTCCCAAAAGAGGATTGCATAAGCATGAGCCCATCAGAGTAACAATCTTAGGACCTGGGAAAGGGCTCACTAACCACCCCTCTTTAAGGATTAGTGGCCAGTTAGTTACCAGAACAGGATACTGATGGGACCTTGCCCCATCCGAAAACTTACACAGAGTTTGGAAATGATAGGGAAATGGCTTTAGATTTCACAAGTGTCTTTAAGCATAAATAGACATTTAACCATTTTAAGAGTTTTTTGTTTGTTTTCTTCAGTGGTGAAGTTACTCAGAGGCTGCCCATGCTCCTATAAGCAACCTCTTTAAAACATCTTGGCTTTCTAAGCTAGACTTCTCTAGAACCCTTTCTTTGTTCTGTGCCATGTCTGGGAAAAGTAGGTGTTTGCGCACAGCTCCTCAATATGAAATCAATCGCTAATTATATTTGAATAGATGAACATAGTTGTGCATTTGGTACTTATTTTGTAAGTGTTTGGAATTCCAAGTTATACTCTCTTTTCGGGGTATTCTCACTAAGGAGAAAAACACCAGAAAACTCCTGAGGCAGTTACCATTTTTTTTTTAACCTGGTAACACTTTCTTTCTATATTTTGTAGGATTAGTAAAAATAGCTTCAAATTAGGTTATGGAATACTCTGTTGGATTGTACATTTCTCACAGAACAGCTTTTTTCCTTACAGCGATGTTTCAGTGGGGAGTTAAATTTGCACAACATAAGGGATTTAAAGCTTTTACCTGTGAATATTTATCTTAAATTATGATGAAATATTTTGTTTAATGCATTTTCCTTAACTTCCATACAATAGTTTATCTCTATATTAGCAGTGTTCTCTGTAACATGATTTTACTTAAAGTAACATGTAGACTGGCTGAAATAATTCTGAAGGAGCTTGTAAGTTTTAAATCTTCTTTTTCCCCCTCCATAAAATAGGCAACATCCATGAGGAATTCATTGAACTGTCTTAAACACCTAGAACCCTAGAAATCTGCAAGATTTTTATCTGCTTTCATTTTCAAAAAAGATGTTGAACTTTACTTTGTTACCTAACTTCTACATACTTATTTATTATCATCCACCACACATTTGTAGTGTGATAGTAATTGGAGACATGCAGAATTACACTTTTCCAAGAATTAGTGTTGGTTTGGGGGACATACATTTTTATACGGTACAAGTCATGGATAGGCATGACTTCATCTGTACTCCACTGACGAGATGAGCTTGACTATTGGGAGAAAAATGAAAGTTGTTTTTTGGGGTTTTTTTTGTTGTTGTTGTTTTTGTTGTTGTTATCTGCTTCTCTTTGAAGCATCAAATAAGATATTGATATTTTTTGGCACTAAAGCTATTTACTTCCTGTGACTTAACGAGCTGTGATAATGTGAGCCATACTCCTACCGTGTATTTCATACCACTATTACAAAAACTTCTTTGCAGAGGGTGTAGCTACTCATCAATAGTGTTCTCATTGTATCATTTCCAGCAGGAATATAGCGACTTCCCTTCTGAAACAGGTGTACTCTGATGGCTTACCTTATCACAGAGTCTTGCAACATATCTCAGGGACTCCCCCAGATGGCTCCTGTAGTTTTGTGAGGTGGCTAGGGTCACTAGTTTTTGAACGTTCTCCAGGAAGTACAAACACTCTCAATTGTGGATGTAAAACAATGAGTGTTCTAGAAATTTCAAACGATGTGAAATTGTTCCTTTTCAAGAAAAAGAACATGACAAGTCGTCAATTATCAGACAATTTGAAATAACCTTTTTTTTTTTTTTGAGAGCTGATTTTGTGTAATAACCTAAAGAGACTGATGAAATTTCATGATTATCAATGAGGAATATATTCCGCATCCTCTCTCTTTCGTTTCTCGGTCTGGAATTTTGGCATTGTGCAACATAGTACTCGCAGAATCCTTCTTGAACAGCAGCAAGCTCCACGTGATGCACATATTCGGCAGACGATTCACGGGTTACAGACGTGCTGTGACCTTTCTTTCCCTACTGCAAACAGATTAAACAGGGCTGATTAACTGAGGCTCAAAACACTGGGTTGTTTTCTCTTATGAGGGTCTTTGACAAATCCTCCCTCAGCCCTCCCACTTTATTCACTTGCAAATGGCCCTGCCCAAAGGGTTCTGCACAGCCCATCCTCAAACCTGGAGCCCTGCAGCGCCATCAGCTGCAATATCTTCTTATATGAGCGGCGTTTCTTATTAATCAGAAACGCGGAATGGAAGCCAATCAGAGAGTTCCTTTGGTTTCAGATGCCTGCCTGTCTGAGTTAAAAGTGGTGCTGAAAGAGAGGCACAGTGAGATGCATGAAGATTCGGCTGGGAAGGCACTATGAAAAGAGGAGAGAAGGAATGAGGCAGAAGCAATAGCAGAATCGAGTCGCCTGCTGAGCGAGGCTAACTCAGTTCTACTGCTAAACAAGGTAAGCGTTATTTAGTTGCTGGAAACAGAAGCATCTCAGTTTTTGCTTTCTTATAAGATAGTATAGACACTGCTTTTCTCCTCTCAAGTATTTTATCTGGGCTATTCTGCTTTCACCCAATATTTGGCAGCAGGTAATATATTTTATAGAATTTAAAAAAATGTATATTCAAAGGCTCAGGGTGAAAACATGTAGTGGTTTATTGTCATATGACTTTTTAAAATACCGGATATCTACCAAGCTATTTTTATAGTCCTTAAATTTGCTTTTAGATTATTAGTGAAAAAATAAAAACAAAGTTCAAACTATGTTAGTTTATTGTACTGGCTTTGAATTCCTCTTTCTTTAAAAAAATGTGATCATTTATACTCTTATTTGTATAAATTTCAAATGGTCCTCTAGTTTTCTCATAACTTTTGTTAACTACTTTGAGTCAGAATTATGAAAATGTAAAAGCACTTGTATTCATAATTTAATGTGAATTTCTTTTTGCAGTTATAGGTCATATGATACTAGACTTGAAATATGTCTCATGTGTCAATGGTTTTCGTATGTTAGGATTAATGCAATAATTTTACCTCATAACAGACATTGCTGCAAACGTGTGTGGTTCTCACTCATAGAAACGTTCTATATGTATATACCTGTTGGCTGTAACTGGACAACATAGAATAATGTTGAAATTTAATGAAAATGAGAAAGTCTGCCAAAGGCAGACTTTGACATTTTTAACTTTGAAATAAGAAAAAAATGCATTGATTTGCCAGAATAATTGTTGTTCTGTCTTCCCATGGGAGAATCAATATCACAATTCACATTAAGTAATTTCTTGTAAGCACCATGATCTTAAAAATAGGCTTGATTTTTTTTATAATGTTGTTTATAATGTCTCTAGAATGTTGTAAAATTTAGCCACTGGGTGAAGTTCTCAGAGACCGTTATATACTGAAATGGCATAATGCAACTCACCAACTGTAACAAGTAAGTTTATAATAATTTGTCTGACCAATGTTTTGATGAAAATGTAATGAATTATAGATTTGTGAAAACTTAGTCTTTTCTGGAGAATTGTTGTCATTTCTGATGCTATGTTGTAAACACAAGAGATTCCTAAGCATATTTTTTTTTCATAATATACCCAAATCATTGTAGTCTGGAAAAATATGAATTTTATGATATCAAAGAAAAGTGATAACTTTTGTGATGTAGAAGAGAGTCTTCACATGGCTCCTTTTCATGATTTCTATGAAGACAGTAGAATTATCTATCTCCCATGTTCCTACTACGATTTTAAAAATCTGCATTTGGTAAAAGATAGTCTCAGATTCACAAAGTGATCCATTGCCTAGGCAGCACTGTGTCAAGTGAGGAACGGAGATGTGTGACTATGAAAACAGTGAATGCCAGTTTCAACAGACATTATGAAAGATAAGAAAGATCGAATAGCAGGCTGCTCCATCACATGTCAGGAAAGAACTTGGATGGAAATGAGCAGCATGTGTTTATATTCTGTCACCAAATTTACACCAGCTCAACCGACGTTTTCTGCAGTGTGGAGTACATACAATATCATATGCATTTAATAGAAAATATTTCAAATACTAAAACAGTATCTCATATAATTCAGCACTTTCAAAAGTGAGATTTAAGGTATAAGTTATAAGCAAACTAATTCTAGCAAGAATGAATGAAGTAATGTTTTAGAGAAAGCAGATGGTAATACTAGTTTAAAAGTAATGAACCAAACTTCAAGGTTAAATAGATCCAATAATTATAATAAGGAAATAGTTATATAAGATAATATAATTTTCTGAGATGGAAAATGCTCTTTTCCTGTATCACAGCATTTAAAACAGTATTTGAACTGTTTATGTAACTGAGTCACCATTATTAGGCTTTTGTGCATAATTAAAATAAAAATGCATCGTGATAGTTGTGTGTAGCCAGATCTTAACTGAAATTGATATGAAATTATGTTTCTAAACGGTGTTGCTTCGCTTGACTTGGTAAAATGTAAATGGATCAGAACCTCTTGAGAGTGTCACTATGCATAGAGTGGGATCATTTTTGCATTTTCTTCTGTCCCTTTACATACATAGCTTATTTGATACCATGTCCTTTCCAATATACATTCACCAGATGAGAGAAAATATTTTAATGCTTTTTCCCTGTGTTTTAACCTTTCCTCTGATATCCTCTGAGAGACTGCTACTTTCTACAATGGTTCTAGGATGCATGAAGGAAATCAGGCATTATGTTTTAGCAAATGCTTAAAATTATGTAATAAAATTATGTGAGTAACCTCGCAATTTAATACTTGCAAGAAAGAATCAATTGAAATCAAAGTTAATTTGAAGAATACGTGTAAGTGTGTCATCAGCAAATGTTGGCTGTGACTTGTTCTCTCTGGAAGTATTGCAGGATCATTATCTGGCTTTAAAACAGATGCTTTCATTTAACTGATTGTTAGTTTGATCCTTTTGCTGTTCATGTAAAGGCACATATCAGTGTAATATAGAATTAAATCTGCACTTGATAAAAAGGTGATTCTTTTAAAGGAGAATATTTTGAATACTTATACTTCCAAGTTTATGCTATTTATTTAATTTTAATTTATTTGATGCTAAATTTATAAATAGGACCATTTTTAATTATGGAACATGAAATATTGTCTAAGATTAAAAACATTTTCTCCTCTGTGTGTTGCATATTTGTTGAAAAAAAGTAGTTTTTCTCTTCAGTACATCCCAAAATTTCTTAAAAATAGTAATGCTGCCTTAATTAGAAGTTTATATAAAAGTTTAGAGCTTTAGATATAGAACTGATATTTTAATTGCACCCAGAGGAAAACAAAGCTTTAAGCGTACTGGGTTACACATAGAAAGGTTTTTGATTACCTATGAGAAAATGGCAATGCTATTTGTAATAATGATAATGATGAAAATTTGATTAGAAAGATGGAAAGATATAGATATGTAGATAGGTAAGTAGATAAACTGATGATAGATGGGTTTGATTGATGATAGATAGGTTATAAAGATGGTAGATTCATGATAGATATTGATAGATCAGGTAGATGATATGGAGGTAGCTGATAGCTTAGAATTATGATAAACAGATGTGTAGTAGATAGACAACAATCAATCCGAAAGAGATACAGAGAACAAATGGAATGCAATCACTCATTAGTGGTTTTAAAAATCCTGACAGAGATTTGTCTTTAAGAGTTCCTTCAGTTCTCTTCCTGGAACCACCATTATGCTCATCACCAAAGCATGGCAATCTTGTGCAGTGAGGGGAGTCTCCTTTCACGTTTAAACATTTCCATTGCAGCTCTAACACGTTAATGTGCTTATCTCTAAATTTAGCACTCTTAGAGCCACATTCCAAATGCAAAGTGGTGGACTACGTGGATTGTCTGGAGCCTGACCAAGACATTATATAGAAGCACTATCATAATATGCCTCTCCCAATGTAGATGTCACACTCTGGATTTTCACTCTATTTTTGTTTATTCTTCAGAATTTCAAATACGTAATAAAATATGTTGTATCTTCCCTCATTTCTGCCCCCATTTCCATCCTCCAATCCCTCCATATCCTCCCAACTTGTTCATTTCCCAATTTCATGTCTTTTTTTTTTTTTTTTTTTTGACAGCACATGAATTCATCTGTGCTGCTTATATGTGTACATATATGGCTTAGTAGGTCAAAGCACTTGTTTCGTGACAGTTTATGTATTGTGTGAGAACCAATGATGGAAATGTCATGGTTCTTATTTTTGGTGGATGTGCGTGTAGGGGTGGAGGTGTTTATTTTTATTTTTTATTTTATTTCACATTTAGGACAGCAGAGGTGGAGTAGTAGACATGCCAAATATTTAAATAGCATTCAAATTTTGTACTTCTATTTTATTAATTTAGCAATTTACAAACCAGTAGTCACACAATGAATGAGTGCTGTCCTATCTTCTATTTGCCTCAGTTAGAAAGACTTTTTAGTTCATGGTCCTTTTAGTTACAGAACTTCCAAGTTGTTTCATCTATATATCTAAAACACCTTCTCCCTTATACCACTTAGGGGTTCGTTCTATAATTATGGAAAACATGGGTAACTTAATTTTATTTTATTTTCTGATTTTCTTCAAACATATATAACTTTTAATGGAAATGCTAGCAACTAACCGATATTATTTGAATTTTCACTTTAAAAAATTTAGTATGTCCTTAACTGCACTTGAAGAAGGAACTGTGCCCGGTAGAATTCATCTTAGAATATGAAGCACTACAACATTCTTTATATAATTGTTATAACTCCCAATACGTGGTGGAACATTTTCACATGTTTTTGACAGTACCTCAAGAAAGTCATATTAATCAAAAAAAACATTGTTCTTGGGAAGGCATTCTAACCAGACAGCCATTGTGTGCAACATGATGTTAAGTCAAATGAATGGTGGTAATTTATTCCTTTGGTCTAATGACAAATATGGAGCTATGTCAGCCTGTAGGGGTACTTTCTGGAACTTGGTCCTCATAACCCATATGTTGGAAGGAGAGACCCTACTCATGCAACTTGCCCTCTGTCCTACACACACACACACACACACACATGTACACATGCATGCACACACACATGCACGTACGCACACACACACTCACTGTGACAAACATGTGCTTCACCTCTTCTTCCATTAAATAAATAAATATACATCAATTTTACAAAGTAATGATAATATATAGACTGCTTTTGTAAAGTGAAATATTAGTCAGGATCATTCTTTAACAGGTATTTTTCCCAGACTCCTTTATCAGGTACATGTCTATCTTCTACAACCTGGATACGGTAGAGTTTCATGTACTTTTCAGAAGTGTTTCCCCAAACATTCACATCTGTGTTTTAGTATAGCAATCCATAAGACATCTAATACATATTTTAAAAAATAGATAAACCAACTAGTTCAAATTACACAGTAAAATCTTTGTGTCTTCAAATCTTTATGTGCATTTACAGCTCTTTTTTTATTTAAATGTATGTATTTGCACATATGGTAACCCAATTATATGTGCATGTTTGTACAGATCCAACATACTTACAAAAGGCTGAAGGAAATAATATACTTATTTCTATGTGTACATAAAAGTTAATCTATTGCTTTCAATTATTATAATGATGAAGGCAACTTAACTTTTGTATCCGGTGGTTGTATGTGATAATCGTGTAAAATGAGAGAACCAACATTAGAATAGTTTTATTTCCCCAAAAGTTAAACTGAATTATTCTGACTTTTCATAGTTTTAGGTAATTTAGTGAACAGTGTGAATTAAACTCTTTGAAAAGTGTGCCTAGAAATAATTGTTTCCACTTACTCTTCACAGTTTTTGAGGACTGTACAAAATATAACCTCTTTGCCCACACATATGGTGGGTGGGAAAACTATTATATAAAATATGGATTATAATGAAATCAGAAACCCTATTTATATAGTATTAGAGACTTAACATAAAATACCTTAATAATTTTACATTTGTAAGTACAAAGCTTTCATATTACACTGTGGATTTCAAATTAATTATCTGATGACTTTATTTAATTCAGGGACATCTCAATAGACACTTGATTTTTTTTTACATTAATAGAACTGATAATAATTTTAAGAGCTGATTTATTTTATAGTGAAAATGCTGTTAAAAAAGATTTTAAAAGCTGTGTTTTATATAGGCATAGATACACGAGTACTAATAAAATAGCCAAGGATAATTGTCTTATTGGTATTTTTTCTAGACAGTTATATTCTAAAATAATATTAAATAAGCATATATTGCAATACAATTAACTATTTGAAGATAGATAAGCGAATATTGTCTCTCCAAAATCTTGCTCATTCATCTCAAAATTGGTAAATTGGAAATTTTTTTACCTCATCTGACCCTGTATCTGTGTCTCTCTATGTGGGTGTCTCTACGTCGTTTTTATTTTAAAATAAACTTTAAAAAGTTTTGCGCTATTTTACCATGCATCCCTACCCCTGAATGACTTGTTAAACAAGGCTTTGAATTTGTCTCCTTTTCTTATACAACAGTTCAAAAAAGTTCAACTAGAGTTCAAAATAGACAGATTTGTGTTTGTATTTCAGGAATTAAATAAGTACTAACTTTCTTAGATGGATAATTATTTATTAAAGAATATTCATCTATCTTGTGCTATCTTATTCAAAAGTCAGCTGTTTAATGTAATTTTTGACAATGAAGAGAGTTATTATATTTCCAAATCAGCATAACTTTACTTTGTAATGAGTTGTATAAGATGCAAACAGTGAATGCCTGCAATGAAAGATTCCTTATAAATAATTCATGGGTTATGTTAGTGTGAACCATTAAAAAAATTGGATTCGAGTTGCAGAGTAACATGTATACCGTTTTATATTTGTAGGGTAAAATATTTTTAACAATAATACCTATGTCTATATTTAACCTATATCTAATGATTAGATATATAAATATAAATGATATGTTTTAAATTGACTATTCTGATTTCATAACATCTATTGAACTTGATTTCTAATAGCAGTTATGTAATGTAATTGTATGTGAATAAGAAATTAATAAGATTAGAAAAGTCTTACGATTAAGGGAGATTAAGAATAAAGGGAAACTTGTTTCTGATGTGATTCTTCTGAACTTTTTTCATGTCAGAAAGCTACTTCGAGCTTACAGACATTCATATTCAAGAATAATTATTGAAAGCAACAGAGAAAAAAGTGATTAGTAGCAAGGAAGAGACACTTTCCATAGTGGCCTCAAAAGAAGAGTGAAGGTTAAAATTTAACTGATACTGACTCAGACACTGTACTTCTCTCCTGTGTGAAGCAACAATGAGAGATGCTGCATCATAAATGGAGGACTTCACGCTCTTCGTTTACACATGGATTCAGAAAACTACCTTTATGGCCTAGTGTTACATTCCTTTTAGTCAGAACCCTTCAGGGAGGAACAGAATTTGAGGTCGTAGATATATGTTTAAGATAATCTTTCATTAGCCCTACAAATTTGTTTCCAAAAATTAGGAAAATGTAAAGATAAAATAGTAAGTGGAGTTTGAGGAAACCCTAATAGTTCTAGAGAGGCATCTTTCCCTAATGGTGTGTGGGTAATGTGTTGCAACTCAAAATACAGTTTAGAAAACTTAATTTGGGAAGTAATACGTAAAATTAAAATTATATCTATGTATCTATTTATCTAGCTCTGTGTATCTCTATCTGACATCTATCTACCTATCATCTATTCATCTCTCTATTTATCTATCTATCTGTATCCATCTATCTATCTATCTATCTATCTATCTATCTATCTATCTATCTATCTTCTATCTATCATCTATCTATCTTTATCATCTATCTGTCTATCTATCTATCTATCTATCTATCTATCTATCTATCTATCTATCTATCTATCATCTATCTTTTTACCTGTCTATCTTTCTATCTCTTTCTATTTATTCTATCTATGATCACTCTCTCTCTCTCTCTCTCTCTCTCTCTCTCTCTCTCTCTCTATATATATATATATATATATATATATATATATATATATATATAATAGTTTGGCTTTCCACATTTCCACAAATTTGGAATATTTGTAAAGTCATTCATATTTAAGTTTTTAAATTATTTACCTTAATACTTCTTTTGTCCAAATAAAAGCTTTTGTAGTTTTTTTCTAACACTAAGATTACATCAGGCAGAATTCATAAGAAAGATGATTTTTACTTATTTTATGAGAAAAATTCAATTTTACAAAAATTATTTTCAAGGAATTTAAACAAGTCATGTAGAGAAAAAAAGTCATGTAGAAAGCATGTAAAATCACAGTTCTTTTTGTTTAGTATGTGTTAACATTTGCTTCATAACACACATAAACCCACCAATAAAATATATCCAATAATACTTTAGTAAGTTCCTGGTTACATTTGTGCTGTGTGATGCTCTATGACATCACCCTCTGATTGCTTTGTCTCCTTGGGCTTTCCTCCCTCACTATGTGCAGTGGTGCAGCGGCTTTCTATCCATACCCCCGGTGTGGTGTCTTTCCATTATCATTATTCTCACCCCTCCTTTCTTCCACTTCAAAGACACAGAGCATTTCAGGGTAAGCATCTCTGCTTTTTAACTTGGCTTTCATTCTGGGAGATGATTCAATTGGTAACAGGAAGTGCCATTTCCAACATGAGAATTCATTACATGCCGGGAACTAATGTGATTTTTGTCAATATGGTCTATCACCAATTTTAGAAACCCTTTGCTCTCTCCACCTCCCCTGCTTTCACTGTCTGACTGGAAAAGGGCTGGGGAGGGAGGTGAGTGTTACCAAAGCCACAGGATTTGAGAAGAGATTGCAGAACAACTTTATCACTTCTGGTGAGAAGAACAAGTGTAGGCGAAAAGTCCCACACATAATACAGCAACCTATGGACTGAAAATTAGAAAGAAAAACATAAAGTAACAGTAAATCAAAGAATTAAAGTCACCCTTATAAACTTAATGGAATTAGGGGAGATGGATTGTGGGAAATTAATTTTCAACATGTTCTTATATTGAATCTAGGTTTCAAGAGCAGCACACTTCATTAATTCTATTCTTCAGGTTAAGAATAAACTTCATCATTCATCATGTTCTTGTGCTCCAATGTAGAAAGGCAGTCTGTCTGAATATTGCCATGTGTGGTGGAAATGATGCTCCTGATGCACCCATGATATAGTGTGTAAGCTTACCAGGATCCTGCATTAGCAGTTCTTTCTCCTTGCTTTTAAACTGAGCAATTTTGTGAAAATGAATTTTGTATTCTCTCAAATTTAACAGTCTATACCTTGGCTGGTAAATTTCTTTGCTTGTATTGGGAATTGCTCCCCCTTAAAGTCCTGCTGAATTAAAAGCAGAGCAGTGTGGTGCAGTAGTAGCATCTGCTCTTCTTCAGTGATCATGATGATGGGTGCCACTGTTCCAAACACTGTCAGTTTTCAGAAATTCCTTTCAGCTAACCATGGTGACAAGATCTTTCTCTCCTCAACCCCATTGTGTGTATATGTGTTTGTGTGTATGCATGCATGTGTGCACTCACACACAAAAACAGACACACAATAAAATCACTTTACTTTTTATTCTATAGTTTGAAACAAATATAATAGCATGGCAAGCCTACCTGGTACCATTAAATTCATTCAAAAGAAATTTTGTCTAGTGCATGTTTCCTCTGCGTTATAAACATTCTACATCACTTAAGTTATACAGTTTTTCTGATTTTGTAGCTCATTCTACTATTCAGGTCACTTTGGAAAATTGTTACTGGTGAGCAGGTTCTCAGCTGGGCATTTCCTACATCTTGGTTTTTTATTTAAGAATAAAATGATAACCCACACAGACTTCAGGTAGGCAGAAAGCTTTTCTTTTTATTGAAAGTAAAGTGATAGTACAGCTCAGACTATTGTTTGACAAGATTGACAGTGCCATATGAGTGAAGATATTCAAACTTTGATTAGAATTGGGTTCTTTCTTTTAAAGCATGTTGAAGAGTATTAATTTACTTGGGTGAGTGTCTATATTGACTGACAGTTTAGAATTATTTCTGTGTTGAACATGTCCCCTTTTTGTAGTGCTTTTAGTTTAATCATATATGTGTACACTTTAGCATTCACTTTATTTTGCATGTGTCCAAAACCTGTGTAGGCAAGATGTGCAGTTCATCTCTAATGTTCTCATACATTCAGTAGTAATTTTAGTATAAACTGTACAAATTAATGGTTCTTAATGGGCAGAGAAACTTAGTATATTGTTTAAACTAAGAAAGGTGTGCATGGTGTGCATGAAGCTCAAAGCAGGTGAGGTCCTAGGTTGCTGACAGGTTGCTACATGCATTGTTAGGAGAGATGTGTGTTCAGGACACATAAGGGTGAGGTATCAGGTCACCAAGCACATTCTTATGTTAGGGTATGTACATGTCTCAGATAAAGCATTCTTGAAGGTTGTCCAGCTCTTCCTTCTTGCTTTCATGAAAGTATTTTCTCATTCTGTTATTGCCCTTAAAATTGAAGTAAGTAATCTTATTTTGAAACACAGACCACAAAAATATTTAAATACCAGTTAAAAACTGCATTCAATTTTTGTGAATATTCTACTCTATTGTAATTTACTAATTTGAAAAAGAAGTATACAGCAAAGTAATGAATATTGGTAGACATTTCTTACAGTATCAATGTTGCAAATTCTAAAAGAAATAATCTTTCGTACATTATTTTTCCTGTACTTTTTAGTTCTTGGACAACTTTATTTTGAAAATAAATGCACTAATTACTTTACTTATTTTATGTGCTCATGTGGATTCTTATTTTTAAATTCTTTCTTTAAATTGTTGAGATTTAATATAATAACATCTATTTCTCTTTAGTCTTCCTTCTTCCAGAAGTTTCCTGTGCCACCCTTCCTTTCTGTGTTTCCTACACACACGGGCCATATCCAGTTCAACCCTGCTTAGGAAACTGACTAGAACAGTAGCTCCTCTTCCGTCCAATACACTGTACTTGCTGGGAATAGATGCGAGTGCTATTTGCACTGTGTATGGCAATGGGAGCACTGTTGATTGCTTCCTTTTTTTTTTTTTTTTTTTTTGACACTTGCTTTGCACCTGCTGGTATCATGAAAGATAGTCTTCAGGGATGAAGCTTTCAGTTCTCCTCTAGCTCAGTGACCTCTGGGTACTATGTCTGAAGTACATGGTATGTTCATCAACAGGTACTTACCTTCCATTTTAGCAGGGGCAACAACGAACAATAATAATATCATGTAATTTTGGGGGGAGCCTTTCGGACAACCCTGATCAAGAACTAAGAAGATCATTTATCACAACTTCTTTTGGGGGGTTTAATGAATGGTTTTGGCCCTTAAAGGGAGAATTGTCAGCTCTGATTAGAATTTTTTATTTAGACTGCATACGTGTATTTATGTGTCAAAGTACATGTATCTTAGGTACTTTTAGCTAGATAGTTAACAATATGATTCCTTATAATTTTACACACACACACACACACGAATTTGAACAGTCAGAGGGTTATATGGGATGATTTGGAGGAAGGAAAAGGAAGGGGAGAATGATGACATAGAATTATATAATAAATTCAGAAACAAACAAATTATAAAGCACGTTATAGTGCTTCTGATTTCGAGTTCCCTAATATGTGCTTCCTATATGGTTTACTGTAGTAGCAAATAAAGTATAAGACAACTGTGTTAGCTTACTGACAGTCTCTTTGTAACTAATTTGTTTGTTCCATTTACTTGGCAGGCTATTTTCCGTTCTGATTACACATTATTTTGTTTATAAAATCTAATAAGTAAGAATTTATATTAGTAGGTACTATTTTCTGATAGCAAGGAAATGAAGAATATCAGAGTCAAAGACCATAGGTATGGGATATAATTTTACTGTATATGTCAAGGGTGAACTTTAGATACCTTTTTAATATCTTCAGGCTTCTTGAAATTCTGTGTGAAATTTCAAACATTGCAATAATGTTTTAGGATCTCCTAAGGAGGAACAAGATAGCTAATACTATCAGCATTATGATAAGGAATGCTTCACTAAAATTTAAATTAGAACTGGGCAACTTGAGTTGGAACATTCACAAATAAAGAGCTGTACCTTATAACTAAGAATGAACCAATGGTTCTTAAAGCTGTGTTGAAGAGAGTTTTTGATATTAGGAATCCCAATTATTTATTCATTTTTATATCCTAGGTTGACAATTCATAGAATGTTAAATATTTTCTTTCACTTTGAGCAGTATTAACTTACTTTGTAAGTTCTTGAAATTTGGAAATTAATTTGAAATATTGTAGACTACAGTATATTAAGTTAATTGCTGAAAGTTTAAGCAAGTGCTTCCATTACTCTTGGACCTAGAGATACAGGTGAGCTAGGAAAGACTTCAAAGTTAATTGAAGAAATTATCAGTGTTTCATACCATAAACTTCAATGACAGATAGTTAACTCTTTTTCATCATTTTTATGATTTTACTCTTTCATTCTTTGAGTTTTTGTTATGACTAAAATAAAAGACTTTCTTGACCTGAAAGTTAATAAAAGGTTTCTATTAAGGCAGTTTGTTTTCCAACAATTTCACTGGTCTTTTGTTTTATTTATTTATTTATTTATTTATTTATTTATTTATTTATTTATTGTTTTTTCGAGACAGGGTTTCTCTGTGTAAGCTTTGCGCCTGTCCTGGATCTCACTCTGTAGACCAGGCTGGCCTTGAACTCTCGGAGATCCGCCTGGCTCTGCCTCCCAAGTGCTAGGATTGAAGGCGTATGCCACCACTGCCCAGCTTTATCATTTCTTTCTTTTTTTTTTCTTTTGGTTTTTTGAGACAAGGTTTCTCTGTAGTTTTGCGCCTTTCCTATCTCACTCTGTAGACCAGGCTGGCCTTGAACTCACAAAGATCCACCTGCCTCTGCCTCCCGAGTGCTGGGATTAAAGGCGTGTGCCACCACGGCCCTCACTGGCCTTTTAAATAAAAGAGCTCAGAGTCATAGTTATGTACATATAAACTTCAATAATATTACCTTAAATATAATATTTGCTAATAATATTATTAGTAGGACAGTAATCTCTATTTTTTTAAAATGCTGTACATTAACATCATTTTTAAAATGAAGTGTTCAAGTTATATTACAAAGTAAATTTATAAAGAAGTTTTAGTGCCTGATACTTATTCAATTTGACTGTGTGGCCGTGTGCTTTCCATTTTATGGACATGATTTATTAATACTTTTAATATCCTTTCCCCAAACAAGTGGCTCAACTGAAACGTTCATCCTTTGTGAATACAATGTTAGATTTTTATTCATTTAGAAATGGGCATTTCCACAGACAGCACAATATGTGAATGTACTAATTGTGATTGTACAATTGAGTCTTCATTTCTTCCTTGCTTTAGGTAAAAAGCTCATTTCAGCTAAGGGATGGCTCAACAACAACCTAAGGACTAATGTGTCTGCCTGGATCTGTGTCTATCTCCAGATCCTAATGTATAGTGCTAACATACAGGAAATCCTACCTCTCTCTAAAGTACAGAATTCAGTAAAGGAGTAGTCCTCTAAATGTTAAATGCTGGATATGGTGTGACTTTCTTCAAAGCACAAGGGAATAAAGGATTTCCCCCCTTCAAATCTATATAATTTTCACTTAGAGTGTAAGTTGAATATTTCTTGTAGTTTCCATGATGAAAATTAAAATACATAACTGCAGCTATTCTCTACTTCATAGGATCAGCTTTTTTAGATATTCACTCCTATCACTGCCTCTGACAGCATCTTCATTGTTTTTTTACATTTTTCTGCCGTGTTTGGCTTTTCATCCATTTCACTAGCTTTTCCCTCTGATACCTTCTGTTGATTTGAGGAATACTCATGATAGTGCAACTTGTGGTCCTTTGTTTTAGGGTTTTAAAACTTCTGTTCTTGGCAGTCAACAAACTCCCCAGCCATGTCTGAATTAGGTACGTAAGCACACAATGAGCTTGCTGTTAAAATGCATCTTTCAGTTCTTGAAGGAAATTCGTCCTTAAAAATGTATGTCATCAGTGTATTTCTGGAAATTCTTTTTTAAAAATATATCATCAGTGTATATCAAAAGGCTTCTGGTGCCTGCATGAAGTGTAGAAATATAGCGGCACTGTTCTTTCCCAGATTATCATAAAGAAGGTAGTTATTTCAATCAAAATACAGACCTAAGTGTACTTCTCAAAGTGTTAGGTAATAAAATATAAAGTGGTACCCAATTTATTTCTTTAACATCACATCATCAAGTTATTTGAGATATTTTCCAAGAGTAAATAAAACATGATTACTATTTTCAGTACAGTGTTTAATGCTAAATTATTATTATTATTATTATTATTATTATTATTATTATTATTATTGAGACAGGGTTTCTCTGTGTAGCTTTGAGTTTTTCCTGGAACTCACTCTGTAGCTCAAGTTGGCCTCAAACTCACAGAGATCTGCCTGGTTCTGCCTCCCGAGTGCTGGGATTAAAGGTGTGCGCCACCACTGCCTGGCAAATTATTTTATAACCAAATGCTGCATTTCCTAATTTTCAAATGTTTCAAACATAATACTAGAATTGGAAGGGTATTTATGACTCTACAGCCCCTTACTTCCAACTTCTCATGTCCCAAACCAAATCAACTTGTCGTTCTATTGTTTTAGGAACATCGAGGAAAGAACTCATGTGCTTCAATATTTACTCCAGTTGTAAAGAGCTGAGGTTCTGAGTCAGATACCTTAATCTCACTTTTACTTCCCCTGTGCTTTCAACTCATTTCTTCTCCCAAAATTTCAGTTCTGATTATAAAGTATGTTTATAACTCTGATCCTTTAGCATGTTAGTGATCATGATAATACATAAAGCAATTGTTTTCAATATTTGGCACCCAAATTTATTAACATTATTTATTAATATATTCACAATATACTCTGAAGTTGAAAATATTATCCTAAATAATTTTTATTATTCTTTTGAGGAAAGTAATAAGAATGTTCTATACATCACTGAGAAATTACAATTGTCTAGACCAATGGTTCTTAGCCTGTGGTTCACAATCTCTTTGGGGATCAAATAATCCTTTCACAGAGGTTGCCTAAACAATCAGAAAACATAAATATTTACACTAAGATTCATAACAGTAGAAAATTACAGTTAATAATCAATGAAAATAATTTTATGGTTAGGGGTCACCATAACATGAGGAACTGTACTAAAGAGTCACAGTGTTAGGAAAGTTGAGAACTACTGGACTAGACTGTTAAATGAAGGAAGAAATTAAAAGCAATTCCTTTTCCAAATAACTTAGAGTTCATATTAAGATTTTAGTGTTAGGATAGTCTGTGATCTCAAATGATGCAGGCTACTGAAATACTGAATCGTAATAATGAATGCTTAGAATGGGGGCAATTACGAAAGCACACTTTGAAAATTGGACAAAATTTTGCTCAAAATGTTTTTCAAAGACACAGAACACAAAATATCATCCCCTATTACATTGTGAAACATAACTGAAGATACACAAAAGTAACTCTCCGGCTTCAAGAAAATAGGTTCACGTTATAATGCTTAGTAATGATACATGCAATTTTAAAATAAAAAAAAATAAATCAGTCCTGTAAAATCTGATTTCTCCATTGGAAGAACGATTTTAAGCAGAAAGAATCATTCAATAAGTCAGGGATTACTGGAGCAAGAAGAAACCTGGCATTTGATTTAATTGCCTCATCTTAAAATGATGACAGATAGTTTGAAATGATCCTCATTCTGATACACCAAGAGTGAATAAAAGTCTCTTTAGACTAGATCATGTGATTAATGATACCATATCAATATGAATCTGTATATTCATATAGAATTATTTTAATTCATAACTATACACATGTGAAATACAGGAAAATATTAATCATGAATGATTCAAATGAACAAATTACTTCCATTTTAATAACCTCTGCTAGTGGACTGGCTTTCTTTGAAAACATTACTGATGGAACATAAGGGCTAACACCCTTCCAATTATAACAGGAAGGCCTGACTAGCACAAAGCTTTCCTGTTGTTTTTGAGAATGAATGCAGAGTTAACTAATAGGTTCCTGAGTTGCGCAGAGAGGAATACAACTCCACTATAGTTCATTAAAAAGAGTCAGGGGTGACAGGATAAAATCTCAACTGGAGCAGCTTCCCATCACCACTCCACTGTTTTAATGTTCTCGCTGCAGACTGACAAAAAGAATAAAAAGTCATTTCAGTGTTTATAAAATGTATCTTAAACATTCAATCGGTTCTTTACCTTACATCTATTTTCTAGGAAAATAATAATGTTAAACAAGAAAAATAGATTCCAACAATGCCTGAAAATGCTTGATACTGTGTACCAGACTCACACACTTAATTCTGTGAAGATCTTACTAAAATGAAGTTTCCCGTGAAGTTTACTTCCCGTCTTTCTATCTGCTGACTTCCAGACAACAGATGTTTCCCACCAATGCCTTCTATAAAACCTACATGACTTGACTTTCTGGTATTGTAACACACGATCAGAAAACTATTAAATTATTCTCATCAAAAGTGTCATACTATCTAGAGTATTCTATCAGTGAGATTATACCTATTCTAACCTGATAAAAAATTCAAATATCATTCACCTAAAAATGATGTCCTTTTCAGCATTTATTTTAAATCATTTTTTATAATAACTACTTCAACGTGCATGATAGACTTATTTGGTTGAGCTTATTATAGGCTTCTGGAGCTATAAATTTTCCTTGTTCCTACAATATTATCAAATTTATTTTAACAAAAATCAGTATATTGAATGTTACAGAAAAAATTATTAAAGGAAGTGTTCAGGTTTTCCTAAAAAGTCAAAATTCATTTTGATATTAAATATTAATATTGGAATCATTAAAACTGATGAATTGTAATTTCTAATGACAATTTAATGATCCTACAATTTATAACAAATAAACTTTTGTGTATGATCTCCTATTTAAGACTCTCTTGGCATATTTTCATTTCTCTGGTGGTTATTACATAAGTTTGTGTCCTGAGTGATAGAAACACTCCTAGGCTTTTCTGAAAATAGGCTCCCCCGGTAAAAGAGAAACAGTCTGTTGTTCTTAACCCTGTCTTATCTGGTGCATTTTGGGGATAATGAAAACCTGAGTGTGGAAGATAAGCTCCCCCAAACCTCATAAGAGCCATGCCTTCTTCTTCAGTGTGCTGTCTTGAGGAAACATAGCAATCTAAGTGTCTGATAGTCGATTAAACATTTTGCCTTCACAGGATATTTACATGAAAATTAATTATTTACAGGCAAATTATCTCCTATCCTCGAGATTTCCTCCTGGAATTGAAGATATCATTCTGATAATCTAAAGAGGGAAATTAATCTATTCACTAATTAAATTAATTCAATTGTATGATGCCATTTTGCACTAGAGTACTGCAGATTCAGGTTTATTTTGAATGTACCTTTATTTTTAAGTTTATCTTGACTGAGTCTATGGGGAAAAAATCTTAGCACCTCTGTTAGAAAACACACACATACAATTGATCTACAAGATAGCTTTTTTTTTTTTTTTTGGTTTTTCGAGACAGGGTTTCTCTGTGTAGCTTTGCGCCTTTCCTGGAGCTCACTTGGTAGCCCAGGCTGGCCTCGAACTCACAGAGATCCGCCTGGCTCTGCCTCCCAAGTGCTGGGATTAAAGGCGTGCGCCACCAACGCCCGGCAACCAAGATAGCTTTTTAATTGATTTTTCTGAACTTACATGGAATCTTATTTCTTCCTAACCCATAGTTTCCATGTTTGTAACATTTTACATTATTAAAGGTACACGTGTCATAGAAACAACCTCACTGTTATTACTTTCTCACACTCTTGTAAATGTAGAGAAATATTGTGATTCATTTAACTAGAGATTTATGTTCTGCCTCCCTTTCATAAGACCTCATTTTATGAATAACTTTATTTTATATTCTTTCCAACACTTGCAATTTGTTTGCATTTCATGAGATTGTGTTTATTAGTATTTCATGAGATGCTATATTTCTTGCTGGTAGAGTACATATTTTGCGAACTCTAATGTAAGTACTGTTCATTAATAATTCAGGAATAATAAGTGGATATTTAACTTTCCAAATGCATAGCTAAATACACTGTTCATTCACATGTGAAGATGTTTTGCTGTCTATGTTTATGCAGCTAGACTACCTGGCATAAAGCTTTAGCCCCTACCTCTTGGATGGCTCGCCATTCATTATAAAAATTGAAGATGCTTTCATGTGATTCCTTTTTTTCACATGAAGTATGAAAAATGCTTTCCATGATCACAATCCACAAATAATATCATTTTAGTGAAGCTAGCATAAGCCCAAACACTGCGCTTAAGTTTTACACTCCACATGCTATCCCTAAAACATTTTTATTTCATAGCTGTCTATACATGATTTAGATGTTGTTAATATTTATTCTCTGAAATGAATTTATGAGTATTTGGGTTTTTTAGAATACTATTTCTTCAATTTAGGTATCTGAGCTTTCAGACATCATTCATTAAGTACCACTTATCCCTAAACTTTCAATATTGAAGAAAGATATGTATTTACCTTGTCAGATACTATACATAAGTAGAATACATATTTTAAAATACTAATTATTTTTCTTATTTCTGTAATGGTGTAGAAATAGTCTATTTAAATCCAAAGCTCTAAATGAATTTTTTGATATGTACATGTATATATTTTCCAAAAGTGCAATTTCTGCTCCTATAGAACTTTGACAACATAGTAATATACTAGCAATAAGATCATGTAAGTCCCAAAAGATCACATTATTGTTTTTGTTTAAAACATTTATATTTTTTCCATAAATGAACTGTACTCACTAAATGTTTAATATTTAATAGCAACAAATATAAGTTGTGATAAAGCATTGCATTTGCAGGCATTATTATCTTGGAAAAAGTTAAATTGGGCTATTATTTTAAGTTCTAAAAGTATAAATGAGGGGTTGAGAGATGACTAAGCAGGGAAAATGCTTGCTGCATGAACATTCTCAGAACCTAACTGACAGCTGGTAGACAGGAAGACTGCCTGTCATCCGGGAGACAGAAGTAGAGACAGGGAATCCCTGGGGCTAGCTACCAAGGATAACTGAAAAAGTGAGCTCTGCATTCAGTAAGAAAATCTTAGCATATAGGAGATGTGAACTGGATGACATCCTGAGGCCACCACATGCATGCACATCCTTGTACACATGTACACACCCACCCACATATAGGCAAACATGTCTTCCTTCACACACATGTAAACTCTCACACATATATACATTAACTATATGTGTGTGACTGTGTGTAAGGCTATATATATTTCATTGCTAATTTCTCACAAGAGAAGTTTATTTGTTTACCTTTTATTTTGTAAATAATTTTAAAACAATTTCTGATTGAATTGTAATGGTCACTAATATCTCAAAGTAAAAACTGAAAAAAAAAATAAAAACAAGTCCATGACTCAAATATTTCTGACTTACACATTTAAGCACTAGGACTATTATCTAATTGTAGATAATAGCTTCTAATGGGAATGTCAACATTACATGCTCAGCTGCAAGACAGCATTCCCAGACAGGATAAGACATTAATAAATAGGACTCTGTGTAGTCGTAAAAATGTGTTAAAGGCCACATTATTTTTAACGTTATAAGAAAATGGGAAAGATTTATTGAAAACTTTAGAAAACTAAGGAGTCAAGTGTTTGTATAAATGTGAATACTCCAGAGTGGGTCAGATAATCTATGAATATACACATCATAAATTTCTATTTCAGCTCTGAAATTATCAGTCTTCATATCTCCATTCTCATTTATAATTACAGGTGTGAAACTACACTTTGTAGGTTATTACATACTCTTTAATTTTCCTTTTTCATTATTAAAGAACCTGAACCCAGCACTCTAATCAATCATAATATTTCTGGAAATATTTCCAAAATTCATAATTTTGTTTCTTAATTTTTATGGGATGCCTGATGATATTTCTCGTGGACCTTCAGGCTGAACACAAATTAGTTTACTTTTGTTTTCCTTAGTACTACTAATACTACTGGGAATGAGTTATATGTCAATAATAGAATTTTCATACGATAGTAATTTGATATTTACCTACTAGGCATAGGACAAACTGTCACTCACATTCACAGTAATAGATAATTACTTATTCTGATATTAGTTTTATTAAATCCTAACATTGTAGGTGAATTTCTAAACAGTCTCATTAAATAAGAAACACAGAGCCAAATACAGGGGTGAAAGCCGTAGAGATCAGCGAGAGTTCCCAGCTAACCTTACCCACCATGCTGCCCTAGCTTCCCAAGAGAACTCGCTTCTTCCTGTCTAACCTGCACCTTTATTGCCTTGCTGTTCTGCTTTCTCATTGGCTCTTAATCCAGTCACCTCACTTCCTCATCACTGCCTGTCTATACAGACCTCCAAGTCTCTATGATTGGTACTGGAGTTAAAGGCATGTGTCACCCCACTTGGCTGTGTCCTTGAACACATAGAGACTCTGCCTGCCATGTGATCGGATTAAGGGCATCGGCTACCACTGCCTGACTGCTGTTTATGGCTGCTTATGACCTCTGATCTCCAGGCACACTTTATTTATTAACATACAAATAAAATATCACCACATAACATAATTAATCATTAATTAAATAAAATAACTGTGAAGTAATTGCCCTAATCTTTCTTATCTATCTTTCACACATGTTTTAAAAAGTACAGCCTTTATCAGTAGGAGATGCTTAGTGATCTATGTGTTCTATTACAGATAGTTGGTTGTGCTGGTTGTTTTGAGAGGCCAAAGCATCCATCTCTGTGGAGACATATAATTAAGGAGAGAACCTATAATTCGAAATCATTGTTGTTGTCCATATTAAAATCGGTGGAAATAAAGTGTAAATTACAGCACTAAAATTTGTCTTTTGATGTCAGTACAGACTCAAATGTGTTTCGTGTACACAGTCCTTCCTTATACCTACTTCAGTTGTGATGAGGATGCTGATGATGAAGTCTTATTGGATTAGAAATCGCAAAATCATTAGCTGGAAATTGTTTTGTGCTAATGTTATTAGCAGCAGATCAGCAGATAATGGCATGTTAGTATTCTGGGTAGCGCTGCTAATACACTAAATGCTTGTGCTTAGTAAGCACACTCTTTGAAAAAATTGCTGTAAAAGGTGGTGACTCATTTGCAAATGCTTTTGTGTCAATTGTTTGGCTGAGTATGTGGTTGGAATTCTACAATGAAAAATACCCTTAAATAATTCTGGGAATCCTTATTAATGCTCACTATTCTGCAGCTCATATGTTAGAATTTGTATTTACTAGCAGACAGCTTCCCAAGAGGAAAATATTTCAGACTGTCACTTATTCTGTCTCAGAGTATTTCATTGTTTACCTCTAATGCCTAATGAAGTTTCTTCAGCAGCATAAAATGTTGCCAGAGTAAATATGCACTGTTCACGTCAGGTGAATGGCTTCACACATAGAATGATCCAGATGGAGCAAGACAGGGAAGGGGTTTCAGAGAGGCGTGATTTTAGATTAGGGCTGTTGTGTTTCTACTACTCAGATACTTCTAAGAGGAAATAGCTTCCATTATAAACCAATGAAAATTTATAGTAGAAATTTGGCAATCCTTTTAAAATATCTTTGGGTTTTATAGTAGTTCTATATTTTAGATTTAAAATATTCTTTAAATAAAATTCATTGTGTTCAATATATGTAAAATGAAAGATAACATGTTTAAGTTGTTGAAAAACTCCTTGATAACTGTGTTCCATGGCTCCACGTTGATGAAGCACTGTTTGGACATACTAAGCTTTTCTGACTTTTGGTCCATTATTTCTCTTATAAAACAGATCATAATTATACATTAACCTCTCAAAGTATTTTAATAATAACTATTTTGTATTGCAAATATTTTATATTAACAGGTTCTTACTTATTAAAAAACCCTCAAGGGTGGTTGAAGTCTCAGAAAATAATAAAAATAAAACAGTGAAACAAGAGAAAGTCTTTGTATGAGACAACACTAGTTATAATCCACAAACTGGGAGTGGACTGGTTCAGCCCTCTGCAAAAATGTATTACTGGACAATTTTTCTAATGATACTAAGTCTCTTTACTTCACTATCTACACTTAAAATAGATTTTATAAATCTGTACCTATATTCTTGACATACTTATTATGTTTAATACATATCTCCATATATATATATACATTTTAATATTTTATATATCATAATCAGTCTGAGTACAACTGAATATTCTACTGAATGTGATGTTTTCATCTTATTACTTATTCAACCAGTCTATTGTAAACAAACACACACACTCACACACAAATGCCCATGAAAGGAAATAGCCTATTATAATATTGTTATCAACCCTCTAAACTAAAAATGCATCATTTGATTACAACATAGTTACTATTTGGAGGGTACTATTTATAAGAACCTGGGTGTCCATATAATTAGAAATGGAAAGGGTCCACTTTTCTAAAGATCAACAGGATCCGCAAATCAAGTGTATGGTGGAAGTTTCTGGCAGCAGCCAAACATAATCCCCAGTGGGAAGAAGTCTGAAGTTTTCATTCTGTAATTTTATAATGGCTTTATTATTGAGCTTGAGACTACTCATTTGAGAAGTACTTTAGAAATCAGGGCTTATCAGCTGATTGATAAGTAACAAAAATGGTTAAAATTCTTTGAAACCTTATTTCTTAATTATGAGTTTGAAGGAAATCATTTGAAAATGTTATTGTAGAGAACAGCCAGAGAAAGAAAATATTTGGTTTTCCTTGTGGTGCCCTGTGCCATTTATTTTGTCTCGCTCAGTCACAACTGCTAAATAAGCTCATGTGATGATGGTATTGTCTTATTTTCTTTATATTTTGGGAAAAGAAGGCATAACTTTCTTTGTTAGGTCTACTCAGTTCTTTTAGCATACCTACTTCCATTGTGCTGAGGATGGAGATGATGAAGTTTTATTGGATTAGAATGACAAAATCATTAGTTATTTTTGTCAAATACTTTATAGTCACATGTTCTTATCTATTAAAAACCCCATGGGGAGATATATTTTTTGGATCAGGCCAATTACCAGATATAATTTATCAGATTGATTTTTGCATCTTTCTTCAGGATGTATTATCAGAGTCTGTGTGTTTAATTGCTATGGACTTGTGGCTGCATGTACAATTCAGTTAGAAAAACAATCATTTATCAAGTAGATGTGGAAAATAATATGTAGTTTAAAATACATTTCATTTATGAATGGAAATTTGTGTAATGCTAGTACAGATATTTGAATCTCAACATCAAGCAAATAAAAAAAGTGTCTTTTGTGACAATACCTGTTCCTCACGGGTGTGCTATTAGGGAGTTAGACCTGGAAATGTTTTCTGGTAAAAACACATTTAAAAATATATGGGTCAGGTCAAATGCCATTTTTTGTAGAGATAATATAATATCCATGCGAATTTCATTGGTCAATAGCCATTGCACTGATATGAGTATTTTTTATAATCATCTTTTTGTCAGTCTTTTATATGTAGGACTAGTGAGAAAACAATTCAGTCATTATTAGAGGAGAGAATGGATTTCTTGTAGGTTTCTGTTGGTACTCATGAAAGGAAGGTTCATATAACACAAAACTGAACAAACAAACAAAAAAACTAAAAACGAAAAAATCAAAACAAAACTGTTTCCTGAATCTCTGCAGCATTGCACATTTTTCATGTGAGCTTTTTCTTGTGATGTTATGTTATTGTCATATAATTTTTCTCCTATTTTCCCCTATTATTCTCATGCCATTCCTAGGGACCTTTAAAAGGACATCTTCAAGGCTAAACATAGGAAGGCATGTATTCTTTGACTTGTAAACTACATCAACCTTTTTTCCATTATAAGTTCCCAACAAGTATTTTGTTATGGCTGAAAGCCACATATTGAATCATGATTCATGATTGTAATGGAATGCAGTCCTCTGAGGTAGGAAGAGATTTGCATAGGGCTGAAGTAAAATAAATGATAAATGCTTCGGAAGCTATCTATATTTATACTGATTTGTGCATTACACAATCAATACACATCAAACCAATACATTTAGATGTTCATTTATGTGTACAGTATTTTGTTCCTAAAATTCAATTAAAATGAGTTTATGCAAGAAAGTGGTACAAAATATACTTAGGTGTATTAGAATTCTAAAAAAGTTTATTTAAGAAGACAGTGATTTATGTACTAGGTATCATGACACTGGAAGTATTTGTTTTCCAGTAAGGGATGCATTTTAAATAGGTACATGAAAGTGAAAGACAGTTTGACTACATATAATGGAACAATAGCATTTCCACTCAATGTTACAGATGACTTGAGTTTCAGCCCGGTTACTTGTGTTTCTTATTATTACTTATAAATGCCCAGTCCTTAGCTTGACTTGTTTCTAGCCAGCTTTTCTTAACTTAAATTATCCCATCTATCTTTTACCTCTGGGCTTTTATCTTTTCATACTTCTGTATATCTTAATTTCACTCTCTCTCCATGGCTTGCTGTATAGCTGGGTGGCTGGCCCCTGATGTCCTGCTCCTTCGTGGGCTACTTCCTTCTTCCCAGATTTTTCCTTCTGTATCTCCTGTCTTCCTGACAGTCCTGCCTGTGCTTTCTCCTTCCTTGAGATAACCATTCAGTTCTTTATTAAACCATCAGGTGTTTTAGACAAGCAACATATTACAGCTTCATAGAGTTAAACAAATGCGACATAAATGAAAGTTATACACCTTAAAATAATATTCCCCAACATTTCCCCACTAAGGTTTTAACTTTAACATAGTAAGACTGTATACAATAAGAACAATTATTCAGTAAATATTACATTCACATTTCACTAAATTTCAATTTATTTGTGTCTGGTAAATTTAAAGAAAATATGCCATAATCTGTACTATCTTAGTAAATCCAAAATTTTATACCTAATTCACTTTCTACCATATCTAAGGAAAACTGTAACTATAACTATATGGACTTCAGTTTCATCAAAGGCTCCAGAAAGATATGATAGTATTTAAGTAAACAAAAAGTGCATTGAGAACAACTTCCTAAAACTCTGGAAATGACAGAGATATCTCAATGCCTGGACAGTCACTCAAAGTTCCACTACAACATTGGGGCATCTGTAGCTGAGTTTTTTCTGTGTCCCACCTGGCCTGCAGCTGCTTGAACCCAATTAAACACACAGAGGCTTATATTAATTACAAACTGTATTGTCAATGGCAGGCCTCTTGTTAGCTAGCTCTTATATCTTAAATTACCACATTCCTCTCAATCTATATGTTGCCACATGGCTTGCAGCTTACTGATATTTTTACATTGTGCTTCTCCTGGTGGCGGCTTGCAGCATCTGCCTTGCCTCTCATTTCTTTTATTGTCTATCTGTCTAGATTTCTTATCTGCCTCTAAGCTGCCTTGCCATAGGCCAAAAGGTTTATTTATCAACCAATCAGAGCAACACATATTCAGAGCATACAGAGGAATATCCACAGGCAGTTTCAATGAAGCAGGAAATTTAAAAGACTGTCCTGCATATATTGGCAAAGTTTGTCAGTCACTTTCCTCTGTGTCCTGTAGAATGTCTGGCAGTTTATTCTGTGAAGCAGAAACTCTGAAGGATCACTCTGCCTTGTTTCAGCAATATTTAGCAGTCATTTTCCTGTGGATCCTGCATGTACAGTTTATATAACATATTGCTAAGCAGTCCAGGCAAGAGCATTTTCTTGCCCAAATGGCTAGCCTTGCTATATTGAAAGCAAACTCCATAAGGAGTTTCTTCCATGTCCCTCATCTCTGAAGTAAAT
This sequence comes from Peromyscus leucopus, assembly GCF_004664715.2. Classification (NCBI taxonomy): domain Eukaryota; kingdom Metazoa; phylum Chordata; class Mammalia; order Rodentia; family Cricetidae; genus Peromyscus; species Peromyscus leucopus. The sequence goes on along the minus strand of NC_051072.1, from coordinate 16,358,887 downwards.
TGATGCTGCCAGGAGCACATGTATCTCATGGTAATGAAAAGTCCTAAGTTAACAAAACATTTTAAATACCATATACTGTAGGACGCTGAAAGGTTTGAAGACCAGCTATCTATCTAAAATATACCTCTATATGATCTGGAAAGCATACCTAACATGTCTAAAATTTTGATTGTTATGACTAACAACTAACCTATGATTTTTGGATTATTCTATATAGTTTATAATAATATATATTATTTTCAATAACTATACCTTCACCCTACATTTCCAAATGAACTGCATAGGCACAATACCTCAAACAACAATAGAAACATACATAAAATATGCTGTAACAAAAATAACCTTAAATTTTATCAATATACAAAAATCCTTTAAGCAAGAGTAGAAACAGATATATAATGCAACAAAAATAACTTTAAATTTGTATCAATATACAAAATCCCATGCCAATACAAATTATCTGAGATTAATAGTTGCCTTTTTTATCCCATATTCTTATAGTCCCATAAATTATAACAAACATCCATTACCCACCAAATAACCAAAGATCAACCACCCCATCACTTGGAAATGTGGGCATAGTATTCTCCTGACTGCTTCCTGCTGGCTGTGGGCAAAGGCATCATTAGGAGTCCCAGAGAAAATTTTGGGATAATGACTAAGTCCTGGGAAGACAAGCAGTAACCATTGCTGATAGATATTGCCTGTAAGTAACCTTTGCTGGTAGATATTGCCTGTCAGTAACCTTTACTGATAGATATCACCTGTCAAGATTCAGGAGGTCTCTCTCTACTGATCATACCTGATCAACATCGATCCATAGCCTCTTGTCTCCTGTGGGAACAAAACTCCAAAGCATTTTTGATTTCCATTTGACAAATATATTTTCTGAGTTGCTTTTTAAAGTTAAGGCATTCCTAGCATATCTAGGTTGGTTCAATTTAGCAGTCCGGTTAACAGTCCCATGTCTCTTAGCAGCTACCCTTTGCTAATCACCAGACAAAAAATTCAAAATCAACCCAATAATATACAGGATCCAGATTTCCTGTATATTTCCCATCTTTATGTGACTTTTTTTCTTTTATATTTTTGTTATTATTTTACTTCTCTCTTTAAAGACTCCATATTTTTTAAACTATTTATTTCTATACTGTCCATACGCTTTTTCTTTCTTTCTTAAGCCTACACACATTGTAAAACACATTGGAACTTTTTGCAGGTTTTTCATCAGGACATCGTTTACTGCATATCTCTAGTCTTCTTCGATTGCATGAACAAACTTTTAAACTGTTAACCTACACCTGGACCATCCATTAGTGGCTCTCAGCTGGCTTTGCCCACTTCTGGGCTCCGGAAAGCCAAGCCTAAAGCTTGTGGCCCCGTGGGAGGTGTGTCTGACCTGGAACCACACTCAACCGCCAGCTATGGAATGCCTGTTCCCTGCACTGTGGCAGACATTTTTTACTTAGTTTTCTTGTTTCTATATAGCATGAAAAAGATGTTTAAGGGCTCTGCTGTACAGCAGGGTTTCTTAACAGAGCCAAATCCTGTTTTTGTTTTGTTTTGTTTTTCAAGCTTTCTCGGACTCTGTGGAAATTTGAGCCTCGTGTTGGTATTCCAAAATGTTGTTGGTTGTTTTTTATTCCCTTGGGGAGCCCACCACCCAGCCTCCAAATAAATCACATAGGGAGGCTTATTCTTAATTATAAAAGCCCAGCCTTAGCTTGGCTTATTTCTCTTAACTTAAATTATCTCATCTTTCTTTTGCCTCTGGGCTTTTCCTTTTCCATTCCTGTGTCTTTTCTTTCATTCTTACTCTGTGGCTTGCAGTGTAGATGGGTACTGACCCCTGGGTCCTCTTCCTTCTCTGGCTACTTCCCTCTACTCCTCCAAGATTTCTCCTTCTATAACTTCTCTCTGCCTGCTAGTTCTGGCCATCCTTTCTCCTGCTTTGCTATTGGCCTTTCAGTTTTTTATTAAACCATCAGGTGTCTTAGACAGGTAATGTATTACAGCTTCACAGAGTTAAACAAATGCAACATAAACAAATATAACACGTCTTTAAATAATATTTCCCAATAATAGTCCAAGGGGTGCTAAGTAGATTAATGCCTACCTATGCTTAGTAAATGTTAGTTATCATAATAGTGAATACTTTTATTACTACTATTGTCTCCATTTTCATCGTCATATCCCCTTAGTTTTAATAGGAACAGTCTATATGTCAGAAGTAATTTGGTTCATTCCTAGAAAAACATTCCAGCTGGAATAAACTTTTTTTTTTTAATTTTTGTGTTTGCTATGGAGACATTAATGAGATAAATTTTGGCTATGCTGTTTTTTAATAGAAGGTTTCCTATAAAGAGACACATGTTAAGTGCTTTTTGGTGTTTTGGTTTCACATTTAGATGCTTTCAAAGTTTAGACTATTTTCAAGCCCAAGTTTACTTTCTATTTCTTTCGTACATTATTTATTGTTCTATGAAGAATGTATTTTTTGTGGTACAATTAAATAATATGTAGATCATTATGAAATTGCCAAATGGCATAGGAGATAGATATTGTGCTGGCGATTGTGCAGAACTAGTTGAAAACATTTCCATGATGATTGCTATAGTAAAATTAGGATTGGCACTGGTGCCAAGAAATCTGTGTTATTGATCTGCTAGGGTTTATTAAAAAGTTCAACTATAGAATGCAAATGGAATTTTATTGGTATTTTAATATGTGTAAGGCTGAAGAAAAGGAAATTTTGTATTTTAATATCTACATAATTCATATGTGTACATAACTTAATAATATATGACAAAATATTTAAAGAACTGTTCATAATTTATTTCTGACAATTTTATCAATATGAATTACCTCATATAATACTTTTACATGTCACATTAGTTTTTATTTTAAGTTATAAAATAATTATTAATCCTCTAATGGGTATATCAATATAATGCATGCAAATCTGATTCTGTAAACAATTTGTCCCTTCGAATATGTTTTGGAGAATACATTCTAAGCTTCTAAAGATGCCATCTACAGATCTGAATATTTCCTGTGAATTTTGTCATGGGAAAGAGCCACATCGATTTTCAAAATAACTTTCTTTAACTGAGCAGTTTGTTCAACTTATGAGAGAAGTAGCTGTTAGAGTATGTATTTTAATATTTAAAATATTCCATTTTAAAAATTAGAATAACAAAGTGAAGCAAGCAGAGAAATTAGTGTCTAGATAAAACATATCCACTTAGCAAGTAGCATAGCTGTTTAGAACCATCACGAGTGTTATGTATTATTGATACCAATATATTTTGTCACCACTTTACAAACTGTGATACTGCGGGCTAGCTGAAGCATGTCTCTTCTTGCTTTGGTAAATCTAAGGGGATATTAAAATAGGTAATAAGCAAAAGCATTTAATTAATAGTCTATTAGCTTCCTGGAATGGCCTTAGTAAAGTTTTATGAGCTGTGTGGTTTTAAACAACCAAAAAAATATTACTCACTCATACAATTGGCCAATAAAATCTGACTTTCACGGCTGTCTGGGTTTGCTATCCCCACTGACAAAGTGAAGATCTTTGTCACATTTAGTTCCTGTTTATTTGCCTCATGGTAGATTCTCTGCCTTGCTTTCACACAACCACTCCTCTTTTTGTATGGGTCCACTTTCGAAAAGATCAGTGGCATTGCAGTACCTCCCATTTTAATGGAAGGTCACCTCACTTCAGTAAGATAATGTTTTTAAATATTTCACTATCAAATCATGTCAGGAACACAGCTATCAAAGTGGGACTCAATTGTGGCCTTTAGGAATGTATAATCCAACTCACATATCCTTGAACCAGTTTTCAGAGTTGTTGAGGAATTACATTTGCTTGTCTCTCACTTAAAGTCGTTGAGAAACTGGTGGCATAGCACACACAGAAAGCCTTGGCTTTTAAACTCAGCACTCCATAGAAATGTCATCTGAAAATATCACAAGAAGGAATTGGGACATCTGCACTCATGGGGTAGTCCTTGTCCTATAATGGGAGTGCAAGTGGATGTGTCTCTTCTGAGTCAAATGTGAATGAGCCAACAATTCACCACGTTCCCCAGTCTTCTCTTGGAAATCATAAGATATGGGTGATGAAACATCTTTTTTATCTCAGATTCACTGTAATAAAATTTGCCACAGCCTTTATGCTACTCTAGTATAAAGTACTTGATTTAAACTTCCCTGTGAACTAGGTAAATAATATTAAAGTACCCAAAGGTGAATTGGGTAAATAATATTAAACAACCCAGAAGTATTTTATTCTAAGCATTCCTCCATAATTAGTGTTCATATGAATTGAAAATAAAATAAAATTTTAATAACACTGTGATATGAAAGGATGGGGAGATGAGTGAGATTGGGTACATGGTATGAAATCCTCAACGAATCAATAAAAAGTTAGAAAGAGGGGGGGGTGGAATAAACCCTTTCCTCTTACCCACAATAAAATAAAATAACCCCTCTGCAAAAAAAAAAGAAGAAGAAGAAAAAGAAAATCCAACTTTGTACTTAAGAATTTCTAATACCTCAACAGTATTGATCCTCCTGGGAATATCTCATAAGTAGGATACTTGGTAAATGAAATAATGAAAACAAAAAAAGGTAGATGGGTAACTCAACAATTGTGCTTGCCACCAAATGTGAGTTCTAAAGTTGCACTTCTCCATCACCCAAGTCAAGGAAGAGGCAGCAGCTTGAATCTGTCATCCCAAAGTGTGTACGGTAGGATGGGAGGTGTAGATGGGAAAATTTTCAGATGCTTGGGGTGAACTAGTTTGTTGTATTTAGCAATGAATAGCAGGAAACAACTTTTTAAACAATCTGAAAGGTGAGAAACAACACTTGAGGTTGCTTTCTGACCTCCATACATGTGCTGTGACACACACACACACACACACACACACACACACACACACACCCATAGATCCAAATCAACAAATATGAACATGTACATACACACATACAGTATACTCACACATTCCAGAGACACACATTAAAGAATGAAAAGAAAAATAAAGGAGAGTATAAATGATTAGAATCAGCTAAAGCCATGGCCTTCAAGCACTGAAAATATCATGGCCAAGCCCAAAGGACAACGATCTAAGTTTTGTAAAACTCTGACTCAGAAGATAGAGTCCGGGCTTAGTGAATATGTGAATATATGAGCAAGCAAGTTGAGTTTTTTTAATTGTTGATATTATGTAAGCATATAATTCATTAATTTGGATGAAATAAAATTATTGGTTGTCTTGATAAAATGAAAAAGAATGAACAGTAATATGTAAGAGACTGAGAATAATACAAGAATGAAGCACCATTTTCTGAGACTCTTATTAAAAAGTTGAAGTGAGGACAGTTTTGTGTGTAGCTGGCCAACTTCACTTAGCAGGAGGACAAGTGATTTACTTGCAGGCAATATACAGAGCATTGTGTTCATAAGACAATAAGCACAGTTGTGTTTCTGAAGGAATAGATGGAATACATTTGAGCAAAACACCTTAAAGTCCTACAGTGAAAAGCAGCTAATTCTAACTATAATTTGATATGTATTATATAAGTGGTTTAAAGCATATTAAATCCATTTAATTTCTTTTTTCTCATGCTAAATTTGTAGATATCCCAATACAGTTCCATAATTCGACAGAACACGTAAGTAAGTAGACCCAGCAATGGCTGAAGACTGACAGTATGAGAAAGAAATGTAGAAAGCATAAATATGCATTAAAGGTCACATATCTGTGATGCCTTTTAATACATAAAATTGACAGGTGCCAAATGGAGAACCTTTGGAATTTTAAGAGAGTTTTCTTACAGAAGAGACCAAAAAGTGGAGATTTTCATTGAGGTTGAAAAGATCCTGGAACAACAACACCCGCAGCTAATGAGCTCTCAAAGGGAACATTTGAACTCTCAAACGATGTGGGCATTCCATCCTCTGCCTTCAGGAATGTCCAGTAAGTCAACCAAGAAAGATTATTTCAAAATTTCAAGAAACACAGGCAACAAATGACAGAGAGCCCATCTCAGGAAGCACAATTCATGAATTAATTATTGACTCCTGGGATAGGAATATCTTTAATGAACTCACAAAGTATCAAAATCACTATAGCCCTGGGAAAGTTAGGCATAGTTTGATCACTGGTAAGCAAATCATAGCTAGGAATGTGGGAAATGAATCAGATAATATGGACTTGAAATGCAAGCACCAAGACTTGAGTGTGAATCCCTCCAACTTGCGTAAAAGCCAGGGAAGATAGCGTGTGAACATTATCCCAGCTTTGGGAAAGTAGAGACAGGAAGGGTCCCTCTGGAACTTGCTGAACAGAGTCTGGATAATCATCTAGTTTTAGGTTTAGTGGGAGACCCTAGCTCATAAAATAAGGTGAAAGTGATTAAGAAGAAAATATGATGTTAACATGTGTACAAGCCATAGACCAAAACATATGAATATGTGTACACACATATATAAATGTTATATTTAAACAGGAATAATAACCTATTGTGCATTATTGCATATAAGGTGATTAGTCAGTAATCACATTCTGCAAATTATAAAATTACAAAGTACAAAAATGCATATAGCATCTTTTCACCATGAATACGTTTGTTTACAGAGAGTTTTAACTTAAATAATACAGCAGTATGTAACATATATTGAGAAAACTAAGTAATGGTAATTAAATACATACAAACTATATTTTTATGTGTCACTTTAAAAAACTTGCTTTCTTTGAGATTATAATATAAATAAATGATTTCCCTATTCTTTTTCCTCCCTTCAAACCTTCCATATATCTCTCCAGGCTCTCTTTCCAATTCATGACTTCTTTTTTTTTTCATCAATTTTTGTTACATGCATATATATGTGAATGCACACATTATATGTATATAATATATGTTTATACCATACATAATATATGTACATGGTATATACAATATATGGTATGTTGTATATTATATATGTGTGCATAATATATAATATATTGTATGCTGTATAATATATAATAATATACATGTACATATATTGTATACATTTAATGTGCATAAATAAAACCTGCTCAATCTGTATAATATATCTTGCATGCATGTTTTTAAATTGTTTATCTAATACCAAATACACCTAATTTGGGGGAAAATGACAGTCTGGACAGAGGTGGTAGGAGTAGTCAGAACACATGGCATACAATATTAAAATATTTTTGTTTATTTTGAGTATTTTGGTATATTTACATTTCTCCCTTCCATTTCCTCCCTCTAAAATCTCTCATGTATACTCCAAACTCTGCTTAAATCCATCCTCTTCTTTGTTTTTACTAATTATTGCATTCTTACATGTATAAGCATGTATATTCTTAAATATAACATTTTGAGTCCATATAATGTTACTTGTATATATGTTTTCAGGACTGGCCATTTAGCATTAGATAAACCACCCTTCTTCCTTCCAGCTTTATTCAGTAGCCTATAATTCTTTGTGTGAGGTTGAGTCCACATGGGCATTTTCCCATCAATGTTGGCATGTTTATTAGTGCTTAACACTAATAAAAATAAAATAAAAGAAGAAGAAAAGAAAAAGAAAGAAAAAATGAAAACAGGACTTCTAATGGCTATTCTGTGTTTCCCTTTACTTTTGGATGACAAAATATTTATCATGATACAAAGCTCCTGAGACTTTTTTGTTTATTGAATGTAGAAGGAGAAAATCCCCTAAAAAAAATTGTTAGCCTTTTCTATTATCATATATAAAATATGTGGGTTTTTTTTTTTGTTTTTTGCTCTCTCTCTCTCTCTCTCTCTCTCTCTCTCTCTCTCTCTCTCTGTGTGTGTGTGTGTGTGTGTGTGTGTGTGTGCACATATGGAATCTAGGATCAACACGTGAGATAAAACAGGACATATGTTTTTTTTTTCTATGTCTGTTTAATAGGATAAACTTCAGTTGTATCTATTGCCTTTTCTTTTTTAGCAAAGCAACATAACTTCATGATTCTCTTTAGAAATAAAACAGTTGTGTATGTGTAGCAGATTGCTGTTTCACCTTCATTACATTGGCTGTGATTTACACTACGAGGGGCCTGACTGCTAAAGCCACAGCCTGGGCGGAGTTCTGTTCCCCCAAACAATGGCTCTATTGCTGCCCCTAAGGGTACTTCTAACTAAACCTCTATCATTCTAATAAAACTCAAGATTCAAAGGCTAGGGTGAAAACCCACAAGCTTAGAGAGTTTAGTGTAGTAACTCACTAACTTCCTCTCTTTGCTGGCATCCTGGAAACACTCCCTTCCACACTGCTCCCAACTCACACACACAAAAAGCAAAGCAAGCAAACAAACAAAAAACACCACAAGCTCCTCCCTTCCACTTTCTGTCAACCAGTTGCCAACCATGCTGCTCTAAGAAGGCTAATTTTATTTAATTAATGCAATCACAACACGTCTTTGCATAGTTAACAAATGCAACACAAATGTAATAAATCTTTAATCATTAATAAAGGTAGCAGAAACAAACGTAATACACCTTCATATAGTTAAAGTAATATTCTGCCACATAAACAAGCGTAATATAACTTTGCCCAGTTAAAATAATATTCTACAACACCAGATTTTATTTTTCTGTCCATCTGTTGATATTACCTAGGCTAATCCTTAATGTGGGCATTTTGAATTTTGTTCCATTAAACATGGACATGCAGCATTCTACAATATTTGGGTAGACTATTTTGTAGATGTTGCTAAGCCCATCGGATCCATAATGTCTTTTACCTCTGAAGTATCTTTGTTTACAATTATTTGACCAAATAAATTTTGCCTGGAGATCAGAGGGCAGAGCTAGCCAATAGTTAACCATAGAGGCTAGGTGGTTGTGGTACACATCTTTAATCACAGCACAATAGGGAGTAAAAGGCAGATGGACAAAGGATCTTGACCCCATTTGGTCAGAGGATACAGAGAGGAAAGAAGTCACAGGTGGCTGCTCTTTTGCTTCTCTGATTTTTCAGATTATTATCCCAATATATGACTCCTGGTTTTATTGATAAGACTAATTAGGATCATGTTACTTTTTTTTTTTTTTTCGAGACAGGGTTTCTCTGTGTAGCTTTGCGCCTTTCCTGGAACTCACTTGGTAGCCCAGGCTGGCCTTGAACTCACAGAGATCCGCCTGGCTCTGCCTCCCAAGTGCTGGGATTAAAGGCGTGAGCCACCACCGCCTGGCGTTACATTTTTTTATGTAGGTGAGAGTACAGTATTGCAATCACCCAGTGCTATTGTTCTGAAGTCTATCTGTATTTATATTTCAGCTAGTTCTGGCTTTGGAAATTGTTTTTATGGTGCATATATGTTTAGAATTTTGCTGTTTGGCTTATTTTCTTAATCTGTGTTAAGTGACAGTTTGAAGTCTACTTTATCAGAAACTCATAGATATCCCTACTTTATTTCTACTTGTATTTCTATGACAAGCTTTTTCTTTCAGCTTTCCCAGTTATGATAATGAGTGTCTTTGAAAGTGAGAGGTATTTGTTGGAAGTAAAATATATTGGTCCTTTTTTGTAATTCAATATGCTACTCTGCATCCTTTGATTACAGAACAAATATAGTTAACATTCAGTGCTGTTATTGAATTGTGGGTATTAATTCTATAATTTTTGGATGCTATTATGTTTTGTGTTTTTTTAACTCTGAATTGATAAAATGTTTCTCCTGTACACTTGTTTTCTATAACATTATACATTCTAAGTATTTTTCTTCAGGATGTGGGATTTCTTTAAGAATCATTTTTAGCTCAGCTGCTCTTGAATTCTTTTAATTTTTGTTCATCTTATACAATTTACTTATCCTTCCGTGGGAAGGATAGTTTGCTGAATATTATAATATTGTGCTAGCACTTGCTATCTTTAAGAGCTTGAAATTCATAGTTTCTCCTCCCACTTGTTTTGAGAGATTATGTTGAGAAATCAACTGTTATTCAACTGGGTTTCCTTTATATTTTACCTGGTCCTTCTTTCTTCAAGCTTTCAGTATTTCTTATTGTGTGCTTGTGGGAGTGTGTGCTCACAGAGGTGTGAATATACTCAGTGTTTTATCTGTTATCAGATAGGCAGAGACTCTTTGCTCTTCTTTTTGGTTTGGCATTCTGCATGCTTCCTGCATCAAAACAACCACTTTTCCCCCTAGATTTTCAAATTGTATATACTTTGATTTCATTGTTATATATGTTTTATACACTTCACAATTTACTGTGACTCAAAAAAGTCATATGCACCACAATAAAGTAATAGCCAATTAACATAATTCTTCAACTCTAATGTTTTTTTTTTTTTTTGAGAATAAAAGAACAATAACAGTACTTGATGTATGAAGGTACTTTTAATAGCTCTCAGGTGGTGTTATAGGTGATAAATGTGGGAATGGAGATAAAATTAGATTAGTGTGACAGCTAATTAACATTAAAACAATGGAGAAGAAGTAGATGAGAGAAACAATATGATGAGAGCAGATACAGTAGCTCCAGGTAAAGGTAGAATGAAAAGGGAAATGAGAAAAGAAAATGTCCTGAGACAACTTAACCCTATCCCAATCCCACCCCGAGCCCTTTGTAAGAGCCTCTCTGAAAATGAACAAGGAAACGAGAGATTGTAAGCAAGGCAGCACAAAGTCATCTAAAGACTTATAATCATGTGTGTGTGATAGTTCTGACCTTTCTGTGACAATCCTCCTGTATGCAGGTGCAAACTATCTTTTCAGTGTCTCACCGAAGCAGAGCTGCACACGTGTCCCACTGCTTGCCAGAGGATAGTGAAGACTGTTTTTAAACTATATTCATTCCATTCTCTGGGTATCTTCCAACAGGAGTGGTGGATCATTTGTGTTATTTAGTTTTCTGTGTTGCTCTTTGTGATGATTGTCTCACAGTTGGGGCGCATTGTGGATGCCTATACGGTGCATATGTGATTAGAGGAGGATTTCAGTCTGCATAGGCTGGAAAGGGATATCAGTAAAGCTTTCCATTGGTGTGTTTCAGACCCCAGCAATTTTTTTTAAAGATTTATTTATTTATTATGTATACAGTGTTCTGTTTGCATGTATCCTTGCAGTCCAGAAGAGAAAGCAAGATCTCATTACAGATGGTTGTGAGCCACCATATGGGTGCTGGGAATTGAACTCAGGACCTCTGGAAGAGCAGTCAGTGTTCTTAACCTCTGAGCCATCTCTCCAGCCCCAGACCCCAGCAATTTTAATAAAGTGCCATAGTATGTCCCTCTTCTAAAGGCTCATGAGTCTCATTGTTTTTATGACACAGGCCAGATTCCCATCGTGTAAGGCACTGTGTGCCATTTTTTTAATTTTTTGTGTGTTTTCTTTATTTTATTATTCATTAGATACTTGTTTGTTCTCTAAAGAGAGACAGAACCAGAAAGAGGTTGGAGGGGAGGTGGGAAGGCACAGGGAGGAAGAGAGGAAACCATAATCACACTATAGTATATTAAAAAATCCACTTTCAATGAAAAAAATAACTAGCCGGGCGGTGGTGGCGCACGCCTTTAATCCCAGCACTCAGGAGGCAGAGGCAGGCGGATCTCTGTGAGTTCGAGGCCAGCCTGGGCTACCAAGTGAGTCCCAGGAAAGGCGCAAAGCTACACAGAAAAACCCTGTCTCGAAAAACCAAAAAAAAAAAAAAACTAATTTTTTGTTTGTTTGTTTGTTTTTTAAGTTTAAAATAATAGTGCTGAGGGCCAGATTTTATCTACTGAATCAGATTTTATCTACTCAACCAAGAGGTCTTCTGCAAGCCAAGACTCAGAGAAAAGTTCTTAGGACTATCCCTCTGCTCTCAGAGAGGACAGAGCAGAGAAGGAACTCCACAGTGCTAGCAGGAGAACTTTGAAATTGGCTTCTCTAAAAATTTGAGGATAGTCTGGTGCACATATTTAGTGATCTCCAGACCAGACAGAGCTACACAATGATGCATGCATACATACATGTATACATACATACATTCATACATACATACACACACACACACATAAAAATTAAATTGCTATTGTAATCATCAAAATCATAGAAGAGAGGATTTGGTATCTGGACCCCATTTTTCCTTCTGATTGGATTGTAATTCTACTTACTGACATGCCCGGTGTTGCCTGTGCCCCTAGAATCTCTGGATTTTGTTCTTGCAGTGTGCATGGTTTTCCTTTTGCCCTCCACCTCTCCCTATGAAAAATTTGTGGTGGTTATGCTGGGCCTCTGTCCCTCCAACCCCCTCTAACTATAGGTTACAACTTTTCAGAGGATTTTTTTTTATGTTTAAAGCAATAGCTGCAATCCTCAGTTGCTCTCCCAGAGGGAGAAAATCATTCCGTAATTGGGATTGAGATTTTTTTTTTTTGAGAAACCAAAAAACAAGAAAACTTCTGTTTCTTTTTCTAAAGTTTCCTTATTTTATAGCTACTGAAAGTAGTGTTTTTCCATCATCATTCTTGTAGGGTAGCTATTCTCTGACTATTCCTGGTTTAGTCTCTGAAGATTCTTACACTTGGCATGTGGGTGTCATCCATCGTCTTCTGTCTTGTGAGTGTTCGGTGAGAAGTAGTTACTGGAGAGTGACTCATGTGGTGTATTCATTAACTTGCATCTGACAGACTCTGATGTTCATTTCTGACACTTAAAGCTGACATGAAACCACAGGCTGAAAATATATTTATAGCTTTTCTCTGCTGATTAAAACTTTGACACACAAATGTAACTTCCTCTTTCATTTGCTCAGTAGATGAAATATCATTTAGTAAATGACTTGTAATGCTAATATTTTCTTCAGATATGATGCATAGTTTGTTTCTGTATGAGTGTAAATGATTTTGTTAGAATATTCCTTCCCTTAGACTTCTAGAAAAATGCCTACACAACAATTATTTTACTTTCATTTGTCAAAAGAATAACTATCTACACATCCTTCTAAAATAATGCACTCCAAAGAATTAGCATGGGGTATTCACCTTTTCAGTTTTAGAGATAAAGTCTACTTCTTCCTTCATATCTGTCCCTTAGTCCCCCTGCTACCTTTTTCCAAGTTTTAGTGACTTTTATGTACATTGTTAAATTACATTGAAAAAAATCCTCACAGACTCTATTCTTGTCCCTAAATCATCCAAATAATTGCTTTGCTTATGCTTTTATGTCAAGAACTATACCCATTATGCTACTTCTTTAATAGTAATGACTGTCATCCTTGATAGTGATTTTTTAAAACTAGTCTTGGTGATGATATATATGAAATAATTTGTCATTAATAATATACTATAAACTCAAATTGAATTTTAATGTTTGTAACTTTCTAAACTTCCATTGAACTAACTGATCTTATTATTGAATTATGATTTTAGTTATATCTATGTGTTTAACAATGAATTATTCAGTACATTGATGGAACAAACCCTCTTCCTGATTTTGTTTATCATTGAGATGATTAGTGTTAATTCTCAACAAGGCAAAGTTATAGAATCACACATGGGACAGATTTGGGATGGGAGAGGAGTAAGGCATTGCTGTGAGTTGTTATCTAGGTTTTATAGCCTTTAGGTAGGTCAATTGGTATTGGTTTGGTCAAGGATGTAAGAGGTCCATTCCACAGTTTATAAGTCGACCTATTGGATTAGGGTGCTGGAGTATGTAGAAGGGAGAGAGCAAGCTGAGCACATTCATTCCTGCTCTCTGCTTTCTGATTATGGACACAATGTAGCCAGCTCCTGATGATTCAGTGTCCAGGCCACGATAGGTTAGAGCAAAAACTGTGGACTAGACTAAGTCTTTCTTTCCTGAATTGCCTATGCCAGGAAATTTAATTACAGCAACAGAAAAAGAAACCAAGAAAATCATGAAGGTAAAAACTTACTGTGACTTCAAAAACACCAGAATCCTTTACCTGTTTGGTTTTACTGTATTATCTCCGTTCACTTAGTTCTGGTTACAATTGGCTGATTTCAAATGGTTTTTCCTTAAGACTCAGTTCTCCCCAATCTACTACCACAAAATTCTGTTTGCTTGTTCTTCCTGGGAATGCTTTTAACATTTAAACTTTCCTATATTTTGCCATTCTTCCATCATTCTGCTAATATACCACCATAACAAAGAATTTCTCTTCATAACAATACTGAAAATGACAACCCTTTATCCATACATAATTGAATATTATAACATTTAACTTTACTTTCCTATGTTCGACTAACCTTTAATATAGATTCCAATTTTACACAAATGAGAATTTAAGTCATAATTGTCTAAGACATTTCACCCATTTTTCCATATTACTAATGGTTGAAATAAAAGAAAACATTCCATATACATAATAAAACAATATTAAAAATTATCATCAAGACCCTGGTTTATTAGTACTTCTATGGTTCCTATCTAGTATAATTTTCTCAACTGGGATTCCATCCAGGCTTCCACATTTCATTTATTAGTTATGCCTCATGAAGTTCCTCTTGGCAAAGAATGTTTCTTTGACAGTCTATATTAATGGAGACCTTGGCAATTTGGGAGAGTTCTGCTCTAGTGATTAGTGGATGCTCCTTCATTCCAAGTTGTGTGATGGTAGTTAAATTCAGGGCTGTGCTTATGAGCTGGTGGAGGAACACCACAAGGGGAAGAGTCACATTGCCTTCATTGCATTTGAAGGTACATGCTTTATCATTGCTGATATTGATCTCAGGAAGTGGAGGTGTTGTTTGTGATTTTTTTCAGTATAGTAGTAAGGATTTCAACTAATTCTCATTTTGCTTGTTGTGAAAGGAGAGTACTCTGTCCCATTGTTATGAAGCTTGAATACAGGTTCTTCCTCAAAATGGCAAAATATAAACATAAATTATTTGGTATACATTTTTGCCAAGATTTCTTTACACAATCATTACTTGAATCAATCACTCATGCTTGGAACTATAAAGCTGCTAATTCTTAAGTTATTTGTTCAATTATAATGCAGTATTGCCCATTATGTTGTAAAAGTTATTTTAGTTTAGACAGCTAGGAATTCATTCATCACATATACCTTTCATACAGTTAGACAGTAGTTTTGCTCCACTTGTGTGTATGTATTAAATGCTGCCTTAATGTACAACAATACAAATTGTTTCAATCTAATCCTATGTATTTTTTTTCCTTTAGTCCTAGAGCTGCTAATTTTTCTCTAATAACACTGCTTTATTTTATTGGATCATGGTAGATATTTGAATGTAAATTTTGGTTTACAAGTCAGTTCGTTGGTGATTGTTGATATTCTTTTAGGACTTCTCTTTGACACATAAAATATTTTATATATCTGTGCATCGAATGTGCAGATATACACATCTGTACATTTTAAAATAGCTGGTCATATGATTCGTATTGTAGTAAGCGAGTTTACACTGGTTTTGGATTGTGTTAACACTGGATTTATCTTTTTCTTATTTATTAGTTTCATAAAGATTAAAAATTCCCATCCTTATGATCATTAAACAATTTACTTCACTGTTTAATTCCAGGATATGAAAACATCATGATAAATTTTGTCAACCCATGCCCTGTGGGACTGTCTTTATACACTGCAATAGTGCATGTGCAATTGTTTTCCAATTACTGTCAGAAGCAGCGCCCATTTTCAAAGATGCATGAATATCATTTTTCCTTTCCATCCTAATCATTGAAATTGTTTCATCATTTGGAGTTGAGATCAATTCTTTTGTTAGGCTGTAAGTCCTCTAGGAACTAGCCTTCTAGACCTCAGCTCTGAAAGATTTTCTTTTCTTTTAATTTGAATGTAATAAGATTCAGTCATGAAACTCCTTACGTAAAATGTAACAGGTTTGGAAAATTGAAAGTTTTATGTCCCACTATTGTATTAGTATACAGAACAGTGTTGGTAAGTAGACATGCTGCTGTGACTCACTTGCTTCTGTTCTCTTCTCCTCTCTTCTCCTCTCTTCTCCTCTCTTTTCTCTTCTCTTCTCTTCTCTTCTCTTCTCTTCTCTTCTCTTCTCTTCTCTTCTCTTCTTCTCTTGTCTTCTCAGCACCACTGGAAATTTCTTTTGAAATTTTGGATTTTCATGAACTTACCTAGTTCAGAATGCCATATAGCCTGAGTAATTACACACATCAACTTCTCATAAGAGAGTCACTCGTGTGACTCGTGTAGAAGTTTGAATTTATAATCCTTCAATTTTTTTTGAGATCTAGAACCTCATTTCATTTTTATCAGTAAGTTATATTCCACTTCATGATCATGTGGAAAATTATGTTTCCGTTCACTTTCTAAAAGGCATTTGGGGGTCCGGAGAGATGGCTCCATATCTGAGGGTGTTCGCTGCTCTTCAGAAACCCTCTATTCACTTTCCAACAGCCATGTCAATTCATTCACAAATACCTGTAATTCGAGTTCCACAGAATCGAATGCCCTATGCAGATCGTCATGAGTTTATGCATGCATGTGATGCATGTACACATACTCAGGCATGGATGCATACACATGGAATAAAAAATGAATAAATATTTAAAAGTTATGAGTTTGAATAAACATCATGTAAAATCAACTGTGTATTCTTGTGGTGTAAAATATTTTAAAGTATGACAAGTAGAAATAGAGCTGTTATTCTAGAATGTGAAACTTTTATCTCTTTTAAGTATTGCAAAAGACTTCTCTGTAGTGGATGGTATATCAGCAATGAATTCCCGTTGTACTGCATTGTCCTAGCAAAGGTTTTCAGGTTTTCATTAGAATCTTTCTCCTGGGATGTGTTAGTACTTCATGTTTTTATGAAATTTATTAATTGCTGACACTTGCAGAAGATTTTATATCTGTATTCATCACCTATAGTTTCTTTTTTCATTTTTATATATTCCTCTCCTCTATATTGCAATCCAGCTGCAGTTTCTTCTCCTTACTGTCCTCCTAATACTTCACCTGTATACCGCCTTCTCCCAGACCCACTTCTCCTTTCCTCTCAGAAAAGGACAGGCCTCTCAGGAATATCATCCAGCCATGGCCATGGCACAACAAGTTTACAATAAGACTAAGCATAGCCCTGTAGGTGAAGTTTTCCTGTCCTGACCACTTCTTCCCAAAAAAACTGAGTTACTTCCCAAATAATTGACTCAGAGAATTAATGTGAATTAAATTCTCAACTAATAGCTCAGGCATGTTACTCACTAGCTCTTACAACTTAACCCATTGCTATTAATCTATGTGCTGTCCCAAGGCTTGTGACTTTTCCCTCTGTCTCCTTTTGTACATCCAAGTCATTTCTTGATCTGGCTGGCAACCCGTCTGAGTTCTTCATCCCATCAGGCTTAGTTTTGCTTTCTAGTCTCACTTTATCCTGTGCAGTGATTGGCCAGTCAGCTTGTTAAACCAATCATAGTGACATATATTCACACAGTGTACAGAGGATTATTCCACAGCATTTCCCCATTTTTGTCTAATGAAAAAGGAAGATTTTTAACTTTAACATTAGTAAAATTACATACAAAAAAAAAAAAACAGTTACCAAGAAGGAATTATAATTACAATATCCAATCTACTTGTATTTGGCAAAAAAAAAAAAAAAAAAAAATTCTCTATTATCTATCTTGTCTTGATGATTCTAAAGTTTTATACCTAATTTGCTCTTTATCACAACTATGGAAAACTATAAGTTTAACCATTTAGTTTTTAACTCCATCAGAGTCCAGAAGGATGAAATGTTACCTAATGATAGGGATATCTGACAGCCTGTACAGTCACCCAAAGTTCCTCTGTAATATTGTGGCATCCAATTCTGGCCTACAGGCCTAGCATATTTGACAGACTTTTGCATAAAGCAGGGAATTCTAAAGGACTGGCCCATCTTGTCTTGGCAAAGTTCACCAGGCCCCTTTCTTGCATCCTGGTGGTCCAGTTTGGAGAGTATATAATCATCAGTTGAAGCAAGGGAAGATTTTTTTTCCCCCCCACATAGCTAGCTTTTTCCATAAAAAAAAATTCAAACTCCGTTTGGAGTTTCTTCAATGAACATCATCATCTCTGAAGTAGAGTGATGCTGCCAGGAACAGACATGTCTCACTGTCATAAAAAGCATTAGGCTATTAGAAATATTAAATGCCATATTCTGTTGGTCTTTAAAGTGTTTGAAGACCATCTGTTTGAAGACTATCTAGCCATATCTATTTATAACCTGGAAAACATACCTAACATGACTATAAGTTTGATTATAATAGATAACTATTAATCTCTATTTTTTATTTAAACATTATATTTTAAAAAGAGCAGCATAAACACAATACCTTAAACAAGAGTAGAAATATACATTCACTATAAAAAATTAACATTAAGGCCGGGCGGTGGTGGCACACGCCTTTAATCCCAGCACTTGGGAGGCAGAGGCAGGTGGATCTCTGTGAGTTCGAGGCCAGCATGGGCTACCAAGTGAGTTCCAGGAAAGGCGCAAAGCTACATAGAGAAACCCTGTCTCAAAAAACCAAAAAAAAAAAAAAAAAAAAAAAAAAAAAATTAACATTAAGTTTGTATCAACAAACAAAAATCCATATCAATGTCAAATATTTAAGATTAATAGTTGTTTTTTTATTAAAGTAGATTCAATAATCTACTCTTTCATTCTATCATTTCTATACCCCCTCTTTTCATTTTGGAACGAGACCCCTGAATCTAATCTCAGCTTTTTTTCTTGACCATTACCAAAAACAACTAGCAACCAACCCCCTTAAACAATGATATATATCCATAATCCATCTTTTGGGAAGGTAGGTGTAGTTTTCTACAGTGCTTCCTGTTGTGGAGGGGCATTGACAACTTTTGGGGAACCTTAAGAAAATTGGGTAATTGTTAAGTCTTGGCTGGAATATTCTGTGAGGCTGAATCATCTTAGTCAGCAGCCTTAAAGCAGGTTTGGATGCTGGATCATCTGGGCTATTTTTATTGTTACCTGATCCCTTTGCTCTAAAAATGCATAAACTTTTAAAGGTAACATGCATACCTACATTAATACAAGTATAGACTGTGCATGTACACAAGTCAGCCAAACATTAATGTTTTTGTTATGTGTTTGAGCAGGTAAAATATACACTATGTATCTTGTAGTTCTTTTAGGTTTATTTATTTATTTATTTATTTATTTATTTATTTATTTATTTATTTATTTATTTATTCTGTATTCAGGATTGTAGGGGATCTTCCTCTATCAAATCTGATTTTCTTTAACCCAGACTGAAACCACAACCTCTCATTTCCTGTGAAAATAAAAGCATAACCTCCCCCAAAGCAACATACCTTTTTTTTTTTCCCCTTCAAGACAGGGTTTCTCTGTGTAGCTTTGTGACTCTGTAGCCCAGGATAGCCTCAAACTCATAGAGATCTGCCTGGCTCTGCCTCCTGAGTGCTGGGATTAAAGGCATGTGCTACCACAGCCCGGCTTTGTTGTTGTTGTTGTTTTGGGTTTTTTTTTTCCAACAACATACCTTTTGATTTAAATTTTGAAGTCAAGATATTTTTAAAAATATATACATATATATGAATATATATATACATATAAATATGCATGTATATATGTTGGTGAATCTAGAAGTTTTCATAATCCAGTGTCTCTTAGCAGCCATTGCTCCTTTCTCAGCAGTCAAAAAATTTAAAGACAACACAATAACATACAGTAACCAGACTCTGTGTATTTTTCATATATATGTGACTATTTTATATTACTTTTCTCATTTTTAAAGAACTTTATTATTTTAAAACTATATATTTATTCTAGGACTGTATATTCCTATTCTCTTCTCTCTCCTAAGCCTTTGTACATTTTTAAACACACTGTAACCCATCTAGATTTTTCCTTCTCAATCTATCTTTAAAGTGTATGTGTGAAGCTTTTGGATACATGCCACCACTGAGTAGCATGCCATACACTGCTCATAAACTCCATTTAAGTGTTTGGTAGCAGGGCCTCTGAAAAGGGCCATGCATTTTTTGTTGCTAGTACTGAGTCAGGAACCCTTTAAAGGGGCTCCATGTCTGCTCACCGCCAGCAAACAGAGCCCACCTGAGAAAATGCTATTACCGAGAAGCTGTGCTTGGTTCTGTTTACTTTTGTGTTTAAAATTCTTTTCTTAAGTGTGTGTGTGTGTGTGTGTGTGTGTGTGTGTGTGTGTGTGTAAATTCTTGTTCTACATTGGGCACTGTAGCATGAATCTTAAAAGTTCTTATTAATAAAATCAAACCTGAGGCGAGTTATTGGGGTCCATGCTGGTAGATCAGAGAGACAGAACAAGCCACAGCTATCTCACCTTGCTGGATCCTCAGCTGGTCTTGTCTCCTCAGACTGGAGGCCTTTGAGTCCTCATCCGGAATGGGTCTCAGCTGAATTACTGCTCAAAAGCCTGAATGCTTAACCAGCCAAAAGCTTAACCAGCCAAATGCCTCTAGTTTCTGGTTCTCACGCCTTATATATCTTTCTGTTTTCTACCACCACTCCCTGGGATTAAAGGCTGGCTTTCTGGGATTAAAGGCGTGTCACCATGCTTGGCTATTTCCAATGTGGCCTTGAACTCATAGAGATCCAGAGGGATTTCTATCTCTGGAATGCTAGGATTAAAGGTGTGAGTGCCACCATTTTCTAGCCTTTGTATCTAGTGGCTGTCTGTTCTCTGACCCCAGATAAATTTATTAAGGTACACAATATTTTGGAGAACACAATACCACCACAGGGCACCATTTGTAGGTGGAGTTTTCCTGTCCCATCCATCTGTACCCAAAAAAACCAACATCTGCTTCCCAAATAACTGACCCAGAGACTTAATATAAATTAAATACTCTGCCAATAGCTCAGACTTGTTACTAACTAGCTCTTAGAACTTAACCTGTTTCTATTAATCTATGTGCTGCCTCAAGGCTCATAGCTTTCACCTCTATCCCATTTTGTATGTTCTACTCATTCTCCATTTGGCTGGAGACTCTTCTGACTCTTCCTTTCCTTCTCTCATCATTCTCAGTCTTTCTTTCCTGCCTAACTTTATCCTGTTCAGCTATTAGCCAGTAAACTTGTTCATTAAACCAATCATAATGACAAATATTCACACAGTGTACAGAAGGATTATTCCAAAGCACAACCCTCATATTAATGCTAGACAAGGCAACTCAGTAGGAGGAAAAGGAACCCAATATCAGGCAAAAGGTGAGACATAGACCCTGTTCCCACTCTTAGTAGTCCCACAAGAATACCAAGATACAAAATTGTAACATATATGTAGAGAACTTAGGTCAGACCCATACAAGATCCCTTTTTTCTTTCACTCCAATATCTACAAGTCCTGATAAACCATCATTAGTTGATTCTATAGGATATTTTTTCTATTATAAAGTACTCTATATTTATATTTATTTTTTATTTAAAATATATTCATTTTACATACCAACCATAGATCCCCCTCCCACCCCTCCTCCTGCTTCCCCACAGCCTCCCCCCACAGACCCACCTACCCATCCTCTCCTCCTAAAGGGTAAGGCTTCCCATGGGTGTCAGCAAAGCCTGGTTCATTCAGTTGGAGAAGGACCAAGCCACTCCCTGTTGCATCAAGGCTGCTGTAAGATTTTTTTTTTTTTTTTTTTTTTTTTGTGGAGGCCTTGACCCTTCTGGCGTCTACAGTCCTTCATTCCCCTCTTCAGCAGGATTCCCAGAACTCTGCCTAATGTTTGGCTGTAGGTCTCTGCATTTGCTCCCATCAGTTCCTGGGTGAAGCATATCTGATGACCACTAAAATAGGTTCCAGTCTAGGAGTATAGCAGAATACTATTAGGAATCATTTCATTGACTTTTTGGGGGGTGTGTGGGTGGGGGCTGGTTGCATTTGATTCTACCCTAGGTCAGTGAGCTATCTCTACTCTGTCCCTGGGCCTCCAGGCAACATCAGGCATGGCATGGCTCTCAAGTTGGACCAGTCATTAGTTGGCCACTTGACAAGTTCTGTACCACCTTTACCCCATCATGTCTTGCTAGGAGGATAAGTTGTATGTGGAAGATTTTGTGGCTGGGTTGGTGTCCCAATCCTTTAATTGGAAGTCTTGATTACAGATGATGGACAGTTCAGGCTGCATATCTATATTACTATGAGTCTTTGCTAGGGTGAATCTTGTGGATTCCATGGAGTTTCCATTGCACTGGGTTGCTACATTGCCCCAGAAGTGGTTTGAATGAGAACGAGCCTCACATGTGTGTGTGTGTGTGTGTGTGTGTGTGTGTGAATTGAATATTTAAGCTACAGTTGGTGGAATTTTTGGAAGTATTAGGAGGTATGGCCTAGTAATAAGGGGTACATAACTGGGGACAGGTTTGAGTTTTAAAACAAAACAAAATAACACAACAATAACAACAACAAAAACCCACAGTCATTCCCACTTATCTCTCTCTGTCTTGTGATTTTGGACCAGGATATACGTTCTAAGCTCCTGTTCTAATTCCATTCTCCTGGCAATGTACACCATGGATTCTTATCCTTCCTAATGGTAACCCATACATTAAATGCTTTTATACGTTGCTTTGGTCATAGTGTTTTGTCATGGCAATAGAAAAGCAATATATATATGAAAAATGTGTTGCTTCATCTCTACAGAACTCAGATATGTCATTGGAAAAAATGTAAATTATGCTGCTATTAAGAATAACATTGTAATGTTTGTCAAAGTTCTTTGCTGATTAGGAATTTTATAATGATAAAGTAGCAAATTTAGTCACATACACTTGTGTTATAGATACAATTCTTGTTAGAAACTTTCCTGAAAAAAACAGCATTAAATGATTTAATTGAAGAGATAAGATGAATGGTTCAGTTTTTAAGAACATATATTGTTCTTGCAGAAGAACAGAGTTCATTTCCTACCACCCATATTGGGTTAATTACAACTACTATATAACTCCAGTGCCTGGGCTTCCAGTGTCCTCTTCTGGACTCCAGGGGTAACTGCACTCAAATATACATATACTCACATGCAGATGCATTCTTATACACATGGTTAATAATAAAATAAAGATTTTAAATATTTATTTTGATTATAATTATGTAAGTAAATAGAAGCAGAAATATATTCAATTTCAATTAGATATTTTACTGGTAAGCATTCAGCTTAACTACATCAAAGCACAATTATTTTAATGATTCTAAAATAGAATTAAAATGGAATTTAAATATAATTAAGTGACTATGGAAACAATAAAAAACAATGTTCAGTTTTTAAAACAAATAAGATTCAAATGAATTACCTAATTACAAAATCAAAGCTAACCCAAATTTAAAATACTGTATTTTATAATGCATTTGATGGTTATTTATCAACAAAAGTGAAATTAAAAATGCAGAGCAATTGAGGCTGATAGAGATAATTAGGCATAGAAAATTTAGTAATCAGCTTGTTCCTACTGAATAAATAAAAGATGTGAAGAATTTTTAATAAACCCCATGGGACATGAGATTGCTAATTTTTAAATCAAATATAGCAGAAAACCTTTTAAACTGTGCACTTTTATCTCAGAGCCAAAGAATGTGCAGGTGTTAAATTGGCCACAAGAGGTTTACAGTAATGGTTCCTAAATGTGAAACAAATATACAAAAAAAAAAAAAAAAAAAAAAAAAAGTTGACTAAAGTAAAGGTATTAAATCAGAGAGTGGCAAAGTTCATGAAAAAAACATTCTATAATTTAGAGCAGTCATGCTGGGCTGTTAACATTTCATCTCACTTAATGCAAACTTTTCTGAATTTCAGTGAGAGCACTACAAATTTCATGACTGATGTTACGAAAACAAAAATAGTCTCTGACTCTGGTCAAAAGCAAAAAACCGTCTATGGTCAATCTTGACATCAGTCTCTGGTATTGTTTATTCATTAGGCTGATAAGCATTCAATAGGTGAGCCTAGGTTGGAAATAAACTGCAAAAGTATTAAACACTGATCCACTAACCAGATAGTTTTACTTAAATAAGTAAGTGCTTACTAAGTTGTGTGTAGGACATGATGAACTACAACTTTCAAACATCGTTCATACAAACTACATTATATCCAAGTGAAGTAGGCCATCGTGTTGAATACTGAATGAATAAAATAATAGATGCTATATTCCTCCTTGAAAATGTCATAAATTTACAGTGTAATAGAAAACCATAAAAAGCTTCCCTAGCACCATGTTTTCCCCGCTTCCCAGGGTGATCCATGCACACCTCTTAGGGTCCTCCTTGTTAGCTAGCTTCTCTGGAGCTGTGGGTTATAATCTGGTTATCCTTTGCTTTACATTTAGTATCCACTTATGAGTGAGTACACACCATATTTGTCTTTCTGAGTCTGGATTTCCTCACTTGAAATGATATTTTCTAGTTCCATCAGTTTGCCTGCAAATTTCATGATGTCATTGTGTTTGCCAAGTAGTACTCCATTGTGTATATGTACCACATATCCTTTATCCATTCTTTGGTTGTGGGTCATCTCCAGGAATCCACAGGGATGCTACTAGCAATAGTGGATAGGGTGCCTGAGCTGGCTTACCCTGGTAATCAGATTGGTGAATACCCTGTCATCATAGAACCTTCATGCAGTAACTGATGGAAGCAGATGCAGAGATCCACAGCCAAGCACCAGGCCGAGATCCAGGGGTCCAGTCGAACAGAGGGAAGAGGCATTCTATGAGAAAGGGGCATCAAGATCATGACGGGGAAACCTTCAAACATAATCAAACCAAACTATGGGAACTCATGGACTTTAGACCAACAGGTGTGGAGCCTTCATGGGACTAGACTAGTCCCTCTGCATAAGCAAGACTGTTGTGTAGCTTGGTCTAGTTACAGGTCCCCCTGGCAGTGGAATCAGAATCTATTCCCCATGCCTGAGCTGACACTTTGGAGCCCACTATCTATGGTGGGATGCAAGAGGAGGGGCTTGGACCTGCCTCAACTGAATGTAACAGGCTCCGCTGACTCCCCATGGGAGGCCTTACTTTTTTGGAGGAGGGAATGGGGGATGGGCTGGGGGGAAGGCTGATCAAGGTGGGAGGAGGGAAGAGAGGGAGATCTGTGGTTGGTTCATAAAATGAATTTTAAAAATCTCTTAATAAAGACAAAAAAGTAAACAAGAAAAAAACTGAAGTGAGATGTCATATTTTTCAAATGGTTACTTGAGATTTGTAAAAGTATATGATAGAGAAACATCAAAAATGCAAATAATATGTATATGAATAAACCAGGTAAGATTTGTGCAGATCCGAGTAGGCATATAGGTAAAACAATTAATTGCACAAATTTTAAATTATTTCTTCAAATACATACATATTGTATATATTTTTCTTTCTTGTAGTTGATTCTGGCTTCTACATAATGTACAATGAGCAAGTTAGCAGCAATCATTCTATTTTAAGTTCAGGGTACTGATATGCGCAAGATCAAGATGCCCTCTTGGAGCAGTCTGAGAGTTGTCTGCCTTCCATATGCTCTCATGCAGCTCTAGTTAAATAGAACTCAATTTCCACCATGTTCTTATAAGAAACTAATTTTTCCATGAGTAACTCTGATCTCTGGCTTAGTCATCTCCCAATTAACATTCGCTGCGAGTAGGTTATCAGCAGAGGGATTTAACAGAAGTCCAAACATTCAGGCCAAACTGTCACATCCTAATCTCTAAATCAATGTCTTGTCTGTAAAATAAAGTGCCCAAATCTCCAAACATCTCTTGCAGATTTACAGTCTATAATCTAAAATGTACAATCTCATATAAAAAAAAAAAGGGACATACACATAGGCATGCACAGTATATATTGAACAGGTATCTGCATGAAACCCAGTGATGTTTCATACTTCACTTCAAATATTTCTCAGAAATTTCACAGGAGCACTTGCAAAGTTGTGGGTGCCATAGGAAGTCACTGCAATAGCTAAATTACAGAAGAGTCATAGAGAAACTGAGGTGTGTGTGTGTGTGTGTGTGTGTGTGTGTGTGTGTGTGTGTGTGTTCCTATTAAGAATCATACACATTCTTGTAAGAGAATTTTTGTAAGCAGTATTCATTTCATTATATTTCTAGAAAACATGATCATACCTTAGAGAATGGACATGACGGATTTCATTAATGCCCCCCTCCCCAAATCTCTTTCCTACTCTTTAATGTATTTTCTAATTAGCCACATTAATCTCTGAATTTTATGTTGGAATACTTCAGTGGCTTGGACTGCAGTAAAAGCAAATGTGAATTTATTTTATTTTTTTAATGTTGCAAAGATTCACAGTATTCTTCATTGTCTAAACTCTGATACATCTAATACAACTACATTTTCCCCACTCAAATGTCTACATTCCACAAAAAAATGAATTTCTACTTACAGCATTGTTCAAAAATGAACAGTACATTTCAAAATTCCCTGAAACACTGATCAGCAAAGTTAATGTCAGAATAAAATTCTCACAGTGAGAAAAATCAGAGTTAAAAAAATTCCCCTTTTGTTTTCTGCTATTTTTTGGTTGTAAGCGAAGGATTTTTAGTCCATTTTGAGTTGATTGAATCTAGTTTTCATTAGTGAAGAGCTACTTTTTTCCTCACTTCCTTACTTTCATTTAATCTATTTCTAAAGTTGAACGTGGGGGTAAACACATTCTGAGTAATGCTGGATTATGGGAAAAAAATGTCATTTCAAGTATAGCGGTTCTTGGACATGTAAATATTTCTTCACTATTAAAACTTTAAATTTCAAAGAATTAATAACATAACTATTGTACGAAAAAGTTTAGTTTGCAGAATTTTTAGTGGTTTTAATTTTTGAACTTTTTTTACATTAATATTGCCAGCCTAAACTAAGCTGTTGAGTATATTTGAAATATGTATTTGCACACATACTTGAACATATATATGTAATCTTATTTCTTATGTTTGTATTTCAAAATTTATGGATTTAAAGTCAGTTCTTTGATATATTTTTAAAAACTGTTATATATATATATATATATATATATATATATATATATTAGTTTCATTACTTTAAATAGTATATAAAAGTGTTCCAGTATACAGGATACTTGAAAATGAGACACATCCTAATAAAATCATTTTCTTCTACAGAACATACATTGAAATTTTCATCCTTCTGAAGTTGAAGATAATGAGGACTTACCATTGCCTTCCACTGATCATCTGGACTTGCATGCTTCATACAGTTGACAACAGCCCAGTACAAGCAAAGGATAACAGTCACTTACTAAGAAGGATAGTGAATCTGACAAAAGATGATGGGAAAATGCTCCATCGCACCAAGCGTGGCTGGATGTGGAACCAGTTCTTCTTGTTAGAAGAGTACACAGGTACAGATACTCAGTATGTAGGAAAGGTAAGATTTTTTTTTATCTGGAAAATCCAGAAGTTTAATGTGATATTAAATAAACAAATGAATAAATATATGTCTATACACACACACACACACACACACACACACACACACACACACACACATAAAGACTTTTATCCACTAAATAAGAGATTGACTTAAATTATTTTTAAAAAGTGTAAATTAATACTTCATGTGTCATGTGACTAAAAACAAAACGTAGCTTTAATATCCAGGAAAATTTATTAAAATACATCAATGTACTTTAGTAACCCTAGTTCACTAGGGTTCATAATAGAATGAACTGTTTGAGAGATGAATTTGTAGTATGCTGCTTCCTACATCAATCAAGATGGGTTCCTGTGTGCCTGCATCTAGGTAAGGAGTGGAGTAAAAACATAAAGAGAAAGAAGACACTACCTTTAGGAAGATGTACTGTAATGTCAATTTCAGCATCCTCAACAGTTGGCCATTAGCATTCAGGAGGAGAATTAATAGACTGATAAAACAACTCATTTTGGGATCCTAGATTTGAGTTTGTCTTATTGTCTATCTCCTCTTTCCTTCCCCCTTAATGCAATTTATTGTTTTAGTTCACAACATCTTAAAATTTTAATAATAACATTTTTTGGACACTTCTTGCTACCTGTTTATTTTCTGTATCCAATCTTGTTTGCACTCTTTTATCTTTATAGGGTTCTCCTGATCTCTCTGATTGTTCATAACTTAAGCACAATTCTCAGGTGTGATGACACCCTGAGAGTATCATCAGGAATGATTTTACATTCTGACAATCACAATCATGCACATTCCATACATTTATTCATCTTTATTCTTAGTGTGCAAGTATTAACGTTAATGGTCTGAGAACTGGCTCACTGACAACATCAGACAAATAAAGCAGATCAAGCAAAAAAAAAAAAAGGAAAATTAAGAAATATAACTGATGTCACCAAATCATTCCAATATCTTTCAAACCAGAAGAACATTTATTCTGAGAAATTGTCAAAATCTTGTTCTACTTCATTTTGTGTGGGCCAATGTACTTTCTCAAATACAGTTTCTGTTAACTGAAGCCTATTATTTCCTTCTTTTTGAGATTTCTCTTTCGTAGCTACTTGGGTCACTTTTGTCCAGTGCAGTTCACTCAATGACTCTTTTCTTCCATCCTATTTCTCTTTAGATTAGTCATGTGGCATGCTTCCATACCCCTCATTTAACATCACTTTCACAGTCTAGTTAATAGGTATCATCAGGGCATTTCAAGTTCAACAAGCAAAACGTTTGTGTCTAAGTACTTGAAATTGCTTTGTGATTCTTTTTGTCGGGGGCAGTATATAAAGGACTCAAAGTTGGGTCACAGGGTCTTACTGAAATGGTTCAACCTTGCAGTTTCACAGATGCAGGAAAATGGTCACAGAAAAGGGAGCTAGTTTTAATCCCATGACTATTAGAGCCCTTTTACCAGTATTTGTGATTTAACTTAAAATTGAAATGTTTCCTAGGGAATGTTCTAAATGACACAGTTTTTCATTGTTGCAATGAACAGCCTAAGGTATTAGTTACATTCCCTTTCCTTTCCTTTTCTTTGCTTATTTATCTTCAACAGTAGACTATAGGGTAACCTGGAAAGCTATAATAATCACATTTCTGCCTAGGAAAGATTATCAATGCAAAACTGTATTTCCTCAATTCGTAGTTTTCTACTGGAAACAATATATGAATGGGAGAATTTTTACAATAATATAAAACACCTATATTCTTTTTAAAAATATGGGCTTCCTTTACTTTGTTAGTGCTTTTGTATCGCATATGCAATTATTGATTACATATTTTGATATGAAATGTCCTTCCAGCAGTTTTTAGGATTATTTATTCATCAAGTGCTCATTTGTTATTACTTTAGTGGCTCTCTGTGCTGTTTATATAAGCAACTATTGGCATGTGCAAAAACCAATCAAATCCTTGGCTTTAAAAATTGGGAAATACTTGAATTCTCATGAACACTTGACATTCTGAAGGCAAAATGGACTAAAGTACTACCACTCATATCCCCAATTAAATTTACAACAATTCTTTCAGAGTCCAATGCATTGGCCATAAGAAACCTGGTGAATGAACCCCTTGGCATCTTTATCACACCCTAAAATGAGAAAAGGGCTAGTAAAACCTAGCAGACAGAGATTTTCATAGTTTTTCAAAAAGTAGATATCATAGGAAATAATACAAAATTAATTTACAGAAAATATAAAATTATGTAGTTAGAAATACCTATAAACCTCAAAATAAATCTAAGATCTAAGATTTCAGATTGAATTTAAAGAAATATTTTTTTAATTTTTTTTTTTTTTTTTTTTTTTTTTTTTTTTTTTTTTTTTTTTTTTTTTTTTTTTTTTAGGTTTTTTAGGTTTTTTGAGACAAGGTTTCTCTGTGTAGCTTTCCACCTTTCCTGGGACTCACTTGGTAGCCCAGGCTGGCCTTGAACTCACAGAGATCCACCTGGCTCTGCCTCCCTAGTGCTGGAATTAAAGGCGTACGCCACTACCAGCTGGCTAAATAAATATTTTTATGATGAACCAAATAAGAACAACAATATTTATTTAGCTCACGATGCATATACACACATATAACCATGTGCTTTATAGGACTGAATTCTATATTGTTCAATAGCTAGACAAAACTCAGGAGTCATGTAAAATCTCTAATCCTCACATATTTTTTCTAGATCAAATTATATTGCTGTTAAATTTTGTTTAATTCTAAAACTTTTGGAATATTCTCTTACTTCCTAATATGATCAGGAAGGGCGAGCAAAACTCCCATAAAATTTTACAGGTAGACAGATTAGATACAACATGTAGAAGAAGAAAAAAATGCGAGAGAGACAGAGGCAGAGACAGAGAGACAGAGAGAGAGGCAGACAGACAGACTGATGGTGTTGAGCCTCTATTGCCCAACATTCCAAACTGACACCTTTTCAAGGAGTGACTGGAAAATTAAGACACTGCTAAAAGTTCAAGTGCCAATCAATGAAGGGTGGAGTACAGATCTGGACTGAGCAGTTCACTGCCATCCTTAGGATAGATTAGCGGAATACTATGGATTAACATGACTTTATTTTAAAGGAGCACTGCTTTATTTTTATTTACCTCATTAACCCTCTGTATAATATAGGACTAAAGCCAGAAGTTTTGCAATTAAATCAATTCCTTTTCGTTTAATAATAATGGAATTTGACATTTAGTTGGTCCTTTTTTTTAAACTGGAATTATCAGTTATTATTACTACTGTTTTATTTAATGAGGTGAATCTTTTGTTCTTTCTCACTCAAGATTACAAAGTCAAAAAATGATGCATTATCAACTCTATAATTAAAATAAAGATAGGTAATTGAATTTTTAATCATTATAATTCCATTTAAGAAATTATTTATAATAACTCTCATAAGAACTATAACACATGATTTTACTGTTTTGTTTAGATAATATTAACATGTGTTTTATTTGATTATTTGTTTGCTCTCAGGGTGAGGAAGTGAAACCTAAGCTTCAATCATACTAAATAAATGATATAAAATTGGACTATATTCATAGGCCATGTTTAATTTTTTTATATTAGCTATAGGCTCCATATAATCCTTGGTAACTATGAATCAACCATATACCAATTAACATTAATAATACTTGAGTAGATATCATTACATCCTTTTAATATCTGATTGTTGACCACATTTATTGATGAAGAGATATACAATTTTCAAATACAGCAGCTTAAGTATTTTGAGTTGTTGTTATTTTAAGAAAGCCTCCTGGATTCATTAAAACATTTGCATACTAATCAAATTGACCATCAGATATTAAGTCAGTTCAAAGCAAAATACTTAGTATTTGCTTGTTCCAAAATAAGGAACATGGGGCTTTTGAAATGTTATTATGCGACTTCCTGGGGAAACATCAACAAAACCCATACACCACAGAGAGACAAGTAAGGCATTGAACATGGACCACAGAAATGATTCTCCTCTCCCCGTGTTTGGATTACTGAATCAGTTAGTGTATTATGTTACAACTGTGACTGTAATCAGGTATAACATATAATAGTATGGTTAACTTAAAGGTCATTGCATCACAGAAAAGTCAACTTTAACATTGGAAAGGCCCATGAAAGCTCCATATCTGGAGCTCTTTGAGCAGCCTTCAGGCAGTTCAGGCACCCAGAGTAGTTTCTTTCCGATGTTGCTGCTTGTGCATCTTGGGAAGGGGGGTCTTTCAAATCTTTTCATTTTCACTCACGTCATCTTGAGTATAGTCACAGTATTCACAAGGAACATTCGGCCGTCACTGGGCACTCTGGTTACAACAGCGTTTTTGGAAAACAGAGGGGACACGGACCCAGATATAAAATTGATAAGAATTATGTTCATATTTATTTTAAAACTATGAAAATTTGGCTTCTCCACATTTACACATGCTCATATGTGTGCCAAACAATGATTTGCCCCCTCCTCCGATCTATAATGTAATTGTCAATAGTTCACTTTCTGTTGAGCTCTTAAAACATAGAAATTTTGATATAGAAATAACAAGAAAAAGTGAAATTAGAAAGAGAAATGGATTCTCAAATTCAACGAAGCTTACCTAGTGCACAGTTATGGTATGTTATAGTGATTTTTGGAACCTAAATAAAATACATTTATAAAGATTTTAGATTGTCATTATTTTGTACAGTATATGCAGCAGCTACCTTTGACTTATGAATCTACTTCACTCCAGAATTCTCTTCATACCCCAGTCATTTAAAATTCAGAATACACGAGAAAAATATTATGCCTTCTGGCCAGCTCCTCCAGACAGCTTACACAGACTAGTTTCACACCACAGTACAGAAAAATCACTTTCAAAATAGAGCTCCATTTTCTATCATTTACTACCAACACTGTCACTACCCATTCAGCTTTACTACCTCAGTGTACCACTATCTCACAGTATGTAATAAGAACTACTTCTTCTCCAAAATGACCTCCATATATTCAATAGAGAAAACATTAAACAAATATTTATAATATAAATAAGTAATATTTATAATAATCTATATCAAATCATACCAAATTAAGATTTGTAGCTATTCTTAATTTCTGAATTTAAAATTAATGTAAACTTTATTAATGTAGACCTCATTTATTTATTAATCTTTCTATTTATTTCATATCCTGATGGCAGTTTCCCCTCCCTTCTCACTTCCCAGTCCCTTCCCCCCACTTCCTCTCTTCTGTACCCCATCCACCCCTGCTCCACCACTTCTCTTCAGGAAAAGGCAGGCCTCCCATGAATATCAACCAGCCACAGTATATCAAGTTGCTGCATTACTAGTCACATCTTCTCCTATTAAGCCTCCTATTAAGGCAACCAACCCAGTAGGAGGAAAATTTCCCCCAAAAGCAGGCAACAGAGTCAGAGGCAACTCCCGCTCCCACTTGTCATTAGCAGCCTCACAGAGAATCAAGCCATAAAACTGTAACACACATGAAGAGGCCTAGGTCTCTCTCACAGAGGCTTCCTGGTTGTCAGTTTAGTCTCTGTGAGCCCCTATGAGCCCAGGTTAGTAGATTCTGTGCGTTTTCTTTTGGCACCCTTGACCCCTATAGAAGACTTTTTAAGATTTTGTGTGGTATAAGTAACTACAAAACTGCTTTAAGTATGTTATAAAATATTGTCAGTATTTTCAACAAACTATATATGTAATTTTTCATAACACATCTACTTCTTTTGGCTTCAGGCCTTTTAAACTATTTATACTATGCCAACATTCTCTTCATAATACTTCAAAGAATACAGGTGATAAATCTTTAAAAAAATAATGAAAGGGAGGGAGATAAGTAGAAAAAAGATATGAAGTTAATTAGCAGAAGTAGCAATGTCTCTAGGTGTTGTTACATACAAAAAGAGGGATGGCGACAGCATCTGTTTAGGCACAGGACAGCATTCACCATTGTTGTAGTTGTGATATAACATGGCATTTTCTCATAGAAAACCAGGCTTAGAAAAAAATTTCAAATAATGCTAAATTAAAATAGTATAGTCATACCACAGAAACAGATGAGGACATTTAAATGTTTGCTTCATTAATTTATAAACTATGAATATAGACATTAATTTAAGTGTTGATTTTCTACTTATTCTTTTTGTTCTTATTGTTTTTGAGATAACGTCTCATTATGTAGACCTGGGGGCTTTGGGATTTGAACTTTACTATGTGGAAAAGGTGGCCTCTAACTTACAGGTCCTTCCTTCTCTCCCCAAGTACTGAGAATAATGGGATGCCACCACACTTGACAGAAATTTTAATTCATTCATTCATTCTTTATTTTTTCTTTATCAGTTAATGCTATGATTTCAATGTTTTATAAAATTAGAAAATCAAGATCGAAAATGACATGGTACATAAAATATCATCTAGTCTTCCTCTGATGTTCACCCACATGTGATGGAGGTTTGCACTTGGTATGCAGACTTCAATAGCATATATCATTTTTATTCTTGGGAAAATTCTCACTGTTAAGTATCAACAATTTCTAGATTCTCTATGTCAATCAACTACATTTCTGAAAAATTATAACTCCTTTCTGCAAAATCAATCAATCATTTGCCCATGTAGGAAATTGCTAGATATTGTAGATATTTATTTATAAGTTTGATACTTCATTTTTGTATGAATTTTTAGTACTACATATCATCTGTATCCAGTTAATGCTGAAAAAGTCCTTTCAACAGAGTGAACAGGACACTGTTAACTACTAGCCAAAGGAGTGAATAGATGAAGTCATTTGTATCCTAATAATGTTTGGGACTACAATAAACTACCTGCCAAAATGCTATTTTAGGATAAAAGAGAAATAATAAGCTGGGTGTTTAATTAATGTTATATTGCCTGATGTAACATTAGAGCTATTCTTTAAATTAATGATGCATGCCTGCTTGTTTAAGAACTAGGATACTTCATATTTTCAAGGAACAAAGGTATTTATCCCAGATAGCCACAAATATTTGCTTTTCTCTTGTGCAAATATTTTGTAATCTGCACAGAGGAAAACTTATTGACCTGTATTAAGCATCACTGGCTTGCTTTGATGGTGTCCATGGAAACGGAGCTAGGAAAAGATTACAAAAATTCTCACCATGCTTTACATTGAGCTCATGAGGTAACTGAAGTCACAGTAGATATGCAATAGTTATGTACACAGTGAGATACATGTACTGAATGCTAAATCAAATTCTCAGCTAACATTTCGGAGGATGTGATTATAATAAATTCACACCGTCAGAAATAGACAGATTATTTCTTATTAAAATCAGAGGCACAGATACATATTTAAGAATGATTGAATGAATTAATTAATAATGAATAAATTAGTGAATGAATAATAGTTGACCAGGTTAACCAAAGATGAAGACTGCTTTCTTGTTCCTATAGTAGAGAGTAAATGCCAACTCAATATTTTATAACACACGTATTTTTCTAAAAACTTCCCACATGACTTTATTTCATTACTTTTATTCTATAAAAATAATAAAGAACTAGTAGTAACATTTCAACTTTTACTTTATTAAATATTTCATATATGCCTGAAAATAATTTGTGTGTCATACGTGTTTGGCAGCACACAATATTACACCATCTCAGAAAATGTTTCTATTAGTAGTTCAAAATTCTATGGTTATAATTTCTATATGTTCAATTTGATTCTAATTGTTAATGGATAATGAGATACTTGTAAGCTCCATTTACTTGTTTTTCCTCTTTAGCTCTTTGGGATATTGATTTATGTTCATAGTTGTGATTAAACAATCTTTATCATTAGTGAAATAATATTTAAAATAACATTCAACGGGAGGTTGTGAATCCAAGGTAGGTAGGTACATAGTAAGTAGCACACTACATCCTCTTTCCAAAGCTGAAATCTACACTGACATCAAAATTATTATTTCCACAAGGGATCCTCTTTAGCATATTGATTACTGGCATTCCCACCACAGCAAGTCAGGTCTCAAACACTGATCATCTAGAAGGATCTTACTTGAGTCACTTTGCCTCATACTAATTTACCATAAATCCCTGAAGACGATTCTTGTGTGATTTATTCTTGTTCTAATTTAGCATTAGCTTTTCAGTATAATTCTTTCTGATATGTTGATACACTGTTTTAAATGTGCAGCTCAGGATTAGTTTATCCTGTTTATATTTTAAAGTATTTAATGTGTTCTATTGGTTTATGCATTTTTGAAGTCAATAAATCTTTGACATTTCCTTGGTATAATTTTATTTATACATTCACAAATTTTCTTTGGTTTTGGTTATCTGAAAACACTTTTATTTCACTTTCAATTTAAATAATATTTTCAACAGACCTTAACATGACAATTTCATTTTCTCATTAAAGATTTAAATTACCACTGCATATTACTGTTGATTCTATGCTATTAATAATATCAGCTGATTCTTATTGTTGCTGTCCATATTTCTCTGCTTGTTTATAAGCACTCCAAATAAGTATTATTTTGAACAGTCTCACCTAGGTATGCAGATTGATTTTGTGTTTACTCTACTTGGAACCCAATAATCTATTAATAGTATGGTATTACTGGAGCAGAAGAGTTATGTACCATAGCTAGAGTTTTCCGGCCTTGCCCACAGTCAGGACAAATCTTTGTCACCTGCCAGTCCCACAGCCGCTCAGACCCAACCAAGTAAACACAGAGACTTATACTGCTTACAAACTGTATGGCGTGGCAGGCTTCTTGCTAACTGTTCTTATATCTTAAATTAATCCATTTCCATAAATCTATACATTGCCACGTGGCTGGTGGCTTACTGACCTCTTTACATGTTGCTGGTCATGGCGGCAGCTGGCAGTGTCTCTCTGCCTCAGCCTTCTGCTTCCCAGAATTCTCCTCTATCCTTGTCCCACCTACTTCCTGCCTGGCCACTGGCCAATCAGTGTTTTATTTATTGACCAATCAGAGCAATTTGATATACAGACCATCCCACAGCAGCATATAATTATTTAAAGCCCTTGAAACTGAAAAGAAACACATTTCAAAGCCTTACTTATCAATTTTTAAAGTCCAGTAATATTTAGTGTTCAGCTATTCCCTTAAAAATAGATAAAAAATCTGATTTATCTGTTACCATTCTCCAGTTACTCATCTTAAAATTAAGACTCTCACTTCAACTGCTCTTAGTGACTTTTGTCTCCTCCTGCAAATGAAGTGGAGGAGCAACATACTTTTTCAATTTTTGGCCTTTTCTTATGAATCTGGAGAAGCATTTTTTTACTATCATCCCAAATGGATACTGAACATCACCCGATAAAATACGGTACTGAAAAATGACTAACAGATACCTCTGTTGATAATGTGGTTGTCTTGCAACCATGAGGATATAAGCTTGATTCCCAAGTACTCTTATTAAAAAAAGGCAACTGTAGTTGAGTGTTCTTGCAGTACTAGAAATTGAGAGACAGGTGTGTCCCTCATGATAGTTATCAGCCATCCTAGTCAAACTAATTACTTCCAGGCCATTAAGAAACTGTCTCAAACAACAACATGGACATAAACTAATGAGCAATATCAGAGATTGATCTCCTGTGTACACATGTGCACACACACACACACACACACACACACACACACACACACACACAAGAACAAAATACACTCAGACACATAAAAGTTTAATTTCAGAGGGAAATATAGTAAATTTATTATTGATGTCTTTTATTTTTGTTTCTTTTTTTTTTTTTTTTTTTTTTGTTTTTCGAGACAGGGTTTCTCTGTGTAGCTTTGCGCCTTTTCCTGGAACTCACTTGGTAGCCCAGGCTGGCCTCGAACTCACAGAGATCTGCCTGCCTCTGCCTCCCAAGTGCTGGGATTAAAGGTGTGCGCCACCACCACCCTGCTATTTTTGTTTCTTTTGTGTAGTTGATCTTGAACTTTAGATTACTATCCCTAAATTCTGTGTGGCTTAATGTGCATTGTTTCTCTAAGCAAACATTATTTCTGGGACTGTATGTTTGATTCCCAATGGCTCTTGGTGACCTGTATTTTCCTCTCCCCTTATCTGATTGGCTTCCTACTCTACTGGCATAGGATTTTCTTCTTCAGAATGCATCATAGCTTCGTTTCCCTCTAACACCTTTAATGGGAAACTGCTTGGTTATCCGAACCTTTCATCCTTCTGAAACTATGAGGAATATTTCACTATTTA
Organism: Peromyscus leucopus; assembly: GCF_004664715.2. Taxonomy (NCBI): domain Eukaryota; kingdom Metazoa; phylum Chordata; class Mammalia; order Rodentia; family Cricetidae; genus Peromyscus; species Peromyscus leucopus. Next base: position 16,321,233 of record NC_051072.1, on the reverse strand, counting down.
TTATTCACAGTATACTATACCATGTTTACCATTACATTACCACATATGCACAGTTCATATATGTCTTTCATTTTGTTTTATGAGGGTAAAACGTTGATATTAAAAGGGTCTCCATGCAATGTATATATTTTATAGTAGAACAGTGCATTAGAGTTTTTAATTTAGCACAGCACAGAGTATAAGAAGCATATATATATATATATATATATATATATATATATATATATATATATATATATATATATAATGGCACTTATATTCAGGCTATGAAAAGAAAAAAAATAATCTCCTTAGATTGTAGTAGCAGGGATCTTAAAAGATCTTATTAATAAAATCAAACCCAGGCCAGTTATTGGGGTGAATGCTGGAAGATCAGAGAAGTAGAACAAGCCACAGCTACCTCACCTTGCCAGTTCCTCAGCTGATCTTGTTTCCTCAGACTGGAAGCTTCTGAGTCGTCATCCAAATGGATCTCAGCTGAACTGCTGCTCAAAAGCCTAAAAGCTTAACCAGCCAAATGCTTCTAATTTCTGGTCCTCATGCCTTATATATCTTTCTGCTTTCTGCCATCACTCTCTGGGATTACAGGCTCATTTTCTGGGATTCAAAGCGTGTGTCATCATGCCTGGCTGTTTCCAATATGGCCTTGAACTCACAGAGATCCAGAGGGATTTCTGCCTCTGGAATACTAGGATTAAAGGCATGTGCTACCACTGCCTATCCTCCTCTATGTTTAATATTGTGGCTGTTCTCTTCTCTGACCCCAGATAAGTTTATTAGCGTGCACAACATTTTGGGGAACACAATACCACATTAGATTTTTTTTTCAATGCTCATAGCACAGTGAAGACATACTCACACACCCTCCCCCCCACACCACAAAAGAGAAATAGACCAAAGTGTTGTTAATATAAACAATATCAATACGCAATGTAAAAGAATAAAGGTTAAATGTAAATATCCTGAAATAAGTCCTATTGCAAAAAAATGTATTTCCAATATGAGGTTTGATTTAACTGCATCCATAATGCCCCATGACAGTGCTTCACTAGAAACATTTTCTTCTGGCTGTGAATATTATGTTTAATGAATTATACACATTGAGAACACAATGGATATTACTACCTAAAGCTAGCTCTACTTAACACATATTTCTTTAAAGTTGGAATGAAATAGTGGGAGTGGAAATACATTGCTATAGATAGCATGCTTTAGAGTGTTAAAATTGTCTGTTGAAAATGTGTCCAAGGCTACAACCTTTGTCTGTGTTCGATGAGATATAATAAGAGCAATGAGTGATTCCTAATTTCGTTTCTTGTCAGTTCGCTCCTGGTAATGTATGCTTCCTCTTGACCATGTTCACCGTGAGTAATGCTTGAATCAGAGAGAACACGTATTCTTCTCTGACTTTCTGGTCAAGGATAGAAATAGAGGCTCCCATTATAGCTTTGCATAAGGCAAGAGCAGGTTGAAAGGAGCGGAGTTAGCATTTACGGACTCTGAAGGATAAAAGGTAGCTGAAATGTGTGAACTGTGATAAGAGTGGCCTCTTCTGGGTCGGGAGCTTTTCTAATGCTTTTGTTGTTAGCCTTCTTTTCCCCTTCTTTGGCTCACAAATGTAGAGGAAGTGAAAATTTCTGTTGGCTTTCAATGTGAATTATATGTCAGCATCCACAACCATTCTTACTGAATTCTTTTGCAGACATTTCAGTCACTGTGGGGCATGTAAGTGGCAAGAGAAAAAAAAAACATATTATTTATATTTATATAGACGTACATACAGGACAAGGTCATTTTTTGAAAACATGTTTTATTATTTTTCTCATATAAATAAGGTGTAACTTAGGTATATATTCCAAAGTCCAATTAAAGCAATGAATTGTGACTATCAATGTGCTTGACTGGGGAAACAGCTAGTTAAATCCACACTGTTTAAGAGCTTCTCATAATCAGTGAATCTCTGCTGTGTTTGCTTAGGATAATGTACCTGAAAGCTTGAAGAATACACATCTACCATAATGGGATAAGTTCTGGACTATTGGGAAGTATGTATCAGATAGAATAATATGTTGTGTGTGTGAATGTGCAGATTCAGTAAAGTGAGTTTAAGTTAAGTAATGTACTAGACATCAGTCAATAAATTTACTAAGGTTATTTGTATTATAAAACAAAATGCATTCCCATAATTTAATAATAGGCATGGAGCAAAGAAATTAAGTACTCAAAAATTAATATCAATAGCATATAGTTCACAAGACTATAATAAAAATGAGTAATATTTAATTTAGCAACATTTTTACAAAAATAAAATAAGTTAACGCTTTACAAATTATCATTGTTTAATAATATCTAGTATGTATTTCTTTAATTATAAAAATGTAAATAAAAAATAAAATATATTCTTATCCCTCATGGTCTTCTTCTTTGCTCCCTCCCAATTTACCCAGGAGATCTTATCTATTTCCCCATCCAAGGACAATTAATGCATGTTCCTCTTATGGTCCACCTTGTTTCCTAGTTTCTCTGGGGTTGTGAATTGTAGCTTGGTGATCCTTTGCTTTACATCTCATATCCCCTTGTGAGTAAGTACATACCATATTTGTCATTCTCAGTCTGGATTTCCTCACAAAGGATGATTTTATCTAGTTGCATCCAATTTCCTGCCAATTACTTGATGCCATTGTTTTTTAATCACTGAGCAATACTCCATTGTGCAAATGTACCACATTTTCTGTTTCCATTCTTCAGCTGAGGGGCATCTATGCCATTTCTATGTTCTGGCTATTATGATGAGAGGGAGAAGGGATTGTATGAGCAGGGGGAAGGGTCAAGTTCATGATGAGGAAACCCACAAAGACAGCTACCTGAGGTAGTTGGGGCTCATACACTCTGGGCTGATGGCTGGAGAGAGCCTGCAGGGGACTAAACTAGACTCTCTGAATGTGGGTGGCAATTGTGTGGCTTGGTCTGTTTGTAGGACCACTGTCAGTGGGAACAGGATTTATTGCTGCTGCATGAACTGGCTTTTGAGAGGCCATTCCCTACGGTGGGATACTTTGGTCAGCCTTGATGCAGGGGGAAGGGACTTGGGTCTGATTTTGTTGACTTCCCAAGGGAGGCCTTACCCTCCTTGAGGAGTGGATTGGGGTGAGTAAAGAGGTGGAGGGTGAGCAGGAGTAGGGGAAGGTGGGGAAAATGAAAAAAAAATTACAGTAAAAAATACAGTATATTATGTAAAATTAGATGCACTTGATATATCTTCTGTGTTGTAGTTTTGAGAGCAATATAACTACTTGAAATTTTCCTTTAAAATAGCATACTTGAATATAGATCCAACTAATGAAATTAGAAAAAAAAAGAAAACTGGAAAATTCTCTATTTAAAAACTATTGAAATATCTCTCACCAGCAGTTTCTTTCCATGTTTAATTAATAACATCAATTGTTGTAATAAAGCACTGTTTACTTGGCAACTAAGAGATGACATATTTTTGATTCCTTTTCAATAATAATATTAAAAATAGTGATCTGTAATTTTTCTCAAAAAGTGTCATGAAAATGAACAATTTGATAATTGGCATTGGATTTTTAAAGGAAAAATCTGAAAACTATAGCGATAGATAAAAAAGTTAATACTCTGTGTAGTGATTCTTCCAGTAGACTTTAATCAAGAGATAAATTCATAGAAACACCTCAAGATACATGCACAAAAACTTTCATTATACATAAAATATCATAACTAATGAGAAAACAAATGGCATTTAAACACAAAATTCTTATATTTTATAATGATGAAGTTATTCACTGTGAAAATGGTCTACTGAATTATAAATGATTTGAGAAATTATCAGAAATCATCTGGTTAAAAATAAAATGGAGAAAGAAATGTGAATAACTTTATTTTAGTGATGAAAATATAAATGAATAATTGCTTACTTGAAACTTTTTTGTATATTAGAGTATGTGCTTCAGATAATTGATGGAAAGTAGATTACATTTTATTTATTTTGCTTTATATATCTGAACTTTCTTAAACTTTTTTTTTTTTTTTGATTTTTCGAGACAGGGTTTCTCTGTGTAGCTTTGCACCTTTTCTGGAACTCAATTGGTAGCCCAGGCTGGCCTTGAACTCACAGAGATCCACCTGGCTCTGCCTCCCGAGTGCTGGGATTAAAGGCATGTGCCACCACCGCCCGACTTAGTTCTTAAACTTAATTATAGTTTAGTGTGTCATCCTGATAAATGAACAATAATTAAATAATTTGGAAACTAGAGAAACATCTTAATTGTCTAATATGGTTTATATAGGAAAGTAGAAAAATAATATGGATATTTGTTTTATTTGATTTGCTCAAAAATTATTAAACAATAGACGAATCACCTACTAAAAATTAGGTTGTTACCCATGCTGATTTACATATTAACTGAAGATCATAGCATACTTTTCAACCTTCCATATCTTTCATAAATTCTGACTTAAGTGGAGTTAAAGCTCTCACTTATTCAATTGCCATCTGTTAAAAATAATACTTATGCATTATTTTAAAATTTTACTCAGAAATTATCAATTCCAGAAAAAAATTCAAATCTTTTCTAGCCTTCTTCATTTCCCTAAATGAATTTGTATGTATGAATTACTAATAATGAACATTTATTCTCTTTGACACTGGGCATACCACTGAAATGTGGATCTCTTTAAATTAATTTAAATAAATTAAATGTTGTCTTTGCATGAGTATAGAAGTTTCACCCCTGCTGACTAGCATTCATGATACAATAAAGTATGCACACTGCTGGGGGAGAAAGTAATTATCAATATCAAATATCTTCAAGCCCTTCAATATACAATAGCAACCTTCCTGCAAGATGTACTGGACCATGAGTGGCGCAAGTGTTGTAGAAGTAACCAACCTATTTAATCACATTTAAGGGTCCAGCTAATGGAATGAAGCACATACTTGACACTGCCAAAGGAGCCAAGAACCTGAAATTCTATAGGTCCTAGACCCAGGGAAAAACCTACTACTATCAGTCTGCTAAAGGAATGTAGCAATAAAATCACTCTCAATAACAATTGCTGGACCCATTGTTCAATGCACCACCCAGTCCTCATCAGAGAAGCTACTTGCAATAGAGCAGAATTACCCAGAAATATACAACTGGCCAATGTCCAGGTAGTGAGAGCCTTTGGAAAACCCAGTTCTAAATTGGGTGTCTTTATCAAACTCCTCCCCTCAAGGATCAGGGTTCTATGTAGACAAGAAGGAGGAAAATTTGTTATGAGTCAAAGATATTGGGTGACTCTAACAATAAAGTATCTTCCACACAAAACTAGAATGAAATATAAATTCACAGAGACTGTGCGAGCATCCACAAGCCTTGTACAAGTTTTAGCTCGATAAAATCCCAGTACTGGTAAGGGGAAGTGGGCACCAAGTCCCACTCCTCAACAAAATACTATTTGCACTTGATTCTTAATAAGAGACGGATATTTGGTTTTCTTCAGTGGAGGGACACTGGCTATATCTCTTACATTCCAGGGCAAGCCCCGTGTTCAGGAGGAGTAGCTGACCACCACAACATAGACTCAATGTTTGTGTGTGTGTGTGTGTGTGTGTGTGTGTGTGCAGGTATCTGCAGATGCCATAAGAGAGCATTATATTCTATTAACTCCAGTTACTGTGGAGTTATAGGTGGTTGGTTGTTGCCTCATGTGTGTAATGGAAACCTAACAGGAGTCCTCACAAGTGTTGCAAGTGTTTTTAAATGCTCTATAATTTCTCCAACTCCTCATAAAATCTTCAGAAAGCAAGCAGTTATCCTTAGCTCATCCATAATAGAATTCAAACTCGCTGTTTCTTTGGTTTAATCTTAGTAGAACATGTCAAACTTTATGTAGTGTAAGTACAGTAAGATAACGGGCATGAGATTGTGGAAATGTGTTATAAAAGAAATGGGTAGCCGGGCCCTGGGTGGAGGTCCGGGAGTCCAATTGGCGAGAAAGAGGAGGGTTTATATGAGTGAGAATTGTTGAGACCAAGGTTGGATAAAGCACAGGGACAAAAAGCCAAATGAATGGAAACACATGAACCATGAACCAATGGCTGAGGGGCCCCCAACTGGATCAGGCCCTCTGAATAGGTGAGACAGTCGATTGGCTTGACTGTCTGGGAGGCATCTAGGCAGTGGTACCAGGTCCTGGGCTCATTGCATGAGTTAGCTGTTTGAAACCTGGGACTTATGCAGGGACACTTGGCTCAGCCTGAGAAGAGGGGACTGGACCTGCCTAGACTGAGTCTACCAGGTTGATCACAGTCCTCAGGGGAGGCTTTGCCCTGGAGGAGATGGGAATGGGGGGTGGGCTAGGGGGGAGGGGGAGTGCGGGAGGGGGGGGAACAAGGGAATCCGTGGTGGCTGATATGTAGAACTGAATTGTATGTAAAATAAAATAAAATTAAATAAAAAAATAAATAAAATTTTATATTTAAAAAAAGAAATGGGTAGCTAATACATGGTAAAATGGAGCACTTTACAATTATTTAAATTTCAATTAATTTTAAAAACTAAAATGGATTAACATATCAAAGTAATCAGGAGTAAACTTTTCATATAGTCAGTTTAATTATAAATAGAGCTAGATAACCATTTAAAACAGAATAATTGAGGACATTTGTTTAGTGATATTTTGTTTTCACTTACAGTTGATAATTGTTTATGCTATGATGAGAGAATAACAGTCCATTATAAATTATGGAAATTGTATTTCACAAAATCACACATGACACAGTAAGTACCTGACATTATGAAGTTTTATCAGAATTACTGTAATTACAAATTTTATTTAGCTTTCTTTCAGACAGAGTAATTTTACTCATTATTGTCACCACAGGAGGGCAGTGCAAAAATCCAGACACTGATGATCTAGTTTTCAAGACAGGGAAGACAAAAACGAAAATACCAAGAAGGAAGAATCTTAACATTTTCTAAATTCAAATAAAATGTAATAGCCAAATCGATTTGTTAATCTTAAAGAAAGCATGCAATGCATTATTTGGAATTTATGTATTTATGGAAAGAAACAACAAAAACGTATACCCAGTCAGAAAATCTTCAGTTACATACCTTTCATGAATTTAATTTGAGCCTGTTCATAGACAATGTAATTGATTTGTAATTAAACTGAAGATTATTTCTGTTTTCATTCTGTTGAATTAATTAAGAATCAATTACCAGGATGGGAAATAAGTAGACTTTTGGAGACACAAATTCAGGAATCATAATGTCCACCTCTAAGCCAGAGTGGGATGTGATAGGGTGGGGAGGCAGGCAAATAAGAATCAGTGAGAGACTCAAAAAACCATATCTCAAAAAGCAAAGGTAGAGAATGACTGAGTAGGACACCGGCAGTCAACTTCTGGCATCCATAAGCAAGCAGGGGTCCATGAATATGTGCACACACCTATAGATAGAATTCCACACACTACACAAATACATATACCACAATATACATAACACAACACATACCTGCCTGTTGCAAGAAGCCATGAGCGTATACAGCAAGTGACAACTAGTGTTTAACAATTGGTTCTGCCAGATGAATAACTCTCTGTTGGGGAGTCCCACTAGGCAAAGGCTATGGGATCACTGGCTATGGAAACTGATTGTTCATTTTCTATAAATACTTCCCTAATAAGGACAGCTATGAGACTCTTCCCACAGCCTATTGGTAGCGTGTTTTACATCTTTTGGGCACACTCATAGCTGTGGATGATCAGGAAGATGATTTCTGCTTAATCTGTATAATTCTAATAATATTAGAATATGTTTCATAACTGATACAGGAAAGTAATAGTATTTTCAGGCAGGAAGACATCTAATTTTAGACTTCAGAACATATTCAAAACAAACTGGTTGCCCCTGGAAACAAATAGACAAGGATGAATTCCCAGGTGTTGTTTTTTACTGGCATGAGGCAACTGTGGTAGACATAACCCTCTACAATAACTGACTTTATGTACTTTGTCCCAACCTCAGTTTATGTTACAGGCTCAAGGTTCAGCCAAACAATTTTTTTTTCTTTCTGTCTTGGAACCCTCACCAACTTAGAACTACATGCACGTCCAAGTGTTATTCACTGGCAGGTCATTGTGACCCTTGTAGCCTGAGAGAAACTGTAGGACTTATCTTGTTGTTTGAGAATGGGTCGGGCCCTGAAAATGTAGTATATAATTGTCCAGAGATTGCTGAGAGGAGTGGTGGTATAGAGAGAAGCAGCTATGTAGAGCTATGTAAGAGCTGTGCAAGGAGTGTGTGTGTGTGTGTGTGTGTGTGTGTGTGTGTGTGTGTGTGTGTGTGCCGAGTGAAGGATGTACTTGAATGGGCAGAGAGAGAAATGTGCGAGATAAAGGAGATGCATGAAAGAAGTGTGAGAGAGTGAATGAATAAAAGAGCAAGAGAGTAAAGAGCGAGTGAATGATGTAGATGTGCGTTTGTGTATGTGTGTGTGTGTGTGTGTGAGCGAGAGAGAGAGAGAGAGAGAGAGAGAGAGAGAGAGAGAGAGAGAGAGAGAGAGAGAGGGAGAGAGAGAGAGGGAGAGAGAGAGAGCTACGTGAAAGAGCTGCTGTTACATAGAGGAGCTGTGTAAAGGAACTGTTGAAAGAACTATGTGAGAGAGTGTGAAAGAAATGTGTAAAGTGCTGTATGGTGAGATAGATATAGCTGTGGCTATGTGGAGATTTGTAACTATGTGGAGACAAGAAAGATGAAACTGTATAGAAAACAGATGTAGAAGAGAAAAGAATGTAAAAGAAAGATGTGCAGCTGGGTGAAAATGGATATAACTGCGTAGAGAGATGTATGGCTGTATAAGGGAGAGAGAGATGTATGTATGTAAAGAGAGATACATACCTATATGTAAAGAATGTAGCAGTGTGATGACAGATTCTCAGAGAGGATTATTTAAGATGAAGTAAAAGAGAATGTTACCATCAGACAGCATGTGCGTTTCCTTATTTTTCCCCTCAGAGAAACAGAAACTTATTTCTAAAGACCTACAGATAAAAAAGTTTCCCAAACTGCCACTGCTACTCTGAGTTCTTCTATTTACTGCCCTGGAGCATTTCTGGGAGCTGGCCTTCCTAGACTGCATGATTCACAGGAAACAAACCTAGAGCTCCTTCAAAGCAATGAAAAAAGTGGGGGCATACTTTACATTGGTGTAAGTGTTTGTGTATATTTAAGGCCATCTAAAGCCAGGGACTTATTTTAAGCATGTGATTTTAAGAATTCCTTTGTTTTGAAAATTAGTGTGTTGTTATTGTATTTCTAGATGAGAAAGTGTTGATAATCCATTGTAGAAATCCAGGTGGGCAAATGTGATCATTGCCCTCAGATAGTGCAAAATGAAATTGAATCATCAGTGTCACAGACAGATAGAACAAAAAAAAAATATGGCAGATACAAAGATTTGGGCATGACAAATTCATAAAATGTAGTAGAATGTATAAGAGCAGAATGTGCTATAAAGGAAAGAGGAGAGAATGAGCATTAGACAATGGAGAAGAACAGAGTACTCTCTTACAGTCATTGCTACTGTTTGATTATGATCCACCTTAGTCCCCCAATGGTTCACAAGTTGTGAGCTTGATCCTCAATATCACAATAACAAAAGACATGGAAACCTTCAGTAACTAACAAAAGCTCAGTGTAAGGTAATTCGGAAAGAGTTAACAGTTTCGGAGACTTCTGTTCCAAAGAAATGAGATTGCTATAAAGGCACAAGGTGAATCTTTTCTGAATATTGTACTCATTTATCATATTATATCTTCTTTTGGCCTGTGCTCTAGCCATGATATCATCCAACATGATATAATTAATACAGATAGCAATGTCCTATTTATATCTTCAGCTAACAGTATTCTAAATGAAATAAACCTCTTTCCTTGTAAATAATTGAGTCTCAAATACATCTGTACCGAAATGGAGTAATGCAGTCACAAAGTTTTAAGCAGTTGACTTGGCACATCCGTGAGACCGGAAGGTATACACTGAAATATCATATTTAAAAGTCAATGTCAGGTATAATATGGAGACTAGATTGTGTAGCCAGAGTTTTTCATCAACCATCAAGATTGTGACAGCCTTAACATATAAATAACAATGAAAAACATTTGTATAAAGTATGGATAAAAAAGTAAACAATAGGAATAGGGATTATTATTGAAGTTTTTTCAATAACTGTGTGACATCATATTTGATTTTTAAGAATTCTTTTGAGATTATAATATAATCACATAATTTTACCCATCCATTTAGTCCTATGCTCTCTTTCAAATTTATAGTTTCTTTTTCTTTACTTTCTTACCTATAGGTTTCTAAAACCATAAAAACTATAGTCCATATAATTTCTTGTATGTATTGGGAAGAAGTCATTCATTAAGGCTGTATTCATGATGAGATACAAAGGAAAAGTGTTATGAATGCAATGTAATGTAGAACAAGTCACACGTGTTTTATTTTGCTTTTTAAATATTTTTGAAATGTAATAAACAAATATAATAATAGTCATATTTTCAAATTTACTATGCAATAATTGATTCAAATTGTATAATGTCTCTATAAAAGTCAAATTATTGCCTCAATAAGTTTTCTTAAGAGGAGTGTTTGATGCATTACTGAATATAAACTTTAATGTTTGCAATAAAAAATGAAGGAAAATGTTGCAGAATTATAAAAAAGCTTCTATAAATATTGAAGATCCTGAAATTACAATGAAAAAAGCACAAAGCAGGGCATATGTTCTATGCTGATTCTGCATAGAGTATCAAGTATGCTGATGTAAAATAAACCAAATTATGCATTTATTTAATTGACCTTAGGTTTTGGTTTTTTTTTTTGTTTGTTTGTTTGTTTTTTTTTTTTTTGCAACTGTGTGTGACATCAATATTTATCTTTCAATCTATTTTTTTTATTTTTAAAATTATAATTTTAGCATTTCACCCTTTCTATTTCTTCCCTCCAAGTATTCTCATGTACCCTTTCTTACCCTCTTTCAAATTTAATTAAGAACATCTAAAACATATAATATTACTTATATGTATATGGTTTCATGGCTGCCCTTTCCATATCAGATAACAAATTGGTGTGTCCTTTTTTATTTTGGAAAGATGATTTCTCCTGTCTTCAGCATCCCTTAGTTGCCTGTATCTCTTCATGTAGGCTTCAGGCCTCTTATGCTTTCCTCTGGCCATGTTAGATGTCTATTGTTGTCATTCTCTTCCAGGTTATGGTCAAGCAACCATTTTGGTTAAGATTTGCAGCCATTGCTTCTGACAACCCTAGAATACACAAACTCACAGCAAACTCCCTGTTCCTCTGGCTCTTACAATTCTCTGGTCCCTCTTTTCCCATGATCCCTGAGCCTTAGGTGCAGGAGTTCTGTTGTAGGTGTATTCATGAGGACTGGGATAGACAAGTCTGCATTTTTTAGTTGAAATAAATTGTCACATAATATATTATGACCATGATTTCACATCCCCATCCTCTTCTATATCCTCACCACTACCCATCACTTCCAATTCCATTCACTCTCTCTTAAAAAAACAAAACAAAACAGGCAAATAAAAAAAACCAGAATTTAAAAAAGAAGAAACACATACAAACACACAAAAAGCATACAAACACAAAATTGGAAGCCATACTATATAAACAAAAGACCAGTCAGTTAACAACATGCCCAAAGCAATCAATATGAGACAAAATATCAACAAAAGAACAACACGATTTTTTTTCCTGTTCTCCATCTACAGCAAGTCTTCTTTTAATTGCTTATGACTTCCTGTTGCCATGAAAAAATTACCTGTATTTTTTCATTACTAAAAGCAAGCCAAAATATTTGATATTTGATTAAAGCATCAGAAATAGAAGCATGCTTGCACTGTATGCATTAAGTTTGTTTTGATATATTTGTTCTTACCATGCTTACTAGAAGAGGTTGTTGTGGTTTTATTCTTATGTTTTCATTGGCTGTTTCACCTCCCCATCTTGCTTCTGTTTTGAAAGATCAATTGCATACCACAACTGCAAATTTCTAAGGTGCATTAGTGTGGTCACTATTATACAATGTGATATACTTCTGCAAATGTTTTTTTTTCATAATATCATAAGAAGAAATTGATTTTAAAGAATTGTGTTTATCAGATTTTTTAACCACTTAAAATGGCAAACGCATGCAGAAATACCAAGAATGGGGAAAGATTTAAGGTGGCACATAATTTCAGAGTCCTCAGTCTAGTGTTGAGAAGTTCCACTACTTTGGATCTAAGGTCAGTCAGAAAATCATGGAAATGAAGTGAAAGAGGACAGTGGATCAGATCATAGCAACCTGGAAGGACAGACAAAGAAGGTTGGGATAGAATGTATTCTAACACCTTTTTTGACCTATTCAGAAGTTGTAGTCTACCATAGTGTAACAGCTCTCCCTGGGCTCCACACAATATGGAGGACTCCTGCCCCCAGTGGGGGCTTCCTGCTACCTGACTAGCCTCATCTTGAGGATGTCTCTAGGCCCTGATGCCTGACTTATCTCAAAAATAACCCTTGACACAGTTCCCTGCAAATACCCTTCTCCTGCTGCCCACATGATAATTAAGTAACATGCTCTAGATATTTTTATATGGCTGTGTTGCCATTAATCCAGTTATATGATAGGAGCATGCCACCTAATGCAAATGGGGGTTTGCCTCAGCCACCCCCCCCCCAATCCTGTATATCCCCTACAATCTGGAATAAATTTGCACTTTTTCACTGAAGTCATATCCTGGAAATCTATTTCCACTGTGTTCACAGACCATCCAAGGCTCTCTATAGTTGCTTCTGCCCCTTTATCCTCGCGAACCAGTGGGCCAGTGGATCATGAGGAAAAGGGGGAACCCACACCCAGAAAACCACATTTACTTTGTATTATAAATGTATTAGTGAATTAGTGAATTTTCCAGGCACTCTGACAAAAGCCTTATAGCAATTGGAGGCAGCAAGGATTTATTTTGGCTCATGGGGCTCGACATAATATGGAGGACTTCTGCCCCACGTAAAGTATTGTTCCATTGCCTTTTCCCTGTTCTTTCATTCCCAACTCAAAATCTGATCATGTTTCTCTGGGGTTAATTGTGTTTCCTGTCATATCGAAGCTGAGGACATATGCATTTAAATAAACATGCCTGTGGAATCACTCTCATTCCACATTCTCAAAGACAAAGACTTCTTTTCTTTTTTAAAAATAATTTAACTAAGTAAGTTACCAAATTATCCCCATTCTCATCCCTCCTTCCCCTTCCTCATCCCCTGAACTACTATTCCTTCTCAACTTCAAGTACTCTTTAGTTTTAACTAAATACACTTACTGCTGCCAGTATTGCAGAAGAACAGGGCCATTTACTGGAACATGAGGAGCCCTTCAGAGAACATGTCCCCAAAGTAAACTGATTCTCCCTCTCCAAGCAGCCATCACTTGCCAATAGCTCCTCAGCTAAGGGTTGCTCCATAAGAAACCTCCCTGTTCATGGTGGAATGTTGTCTGGCTTGATCTTGGACAGATCTTGTGTCTACAGTCAGAGCCACTGGGCATTGTGTTTTGCATAAGCTCTGTAATGTCCACAAAACCCTGTTTGGAAGTAGTCATGTGCTAACTTTGTCTCTTACAACCTTATCTTCTGTTCTTCTGTAGTGATCTCAGCCTTGGAAGGAAGAGATGTTTTAGAGATGTCCTGTTTAACATATAAATTCTAAGTCCCATTTACTTACACTTTTGTGTATGTATGTGGGTTCTTGCACACCATATCAGGCATGTGAGATTAAAAGACAGCAATCTGGGTTTGGCTCTTTTCCTATATTGTGTCAATCTTGAGTATTGAAGTCAGGTTGTGTTTATTGTTGAGTCATCATGCAGGCTAAAATGGAACTGTTTTAACTTGAATAGAGTATTTCCTTGCTTGCAATTGTACTCTATATTATTAAAGTATTTTTTTATTTTAGAAATTGATGACAGGGATGTGTACTTTAGTATGAATATATGTCCATGTAGGCTACATTGAGAGAGATTGGTATCCCAAATCTTTATTTTTTATTAATTTAATTTTTTTAGATTGTAATATAATTGCACAATTTCTTCCTTCCCTTTGTTTCCTGCCAATTAATGTATTTTTCCAATGTTACATCTGTTCCATAATTCACAATGTAGACAGGAAAATTCTGAGTAGTCCAGCAGTGAATTTGGAATTTGGAGTTTGGGGCTTTCGATTTTTTATGGAGCCAACCTGAGTAGACATAGTGACCTTGAAACAGTCTTAAAATTCCATTTCCCATAGAACCTGGTATTCACTTATTGCTTATTTGTTAGTCTAGGCATCTAATTAGAATATTATACATTAACCTTCTTATGCTAAATTCACATTACCTCAGAGAAAGGATATTCTACAAGAATGTACAAATGTACAAACATTTCTCTCATTCCATGGTGGTTAACTTCATTTTTGGGAATAAATGAGTTTCTCTTATCAACCAGCACCCCAAATTATCATTTCCTTACTTAAACACAGTCTTATAATCTCCAAATATTTCTTCTGATGACCAAATAGTAACACATTTTCTATCTTGGGTTCCCATCAGTGATCAAGAAGCCCTTTAGGATCTAGGTCAGGCTAACACGAGTTTGTGTTACAAAATAATAAGGTCAGAAGTAATGGGAGACCCCACCTTCAGTTTTTGAGCACAGAAACAAGGAACAGCCTGCTAATGAACATGTGTTTGTGCAGAAGACTCATCCTGACGTCTGGAATGCTGGTCCTTTGTACAGTAAATCATAACTGAGTCTCACTGTGCTGCTTTCCCCTGCCTCGGTGGTTCTCTGTCATTGGTTAAGACACAATCTGTATTGTCAGTGTATTTGAAATGCTGCATGGTGACTCAAGTCTTTACTAGTGTGAACAACTGCCTTTTGAATAATCTGTAATAAAAAAAAATGTATGTTAAGCCTTTGAAACATGCTGTTGTCGGAAAAATCGAGAGGCCCCTGGTAAGGAGCAAGGAGTGATTAGTGCCAAAGTTACAGTCTGTGGTGGCTTTCGTCGCCACCGGTTCTCATGTCTTCAAGCAGCTGCGTTCTAAGAGCTTTCCTGGACTGCTCGCACACCATTTCTTTAAATATTTTATTGGTTATTCCTGCTCCGTTTCACTCAAATTCATATTTCAATCTGCTAATAGGAATTATATTTGCTGACTCAGAAGACTGTCTAAAGGGGAGCTAGTGGAAACAAATCTGCTACTGCAGTAATTTGTTTAAGCTGTGATATATTGCTTAATTCCCGGCATTCTGTGTTTCACAGTGTTCTCCATCACACAGGACCAGAGGATTCCAAAACTCTATTAAATATGTTTGAAAAGAAAATATAGCAAAATATCCCTGTGCCATGGGTAAATATCATGCCCTGTTCATACCTAATAATTACCTAAAATTATGCAACAGATGAAAGCCATATAATCATCAAAATATCATTAATCACATTTTTTTCAAATCAGAGTAAACCCCGACTTGCCAAATTATTAATCAGAGGATGTATCCTAGCAGATATCTTTGGAATATGTAAACACATTAACAGAACATCTTCGGCTTCAGGAGTCATTTGTTCTTGACTTTCAGTCACAATATACTTTTTCAGTCAAACAGCATGATTTTGCTGCACTGTGAGTACACTGGAATATTTTTTTATGCAGCTACAGAATGAGGGGAAATTTTGCTCTAAACTCTTTGGGGAGTTTTGTCATGGAGATTGCTATCTGCCAAAAAATAAATAAATAAATAAATACATACATACATACATATGTAAATTGTTGCCATCTCTAATTGTCTTCACTTTTTAGTCTACTGAGATTTTTTTAATGAAGACTTTCAACACCTACAACCATACGCAACAGTAGTAATCCAAACTAATTACATTGTTTACAAACAAGATACAAATTAATCAGACACCTTATAAAGTATTAGGATCATGATTAACTTTAGTTATTCAAGCAATCCTGGTTAAGTTGGCTCAGGGAGGGGTCTGAAATTCAGTGAAGTCCCCCAGATATTCCTTTCTGTGCTGAGAATTCTCTCTGGCCCAAGTTGAAATAGAATCCTTCTGTATGTGTTATTATCTCTTACATACCTAGAAACATCGTGTGTGTGTTTTGTGTGTGTGTGTGTGTGTGTGTGTGTGTGTGTGTATTCACATATTTCTGGGGTATCTGTGTGTGCGAGCAAATATGTACAGATGTGTATATACAAGCAAAGGGAAAACCTTAGGTGCTTCAAACGCTACTAGACTTGGTTTTAGAGACATGATCTCTTACTGGCCTAGAGCTCAATCAAGTAGACTACTGATGGCAGCCAGAAAGCCAAAAGAGCCAACTGGTTTCTAATTCCACAGTGCAGGCACTTAAAGTGTTCAACGTAATACCAGTTTTCCCCCTTTAACTTTCTTACTACTATTAAGAGTTTTGTCAAATGCATTCATTCGATCATATGCACCCATCCATTGTGCAACTCCATTCCCTTCTGTAACCCTCAAATTGGTCCCCACCCTTTTTAAGTTCACCAAGAACAGTTTGTTATGGACACAGACTCTTGGGTGCGTTGGCTTCAATAGAGGGTGGTTAATCCAAGAGGGGTCATGTATTTAAAGAAAAGTGACTCATCCTCTTCCAACAGCTATCAACTTCTAATAGCTTCGTATCTAGGAGTAGAATTTGAAGTCCATCTTCTCTCTATTTCTCCATGTTGGAATGTGTTCTGTTCTAATCCTGTGCAGGTATTGGGTATGCTATTTAAACAGCTGTGAATTCATATTTCCATCAAGTTACCATGTCCATAAGACAGTGTTTCCTATAATCACCTGCTACTTAAGGCTTTTACGTGCTTCTTTTTCTTTCTGAACAAATAATCTCTCAGTTTGGGGAAGGGAATGTGTGTATAGATGTCCTATTTAGGACTGAACGTTACTCAGGTGTTTATTCTCTGTACCTTGACCAAATGTGTGTCATGTGTTTCTGTGTTAATTATCATGTGCTACAAAAAGATGATTCTCTGATGAGGTTTGAGAGATGCATTAGTCTATGGGTATAATTGCAAGTCATTAAGAGCCAATTTAGGTTCCGGAGAGATGGCTCAGTGATTAAAATCACTTGCTCCTCTTCCAGAGGTCCTGAGTTCAATTTTCACCACCCACATAGTATCTCACAACCATTGGTGACTATAGTCACATGGGATCTGATGTCCACATCTGGTATTCATACAAGCACACAAAACATACACACACACACACACACACACACACACACACACACACACATTTATACACCCCTTCCCCTCCCAAAGCTGAGAGATTATTTATTGAGAGAGGACAGGAAGTATGTAAAAAACTTAAGGGGTGGGTTATTACAGGAAACACTGTCTTTGCACAGATATGATTTCACAGCTCAAGACAGCATACATAAGACCTGCACATGATCAGATGAGGAAACATTCCAACATGGAGAAATAGAGAGAAGATGGGCTTCAAATCCTACTCCTAGCTAAGAGTTATTAGGAGTTGACAGTCTTTGGAAGAGGATGAGTCAGTTTTCCATATATACATATTTATATTATATAAATAAATCTTAAAAATCCAATTATTAAAAATACAGTTTAATACCATTTCTAAGATGATGAAGAAGAACAATAGATTCTCCCCTATGGTTTATGATGTATCTAGCGACAGTTTCATAGGCCAGTAATAGTGCAGCTATATATTCATTTTGTATAACAGGCTTGAAGTCCAATAAGAAAGAGTTTTTATTCCATGATATTCATACCGCTAATGCACAAGTGAGCATGTATTATTGTCAGCCCAGTCATTGGTATGGATTACAACATTTACAACTGGGTAAAACTGATGATTCTTTTTATCTTCTGGTGCTATGCACAGCATCTTCTATCACTCTCAAAGCTAGCTAATAGGGATAAAACTTCCAGGTCAGTATCAGCTTGATTCCCCATATTCTATGACTCATATTTATTGCCTTTTCAGCAATATAAAATTTCATTTTGAAGTTCTTTATGGTAACTAAGAAAAATGGCAATAGTCTGTAATGTTTAGGGTACTTATGGGACTACACTGGCCAATAACTGCAAAAGAGGTACCCTATATATGGTACTATGTAATTTTTTAAATTATTATTATTATTACTTAACTTGGGGTATTTAATAGGGGCATTGTTGCTCTATTGTAAGGCAATTCCACTTAAACTCTCTTTATACAGTAGTATTTATTTATTTATTATCTATTTATTTTATAGTAGTAGTTTTCCATATGAATTTTTGGAAGTATATTTTGTGTTAGCTATCTCTCCATATAAAACCTTGGTTATGAGAGTTCTAAAAGTGGAACTCTGGTCTGCCTGCTTCACACAAGTGTTTTAATGAGTGAGCTGTCTCCAAGACTATTTCTTACACAGATAACCATGAATTTTTCCAGCTAATATAATAAATAACCCACGATGTCTAGAAACTTAGAAACTTCAGTCTGAAAGCATTCTTGTCCCCAGTTTCTTGACTAAATGATTTATGCACAGGAGACACCTGCCATTATAGTTTCCACGAATTGTCCTCCAGTCATAGATAAGAATGACTGGAAAACATGTTGCTTTCCCTCTCTCTGGTCAAATTGAGAGAAGAGAAACAAGAAAAACAAAACTGAGGAAAAAAAAAAAAAAAACAGAACTAGATCTCTTTGTTAAGATGACAATTATTGGGGAATTATATAACACTGATTAGAAACAAAGAGAGTATTTACAGCAAACAGGCTTTCATTCCCATTTACTGTAACTTGTAAGCTCTAGAACTAACTGAGAGTAAAATAGGGAAAAGCAAGGGGTCAAGAGAGTGTCCTTTGATATTCGTGGTAGGGAAAGTTTTGCCCAAACCCAGGCTCATTGACAGTTTATACTTCTGATATTGTTGTCCTTTGAATTATATTGTCTTTTTGAATCTTAGTATATTTTGGTCAAATTAGTCCGTCTGCCAAGTCCTTCCAGATCCTCTCTTCATCCTCCTCTCTCCATCCATATCCACCTAAGTTCTTTTGCAAAATATAAAACAAAACAAAAAACACCCCCAAACTGACTTTCACCAAATAAAAGCCCACAAAATCACAGTGGTGTCCATCCTATATTGGTCAACTACTCCTGAACATGAGACCCGTCCTGGAGTGGTTGATATATCCAGTGTCACTCTATTGGAGAAAACTGATCTCCCCTCTTCCAGCAGGTTCAGTTCAGTTGTTAACCTTTACCCTGGTACATAGGTTTTCATTCACTCATTAATTTTAAAAACATATAACAAAATAAAATATAATAAGATAAAACAAATCTGTCACATCCAAGTTGGAAAAGATAAACAGGAAGAAAAGAGTTCAAGAGAAAGCATAAGAGTCAGATACTCACTCCTTCTCACACCCAGGAATCCCATACAAACACTAAACTTAGAGCCATAATGTGTGTGCAGTGGACTTGGTTCAGACCTTGTGATGCTGCCTCATTCTCTTGGAGTTCATATAAGCTTTGCTAATGTTGATTTAGAGGCCTTAGTTTTCTTGGTGTCCTCCATCCCCTCTGATCTTAGACTCTTTCTCATGCCTCTTCCAAGAGTAGCCCTGAGCTCTGAGGGGAGTGATTTGATGGAGATATGCCATTTAGTGTTATATGCTCCAAGTCTCTCACTGTCGGCATAATGTCAGGCTGTGGGTGTTTGCATTTGTTCCCATCTGCTGCAGGGGAAGCTTCTCTGATGATGGCTGAGCAAGGCACTGATCTATGAGTATATAACAGCATATTATTAGGTATCATTTTATAAGGAACCTTTTTTCTTTTTTTAGGCCACTGTTACTTGGTTTTATCCTAGGACCATGGGCTATCTAGTCTCAGGTTCTTGGTCAGTGTTAGATGTGTGTTCCATCTTATGGAATGAACTTTAAGTCAAGTTTAAAAAATGTTTTAAATAATAAAAATAACAAAAACGAACTTATCTCACGCAATAGCAAATATAGCTTAAGCCCAGACTATCATAAACATGCTCAGAACACATATAAACCTACGATAAGGCAAAATCATCTAACAATGTCTCTTTAAAATAATTTTAAGAGCTAGTAGGATGGTTCAGCTGGTAAAGGCACTTGATTTACAAGCCTGATGACTCAAGTTCAATGCCAGTATCCCATTTGATTGAAGAATAGCACTGGCTTCCAAATGCTGTTCTTTGTGTATCTTAGCTCACACATTCCCATAGTCTATTAAACACACACACACACATACACACACACACACACACACACGATAAAAATAAAATTAAAAGGATATTATTATAAATTATGTTGTATATGGTGTGTAACTAGGTATTTCCTCTGCCTTGAAATACTCCCTCCAGGAGAAAGGAATAGGTCACATAACACTCAGAAGCAAAGGAAACATAAAGTGTTGGGGAAGCCCCTGAAAAAAGATTCACAAAATCGCTACCAAAGATTATATAAACAGAAGCAACCTATAGGGAGCTCCAGAGATAAATCCTCACCCATACTGGTACGAGCTTTTGTGATGTAGATGCTTTGAGTCACCATTGTTCCTGTTAGCAACTGTTTTTCCCTTGCTCCTCTGTGTAACAACAGTAAATATACTCACTGGTTCACTATGTGTCAGTTTGTTTTTAGTATTGAGCAGGGTTTGGTAAAGGTTGAAGTGCTTTATGGGACAATTCATGTTGAACAATTGGAAATGGAGCTGGAATGCATTTTCTTCAAAATAAAATACAAATGACTAAAAACAAAGGTATATCTTTGCTAAATACTGATGAATATGAATGTGGAAGAATACAACAGTTTCAAAGGAAGAAAGAATAGTGAGTTTTCCTCTTAAGACAAAATAAAATTTAGAGAGAAATCTTAATTCCCTCAAAAAAAATCCCTTTATAAAATCTAATCAGTGATCGAAAAGACACAAGTGGAATAAACATATGACAAAATATAAAGAAAATAGGAAATGATAAATAAATACATGTGGTCAAATAGAAATCAATGGACATTGAAAATATCTACATAAGAATATATATGTGTGTGTGTGTGTGTGTGTGTGTGTGTGTGTGTGTGTGTGTGTGTACAGACAGATAGATAGAGAGTGAAGATATATACTGCCCTGGAAATTAGATAAAATACTTGAGAGCAAAGTAGAAATACCAGGAAAGTTGGTAGATAGGATTCAGGGATGCTGATTGAAAGGATTCTGTGACTCAGAATAATCATAAATGTGATTATCCATTATTAATAAATAAGTTTAATACAGGAGCAACAAATGGTTTTATTTACATCGTAATTTATTTAATGAATCCTTTATAAGGATCTTTGTAACCCATTTTTTAATGTTTATATAACTTTTGAGTTTATTAGCATAAATCAATTCCCATTTGAATGGCATATAATAATATATACATTATCACTTTGCTCACTTTCCAAGTCCAGTCAGTTTCTAGACATAGTTTTATTCATTTATCAATCTTCACTAAGCTCAAAGCCTTCAATGATGATTTTGACTTAAAGAGTCTTACTTAGTCCATTCATATTTGTGGTATATAACAACTGTGAGTAATATTATCTACACCAGACCTATGTGCATTCTCTACTCTTTTGAAGTTCCCGTGACTCTGCTGTCTACTCCAGTCCATGGCCAGACCTCCAGAGAAAGTTATTCGATATTGTATCTATGAAGAGTTGGGGGTGATTTCTGTAGGATGTGAGATTTTCATTTCTTTCTTTTAATTTATACCTGAAATTTTCTTGAAAATCTTCTTATCTCAGTCAAATTTCCAATTCTAAAAATTTTAAATTTAATACTGGCTACTACACATTTCCATAGAGAATGTGGGCAAGTAGGAAAAAGTAAAGTTTCTTTTTTCCATCTAATTTTTCTGTGGGCTGCTATCAAAATATTTGGCCAATATTTAGGGAGGGTCCTCTGATTTCAAAAACTCTGGTTAAGGAAATCCCTCACAGAATTTTTTGTTTGTTTGTTTTTGTTTTTTAACTTGGTAAACAAATACCTTTATTGGGATTACTATAGTCTTATGGTTGAAAGGCTACTTACAGGAACATGTATGAGAAGCTACTTATATATAAACATGGAGGACTCAAAAGCAGCTGCATCACCTGAAACTGATCTTAAAATGGGTGACTCAGGAAAGCTGCATCCCTGTAGCTCTTAGTGCAACTTGCAGGTAACTCTAAAGGTTGGAGAGAGTCTATTCTCCTCAAAGTGCTTGTTTCTTATATAACCTTAGGAAGTCCCTTGTGAATCTTGTGTGTTTCAGGAATATCTTGAGACTATGGAGTTATAATAATAATAATAATAATAATAATAATAATAATAATAATAATAATAATTATAATAAAATATAATAATACCAAGTCTTGTCCCTCACAGAATTTTGAGAGCAGGAGAAACAGTGTTCACCATGGAAGAGAATCTCAATTGGTTGTCAAAAAAACAGAAGTTAGCCCTGAAATCATACATACAAATAACATTGTACAGACTGGGCAGGTTTTATATATATATGAATGTGTGTGTATGTGTGTGTAATTATAATAGTTGTATATCTATGTAATTATATATAATTATATAAAGCCTACTCATTCTGTATGTTATTTGTATGTATGCATATAATTATATATAATATATATCCATATGTGTGTGCATATATGAATTTAAAGAAAAGAGGTCACATGAATTTAAAAGAGAGCAAGGAGGGATAAATGGAAGGGAACAGAAAAAGTAAATTGACCAGGTGTTGGTGGAGCTTGCCCTTAATCCTTGCACTGTGGAGGCAGATGCAGACAGATCTCTGTGGGTTTGAGGCCAACCTGATCTACAAAGCGAGTTTGAGGACAGCCAGGACTGTTGTTACACAGATAAACCCTTTCTTGAAAATGCCTTTCCCACAAAAAAAATCTGGAAAAAGGAAATAGGTAGGACAATGGAGAATTTCTTTTGTTTGGCTTTTGGTTTTTCTTTTACATTTGGTTTGGTTTTGAAATGGGGAGGTTGCAAGGGCAAAAGACAGATACATGCAAGGAGACAGGGAGAGAAGACAGAATGGAATGCATGGTGTAAAAATCTACAATCAATAAAAGTGAAAAAAAAGAAGAAGACGATTGAAGAAAAGACAAGACAAATCCCCAGAAATGTCTAGTGCTTGGGTGCTTGGGTTGTACTTGATTCCAGATGTAATCAACTTTTCAATCAAGATTAATTATCACAGCCAGGGAAATCCAATAGATTACCACACATCCCACCCCATTACCAATGCACTTAGGTACTCATTAGAACTTGAAGGTAAGGGTGTATTTCTAAAGACGCCACCTACTTAAGTTATAAAACAAATGCTGCCTCAACTGAGTGTATCAGGCTCTGATGACTCCACATAGGAGACCTTGCCTTGGAGGAGGTGGGAATGGGGAGTGGGATGAGGGGAAGTCTGGGAGGTGGGAGGAGAGAGGGGATGGGATCTGTGGTTGGTATGTAAAATGAATAATATATACATACATAAAACAATATGAAATCAAGCTAGTACTGACCTGGAAGCTTCATCCTACTGTCTTGCTTTTATACTGCTGAAAGATGATATATACAATAACAGAGAATAAAAAGAATCACCAATTTACCCAGCTATAAACCTTGAAAGCTACATCAGTTATTTTCCTGAATGTAAAATAAATGAAAAATTTTGATTAATAAAATAAATAGATAAAAAGATACATGACTTAAAAGACACAAAATAAATAAATGTGAAAAAAAAAACAGATGTACTAAACCTGGTAGAAGAAAAAGTGGGAAATAGCCTTGAATCCATTGGCACAGGAAACAACTTCCTAAGCAGAACACCAATAGAGTAAACACCAAGATAGACAATTAATAAATGAGACCCTGTGAAAATGAAAAGATTCTGTAAGGCAAGAGATACGTCAATAGTCCAAATTGGCAGCCTACAGAATGGGAAAAGATCTTCACCAAGGTCATTTCTGACAAAGAACTCAAACTAAAATATATAAAGAACACAATAGTATAGACATCAACAAACCAAATAATCCAGTTAAAATTCAGGGTACATGTTTAAACAGAGAATTCTCACCTGAGGAGTCTGAAATGACTGAGAAACATTCAAAGAAATGTTCAGCATCCTTTCAAATCAGGTAAAGTGTTTTAATACTAGCTTCAATAATGTTGTTGTGATCCTGTTTTCTTCTTTAAATATCTCATATGGCAATGGATGTTCTTAGTCAGTGTTTTATTACTTAAATAGAAAGCTACACTTTAACCCCAGTCCAGGCTGCTGGGACTTTGGATTGAAGAGAAATATACATTGAAAAGACCTCAATGAGTTCATCTGTTGGCCAGTGTTTTTTTTCACTTTGCATAAAAAGTAAAACATTGGAAGGTACAATAATGAACCATTTTACATGGTATTGAAAACAAACTAGTGCAAGACACACACATACTCATTTATGGATGTCTACAATTATCCTGATATTCCATTCTCAAAACATAGAATTCGACAACCCACCTGTGCTTGACACCCTCTATCCTAAGCAAGCAATTCTTTACCTTGGCAATTTGTCATAAAATCCCTTCATGTGCTATTCTTATTAAGTAAGTTTAAATTTATATACTTTTATTGGAAATAGAAAACTCATTTATAATTAAGAGATTTTTGAGTACATGTGGCTATTATTTTTATTAAAACAACAGGAAAAGTAACATCCTTAGAAATATAATTTAAATTACATTTGGTGAAAATCATAGAAAAAAATTCTGTATTGAGGTAACTGTATTACAAATGTGCACATTTAATTCTTTGATTAAATGTGAAATGTGTTTGGTACAATTTAAAAACCAATTCACACATTCACTAGGAGTTTTCCTCTCTATCATGCATTCCAAGATTATTAGAATTCAATCACTGTAGTTTTGGAAGCAGAAGCAAAAAGTTGACAGTTTTTTAATCTTTCGATAACTTGTTTGAATTAAAAATTATTTATTCTGTCCAATCCCCATTGTGACTTGCAACTTGGATTGCTTGGTGGGTTGAATTGTGGTGTCTTGACTTATGGATGGCCATTGAACTGTTGCATATGCTCCTTGTCACCACTTGCATGGCTGTGAAGATTGTTTTCTTCTAAATGCTTATTTGTCCCCTTCTTTCCTACTGCCAAATGGCCCAGCTCCTGTTTCACATTTTATATATTTAAACACAATTAATATATATATATATATATATATATATATATATATGAATACATACAGCTAAATAATGAGTCTAGATTTCACTTAAGAGAAAATATATGATATTCTGTGTTGCTTCAGTCAATACACTTACTGGCATCTGACCCTTCATTTTAGATCTTTCCTCGAACTTAATAGACTTTGTCATCATATATAGTCTGTATCAACACACACACACACACACACACACACACACACACACACATATGAACTCTATGTGTGTATATTAAAATCTAGTTATACGCAGGGCAATGGTGGCACACGCCTTTAATCCCAGCACTCGGGAGGCAGAGGCAGGCAGATCTTTGGGAGTTCGAGGCCAGCCTGTTCTCCAAAGTGAGTTCCAGGAAAGGCACAAAGCTACACAGAGAAACCCTGTCTTGATAAAGCCAAAAATAATAATAATAATAAAATAAAATAATAAATAAATAAATAAAATAAAATCTAGTTATAAATTTGAGAGAATAAGTGTCTTTCTGGGGCAAATTAATTTCACTTAAATTAAGATCTCCAATTAGTATATTTTCCAGAAAATGATAGAGCTTAATTCTTCTTTGCTAGTTAATTCGATTTTATTTTGTATAGATAAAATATATTTTGTAATATTCACTTGTGTACCCTAAAACACTTATCTGGGTGTCAGAGAACAGAACAGCCACTAGATTAGACATAGAGGCCAGACAGTGGTGGCACACATGCCATTAAACTTATCACCCAGGAGGTAGAGATTTGTCTGGATCTCTGTGAGTTCAAGGCCACGCTGGGAACAGAGCCAGGCATGGTGGCACACACCTTTAATTGAAGCACTTGAGATCTCATGTCTTTGCTTGGGAAGGACACACGCCTCTAATCCCAGGAAGTGGTGGCAGGAAGCAGAAAGGTATATAGAGTGTGAGGACCAGGAACTAGAGACTTTTGAGCAGCACTTCAGTTGAGATCCATTTGGGTGAGGACTCAGAGGCTTTCAGTCTGAGGAAGCAAGATCAGTTGAGGAGTTGGCAAAGTGAGGTTGGCTGTGGCTTGTTCTGCCTCTCTGATCTTTCAGAATTTACCCCATTATTTGGCTCCAGGTGTTTTATTAGTAAGACCTTTTAAAATTTGTGTTACATCCACTCATGTTTTTGATAATCATTAAGTCAGATTCCATATTGTGGAATATGGATAATTATGTAATAATTACGTAATAAACATGAATATGCAACTCTTTTGTAACATGTGGCTGACTCTCTGGACAATTTTTGTTTTGAGATTCCTCCATACAGGTCTCCATAGTGCTTGCATTAGTATATACTCCCGTTAGCAGTGTGTGAAGATTCATTTCTTGTGCATCCTCACCAGCATATGTTGGTTGCTAATTGATTCTTGATGATAGCCATTCTCACTGTGGTAAAACTTGAAACATAATGATATTAACATTTTTTCAAATCTGTTGTCTTTCTGCCGGTATTCTTACCTGGTGAGTTCAATAGAATACTTATTGATTAGAAGATTTAGGGTGTTTGGTTTTTTTTTTAGGTTTTATATATTCTAGATATTAATTCCCTACTGTGTTTCAGGTAATCTCTTTACTTGTTTTGCTCCTGAGTTACTGGAACAATTTACAAAACATATATACTTATGCCTGTATTGGATTAGATATGGATTAGACTTCTCTTTTCTTCTAGCTATCTCAGACTTTCAGGTTTTCTATTAAGGTCTTTGATCAATTTTGAATCGATTACTAAATAGCGTGAGATATAGGGAAGTATCTTCATTCTTTAGCGTGTGAAAATCTCTTTTGGCACTGTTTGTTAAAGAGCCTTTTTCTTCTCTAAATTATGTCTTTGTGTTTTTTTAATATTTGTAAAAATGAACAGTTAGATATAGAATACTGGATGTTTTATAGATCTCTGCTTTATTCCAGTGGTTAACATACCTGCTTTTCTGCTCTTATCATGCTTGATTTGCTATTATGGTTCTGTGATAAAACTTCAGAAATAAAAGTTAGTATTTTATCTGAAATGTTTCTCAAATATATGAAAGAAGTAACAGTTTGAATTATGATATTTCACACTTCTTTTTGCTTGTTTAATTTATTTTTATCTTAATATATTTAAAGAAATATGTGTAGTCCTATCCAGTGAACTTTTCAAATACATTTTGCTAAAGGATCAAGCAGTTGAATACACCTTGAACATTTATTGATTCTCCAAGCATCTACTACAAAATATCTTATTAAATTTTCCTGATTTTGTACTGGTTGAATTACTTGTACAATAATTTCAAAAACTGATCACATAAATTATTTAAAAAATTTCAAGACAATTTCACTTTGTGGCTTATTTTTTTATGTTCTCCTCACAAATGTTTTTATAATGTAATTTTATTTTGTCCATAATTAGTAGACTTTAATTTTAGAGCAGTTCAAGATTTACAGGAAAAAAAAGACTTTAAAAAAAGCAGAGTTCCCAACTACTTTCTGCAACACACTCATTGGACTTGGCGTCCTGTGTTGTGAATAGCTTACATTAGTTCCATGGTTTTATATGTCTGCCAAGGATATCACATAATTAGAAACTGGTTTTTATGATTTGGATAATCATTTTCTGTATTTCTGTCTCATATGTTTTGACAGGAATGTAGCTTTATTTTATGGCTCTAATAATGTCCATTTTACATGTATTTTATTTCTGATTGTCTTCTTTGATCAAAAGAGGTAAATCAGTTTATTATTGAGGCAATTATTTTCATAAAATTTCTTATGATAGTTACACTAAATATATATTTTGCAAATATTTTTCCAGTATGTAGCACCCATTTAAATATTGGTAATGTTTTGACAAAGGAGCTGTCTTTAATTTTTATGAGGTTTGGATACTGCTATTTTTAGTCCTGTAACTAAAATGATATTATAAAATATAAGGTGACATAAGAAGTATCACATTCTAACTTCTATATGTTTAGTACATATAGATACTACTATTTATATAAACATAAATAATATGTTTAGTATATTGTGAACTTTGTGTTAAGATGTGTGCTGTTACATGTGTGTTTGTGTGTGAGTTACATGGATTCATTCTTCTGGCAGCTGGTTCCAGTTGTCCCAGGCGGTTCACTAAGGACTGTGCTTCCTCTTCTGTGAAAGATAATTCGAATGTATTTATTTGCATTAATTTCCGGTCTCTCTACTCTGCTCTGTTGAACTGAATACTCTTTCTAAATTGTCAATTTTCTTGGACTAAAGCATCATTATTCCTCTTCAATTCCATGCTGTTTAAGAATATTACCATTTCTGTATAAACTTAGAAATAAGTATGGTAATAAACCAAAACCAAACAGTCTTACTTCTGATTTTTTATTGATTCATTGACTCTACAGACAAGGTGAAGAATTGGCATCAGGGTCCTCAATTCTTCTGTTCACTAACATGATGTCTCTCATCATTTATTTGATTTTTCTGTCATTTCTTAAATCAATTTTGTAGGTTTTTGACATGAAAAGATTGTACGTATTTTATTACATCTTAACTAAATATTTCATTTGGGGAGTTGATATAATAAATAATAATTATTTATAATAATCCCCACAAAATAATAAGAATAGTGGGAAATGTGATTTCTGGGGTTGAAGATGTTACAGAGATGGTAGTGGGCTTG
Organism: Peromyscus leucopus; assembly: GCF_004664715.2. Taxonomy (NCBI): domain Eukaryota; kingdom Metazoa; phylum Chordata; class Mammalia; order Rodentia; family Cricetidae; genus Peromyscus; species Peromyscus leucopus. The sequence goes on along the minus strand of NC_051072.1, from coordinate 16,292,204 downwards.
CTAGCCTAAATGAAGAAATGGATTAAATCCTAGTGGTAATGTACTCCATGTGTGCAGATTTTATTTGACTTTTGAAGATCTCTGCATATGTGTCTGTAAGAAAGAGACATTATATTCTTTATATATTTTTTCTTCTTCTTCTAACCAGGTTTCATTAATTGAAGTTAATTACTACTTCATGGAATGAGTATTTATGATGCCTTCCTTTCTCTTTTTTATATTCTGGAGGAAATACATATATAAACATTGCACCTATACAAATACATATTGCATTACATATATGCATGCAATAATTTTGATGATCAGTTTAGAAGAGTACATTCTGGTTTTGTCCTTGTTTTGTCATCCTGAAGTAGCTGGATTTAAGAAAATATGGAATGGCCTCTGGTTCCAAGGATAGTGCCTGGTAGTATCTCATAGGGCTTGGGCAAGTTGTTCTGATATATAGTCTATGCTTCAGGATGATGACACATATTAGATCAGTGAATTTTGTGATTAGGAATCACCTGCAATGTTTCTGTCATTGAGTAATGAATTTGTCAAGACAACTGTGTTTGAGCTCTGTTAAAAGCTTCATTGTATGTTCAAAAAGAGAAGTTTCGTCGTATGTTTGAATATAAGGGGAAAATCTGTATCAAAAGGATTCACTCATGTAAGGCAGATGTCTGATAACCCTTTCCAATAGTGATGCTTTGGCGGCTTATTGGTATATTAGTTCTCACTGAAGACAGCTTGTATTTCAGCAGGCACTCTGGCAAAGATGACCCTGATGAACCAACATATGTGTTGCTGAACATTGACAGAATACACCCTTCTGTAGCTTGAGTTTTTCCGCCTTGCCCACAGTCAGGACAAACCTCTGCCACCCGCCAGTCCCACAGCCGCTCAGACCCAACCAAGTAAACACAGACACTTATATTGCTTTCAAACTGTATGGCCGTGGCAGGCTTCTTGCTAACTGTTCCTTTATCTTAAATTAACCATTTCTTTTTATCTATGCCTCGCCACGTGGCTGGTGGCTTACCGGCGACTTCACATGCTTCTTATCATGGCGGCAGCTGCAGTGTCTCTGGTCATTGCGGCGGCTGCAGCAGCGTCTCTTTCTGCCTTTGTCCTTTTATTTCTCCTCTCTGTTAGTCCCGCCTATCTTTCCTGCCTAGCCACGGCCGATCAGGTTTTATTTATTAACCAATCAGAACAACTTGACATACAGACCATCCCCCAGCACAGCCAAGTGCAGACCATCTCAAACACCTGCACTCAGGCCCATGGTCCTAATCATCCTCTATACGGACCTGCTGGGTAACGCCACAAAGAACCCAAGAAGGGCTCCCACAGGACATACAAATCATCCCACAGCACCCTTCCCCTGGTGCCATGTTCTCTTTCTTCGTGAGCTTATTGAACAATGACTTTGTTGTTGGCTGTATTTGTTTACTTTCCTCATTGTAGTTAGAACTGTTCAAGGAACACAACCCACTTGGCACATATGCGTAAGGAAGTGAAAAGTAACAATGATAACTTTTACAACTAAGGGATGGATTATCAATGTCATAGGTGGGAGAGTAAAACTTTCAAGCACTTACTAGGACTGCAGACGTAAATATTTCTTTTTAAATTAATACTATGAAATTTAATATGATAAGATTGTGTTACTAAACAAATTAAAAAGAAAAATATGCACCCACCCATGTGAACACACATACTTGCATGTGACTAACTCTGGCTTAATTATTGTGCTTTATTCCTTACTTTAAACACTGCTTTTTTTGAAATTTCTCATATGACTGTATTGATACTGTTCCCTAATATGAAAAGAAATATTTGTCATGGGATAAGAGTGGAGGCAGTATCATCATGAGATTACTGCTCTATACTAGACAAAAAGGTTAGGGGGAAAATGTCTGGTTGTAGTCAAAGAGCTGAGATGGATTTTATGAGATATTTCTGAGAAGAAATCAATTGTTGCACATGGTGATTATTTTGATGGAGTTTAAGCAAAAGAGAAGAAAAGATCAGTGTTCTAGTCTTAATTTTGGTAAGAAAGAATTCAAACAGAAAATAGATAGAATTAGACTCAGAAGATGGTATCAGGCAGGTTAGAACAGGATTTGTGAAGTTTAATTGGGAAAACAATATGGAGAAGATAGGCCAGTTCAGACGAACATTTTATTTGAAATGTGGTCCTTTAGCAGTTTTGAAATAAATCACATTTAGATTTCTTAGTCTTGTTCTGTATATTACTGTAGATGACTCTGCATAACAGAAATCATACCCTGAAGTCAACATCATACTATCTCACATCCATTCCATTCTATGTTTTTCACTGCAGAGAAAGAAATTGTGAAAGACCAAATGTATAAAGTGTTTTGGTTTAACCATCCAAAACTAGAAATTTATGAAGTTATGGTATTGTACCAATATACACAGATAAATTATTTCCATTTAACATATTAATCACAATTATTGCCAAAAGTAAGGTTTCATCCAGTTCAGAACGGCTGTGATTACTTAGTCCATTTGTTTTAAATTCTCAGTAGTTGTCCATCTAGTCATAATTATTATTAATAATCTATTGTCATTATTATTGTGGTATTTGGGATTCATTGTAGGTTCATTTAGGCATTGTTTTACAAATGAATTCCAACCCTAATCATGAGACTGCTTTTATGAAGAAGTTATCTTTATAGAATAAATATTAATTAGAACACCTATTACTTTTTTTTTTTAAAATGTGACATCTCTAACCTGGAATTGTCCTTGTGGATTCCTGGGAATTCCCGTAGCACCAGGTTCCTCCCTTACCCCATAATGTCTCCCTCTATCAAGATATCTCTCATTGTTCTCCCACTCCATCCCTCCCCTAGCTCCACCATTCCCTTCCCTCATGTTCTCATTCTCCATCGTCTCCCCTCAATGGCCTCCCCTTACCCCCAGTTTACTCATGGAGATCTCATCTACTTCCCCTTCCCAAGGTGAACCATGCTTCCCTCTTAGAGTCCTCTTTGTTAGCTGGCTTCTCTGGAGCTGTAGGTTGTTGTCTAGCTATCTTTTGCTTTACATCTAGTATCCACTTATGAGTGAGTACATGTCATGTTTGTCCTTCTGAGTCTGGGTTACCTCACTCAGAATAGTTCCCTCCATTTTTCCTGCACATTTCATGATGTCATTGCCTGGTGCACAAGCTGGCTTTTTGGAGCCCATTACCTACGTTGGGAGGCATTGCTCAGCCTTGATACAGGGGAGAGGGGCTTGTTCTTGCCACAACTGAATGTATCAGGCTTTGCTGACTCCCCATTGGTCAGAAAGAAGAGGGGTTGAGGGGTGGGTCAGGGTCCAGGAAGGCTGAGAAGAGGAAGCGTGACAAGGGATGACAGCAGGATCCGTGGGTGACAGGGGGATCTGTGGTTGGTACATAAAATGATTAAAAACTTTCTTAAGTTAAAAAAAAAAAAAAAAAAAAGTAGGCCAGACTTACAACAACAACAAAAGACATGACATATCAACAAAGATATCACCACTTGTTCTGTATCACTTAAAGTTTAAAATGTGTTAGAAAGATCATTTCTCACATATGATAATGTAGTAGGAGAAAAAGCACTTTCTTAAAGTCATATTGCAAATGATTTAACATTTAACGTCCTTCCTCTTTCTGACTGGCTTCCATAAACACAGAGGTTTCTGTAGAATATGCTACCAAAATGAACACTAGCTAAAAACTAAAGAATTAACTCTACAGTCACCACTAGAATGAATTATAAATGACCCATATCATATCTGAGTTTATTTGCTTACAATGTAACCCAGATTGATATTTCAAACACAAAATGGAGACAAATTTATATTTCTCTTCTGTAGTAAAATACAGGTTTAAATTTTGGTAATCTTCTACTCGAAATTATATTTGAACCACTATATTTTGAAAGAGCTCAAGGACCATTTATTCTAAGTCCATCCATTCATGGTTGTGTTATAGTTTAAGAATAACAAAATCTGAAATGTTTAGTTTCCCTTTGATGTGAGATACTTGTCCAGATCATGATTGACATATGGGGAAAAATTAGTGCATATCAGATTGTTTTCACTGTAATGGCCACCCATATATTTACAGAATTTTCTTTTCTACTTTGAAGCTTCACACTGACCAAGATAAAGGAGATGGAAATTTAAAATACATTTTGACAGGAGATGGGGCTGGCAATCTGTTCGTTATAGATGAAAATACAGGAGACATTCACGCTGCAAAGAAATTAGACAGAGAAGAAAAATCCCTCTACATTCTTCGTGCCAAGGCTATAGACAGAAAGACTGGGCGGCAAGTGGAGCCGGAATCTGAATTCATCATTAAAATCCATGATATCAATGATAACGAGCCAAAATTCGCAAAAGACTTGTACACAGCCACTGTTCCTGAGATGTCTGGAGTTGGTAGGTATCTACTAAGCCGAGTGTACAACATGTTTGCTCTTTTAAAGTTTTACTAAGAAATGTACGGGCCTGTGATTATATGTGTCCTACTGTCAAAATTAGAGCGGTATCTGGAAACTTATTTTAGTTAAACAACTCCTTTCCAATTATTTTAAATTATTAATATAGCAATGTCTCCTTTTAATGATCATTTACTGAGTGCAGTTCTTTGATTCTGTTGGAATCAACACCTGCTCTCTCATTAAGACTAGCTGTCCTGTGGAATGCATTGCATCCTGAAGAAGAACTGTGTTGGCAGTTCTTACTTAGAACTGAAAAGGAGAACTGTTGTGTTTGACAAACACTTCTACATAACTGTCACGTTTAATCATCAAAACATCCTTGTTTTATCAGTATGATAAATAGAACTTTAAGGTCCATCCTGTTAATTAGGAATTCAAATTTCAGAAGAATTTGACAACTGAATGAAGAGCGAATAACCTGTAGCAGCATGCTAAAAGTCACAGATTTTTGCTGTCTATCTTTGTGTATTTTCTTCAAATTGGCTTTACCTGCCAATTGGAAACAGTCATTTCTCACAGTTCTAGGATTGTCCAAGTTTTAAGCAACAATCTTTAGTATACCAAATTACTACTTTTATGTATGTTAATACATTTAATTCTATCAATGTATAATAATTACAGTCTATAAAAAAGAGCTGAATATTGCCTTAAAATACTGTCAAAGTAATACTGATTAAATATATCCTATGTAAGATATGCCTTTTTCTTTAGTTAACAGTATTATTGAATATTAGTTCTTTCTCTCTCTCTCTGTCTCTCTCTCTCTCTCTATATATATACATATATATATATACACACATATAATATAGTAACATATATCATAATAATGTATGTTTGAGTAAAAAAATATCCCATTAGAAAAAATATATCTTTTATACCTCTTTGCTGACAGTATGTCATGATTACTTTTTAATGATATAGTCTGTCTATATCAGAGGAACCAAGAGTTTATTAAGAAGTTTTATTTTGTGTAACTCTCCTCTTTGAGGAAAATGAGATTCTACCATCTCTCCTAGTCTTCATTCTTATACTGTAAAAGGGATTTATCCAAAAAGACAGGAGTCTTTTGAGTTCACAAGGCCCTTCATAATGTAGGTGTAGATGGGTTTTCTTCAATGTTGTTTAAATCACTTTAGACTGTTAAAATGTTCTGGATTGATCTATATTTCCCTGGCATGAAGCTAATTTATATGTACATGATAACATTTTTATGAACTTGTGTTTTGAAGAAAATACATGTAAAATTATAATCTCTGGATAAATGATGAAATTGAATTGAACTGAATTATGGTTATATTCTGTAACTTTTGTCAAATATTATTTTGATATGTTATTTTGCAAATTATTTTAATCTTATTTATCACTTCATAAATTTTCCATATTTAAAATGTAGTAAACATGATTAAGTTGACAGAAATATTTGATTATTAGAAAATTTGATCAGAATTATTTATATTGTTGTGTACTTTAACCTTTTATAGCATTACTTCTTAATTTTTTAATTATTTTATTTTTTAAGATTATAACATAGTTAAATAATTTTCCACCTCCTGTTCCTTCCTTTAAAACACTCCTATATATCCTTCTTTCATGTTTTCAGATTTATGGTCTCTTTTGTTTTATACACTTTTTACACACACACACACACACACACACACACACATACAGAGAGTCCTAAGTACATTAGTGAAGTGTATTCAGTCTTTATTTCTTCTTAAAAGAAACAGGGTGGGGCCTGGAAAGGATGGCTTCTGGGTAAAGACATGGGCTCCTCTTCCAGAGGGGACAGGTTTATTTCCAAGAATCTACATGGTGTCTTCTCCCTGTCTGTAAGTCCAGTCTCTGATACCTTCTATTTCCCAGGAAAACAGACACATATGTTTTCAGACAAATACGTAGGCAAAACACCAATATGCATAAAAATAAAAATAATTAAAATAAAATAAGAGAATATTTTTCTATCAAATATATTGAATTTTAGTGTAAAACAATTTGTCATTTCCCCTTTTATTGAAAATAGATTATTTTTCATACAATATATATTGATTACTGTTCCTTTTCCTCTTATTCTTGAATATCCCATAATTCCATTATGTTCTTATCATATATCTGCTCAGTTCATGTGTCTTCTTTCTCATATTAAATATAAGCATATGTTTTATCATTATTTATTTAATATAAAACAATATACATACTAAATTAAAATGTTATCTAAGAAAACCTTTGCTAATTCAGTTCTGAATAGTTATGAAATATTAAGTTTCTATATCTGCAAGCATTTAAGCTAATGACTGTTCTGTCATGTTTGAGTTTGAAAGGCATATGTTTTGTAATTCCTAGATACGATCTGACTTATATTCGAAAAGATAATTTCCAGTCCTCCCCACTGTAGGAAGTTTCAAGCTAGCCTTCCTTGACAGTTATTTTGAAATTCACTCAAATTCTGATTCCTTCCTGTGATAATGTAAGCCTTTTTAAAAAGACTCACTGGCTATGGAATAAACAAATCCCCCTATCTAAGTAATCTGTGGGGAAATTCACTTGGAATGTGTGATCTTTACTCAGACTAGCTAGTTCTAATTTCCTTCTTGTCACTTTCTGGCTCTGTGATATATGTCCCAAAGGCATATGTTGTTGGAGCCCGTTTTCAGGTTCCTCATGGCTTTACCCAGCAGGTCCGCATAGAGAGGATGATTAGGACCATGAGCCTGAGTGCAGGTGTCTGAGATGGTCTGCCCTTGCACTTGGCTGTGCTGGGGGGAGTCTTTTGCTCCACCCCTTGGGGTCTCTATAAATACCCTGGGGCAAAGACAGTAGGGGCTGTTGGAATGGGTTCCAGGTCCTCTCGGGGCTATCCTGTATTTTCTGTATATCTCCACAATCTAAATCCTTCTATCTAATATTTCCTGCTGCTCGAACTCAAGAAAACTCTGGGGAACTGTGGGGTTGGTGGGTAAACGCCCGCAATAAGTCCTCCATGTGCCATGAGGAGTAAGTGTTAATACAAATGAACTGCTGACAAGCTGCTCTGCCTCCTCTAATCATCCTATGGAATGTTTATGAAATGGTTCTATACCATGTGCTTGGTGCCATGCCTTCATACTTGAATAGCAACCTGAATTGTCAAGCCCATTGAATATTTATACTTCAAAGGAAAAAAAAAAAGCACAACTATGTCTAACATATGAAGACTTTAATATTCCCACATCTAATCAAAAGACTTTTTGTTTAAACTGCACTGTATAAAACTATCATACTCCCTTCTGATTCCCTCAGAACACAAATGCTTAGGGAAAAGAGAATTAGTCTCTTTGATTAATTATTAATTATTGTGGAGGAGCATAGCAGAGAAGAGGTGATGCGCTTTCCTGGTGGAAAGTTCTGCACAGGCATGTGTCATTTTGATCCCTTAATCCACAGGTTTAACCAAACCTAAATGAGCTTGGTCTGTTTCCCTTGGTCCCTTAAAGAAGGCCAAAGGAAATAAATCAAATATCCTCCAAAAATTAAGTCAAATATCCTCCAAAAAATATTAATATATGTGAAAATTAGATAGGAGATTGTCATTAGCTTTACAATTTAAAGGCTTAAATTATTTTCATTTTAGTAGAAAATAAAATTGGTAATAAAATAAATATGAAATTCATAAATTAACTTTTGAGAAAGTTTTGTAGTCCATTACTTACTATTTATGGATTTACAAGTCACAGTAAATATCTGATACTACATGCAGTAAATATCCCTACAGTAACAATCTGCTACAAAGAAAAATTATAGTTCAGCTCCTTTTTCTTCATTACTGATTTCTGTGTTTAGTTCTGATTTTTGAACTCACACTTTCTGACCTACTAAGGCTACATTTGGCAATATAACTCATTTGTTTCTTTGTTAGCTTCTTCATAACAAGAACTTTTTATGTTTTGTTACGTTATAATCACAGATCACTAAGATAAAAAAATAATAGGAGGTTGAATTTGTGCTTTGTGCCTTGTTATTTAGCAATAAATATGCCATTTGAAAAGTTGATGTTTATGGCATTTAGTGAGAACTTTCCTCATCACAATATTCCCATTAATCAATTTTTCAATTCCTTAAAATTTATTAATCTTTGTGATAAAAATATGTCATATCTTTGCATGTCTTGGATAGTGAAGAGTAAATCCAGGAATTCTTTTCACTTAAGAAAATAATTAGTGAGAAAATGGCTTTTGAAATAATATAAAATTTAATTGATGTGCCTCTGCTTGGGGTGGGGCTGGGTGCAGGTACCTCTGTTATACAAGTGACTGCCACGGATGCAGACGATGCCAACTATGGGAACAGTGCCAAAGTCGTCTACAGCATACTTCAAGGGCAGCCATATTTTTCAGTGGATCCAGAATCAGGTAAATACAGTCAAGTCTAGGTCTATTTCATCTTAAATAATATAGACTAATATGTTTTATATTTTAAAACCTATTCAGACAGTTTTGTAGAGCTGCTTCTTACATTTATTTTATGAAAATGAAAGAAAACATCCTTTTATTAACACAACCTATTTAATTGCTTAGCTCTTTTATCTATTATTTATTGGGTTTAAATTTATGAGACTATGAAATTTCACAGAGATTACTATAATTTGCAGAATAAGGAAATATTTGAAATTTAAGGAAACTAATGATTATAAAGATTAAGCAAAGTCAACTAATCAAAATAGAAAATGCACAAAATATGATGTTTTACATTTTTATTAAATTAAATTTATTGAGGACATTCTCATTTTCCCATCTATCTTTGGTAAAATGGATCTTGAAAAGTATAGCTTGGTTTCAAAAGTCAATGTTTTAATTTTTCACTTTTTTTAAAGGCATAATAAAAACTGCATTACCAGACATGAGCAGAGAAAACAGAGAGCAATATCAGGTGGTTATTCAGGCCAAGGACATGGGCGGCCAGATGGGAGGTCTTTCTGGAACAACCACAGTGAACATCACCCTCACGGATGTCAACAACAACCCTCCTCGGTTTCCGCAGAGTAAGGCAGGCTGTACGGACAGCGTACTGGGAATATTGTCATTGCACCACGACAACAGAACTTAGTGTCTGCATTTCTAGTTCCTTTGTGGGGGCGGCGGGGGGGGGCAAATCAATGCACCACTCCTAAAAGAGAAAAATTAAAACCTCCTGAAATTAAAAATTGATAATATATACCTATCCCCAAAGAAGGATGGAAGAAAACAAAACAGAACAGAAACAAGGCTCTTTTGTACTCCATGTTTTCTAGCTTTTGATGAGCGAGACAGCTTTGAAGGCTGATGTCCTCACAGTGACTATTGCTATCCCACCCTTCTATCCACCCTGGGCAGGAATGTGGGCGCAAGAGTCTGTCTGTTTACATTTAAAGTGTACACTGTTCACAACTCTCAGCTAATTTATAAACAAGTATTATAAGCCGCTATTTAATGAATTTTAAAACACAGATTGGATGTTCTATCATCTCTAAAAACAGGATCTATATTTAAAGCAATATATGTGGGTAAAATTGGCAGCATTTTAATATTCTTTTGGTTTACTTAAAAAAGTCATGAACACTTGGTTATGTAAATATCTTACTAATATTGAGATCATCTAGTATGTAACAACATGTTAAATTTTAGAGTTATTTAATTTAATGAAACTTGAAGATCAGTAAATTCCCTTCAGGTTCTCACCTAAACTTTCCATTCAGATTTTTAAAATGTAAACTAATTGTATAATTGGATGAATTACCACACTGTGGTTCTGTCATCTGTTAGGATGCTAGCAGAAGGCCTGGATCGACTCTAATAATGAGAAATGCTGAGTTCTGGACCATGAACTGGACGGACTGCAGACATAATGGCAAAGTAGCATGAATTCTTCACAAAATAATTTTGTGAATTAAATGTTATTACAGTTTTTCTGGTTTTCCTGACTAGGACTTGACTTTAAAGTTTAGAGCATTGAATATAGAATTCCACAGTGAGACTTCATACCTCCCAATCCTAACCACAAAATCACTGGAAAGATCAGACTTTGAAGTCAGAGAATCTAAACTGTATTCTCTTTTCACTGCTCAGCAAGATAGTTTCCTTTTGTCTGTCCACTGAAAATCATTTACTCATGTTGATTTATTGATAGGACTAAGTAGGTTACCATAAAGAACTTTTGAGATTACAAAATGCCAAGCACTCATGTTTACATACATTTCTTTATTTTTTTTCAAATTTCATATTTTATATTTATAGGCAGCTTGTAAATAAGAACAAAATGTGATATATAGCTGGATCTGTAAACACTAAACATGGAAAATATGCTATTTAAAGACATTAAATTTAAATATATAACTAGAAACAATCATAATAAATACATTGCTGCTCAGAAATTACTGGGAAATATGGACTATTTGAAAAATTGCACATTCATTTTTTTTTAATTCTGAGTGCATAAAATGTGTAGTGACAATATTTAAAGTCATAATCAAGTAACAATTAGTTTTCATGGTATTTAGGTCAGAAGTTCTAGATTATTAAATCAGGTTTCTGTGTTCTTCAAGTAACACTGAGCATTCCTTTAATCTGTCTGGAAATTATATTTCTCATGAATAAACTGAGGAAGTTAAACATGTAGACATCATTTTTATACTCCACAAATCTATAACTTTTGACAGCATACAATTTAATATGATGAAAATGTCTCTCAATTTAAATCACTTTACTCAGAGGGAAATAGAAAATTTGTGTCATCTGAAGTTGAAAGTCAAGGCAGCTACAATTTAATTTACAGGTACTTATCAATTTAATTCTCTGGAGTCTGCACCCCTTGGAACTCATCTTGGAAGGATAAAAGCCAATGACCCTGACACTGGGGAGAATGCCGAGCTGGAATACAGCATTTCTGAAGGAGAAGGATCAGACATGTTTGATGTGATCACTGACAAAGATACACAGGAGGGGATTATCACTGTCAAACAGGTTTCTCTTGGCTGTCTTTCTATTCTTACTAAGTGCTCTTCAGTTTATTTTTGCTTTTCAGTGCAGAGAATAACAACTATGGATCTACCTTTCATCATCTTTTATGTGTTGTCCATCATTCACAGAAAGTAGGAAAACTGATTTCACTTCAAATAAGGGGTCCATCATTCCTGATAGTTATGTTGCTACTCATGAGCAAATAGTTGTGTTGGTAGGAGATGAGAATCAGACTCAGAGTAAACTCAAGAGTACTTGCTTTGTATTTCTCTATGGGATGAGCAATAGGCAGGTCCATCACTGATATGTCATAAATTTTGTATCTTTTGTAGTAAGTGTGATGGTCTATGTAAAGAAAGTGAAACAAGAAAAAGAACTAAGAGCTAGAATTCATCTTGAAGCCTTCTACCTGATGATTAGCACTCAAAGTATCAGAGAGTGCTATGTAAGATATTCTTATTTAAATGTATTTATTGACTTTTAACAGAATCTTTGAAAATGATCTGAAACCATGTATAGACTAATAGAGCCAATATTCATTACTTTTACTTTTCACTTCTTTCCTTTATATATTTCTTTCCACAAATACTCAAGTTGATGAAATGTAACTTTATTCTAGATTTGTATTTCAGTCAATCTTCTGATTTTGAATGATATTTAACTTTTTATAATGCTATTATTTAATCAGTATTTATTTGGATAATACTTTATTAACTGTGCCTAGGAAATTTGAAGTGAATTACCTAATGGGCATTAATCTTATTGTACGTTCCATTTTAGTTATATTGTATAAATAAAAAGCAAATAAGCCATTTCATTGGCTAAAATTATTAAGCAATAATTGGCGTAGTTACTTAGCCATAGTCAACATTAAGATTTTAAAGAGTTATTAAAAATTCATATAGTATGATTGCTATGTCTTCCAAAATATCCTAACACTTTTTACTTTATGAAACTCAGAATTTAGATTTTGAAAAGAAAATGTTATATACATTAAGAGTGGACGCAAGTAATACCCACCCAGATCCTCGATTCTTACACCTTGGGCCTTTCAAAGACTCAGCCATGGTTAAGATATCTGTGGAAGATGTAGATGAGCCTCCTGTGTTCAGTAAGCTTTCCTACTTGATGGAAGTGGATGAAGATGTGAAGGAGGGAAGCATTGTTGGACAAGTCACTGCATATGACCCAGACTCTATGAACAACATAATAAAGTAAGTACTTGAAAAACATGTGTTTGTTTAAACATGCAATCCATTTCAAGACTTACTTGAACTGTATAGTCACGTGTGGAGATTCACAGCAATAAATACATCCCAGAGGTCCATTCTCACTTCTGTTCTCTTCTGATTGCTCCAGGCATGGGAAACCACTTGAATCTTACAGGCCCACAAGGTAGAGGCCATTATAATACTTAACCAAGAGTGATAATACTGAGTCTCTGAGCATTTGAATAATTATATCATGGCAGAAAAAACTAGTTTCTAAAAACATAGACAGGATGTCAATTTCAGACTTGGCCACAGATTTTAATCTTTTAATTGTTAATGTGATAAGCCCATTGCCTCGCTACATTAAATCAAATAAATGTATATATTTAAATTATGTAATAAAGAGAATTAAAAATACAATGTTTTTAATAAATAGCTTAATATCAAACAATCCATAATAAATATATATAAAATAAATATCTAGAAATAAATACCTGGAATTGTAAACTTATAATACCTTCTTTATAGATATTTATAGAACTACACTCTGTTAAAATAGACAATAAAACTACTGCATATCAAAATTTTGATGGACAACTTTATTAACTATGTTCACATATCCACAGAAGGTCTTCTTAAAAAAGATAATATGTAAAACAACAGCAAAGGTAAAAGTATTAGCAGTTAGTAAGTACAATATTTTCCAAGTTTGATTAGTAGATTCACTGCTTAAGAAGCAGTATTTCTGAAATTTAAACAATTCTTATAAACTATCCATTAAGAAATAAATAAATAAATAGATTTGTTTCTGTCTCTATAAGCTCAGATATGCCTTTCTTATTTGATTCTGAAGCCCTTATTCTCCTGGTGTTCCTCTGCTTTTCCATCCCCTTGACTCATCCATTCTTCCTATCTCCTCTTCCATGGGTCTCCCTGAGCTCTGAGGGAAGGATTTGATGGAAGCATGCCATTTAGACTCTCTCTTTCTCTCTCTCTCATTCTCTCTCTCTCTCTCTCTCTCTCTCTCTCTCTCTCTCTCTCTCTCTCTCTCTCTCTCTCTCTCTGTGTGTGTGTGTGTGTGTGTAATGTTCTGGGTCTCTTCTTCTTTCTTGATCTGCTGCTAAAAGAGCATCTAACAATGCATTGCTCTATGAGTATAGTATAATATCAATGGAGGTCATTTTATTGATACTATTTTTTTTAGATGGGTAGTGTTTGGTTTTACCCTAGGTTTCTGGGCTATTTAGTCTCTAGTTAGTTACCCTACAAGTGTCAGTTATGGGTTCCACCTCAAAGAGTGGGCCTTTAGTAAAAACAGACTTTGTTTGCCTACTTCCACAAGCCCTGTTCCCCCATCCCTAGCATGTTTTGCAGACAAGATGGATTGTAGGTCAGAGGTTTTGTGACCGTGTTGGTGTTTGAATTTCTCTTGTGGTAGCATACAGAGTAGCTTCTCCCACCAAAGACACTAGAACATAAGAGTGAAGGCTCCATGTAAACACCAGCTCTACTTCACCATGTACAGTGAGGTGTGTGAGTATTGTTCTCAGCAGAGAGGCCCCACTATAGTTTACAGAGAGCAATCCACTGTCTTTGCAATGGCCTGGATTGTTTGGGGATTTCCATGGGACTCCCTTTTCCGACAATTTAATTGAACGAAACCTAGTCCCACCACAGGAAACCTTGTTTGCTAACAATGAATGGCCCGTTGAGACTCTGTGTCACCCAATATTAGCAAACATTATAGGATCACCTTTATCTAGCTTAGAAAGTTTCCAGTATACTATGCTCCGTAGCATCCCTCTAATGTCCTTCAATTCCAGACATCTCTCCCTCTACATCTACCCTTCAACATCTGATTCTCCTTCTCCTATCCCCATCCACTCCAAGTCCTCCCTGGAAATTTATTCTATTTTACCCTCCTGGAGAAATCATTGTGTTGCCCCTTGACCTTTCCTTTACACCAAACCTCTCTGGGTTTATGGATTGTACCTTAGTTGTCATTTAGTTAACAGCTAACATACACTTATAAATGAACACATACCATATTTCTTTTTGGGTTATCTTATTCAGGATGATTTTTTTCTAGTTCTAGTCATTTGTCTGCAAATTTCATGATATCATTTTTTTTTTTTTTTTCGAGACAGGGTTTCTCTGTGTAGCTTTGCGCCTTTCCTGGAACTCGCTTTGGAGACCAGGCTGGCCTCGAACTCACAGAGATCTGCCTGGCTCTGCCTCCCGAGTGCTGGGATTAAAGGCGTGCGCCACCACCGCCCAGCTCATTTTTTTTTTTTTAAAGTTAAGTAATACTCCATTGTGTAAATATACCACATTTTCTTTATCTGTTCTTTTGTTGAGCAGCAAGTACAGGACATACACTGGATGGACAAGGACCTCTGCCTATATGAAACTTTTAGATTAGCATTTTTATGAGATTCCTGAGTGGGATAACAAGTGCATCCCTGATTCTTGTGTCTGCTTTTGTGACTTGAAAAGAGTCAACTTATTGGGCTTCTGTGTCCAACTTCGATATGATGGTTTACTTATTGTATTTTTTTTTCATATTTGGTTATCATCTCTTGGAAGCTTGTTATTTTCTAATGAGAGACAGAAAGGGAGTAGATCTGGAGGGGAGATGTGGTGGGAGGAACTGGGAGGAAAAGAGGGGGAGCAGACTACACTTGGAAGGCAATATATGAGAAAAGAACATATATTTATTTTTTAATTTATTTTTCTCTCATATATTACATCCTGACTGCAATTTTCCCTCACTCCTCCTCTACCAGCACACCCCTCTAACCCCCCTCCCTGAATCTTCTCCTCTTCCATTTCCCTTCAGAAAAGGGCAAGCCTACCAGGGATGTCAACCAGACATATCATATCAAGTTGCAATAAGACTACACTTTCCCTCATATTAAGACTGGAAAAGGCAACCTGGTAAGAGAAAAGGGTCCCAAAAGCTAGCAAAGGAGTTGGAGACAGTCTTTGCTCCCACTATTATAAGTCCCACAAGAAGACCAAGCTATACAACCACATGCTGAGGGCCTAAGTCATTACCATGTGGGCTGATTGTCAACCCAGTCTCTATAGGCCGCTATGAGCCCAGTTTAGTTGATTGTATGGTTTTTCTTATGGTGTTCTTCACTCCTTGGGTTCCTATAATTCATAGATAAAAAATAGATACAAATAGATCTAGTCTCAATAAATGAAGAAAAATATGGAGAAAAAGAATTTGTATGAATTAGAACTACTATTTAAAAATAGTGTTACTTATTCCATTAATGTATCTGCATGATAATCAGTAGAAAAATTTATCAGCTACAGATACTTGGTTAAAAATTAAATGTTATCAACTTTTCCTTATGATTCAAATCCCCAATGTTTTTACTCCTATAGAATTGGCTTCAAATATTTCTGAAACTTTTTGACATTTTGAAGATGGAATCTGCATTTTTCTCAGCTGCTTAAACAATTAAAATCATATAATTTTAAGCTACTTCAAATATTAGTGTCAATTCCAACTTATAATTAATTTAATTGTCAGTAGATTCTGAACATCAAAGCAGTGATAAAATATCAGCATATAAATACCCATAGCCAATTTCATTTTTTTTTTTTTTTTGAGAGAAAGAGTGGGAGGGGAATTTGAGAGGCTTACAGGCTGTGGATCAGCTAAGCCAACGATGACTGCCTATTAATGGAAGGTCCAAGAATCCAATAATTATTCAGTCCACAAGGGTGGATGTCTCAGCTGTTCTTCAGCACACATGGGAATCCTGAAGAATTAGGACTTAATGCTACTGAATGAATCAACTTTCCAGTGAAGAGGGAGGGAAATCAGACAAATAACTAAAGCTTCCTTTTCCCACCTTCTTTATATAGGCAACCTCCAGAAAGTGTGGCTCAAATTAAAGGTGAATCTTCTCATTTCAAATAATTTAATTAAGAAAAATCCCTCACAGGTGAACCCAACCACTTGCATTTTAGTTAATTTCAGATACAATCAATACTAGCCATCACAATCCAACTCTTGTCTATGTGACACAAATCGTACCTCCTTATTTCATGCTTAATTTCCAAGTGAAAAATAACAACCAGGTTTAATTTAATCTAATATGGTATAACTATCCCACATACAACTTCAAAAGCAATATATATTTAACAATGTCATAATTATGTTTAACATCATATAACTACTCCTTGTACAACCACAAATGCATTATAAATTTTATAATAGGTGGTAATGTTTCTTCGAGACATTCTTTTATTATCTCAGTCTTAAATATGATAACCACTGATATTTCTCTTCATTGGTGCTACATTACACAATACAAAACATCGTTAAAAATCTGCATAAATACATTCTCAATAAAATATGACAGAAATAGTAATGTCAATTATAATCCCTTTTTCTATAACTGGTCATGGGGCCTTAGCTTATAATTATTACTACCTTCCTCTACTACCCATTCTGTATTTGCTTTATTCTCAACAAATACCTCAGCAGGTCTTGTTTCTACTCTTGGACAAGAGACCCATACCTCTATTGCTGAAAGATCTGTGCCCTTTGTCATCTTGACTGGATTAAATTCTTGTAGCTTCCCATTGACTTCAGTCACAAAGCATGGTAGCACCAAGAGGTGCTCTAAATGATCTCCTGCAATCCAGGTACAATCTTTTTTACCTCCATTGTGGAGAAAGAATCCAGTTTCCCCTTGGTTATATGGATCAAACACCCTCCTAACCCTGTAATTTATGTCTTAGCCTGCTGGTTTAACAACATCAGAAGCCCAAAGTGGCTAGGGGGAATTCTGTGCTTCCGGTTCAGTGGAATGGTAGAAGTGCTTCTCCTCATACCTTGACATAAAATTCTCTATACCAGTAAAACTTAAGGTCACAATAACAGGAAGCAAAACAGTTTTAGAATGGGTAATTTGGGGCATGAGTGGAAGTCTTCTCTTATCCACACATTGATTTCTGGACCCATGACTCCTGCCTATGGGGGGAAAACACATACCATATATTGAACATTGATTCAAAGAATATACCACCCTTTGGAGAACACTGCCTCAGTTCCCCAGACTGCTTCCACTTAATTGGCATTGTAATTGTCTTCAAAAGGCCATCCTACCTTTCTATTAGCCTGGTTCAAGATGGTATGAAACATGATAATACCAGTGGATTCCACAATTGTGGGACCACTGAGCGGAGATGCTAGATTTAATATAGAAGCTTGCACAGTTTTTTTTTTAAAAGGTCTCAAAACTTTCTTTGAATGGTTGGATGAAATATTAAAAAACGGCCCACAGAAAATGAGTTGGAGATGCCTGATAGTCCTTGGCTTAGAATTAATGAAGAGAGGTTAAGGCTCAGAAAAAATTGCAATTCTAAAGTAAATCCAAGGTAAAGCCTAATCCTCCAATATGGGAAGGCCCAGAAGACATGCCCTTAGCTAACCATATAAAACACAAAATGATGAGAGGACCACAAGCACATTTGATATCTTTGTTGTCAGGTATTTCCTTGTTCCAGACCTTAGGGTCAAAGATATTGCTGCTCAGTTGGATGCATTAAACTCAATTGGGTGCTATGCATCATGGGTCAGGTAGGTGTACTAAATTGCCAAGGGACAGGTGGTCATAGTTATTGTAATGTAAATCATAGGTAAAGCAATGTTCACCACAGGTAAAGTGATCTTGATGGAGTCATGACTCATATGGCTCTTTGGTACTAGATAACCAATCAAGGTGCTTCCAGGCATGAAGATAAAAGGCACACTGCATTTTTATTTGATCTATGTAAGCAGAAACATTCTCAAACAAATTAAAGAAAGGCTACATTGGTTCTTGGCAAAAGGGAAATTCAATCCTGTGTACTACTTTTCAGAATGGAGCCAAATTGCAGAACTGAAATTCCTTGAATGAAGGGATGGCCAGGTTCTCCTGAGAAAGGATCTAGATAAAATAGCTGGAGTTTTACTATTAGCCTTTCTCCAGTCCTTCCCCAGAGAGACCTATGACCTTTCACAAGGATAATTGTACACTGGGGAAAAGGAAATCGTAGGATTTTCTGGGTTTTTTTTTTTTTTTGGAGGTTGTGTATGTGGTGTGTGTGTGTGTGTGTGTGTGTGTGTGTAGGATACTGAATTTGAAGTGAATCTGATTCCTGGAGACCCATTTAAAATAGGGGCTTTAAGAGTTAATGTAATTAATGGAGTTTTGTATGGCATCTGATTCATAGTAGATGCAATGGGTATCTAAACAAATACTGTGGTTATCTCCCCAGTCCTGAAATGTATAAATATACTTAGAAGTCGGCAGAATTCCCATATTGGCTCCTGTCGTGTGACCTGAGGGATATTCTATTTGGAAAGGCTAAATGAACGCCTTTTGAATTACCCTGCCAGAAAAGAAAAAAGTGAATCAAAAACAACCATGTTCCTGGAGGTACAGCAGAAATCAGTGTGCCCATCAAGGACTTGGAAGAGGCAGGGTGGTGGTTTCCACTACATCCCCTTTTCACTCTCCTGCCTGGCCAAGGCAGCAGGCAGATTGATCATGAATAATGACAACTACCTATAAAAATATCAATCAAGTACTGACTTCAATACTTGTAGGTGCTGTAACAGAAGTGGCGTTGTAACTTGAGCAGATTAACACATCTTCTGGTATATGATATATAGCTATTGATTTAGCAAATGCTTTTTCTCTGCTTCTGGCCATAAAGACCACCAGAAGCAATTTTCTTTCAGTTGGTAAGGCCAGCAATATGCCTTTATAGTTTTACCCCAAGGATACATTAACTATCTTACCGTGTCTCATAACTTAGTTTGACACAATCTTGATAATATGTCCCTTTCATAAAATATCACAATGACCCACTATATTGATGAGATAATGCTGGCTGACCAAGTGAACAGGAAAGAGCGACACTTTGAAGTTGGTAACACATATGCATATCAGAGTATGGATAATTAATCTAACCAAATGTAAAAGTATTTTTTCTTTCTTTCTTTTTAATAGATTCTTGTCTTCTACCATGCATTCTGGCCACATTTTTCTATCCTTCTCTTTCTCCTAGCTCCACCCCCATACCTTCCCTCTTTCCTAGATCCACTCCCCCTCCATTTCCTCTTCATAAAGAGGAGGCCTACAATAGACTACAGCCAGACAGGATAAAACAAGATACAATAAGACAAGACAAAAGCCCTTATATTGATACTGGGCAAGGCAATCCAATGGGGAAAGTGTCATTAAATCAGGCAAAAGAGTCAGAGATACACCCAATCTCACTGTTGAGAGTTCCACAAGAACACCAAGCTATCAACCGTAACATATACTCAGAGGACCTGATACAGTCTCAAATAGGTCCTGTGTTTGCCATGCATGTACCTATAGCCTCATGAAATATGACCCATGATGGTTCTGTATGTTATGTAGGCACCACCCAAAAGTGAACAACTATAGTCTTTTTCTGAAACAACTCTGACAGACACTGGCAAAAGGGAATCTGCACAGTGGGCAGACCTTCTGGGAGTATACATGGTCATATGTTTTGTTTGGATGAAGAAATGGCAAGAAATGTGTGATTGTTCACTGATTCATGGACTATAGCCAAAGGATTGCCTGGATGATCAGGGAATTTGAAAATGCTTGATTGTAAGTTAATTTGAAAGACATCTGGGAAAGAAATATATGGATAGATCTCTCCAAATGGGTGAAAAATGTGAAGATACTTGTGTCTATGTAAATGTTCATCAAAAGGTGACTTCAGCAGAGGAGGGGACCAATAACAAATTAGTTGAGATTACCTGTTTCTCAAAAGTCAGCATCTATATGATCTACTTTACAGTCTTGTGACCTACAAATATGCCTATATAAATGCACACACACACACACACACACACACACACCACATTCTATTTATATCTCACATAAGAAAGAACACATGAAGTGTTTGTCATTTTAAGTCTGGAATATTTTGCTCAACAAAATGCCTTTTAGTTGAATCAATTTTTGTGCAAATGTCATGAGCAGCAAAAAACTTAGTAGCAGCATAAAATTCCATGTTTTATGTGTACCACATCTTCACTACCCATTTATCTGCTTATGGTCATCTACAGTAGTGTCATATTCTGTCTATTATTAGTAGTGCAGATATAAGCATGAGTTTGAAAGTATCTCTGTCTATGTTGATTAAGAATACTTTGAGTATACACCCAGGAATAATGGGTCATATGATAGTTCTGTTTTACTTGGTTCTTTATACAGATTTTTATAATCTTTATAAGGATTTTTCATTACATTTAATGACACATATGGATGTGTCTATGTTTGTGTATGCACTCATGTTTTATATGCCCTGTGAAGTCAGAAGATCCCTTAGAGCTAGAATAATAAGCATTTATAAGCCCTTTAACTTTGGTCCTATGAAAGAAATCTGGGTCCTCTGCAAAAGTTGTATGCACTCTTAGCTGATGAGCCATTTCTCCAGTGCCTATTTAAATTTTATCTTTAGGAACCTCCGTATTGACTTCTATAAATGTTGTACTGGCCATTTTCCCACCGGCAATGTGATAGGGACTGTATTTTCCCACACCATCAGCATTTGCTGTGATTTTTTCTTCTATTTTTGATTAGTTGTTATTATCAGTTATGTAAGTTATTGACCAGTTTTAGATTAATTGGAATGAAAAGGAAAACTTCTGTCTTTGAGAAATGTATGACACAGTACCTATCACAGATTATTTTACTGTGAAAATATGTATTACCTAAATATACAGTCTATACACCTGTATGCTTTAAAGCAAAACTTCTTATATAACACGAAGAGCTAATTTCACTGTGATCAATATAAATGTGCTTATAGCATCATGTACAAAACAGTGAAATGTTTAGAAAAATATGTATATGTACACATATATGCAACAACAATTAATGGAAAAGAAGCCATGAATTGGAAATAGAACTAGTAGGAATATGTGGGAAGTTTTGAAGGGATGAAAGAACTTTTCTCCCTTCACATGGTGCGATTGTATTATAATATCAAAGAGCAAAGAAAGAAACAATAAAAAATGATGATCTTTATTTTATTCAAGTGATTATATGTCTTGGGACATCGCTCTATTGAGTGGAAATTTTTTGAAAACTAAAAATAAACTTAAAGCTGCTTTATTTTTTAAAATGTATATATATATATATATATATATATATATATATATCCATTTTTGTTTTGACCTGAACTCATAAGTGTAAATATATGTGTGCGTATATATACATGAAACCTGATAGGGGTATTTACAAAGTCAGAAATAAGAAGATTAAGAAGTTGAATGCATGATAGCTCCTGCAGAGTTATGTGGTTTTATTTTCAGGACCCACATGGCAGCTCACAACCATCCATAATCTCCATTTTGGGGATCTGATACCCCATTCTGTCCTCAGTAGGCACCACACACACACACATGGTGCAGAGATATACATGCTAACAAAACATATATACATAAAATATAAAATATTTAAAAAGTGTTCTGTACATTTTCCCTTTTCTTCAGTTTTTAGCATGCCATTTTCATTCAACTTATCAGTATCCACTGTTTTTAAGGTAGGTGTTCTCATAATGGTGTCTTCAAACACTTAAGATCTTTTCCCTCTGGATAGCTTTTGTCAACTTCTGAAACTAAAAGTCAATTTTTGTGATGTCCTTCTTCTTACCTTTTATTGTGCCCACTGTTTATGGTACAGATCTTATACTTATTATGTATAATGAAGGATAATACAACTTTTAAAAGATTATTCTCCATTAGAATGTTATGAATCATCTTATTGTTGGCCCTTTGAACTTTACTAATTTTGAATAAGATCACATCCGAAAATTACCATGTGTCCTTATTTATCTACTGCATTTCCATGCTGGAATTTTGCAAAATGCCACAAGAGGTACTGATTGCTCTTCTAGGTCCCCCAAACTGTGTGTTTATTCAAATCAGAAATCTCATTGCACTCTTTTATTTCAAAATTCCTTTTGGAAGAAACTTCTGCACCTTGTCAATGAGTTATGTACACCCAACAAAATTCATGTTCTGTTAGTTGCATTGCTGTGATTTCATGACATTTCAGTCAATTAAAATATTTTGTCTCGCCGGGCGGTGGTGGCGCACGCCTTTAATCCCAGCACTCGGGAGGCAGAGCCAGGCGGATCTCTGTGAGTTCGAGGCCAACCTGGGCTACCAAGTGAGCTCCAGGAAAGGTGCAAAGCTACGCAGAGAAACCCTGTCTCGAAAAACAAAACAAAACAAAACAAAAAATTTGTCTCTTTTCCCATACAATAAATTAATGTTATTGTACTCTTGCTCTGAACCAGAAGTTGTTTAAAATGATTTTTTCTGTGTACAGTCTCAGTTTATAATATGTTAAAATTACATAATTATAATATGTAGTGATGGTTATAACTATGTTAGTTATAGTAATTGTTATGACATAGAATAACAAAATAAAATACATATTTTTATGTTATTTGTGTGGCTCATGTGTTTTTGTTCACATCTGTGAACATGTATACAAGGTGCCCACAAAGGCCAGAAGAAGTTGTTGGATGCCCTGGATTTGGGATTATTGACACTGTGAGGCACTATGTGGGTACTAGAAAATGAACCTCAGTCCTCTGAAAGATAGATAGCCAGGGCTCTTAACTTCTGAGCCATCTTTCTAGACCCAGAAAAATTTTTATTTCTGTTAGTATTTAACAGCTTCCTTGAAGTATAACTGACCTACTATAAAGTGGACAAATTTAAAAAAAAATATGAATTGTTAAATATTATCATATTTTGAGAAGTGAAAACATCGCCACAGTCATGATCATCTTTTTATCCTAAAAATTTTGTTCTTTTTTTATCAGATATTATTAGGCATTGTTTTATCATTACATATGTGTGTTTGTGTGTGTGTATGTATGTATGTTCCCATATATCTGCATCATATTCACATACAGTTTCATGTTCCCCATCTTTCTTTTGTAAACCAGAAGTCCAATTAGTGTTGTTCATATGTATGAGCATTGTTTAGACCCACGCCCACTAGAACATCCTACCAGGGACCACACACTTAAACACAGATGACTCTGCCTCCTTCAGAAGTCATCAAAATCTGATGCCTCTGGAACTTCATCTCCAGTTCATACAAATATGTCAACTGGGTTGATCTTCTGCATACCCTGCATAGACAACCACAGCGGCTGTGAGTTCATGTGTGCTATGACCTGGTCATGTCCAAAAGACAGTTGTGTATCAGTGTTTGTTCTTATAATCTTATAATCACCCTTTCTTCCTTGATATTCTCTGAGCCACTGGGAGAGGGAAGGTGATGCTGCATTCAGGACTGAATCCCATTCAGCTGTCACTTACTTTCTGCACTTTGGTCAGGAGGATGTCTATAACCACTGTTGTGTGACCAGCAGTATGAAATGGCCACTGTCATTCCAAAAAGAGGCTTAATGTTTCTTTTTTAGCGCCTCTTTTTCACCTTTCTCTGAGTATAGACAAATACTTAAGCAAAATTTTGCTTGCCTCTTATTAATACATGTAAATTACAACTTTTTCTTGAAAAATATATACCTACTATGCATCTGTATACATTCATCTGTATAAAATGAATTCATTTTATGATGAGCTTGAGAACTGTTTCTCTTGGGGAGATATAGTAATGTTAGGAAAGATCTCTACCACAGACAACTGAGTGGTATTCCCACATAAAAATATCACAAGTTGCATATTTATTCATTTTTATTGGCATCTTTAAATGTTTTATTTCTTAAACATTAACATATATTTATACTTACCTGCATTCACAAGCAAAATTTCTTGGTTTGAACATTGTTTGAATTGGCTATTAACAATTAGAAAAGTACAATAAGTTGAATCCTCCCATCTACCTGAGAGAAGCTGGAAAAATTATGCTTGGTTATATTCTTATTTTCTGTATTATAAAAATTTGCTTTGATCAGAGGTTCTAAAAGTGTAGGTCATGTACCTTTTGTGATTTTGGACCATTCTTTCCCAGGGTCTCCTAAGGCCACCCAAACACATATCTTAATGGTAGCAAAATTTCAATTATGAAGTAACAATGAAAATATTTTATAGTTTGTTGTCACCACAATATGAAGAACTGTATTAAAGGATTGCAGCATTAGGAAGGTTGAGAAACACTGCTTTGGAGGAAATAATATTTATAGTAAACTAAAAAATATGTGATTTTCCACCTAATCATTATAGCTGTAATTTTTACTTCTCTATTAAATGCTAGTTTTCAATAAAATAATGTAGATTTCTGCTACATTCTAAACAATTAATTCATTATTAATACATTTATATTGTTAATCATGATTTGCAATCTCTAAATGTGTTCATAATTTTTTCTGTATTACAATGCACCATAATATGTTTAATACATTATTCATGAACCTTCATAATTTTTGAATATTTGCATATGTCTTTCCTAAATATGGTAACATCCTGAGGATACAATTTGAAAGGGATATTTTTGGTTTAAAAGATTGACAGTATAGTAAGAGTTCACCTTTCTTCACTGTATAGAATGATGCCAGACATAATTTTAAGTTTCCAGTTCTTCTCCAAATTCAGGTTTGGGATTAGGAGATGAGACGTAATTTCACCGAAATTTTCAAGAATTATGATGTTCTATCCATTATATCACCAAACCTGCGAACATATAAAGCTGTACCTGGAAATACAATGAAAAGGCAGCAAAATCTATTACAATGCAAAATAGAATGAGACCATCTTTAGATATGCAATGATAGTGGGAAGATAAATCAGCAATAAATAAACAAGGATTAAAGAAGTATGTTCTAAAGAAGTATCCCCCAAAAGAGAAAGGATAAAATCAGCATGACAAACACATTCTAAAGGAAAACTTGGCGAACTGCTTTTCATCGACCACACAGAAAATCTGTTTATCAAAACTATTAGCTTGGACAGTCACCCAAGGCAGCCAGCTGTTTCTGACATTTCTCACATTTTTTGGAAGTCACTTGCTTGCATTTGCTGCTTACTTAGGCAATATTATTTCCTTCTTGGGTCTCTGAGGGAGTTGAAGACCAGATAATTATAGTTATAGTTTTCCTTGTTAACAAATTTAGAAAAGAAATTCACTAAAGATGTGTAAAGTGTATAAGTTTGAAAGACATCAAAGATAGCTTGGGGTTGGTAATACAAGTTAGGATATAAAGTGAATTAGGTTTAAAAAAAAAAAGAAAACTATTAGCTTAAATACAAATGCCACCTTCCATATGAAATTGCTGCCACAGTTCACAGCTGTTGCCACCTCTGTTACTATGGATCTCTCAAATTATAAGGTTGCTTATAATTTTTTTGCATTTTGAAAGAACATCTTGCCTCACTTCACACCTATTTTATGTTCAACATTTTTAAAGTTCAAAGATTTTTTTTAGAAGAAATTCAGTTGCTTTCAAATAAAAGTAGCAAAACAAATTTATTGGCAAGGGATTGAGTTAAGCTTCAGTAAATGATACATGGTCCAACTTAGCTGTACTGAATCCATGGGAACATCAATACATGGAGGACTTCTCAGATTTCATTTTACTGTGCTGTGAAAAAAAATCTATCCAGATATGGTGGTGGAACCCTTAACCCTGAGACACAGACAGCCATCGTATGAGGATCACCACTATGAGGACATTTTGGACTACATAGAAGGTATTTGCGTAGCCAGGGATGCATGGAGACACTCTATATCTGTAAATAATAATACTAGTCTGAAATTAAACTTATAAATCTCTGTAAATTGCTTTTATTATTTTCTTGTGAAACTATAGTTTCATTATATAGTAAGCATCCATTTTAACAATGAAAGTAACATTTTCACTGCATATATTTGTAAGAAACATATTTCTTGAAAAAATTAGCTTAGGAAGAAGAAAGTAAATTCATATTCTGGCTACACTGACCTAGTCATTGATAAGATGACCTACAATGAAACACAATAAAACAACCCTTAGTTGTTTTATGCATGATTGGGGTATCTATTTAGATGTGTCTTAGGAAAAAACAGGAATTTTAATGTATTTAATGTTTTATTACACAACATTAAATTTTAAAAATGTAAATTTTGAGCTCAGATTCTACAAGTGAATTATTCTGTGAACTTCTTGATTTTTATACGTCAACCATATATGTGGTTCGTTTCTCTGCAGGAGCATCCCCACAAAAGTTTAGGTCAGTGGTCTGTTTCAAATAATTGTTCAAAATTCAATGATGAAAAGTCAATAAAATAGTATTGATTTTATAAACCAATTTCAAGGACACCGAAATGACTTCTTTGTTAAGTGTTTAACACATTTTTTTTCTGTTCATTTGCAGTAATTCAATGTATTTCTTTTTAATTGGTAACTCAGAATGTTATTATTAATTCAACAATTCTGTGTTGAAAAGAGAACATAGATGCTGTGCAAAAGACATTATCTCGGGACTTTAATAAATCATGGGACATCATTTTGATGAGGGCAATGTTTAGATATAGACCAGGAAGTTTGCACTCTTGATGATAAAAAGTTAGCATATGACTAAATTGTCAAAGTGATTCTCCTCCATGAATCCATAACCTGAAAAGCATTGCCATTCAATGTTAAACTGAAGTGGAGGTCTGGCATGTGCTCAGAACTGCTTTTGATCCCCCATAAACTACAAGTGTGTCAATTCGTGACTTTTGTAATATTAGAATTGTTCTTTATTATTTCTTTCACAAGAGAGCCCTTATATTAATCTCCAGGGGAAAGCTATTGGGAACAAAAGGGTTTCTCTCTCTTTTTTTTCTTTATGACCTTTATTACAAGCAGTGGAGAAAGTTACAAGACCTTTTTTGACAGAATTAGATAATGGTTAGCTATTAGCCTGTCCTACCAAGGAAGAGACAAGTTGCAGGTCAGTGTTGTGAATTGCACTTTATTCAATATATTGTTATATTATTTTGATATAACATATAATAATATAATATTATTATATTATTTAGTGCTCCTCACAGAAATGGTTTTAATCTATCAAGTTATTGTAATACCACCTGATAAAATTAAGGGAGTCACAGAAAATTTGGGAAAAAATTAATACAACCAGTTTTAGATAATGCTATCATTCTTTAAAGGTCATAATATTTGTGACTGAGATGATTCATGCATTCTTGAGAAGTGAGGACTTTCTAGGTCTAGAGGTACACTTGTAGTTCTAGAACTTAGAGATAAGAGTTAGAAATATAGGAATCTCATGGTCTGCCTTAGCTACACAGAGAGTTCAAGGCAAACCCAAGCTCCATGAGACTGTCTCAAAACCACACGAAAACAAAACAAAATGAACAAAGCAAATAAACGAATATGCAACTATGTAATTTTTTTAACCTTTTTTTTCCCTCAGATGAAGCTATTCAGATTTCTAAAAGGCTCAAAAACTATTATGAGGCAATAACAAAAAACACTGAGATAATTTAATTACTTTATAATTTATAGTCAAAATAAATTTAACAAGTATTCTCATACATTGCATTAAACTGGCAAAATTCAATTCAAGAATTGAATTTACTGATATGAAGAGATACCTTAATGGTTAAGATCACTCTTCCTCCAGAGGACCTGGGTTTGGTTCTTAGCATCAACCTGGAGGCTTTTAATTTCCAGTAACTCCTGTACCTAGGGATCTAGAACCCTCTTCGGGCCTCCACAATTGCCAAGCATGCATGCAGTACATTAACATACATGCACATAATTTTTTAAAATAAAATCCTTAAAAGAACTGAATTTACTTCTAGTTTCTGTACAATTTTATACTTCCTATAACAATATCCATGGTCACACATATATTATGACAAAAACCCAAACAACTGCACTATTGCCTGTCTGTGACTTCAGTGCCAGGATTACTGAAGATAAGGGAGGAGAACTTCAAGTTGGATGTCAAGCTGGGCTGTGTACACAGACATGCCTCAAAAAATAATCCTAATATTTTTAAGGTGAAGTCAGCAAGACCAGGTATTAAAGGATGGTCTGGTCTAAATAGTGAGTAGTCATCCTCAGCTACTTGAAATCCTGTCTGAAAACAAACCACAAAGAAGAAAATAAAAATGAAAAATAAACAAAAGATAACTACAATAAAATATATAGTACTTCATAAGCAGACCACAAGTTCTTTTAAGTGTCTTAAAGAGACAGGTAGAAATATGAGCAGTGCACTTGGTGATGGTTACATGGTTCCTTCTTTCTTGTTCCTTCTTTTTCCATCCACACTATAATTATTTTTCATATACTGTTATTGACTATCATGTTTAATATGACTGTTTATTATATAACAACCTTAATACTGTGTTGTGATAAAATAAGTAAATCAAAAAGCACTTAATACTTTACCTAAGGCTTATACAACTACCCATGAATATAAGTAATGGCTCCAAACACACTCACAAAAATGGTGGTCACAATGGAACAATTAGAGCTCCAAACTATTTCCATAATGATCCCATTGGAATAAAAATGCAGAAAAGGTGGCATCACTTTACAAGTCATTTTTTCCTATCAATATGAGGATTTATTATAACGTTAGGAAATAGAGAAAAATGTAGTTGATTTCAGAGAGGTCTGAAATTACGGATCTTTTTCCTCTCAGATACTCTGTTGACCGGCATACTGATATGGACCGTGTTTTCAGTATTCACTCAGAAAATGGCTCTATCTTCACTCTGAAGCCCCTGGACAGGGAATCATCCCCTTGGCACAATATCACAATTACAGCCACAGAGATTAGTAAGTTGGGGGTATACCCAGATAAGTATGTTTCACCAAAGTAGTAAGTAAATGACAAAAAATAGTCTTTTGTGAAATTATTGTAATACTGTCAATATCTAAGAAAAGAATGTATCAGAGGATGTTAGTACTTTGTTTTTGTTTAAAGGTAACAAATAGTTTATTTTAAATGTTTTATTTTTTTTTACAAGTAGTAATAGATTTGAATTGCATCTAGCCTCATAAAAATCATACATGAGCTTGTAGATGTTGTCAATTTCACTTTCTTATCCTCCATTATATTTTCCTTTTTTTATTATGCTTTATTTTGGACCAAGTAATAAAGGTGAGATATTTGCCAGCCATTCAAATGAGCTAGAGAATATAGGGAATTGATCAGTCACTAAATTACTAATGCTGAATGTGGTTTTACAGCTTCCTTTATAAATGGCGTTGAAACTTTACATGAAGTTTCTGTTGCAGATAACCCAAAACAAAGTAGCCAAATTCCTGTCTTCATCAGAATTCTTGATATAAATGATCATGCTCCGGAATTTGCCATGTACTATGAAACATTTGTTTGTGAAAATGCAAAATCTGGGCAGGTAAATAAAATTATAAACTTTATAAACACATCTTTGGTAAGGCATGCTTTGCTTGCATGACATTTTGTTGTACTGTTATTATATTTCATTTATGTACACTTACCAAAGAACTCACAATGATATTTACAATATAACTTTCAAAAACAGTTTTTAACATGAATATAGAAAAAAATTTATTTATAGCAGGTCCAAATTCTCTCACACTGAATTATAATTTAGCCGGTATTGAGTTATATTTACTAATGTTTTAAGAATATATTTTAAATAAACATTGATATGCTTTCAATATTTCTATTTTAATATCGAGTTGTAATTGTTTCCTTGTTCATGTTTTGCTACATTTAGTACCACAGAAGTATGGTTCAATCTAATTATTTTCTGTGACTGTACAATTTCAATTTTATTATATTTTAATACCAAATTTTGCTTTTTTGAGGGGCTCATTCTATGTTTTCTTCCTTCACATTTTCTAGTGAAGCAACAAGATCATAATCAAGTACATATAAAACAGTGTGAGAGATTAGGGTTTTAGAAAAATGTCAAAACAGATTATTAATTGAATTAATCATTTTCCATTAAAGTGGAATGTTTGAGTCCATCCCTACCAGGAAATAGAAAATGATTCACTAAAGTACCCAATAAACTATTTTGGAGATTATTTTCCTTATTGACTAAATGTTATCTTAGGTTAAATT
The DNA here is from genome assembly GCF_004664715.2 of Peromyscus leucopus. Classification (NCBI taxonomy): domain Eukaryota; kingdom Metazoa; phylum Chordata; class Mammalia; order Rodentia; family Cricetidae; genus Peromyscus; species Peromyscus leucopus. The sequence continues at coordinate 16,261,438 of NC_051072.1, read as the reverse complement.
AAAACAATAGCTCCATAAAACACCTTTGATGTGTTTTTCTGAAAATTGTATATATATATACATATATGTATATATATACGTGTGTGTGTGTTCAAATTATAAATTATTAGTTAAATCAAAAATATAAACAGCAGCATCACCCCAGCAAATCATAGCTATTTAAAATATCTTGAATAAACTAAGCTTTGCTTCTATTTTGTCAGATTTAAATTAATGAATATATTTCGATTTCAGTTGATTCAAACAATAAGTGTCATGGACAAAGATGACCCTCCCCGAGGACACAAGTTCTTCTTTGAGCCAGTGCCAGAATTTCCTCTCAACCCAAACTTCACAATTGTAGACAATAAAGGTAAAACACATCTATAAAAAGCTATAAAGTGTCAATTATTAAGGTGAAGAATCAAAATTGAACATGCAACAAGGCCTTGTGGCTTCTTCTCTCATTCCTGCACCTTGGAAGTGATCTCAGGAACATCAAGGAACTCAAGGACATTCTCTAGATAAGGGGTTGAGGCTAGCCCGGGCTACATGAGAGCATATCTCAATAATCCACAGAAAGTAAGAATGTGGGAAGGGACCAGAAGAAAGGAGGGAAAGGAGAGAGGGAAATGTGTATGAAGTTTTTTTTTGTTTGTTTGTTTTTTTCTAACCATCTTTTTTTTTTTTCTCTTCAGATAATACAGCAGGAATCATAACTCGAAAAGATGGGTACAGTCGCACCAAAATGAACACCTACCTCCTGCCAGTTTTAATCTTTGACAATGATTACCCTATTCAAAGCAGCACTGGCACACTCACTATCCGCGTGTGTGCGTGTGATAAGCAAGGAAACATGCAGTCCTGCAACGCCGAGGCCCTGATGCTTGCTGCCGGCCTGAGCACAGGAGCCCTCATTGCGATCCTGCTTTGCGTCCTCATCCTGCTCAGTAAGCTACATGGCTTTCCATCCTCCTCGCTCCCAGGTCTTCTTCTCCATTGCCCAGGCATTGTGCATGAAATCTTACATATTTAACACTTTACTGAAATTATTCGTAATGAATAAAGTATACCCCCCCCCCGTTTTTGTTTGTGGGAGGAAGGACTAGTTGTCTACAGTAGCAAAAAAAAAAAAAAAAAAAAAAAAAAAAAAAAAAAAAAAAAAAAAAAAAAAAAAGGGTTACAATCATAGCATGAAGGCAATATGGCCACAGATTTTGACTTGATTGGATGATTTATTTGATCCAATCAAATCTGTTCAACGGCTAAAAGCAGGTCCAACCCTTTCCTTGTGAGGATGCATGCCTGTGCTCACTTCTATACAGGTCACACGCACAAACATACAGTCATGTGTGGAGCCCTGAGGTCAATATCAGGTACCGTTATCCACTGCTTTCCACCTTGTTTGTTGACACTGGATAGCTCACAAAACCTGGATCTCACAGATTTACTAGCTGGTTAGTGGAGCTCTGGGTTTCTCCTCAAGCTCCTATTATCAGAACTACAGAACTCTATCATCATATTGGGCATTGTGTATGTCTGCTGAGGGTCTGAACTAATGACCTCTTCTTGTTAAGCAAGCTACTTATCCATTGAGATGTCTCCCCAACTCCCAACTGGCATTTCTAAAATACATTTATTGGCATAGTCACATAAATCTTTCTACCCTAAAAATCTCTATTCTAATCTCAAAACTAAGCGTATTTCACATTTTAAAATGTTTTTACTAACTATAAATTATATAGGAATATTTCAGGCATTAATGTAACCACATTAAGATACCCAGGGAAAACTATTATAAAATACACACACACAAACACACACACACACACACACACACAACCTCTGCTTTTGAAATGTCATTGTGAGAGGGTAATCACAGATGCTCCACTCAGTATTTTTCAAATCAAATCATATTTCTGATAGAATACATTTTATCTAAGCACACACTAACACAGCAATGATTTAATTCAATTAAACAGTTGTTTCACTGTAAAACACTCCAAAAAATTATGTCTATAAAATACTCTTCCAAAAATTTTGCACTTAGGGCAGGAGAGCTCGCCAAGTTTATGTGCTAACGTGCATGTATTCTGGCTTCTTTTCACTATAAATCCTTTCGAGTTCCCTGGATAAAATCCTTTTGGCCAGATATCTTTGTAGAACTTCACTAGGGGTTTTACAGAAGTGAATGGAAAACATTTGTTTCATTTAGTATCACCTAGCTTTTTAGGAGAGAAAGAGAGAGGGGGGGGAGGGAGGGAGGGGAGGAGGGAGGGAGGGAGGGAGGGAGGGAGGGAGGGAGGGACGGTGGTTTTGCACTTAAGACACTATGTTTGTCCAATCCACAGCTTATTAATACTTGATTTTGGAAATAAAATTTATGGCAAGAATTTTGTAAATTTTGACCAGAGATCCCTCTGGTACTATGATGAATCTTAAGGATTTAATTATTATAAAATCTTAATTTAGAAAAATGTTGTGAGCGTAGCTCAGGGATAAGGCATTTTAGCATTATGAGGCCCTAGGTTTAATTCTAGATTTTATGCAAAACAAAACAAAAATAAGCAATAAAATCTGCCTAATGGTAAAAGAATGTCTAGACAAATTAAAGAAAACTTATAAAGATTAAAAAATACCTGCCAAAATGATAATGCTATACAAAGTGTCTATGATTTCTTTTGTTTTTCTTCTCAGTTAAACAATACTTAATTAGGAACATAATATTCATCACAAAAATAAATAGTATGCTCTAATTATAGATTAGTAGAAATAGTGATGCCTTTTCCTATCTAATTGCTTGAATTGCATTACTGTACAGCAAATGTTTAATTTTTACCCAATAAGTGGAGCAGACATTTCTTATCAAGCAGAGCAGAGAGGAAAATAGATATGAATGGCTCAAAGATCCACTTATGTAAAGTATAGTTCATTCATACCTAGGGAAGCCTAAGATATGTTTACTTATCTATTTTTTATTTAAAACATATATGGAACAAAATCCATTCATTCAATTTTAAATTGCAAATTAACTGTTTTTCTAGAACATGACTCATTCTCAGTGAATTTTCGAACTTTAAAACAGTAATGCTTTGTTTATTTTTAATACCTGCCAGATGTAACTGAGTAAAGGTTATAAGTCTCCAAACTCTTTTTATGTGGAATTTATCTTCAGTTAGTAATTGACCTGGAGATGAAAGACAGTTGTACAGTGTTTTCCTATCATGCTCAAAACCCAACACTACAAAGCAAATAATACAGCATAAAAAAATTAAATCAGAGTATAACAAAAGCGATGAAAAATTTGTAGATATTTTTGTGTGTGTTATTTTTCAAGGAAATATGCTCTTCATCTCCCGTTTCTTCTATCCTTGGAGACAAGATCTCACTAGGCAGCCCAGGCTGAGTCTTAGTGCTTGAGGCTTTAAATGCTAGAATTACAAATGTGCATAATTAAGACCGGCTCAGAAATAATTTTGGTAAAACATTGGACTTCTAAAAATGTAGTTTTCAATTTTTTTCTTCTGTTTAAATAAATTTGTGAGAAATTTTCCCGAATTTTTTTAATTAAAATGTTCTTACACTATATTTTTATCATATTCTGATTTAGTTCTTATTTTTATTTTTTAAATAGGATTGATTGTTTTTCATATAATTATTAATTATATTAATAATTTTATTATTATTTAAATTAATTATTAATTCATAATTAGGGAATCATATTTATTTTTACTTTTTTGAAAGCATTTTAAAGGACCTGAGGAGATGACTTAGTTGGTAAAATGTTTTTCATGAAATACTCAGGACAAGAATCAGAAAAACATCACTCAAGAAAAATTCTGGGAGTATGTGAGCCCATCCTTAATCTCTACTGCCTTAAGGGCAAGAGTGTGGTGGGAGACATGAAGGCCAGCCAGTCTAACCAATTAGTGATTTTACAGTTTAGTAAGAGATCCTAACTCACAAAGTATTGTAAAGAGTGATTAAGGAATATCCCAATACTAACCTGCAGACTCTGCACACCCACACATGCACACTTGCATATACACATAAATAAATATACATATGTATAGAATGAACCCTATTGTATAAACATTAGGAAAATGTTTTAAATTTAACTGCATTTCTGTAATGAGAAAGCTATAATTTTACTATATATGGAAGTTTTTTAATTACATCCATAGAAGAGGACACAAATTAAAAAAATAGAATAACATGTAAATTTTAAAAATTCTAATTTTAGTCCCAAATTTTTATTTTAACTTTGTGATTTATCAATGGTCTCAATAAGAAAAATCCAATCTTAGCTGCCCTATGAGTGACTACAAGTTAAACTTTATTTGAAGTTTAAATTTATAATTAGGTTTTAGAATTGCCCTTCAGATTTTCCAGAAAAAATTCAAAACCATAGCAATAAATAAATTTAGATAAATTTTTGCTTAATATTTAATATGATAAAATAATTACTCATGAATATTATATATCTGTGTGTATATGTGTGAAATAAATATATGTATAGATAAATGTATTTATTCATTTATATGCATCTATATGAGAGACCATTTACATACATAACCCTTAATTTTTACTGGTGACAATGACTGAATCATTAATTATTTTCTTAAATTTGAGAAAAATGTGCATTCAATGAAAATAAGATTTCAGTCAATCTTAGTTGACCAATGCAATAATTCGTAAATAATATTTTTTCAGTACCAATGGTCCACAGGTTTTGAAATGTAAATTAACAAGGCTCTAATATCTTCCATTTTTCAAAATTTTTGTTTTACTGTTTTTATTATATTTTAAATCATGCAGTGTTTTCTTTTGTTTTTCCAATTGGATAGTTACCCCCATGTCTCCAGATGATCATCTAAGCTTCACATACACTAGAATTATGTCTATTATCTCTCATCATGAATCTTACTATCCCTTCATCTCTCATCAATAGCTCTAATAGTGCTGTTTGCTGCATTGAAGAGGCAACGAAAGAAGGAGCCTCTGATCATTTCAAAGGATGACGTCCGGGACAATATTGTGACCTATAATGATGAAGGTGGTGGAGAGGAAGATACCCAGGCTTTTGACATTGGCACATTAAGGAACCCGGAAGCAAGAGAAGACAGTAAACTCAGAAGAGATGTCATGCCTGAAACTATTTTTCAGATAAGAAGGACTGTACCCCTCTGGGAAAATATTGATGTACAGGATTTTATCCACCGGAGATTAAAAGAAAACGACTCAGACCCAAGTGCACCTCCTTACGACTCCCTGGCCACTTATGCCTATGAAGGGAATGATTCTGTAGCCAATTCGCTCAGCTCCTTAGAATCTCTCACAGCTGACTGTAACCAGGATTATGATTACCTTAGCGACTGGGGGCCTCGGTTCAAAAAACTCGCAGATATGTATGGTGGTGATGAGAGTGACCGGGATTGAGTCCTGTATGACTTGAACAACTAGTGGAAATACTCTTTGATACCAGATTGAGTGGCCTGTATTATCCTTTTTTTGGAGGAAATTTTTGAAAATCAACTCCAAACAATACATAAGTGTTGTCTTAGTAAGGTTTGCTTAATCAGTAAGTTTCTGTGAATGAGTATGAATGACATAGATTTTAAAACAGTAATAACAACCTTTCACCCTCTTTGCCTAATGAGCTTGGAAAATATATCACATTAATAATCAATAAAAAATCTTGAAAGGCTTTTTGTGCCTTGTCTTAGTATAGGGAATTTATAAATGTTTTATTAACTGATTGCCAGTCACATATACTATTAAATTAAATATTGTGCAACTGCTTTGTAAATTAATATGAAAGAAAATATACCTAATGAGATTAGAAGTGACTATTACTGCCATATTTATTTAGTTGAAAGATGTCTTTGTGTTAATTCACTCATATTTTTATAAATGTATATTTATATTTTTGTATTTTTATGAAATAAACTAATATTTATAAAAATAAATTTCATTTTACTTAATTCCTTGGAGCAGCTGATCTCACAACAGAAGTGTTTTATCTCTCTGAGTGTAAAACACGATTTACTCAGGGAAAAGCAGCTGAGAAGTCACTGCAGAAGACACGGATGTCATCTGAGAGAGCTCTAGGGATGAACTGTGCTGTGAATTGTTCTTCCTCTGTTTTGATTGTTTGACTGTTTATTGAACTAATGATGTCTACTCATAGATAGAATATAACATCAATTTGGAATACACAGTATTATCTATACGGTTATGGACAATAAACTAAGTTTTTGCAAGATTTATCAAACCATGCATTGTATTTGAATAAGTGGAGTCTAAATCAAAGATGCTGCAGAGAAAAGAAAGAACCCCAAATCATTTTGTAAATAATTATTTTAAATAGAAATGATAATTGTGTGTGTGTGTGTGTGTGTGTGTGTGTGTGTGTGTGTGTGTGTGTGTGTTTGGTCTAGAAATTCAATGAATACATTTCTCAGTTCTCAGTAACATATTAAAAATGTATATTAATCTCTACAATTTCAAACTGGACAAAATCCTAGTACTGAGAAGCAGACATGAACAGAATGCCAAACCCATATCTGAGGAGCTATTTGCTAGGACACCTGCTAGGAACAGGAAAATCTGTTTTCTTCAAAGGAGTGTTACTGAGTATACCAACCACATTCAAGAGTAGAACTCATGTCCAGGATAGTAAGTCAGTACAAAACAAGTCTATGTATTTTTCTTATGCTTTTGGTTTTATTTTGTTTAGTTTGGTTTTGATGCTTTTTTTCTTACTTATTAATTTGGAGGTTTTTTTGTTTGACTCGTTATTTTGTTCTGATTTTTTGCTTTTGTTTTTCTAAGAGAATGAGAAAGAACAGGAAGTTGGTGAAATAAGAAAGTAGAAAGAATATGGGAGGGTTTGGAGAGGGGAAGCAGGGGGAGAGTACTAAAAGAGACTCCTGGAAAGCGGGAGCATTTGGGGGTCAGGTAAAAACCTGGCACAAGGTAATCTACAAGGATGACCCCAGATAAGACTCCTAGCAATAGAGGATACATAGTCTGAATTGTCAATGTCCGATGACCATGCAAGACCTCAAGTGCAGGGACTGTGAAACCAACCTGCCCACAAAGCTTTTGACCTACAATCTGTCCCGCCTATGAGACGTTCACGGATTTGTGCCTAGACCAATTTTCATCAGAGTCTTCATCTAGCAACTGATGGAAACAGATGCAGAGACCCAGGGGCAAACATTAGGCAGAGTTTGGGGAATCCTGCCAAAAGGAGGGGGAAATGATTATAGGAGCCAGAGGGGTTAAGGATGCCAGAAGAAAATTCACAGAATTGACTAACCTGGTATCAAAGTGGGCCACAGAAACTGAACCAACTTTCTAGGAGCCTATAAGGAACTGACCTAGGACATCTACATATTTGTTACAGATGTATAGCTTAATTTTCTTATGGGACTCCTAACAGAGGGAACATGGGCTGTCTCCAATGCTTCTACTGGCTCTGGGGACCCTGCTCCTCATATGGGTCGCCTTGCCCAGCCTTAATACATGGGGAGGAGTTTAGTATTACTGCAATTTGATATTCTGTGTTTTCTTGCTACTCAGGAGGGACTCGCCCTTTCCTAAACAGAAATAGAGGATGAGTGTATTGGGGGTGGTAATATAGGAAGTGTGGGCAGAGGGACTTGGAGGAGACAAGGGAGGGGAAACTGCAAGCTAGGTATACAACAAATTTATATATATATATATATATATATATATATATATATATATATATATATAATTTTAAAATGAAATAAAATGTATACCAAGAAACAACAATATATGTTTAGTAATAATTTTGTCCAGAACACTAAAGTACATATCATTTGAGAAAAAGATGTGTGGCAGTATGATGGTTAACTAGTGATTAGAATTGTCTTTAAAAAGAAGACGGGTACTTAAAACCTTAGTAAAGAAATGAGATGAATCAGAACATTTATCTGTATAGGAAAGACACCCAGGCTGCTGCTGGTCCTTCTTACACTTGAGTATCAAACCAAAATAACCATTCGCAGGATATTTCTTTCCTGAGTCAAGAATTGCCCACCTTTTTAAAATGGTCACATTGTAAGTAACACATGTCATGTTTCACATGGAATAAATTCAATTTTGGCTAGCATGTGACTAGGAGTTTTTAATTTATCAAATACTCACAATATTATAAACAAGTACTTAAGGATTATTAGGATGCTAATTTTGGAAAGGTTTTAAGATGACTCATTGCATCAGCAAGAGATAATAATTACTAAATGTTTAATTTAATACAATGAAAAACATTGTATTTGACCTCTAAAAAGTATTTAAATCTTTCTATTTATTAGAAATGTTCAGAACCAGAGAGAAACTTTCTCCTTGTTTTAGGTTAGAAGTTTTCATTTTTAATTGAATGTATGTTTCGTCATTATGAGACATCTTCCAGAATGGATTGGGCAAAAACTAGAGAAGGATGTTTCAGTGAAATGACATAATAAGAAAATTGTTTTATTTTTTGCTCATTAGACTAAATGATACGTAAAAGGTGTAAATGTGTTTGCCTTGGTTGCATGCCATAGCTGTTTGAAAGAGAGATCATGGAGTGGGACAAAGATGGAGGAAGTGATAGGTATTTATCTTACTGGGGATTACTGGGCTCAAGAATCAGTTTTTAAGAAATTGTTTTCTTCTGTACTTTATCATTTTGCTTTCTCCCTTAACTAATGTTTTAGCAAATAATGAGTCAGCACGTAATATACAGTGACTTCATATTTCTTATTACAACCCAAGTCTAAAATTTTTCCTAAATTACTTAATAATTTCCAAAATTCTCATTGTTTTTAGACTGTACCTCTATGGCTTACTTTCAGTAAAACATGATTGTATTAATTTTATTTATTTGTTCATTTGTTTAGATAAGTCTAAGAGTTGAATACATTTGTTCAAATATTACAAATTGATTGTTGGCACTAGTGGATTTTATAAAGGCCTGTAAAAACCTACCCACGTGGATTTCTATCATGCTCTGATCATTCTTCTATTTCCTTCCTTTATTTCCTTTACATATTGTGGGATTTTTGTATTTCTTCTGAAATGTCCTACATGCCCTTATTGAATGAATTGGTTACTTTCTTTGAAATGCTGTTTCCCAAGGTCTCTGTGAAGGAAACTGTCCTGTTCCTTCATTTGTTATGTCCAATGTCACTTTCTTGGTGAGGACATGACAGATAAACTATTTAAAACTGAAAGTTCACTCTCTTATTTTGCTTTTACCATTTTGAAAATGGTTGTCCGCACAAGGAGAAAAGAAGTAGCTTTTTTTCTGCAACTGTATAACTGCTTTATAAAGATCTCATCTGTATATAGCTCTCTGTTCTCTATTATTTTGTGCTTAAGGGTTAGAGGATAGGCTCCAGGAAAGTGAAAGAAATGTGAGGTCCATTGATAGCAGTATATGTAAATTGGAGACACTAGCTATTTAAATTTACCTGATAAATACCACAGAACGACACTACAACTCATCTAATCTCATACAAGGAAACAAAATACTAATAAGGCCATCTTATTGTTAGTATTAAAAGTTAAGGTATTTTGTCCATGAATCAATGTTTCTAGATTTTATTGAAAAATTACTAATGAAATTAAGCATATTTTCAAACAAAACACAAAGACCTTGATACTAAATTGTTTGCTCTGATTTTTTTGAGTACTCTTAAAGATTATAAAGATAATAGTATTAAAACCTTGGTTGCTAAATAGAAACTTTCTTGTTTGTTCTCTAGCTTTCTCTTCCTTTGTCTCTCCCACCTATCCATCCCTCTCTCTATCTCTCTCAGAACACTGTCTGTTAGACCCAGCCCTTACAATCCTAAGAATATGCTCAACTATTGAGTAAACAGCCAACACCAGAAATCTATATCATTGACACTTAATAAACTGTCTGGTTCATACTACCTGCCTTACCTGGTAGGTTTTATTTAAGTTGTAATGTCTATTATATAACTTTGTCATAATTGGTCAAATATTTGTGATGGAGGATTTAGCTCACTGTAAGTAGTAGGGGGAAACCGGGCATTGGTGGCGCGCACCTTTAATCCCAGCACTCGAGAGGCAGAGCCAGGTGGATCTCTGTGAGTTTGAGGCTAGCCTGGTCTACAGAGCAATATCCAAGCCAGGCACCAAAACTACACCAAGAAACACTGTCTCAAAAAAAGAAAAAAAAAAGTATCAGGGGAATAGGATCAAGATGAAAATTGCAAGTGGCTCAAATGTTTTCAGTGGACAATGATAATGGACAGAAGGTTTAAAAGGAATATTACAGTTAAAACACAGAGGTCAGCAACATTAGGTATGAGAAGTAGAGAGGCTTACAATGTGCTATGAACTGACCAAATGTATCAGATAAGAAGGACCTAACTCTGAGCCAGTGATGAGGGGATGCTACGTCACCCATGTGCCCTTTAGGAACATAAGTAATTCATAATTGTTGTTTCATTTATTCTTACTCCAAATGCAGATAATTATAAGAGACTAAATGATAAGTAATGATACAATCTAACAAAATCATCCATCTACTTGACCGTATATCATTCTCTGGATGAGAAATAACTGAAACCACTGCAACTCCTTCTGGGTAGCTCTGAGGAATAAAGGTATAAAACTACCACTTGTATTAACAGCTACCACACAGTCAAGGGTGATAACAAAGCCAGAGTCAGAAGCAGAAACTGTGTGTGTGTGTGTGTGTGTGTGTGTGTGTGTGTGTGTGTGTGTGTGTGTGTGTGTGTAGCACTCCAACCATCCATTCTAGGTACAGTGGACAACTCTGAATGAATGATGTATCGTCATCTTGCTAGTTAGGCATTTGAGACATGTACAGAGCCTGTGAGATTCCCAATTGCTCTGCCCAAAGTATCCCAGAGAACTAGCCAGATTCAGATAAGTTACTTCTGTCTTTTTCAGTTTCTGCCATGGGACTATTAAACCTCAGATAAGATTAAATTTGAGTTAATCTGTGGTTAAAAGAAATAAGGCTAGAGTCTAATGGAAATTCTAGTTTCAACAAAGTGCAGTGTTATGTGACTGAGAGCATCACAGCCCCCATGAGCTGTACTCATCACAAAGAAGGCTGCTCAGCATTAGATAACGTTGTTTCTATAGTGAGGAGAGAATGGAAAATACACAAAACAATCCCCAGGTCATCTTTTTCTCTAGATACTGAATAAAATGTCATGTGCTGTAGAATAATCCTTCTGAACCCTGTGAATATGCATTGCTCTCATTGGTTAATAAAGAAGCTGATTGGTCCACAGCAAGGCAGGATAAAGTTAGGAGGGACAATCTACCCGAGCTATCAGCTGAGCATCGGTAATGTCGAATCGCTTTTGTTTATTTGGGAGCAGGTGGTTGGGAAGAGAGAACACCTACAGTCAACTATTTTTGTTTATTTTCATTTTCCTCCTTAGTTTTTTATAAAACAATCAAAGAAGCCAAAACAGGGAAATCCAAGACTATATCGCAGTGGTTCTATAGTAAATATAAGTAGGAATTACCACACAATATTTTTTCTAAGCAGTAATATTTTTAATTATAAGTATGTCTCTCTATGTTTGAGTGTCTGTGTCTGTCTTGTGAGTGAGTGTGTGTGTGTGTGTGTGTGTATGCTTGTGTGTTTATAGTAGCTGTATTCAGCCTGATGTGGGTCCTGGCCCTATACTCTGGTTCTCTGCAAAAACAGGAAATTCTAGTTACCACTGTCTTCGTCAGTGTTCTTTTGCTGTGAAGAGACACCAGGAATAAGACAGCTCTTATAAAAGAAAGCATTTAATTGGGCTAGCTTATAATAAGAGAGGCTTAGTTTATGATCAGTATGTTGAGAAGGATGGTAACATGCAGACAGACATGAGGCTCCCTAGGTAACTGAGAGCTCAATGTCTGGATTCACAGGCAGCAGGAAAAGAGAGAGACATTGAGCCTGGCTTGAGCATTTGAAACCAAAAAGCACACCCCTAGTAATGCACTTCCTTCAACAAGGCCACATCTCCTAATCTCTATCAAGTAGTAGCACTCCTTAACCACCAAGCATTCAAACATATGAGCCTGTGTCGGCCATTCTTATTTAAACCACCACAACTATTGAGCTATGTCTTTAGTAACCAAATTACTCTTTTTGAATTTATTTTATTTTTGAGATTAAAAATATAATTATATCATTTTCCTTTTCTCTTTCCTAAATCTAAACCCTCCAAAATATACATCTTACTCACTTTTAAATTCATTGCCAATTTTCTCATTAATTATCTTTCATGCATGTGATATATGTATAATATTATATATACACATTTATATGTATATGTAATATACATACATATATATATATATATGATTAAACTTTTCAGTCTAACAATTTCAGAAGCCACACTCTTAACGTTTTGTCAATATGACTGTCTAAATAAGAGTTTAACAAATAAATCAATACTAGATTTGCCAAAGTGTATTGGGAAAAGATGATTAACCCTCAGCTATACACAAAGAAGTTCAAGCAACTAAGGAATTCTGAGATTGGGAATAATGTTCTTCTCCAGTGAAGAGCATACCAATTAGTTTTACTCATATATCAAGTGGCCGGCACTGAAAACATACCTAAGTAATATACAGACTCGCCAGAATAACTCATAATTCGTCAAAATGGAAATAATTTCTAGAATGTTAGGTCAGCTCTGTCAACTGTAAGTATGCACCATTTGTACATCTAGCACAGATACAAATATATTCAGTATTCCTCTATAGATGTGAACAGCACTATTTTCAGTTATAGAGTTAACCATATATTTTCTGACTATACTCAGACCTTCAAATTTTAACTTACATGGAAAAAACTTAAAATTTGAATCCCAAATCATTCCTAATGGGATATTTTTTTCTTTTTTACAGATTGACCATGTTCTAAATTCTCCCCCTATATCGGGGGTTAGAAAAATGGTTCAGTGGTTAGGGTGCCTGTTTCAAAGCCTGAGAATCTGAATTGTAGCCTCAGGACACATATAAAGGAAAGAGAGGAACCCTGACATATATGTACATCTCACAAATAAACAAACAACTAAATAAATAATAAAAGGTTCCCTATCTCCTGTTGAACACATATTTTGTTTTATTTATTTCTTTTTTAATGGTGCTTTGCTGGAGATTGAATCCAGGGCCGTATGGTTTACAGAGATAGAAAATATTTCATCATTGAGCTACACCCACAGTAATCATTTCTTTTACTGATGGCAGTATTATGCTGCATAATTAGAAAAAAATAACAAATGTAAGTTACTAATACACACTTATTTTAGTATCAGAGGTGTTGATGTTATTTCTTTAATGAACTATGGTGTCTTATCAAGAAATAATCATGTAATATGACCTAGTTTTTACTTCCCTGTTATTTATTGAATTATATTAACCTAATGAACTGATAGGAATATTGATCTAATGCCACTAAGTAATGGACGTGATCCGAATGTGAGAGTTGATTAGACGGCTCTAAGTATTGGTTAATAAAATAGTAGGGAAGCTATTTCCATTTCATGGTCTGTAAAATTAATTCCTTAACCTTCCAGCGATAATGAAAGAGCAAATTCTGCCATTTTCATTATTAATCTACTCTCATACTTATTATCACAGAATTATATTAAATATTCTCAACCTTTACTCATTAAAACTTCAATGCAATAACCATTAGTTTTGTTCACTGAATAACAAATAATTTAGAAACACTATTAAAAGATACTTAAATGTAAATCTTTGTTAAATGTAAGAGTGCACAGAATATCTAAAAAGGTGTGTTTCAAAATCTGTTAGTTCAGTTAGAACTAATAAATACAAAGTACTTGCTGCTAGTGTACATATTACAAATTAATTATTATGATTTCTCTTTATTTTCAGTATCTTAAAGATATTTTTCTCCTTCATGCTTTATTCATTTTCCATTTTAAAGTAAATATGCATAGCAACAGACAACAAAAGACTACCAATAAATCAATCTAAGTAAAATAAATGTGTATTTAATTTGGTGAACGGTTTTTGATAAATTGCTTCACATGTTATGGAGAAAACACTTTGTGCATTGGGAGCACATGGGTGAATATTAGATAATGTTTACATTCTGCTTACATTTGATAGAAGGCCATTTTTACAAATTTCTAGGAAAAGACCAAGAGAAAATTCCAGTAAAAAGAAATGATCAAAAAGGAAAGCCTGGAGCTAAGAGAGATAGTAAAATCCCGCAGGGACACTATATTTTCAAGTAGATATGAAAGTCTTTTCTGGAGAAAAAGGAAGAATATTTATCCTGTGCCCCCTCCAGCTCAGAAGCAAAAAAAAAAAAAAAAAAAATACCAAGTTTGTTAAAAATGTATCTTAAAATAAAATCCATATAAAGGAAGTTCAACCTCAAGAATAAATTAAAGTATCAGCCACTGTGAACAAAGGTGGCGATGGTTAGGGATGATACACTCACATGAAGGGGCCCGTGTGCCCTCTGAGAATGCACTGTCCTTCTAACAATACATTCTGATAGTGTCTAAAGTGGGTAGCAAGGGAGACATTAGACAGTCAGAAACACTGAGTGCTTTCCACTAATCTACCTTGCCTGTCTCGTTTAAGTTGTTTTTGAACATCCCTTTCTTGAATCTTTCAAGTGCCGAACTTTATTAGTTTTCAAGAAGAAATTTTCAGTTCTGCAATTGTTTATAAGACCAACAGATACAAATGTGCATGCTAGGTGATTCTGTGAATCACAAGAGCAGAAACAATGCTACTGGATAAAATTCTAATGACGTGCTCCTCAATGCATCCTTAGAGTAAGAGTTATATTTCTATGAGAAGAAAACCATTAACATTTTGACAGAAGATTGATAGGTAGATTGATAGATAAATGATTGATAGGTTTATAAACAGATGATCACATTTTTATCATGGGAGCAGCTTCTAACAGGAAATTGAAAGGGGAAATAAATTTCTCTGTGAAAATTATTTTTAAACATAGCTGTGCAGGAGTGTCTTTGAGGAGCTAGAGCATATGTTTTATCTGTTTTGCTTTGTGAGGTTCTTTTCTCCACATCTAAAACAAATTATATCCCTATCAACAGTGTGTGTGGGTTCTTTTCCCCAATTTTCTACTGTATAATTACTATTTTGTCTTTATAATGAAAGCCCTTCTAACTAAGGTGAGGTTACCTACCTGTGGTGGTGGTATTCTAATTGTACTGAAATGTGATTTCGATTGTATGTTAATAAATAAAGTTGCCCGAGGGTCAGAGCTATTAGAACCATAGACAGAGTGTGGCAGTGGTGGTGCACGCCTTTAATCCCGTAGATCTCTGTGTGTTCAGGGATACAGCCAGCATTGGAGACATATGCCTTTAAGACCTGGGGGCTGTACATACAGACAGTGACGAGGCAGTCACGTGTTTGGGTTTACAACCAATGAGAAGGCAGAATGACTATGAAACGACTTACACACAGGGAAATAGCTTCTTTTGGGAAGCTGGAACCATGGCAGGAGGAAGGGTGAGATTTTAGCTCTGAGCTCTGACCTCTCGGCTTTCTCTTTTACATTGGTTCTGTGTTTCTTATTTAATAAGACGGTTGGTTACATCAACACCTACCTCTTGGTATTTATATCAATATGCTTTTTCCTGGTGACTAATGATTGACATTGAGTTGTGTTTCATCATTTTATATACCATTTGAATTTCCTCTCTTCAGCAGTATCTACTCTTGTGAATTTTTTTATTTCTATTGAATAATTTGTTCATTTTATTACTACCATGATACTCATAACAGATAAAACATGGGATTCACCAATGAATGAGTAGCTAAATAATATTATATACATATGCTTATTTATGTGTAAAATAAAACTATATTATTTGAAGGAAGTATCTGGGTGAAATATGGCAGATGTAAAAAATAAATAATATGTCTTCACACCCGTATTGATGTTAAATAAGTCAATCTGAATGTAGAACTAGAATGTAGAGCTGTGAACTAACAGCAGTGGGGAAACTGAGATGGAGAGAGCTTTAAAAATAAGCCCAGCCAGGCCGTGGTGGCACACGACTTTAATCCCAGCACTTGGGAGGCAGAAGCAGGTGGATCTCTGTGAGTTTGAGGCCAGCCTGGGCTACCAAGTGAGTTCCAGGAAAGGTACATAAGGTCTGAAGTGGTATCACATACAGGAGTGACTAGAGTTCTTATTTATTTAATGAATACCTTTATACTCTAATACAGGAGATAGGACCCCCAAATCCAAAGCAAAATAATGTAATGAAAATGTTGACAGTTATACGATGTACAAATGGAGTGAAATATTCTGTCACTTGTGAATATGTAAAAGTATTAAATTTATATTGATTTTGTCAAGGTTTAAGTCTATGACTATGTTTAAATATATGATGATGTTATTTATAAATAGTATATTCATGTATCCAGAGATCAGAGTGTCTAGTTACAATTAAGCAACAGTCAAAATTTTGTTCCATATAAGATTGCACCATCCTATCACCTGGACAAAGTTTTTCAAATTGTTTTTTTTTTTTTCCTCCTATCTTTTTTATTCATTTTTTAAATTTTTTTATTAAATTTAACTTTACATATCAGCTACGATTCCCTTGTTCACCCCCTCCCTCCCTCCCCCCCGACTTTCCCCCAGTCCAGCCCCCCATTCCCATCTCCTCCAGGGCAAAGACTCCCCCGAGGATTGAGTTCACCCTGGTAGATACAGTCCAGGCAGGTCCAGTCCCCTCCTCCCAGGCTGAGTCAAGTGTCCCTGTATAAGCCCCAGGTTCCAAACTGCCAGTTCATGCACTGAGGACAGGACCCAGTCCCACTGTCTGGATGCCTCCCAGGCAGATCAAGCTAATCAACTGTCTTATTTGTCCAGAGGGCCTGATCCAGTTGGGGGCTCCTCAGCTATTGGTTCATAGTTCATGTATTTCATTTCGTTTGTATATTTATCCCTGTGCTTTTTCCAACCTTGGTCTCATGTATTTGAGATTCTAGTATGAACTAAGCATTTTGCAAGAGATCAGTGACCATAGGTGACAATCTAGTTAAGGTAATGCTGGCCAAGTTTTGGTGTTAACATCCAAATCTTAAGTACTAAATGTGCTTATTAATTAAGAAAATAAAACTATAGTCAAATTTAGTTCCAGAATTTGACATAATCAATATTTTCCTTGCTGTTTTTTGTAACACTATCATGTGCTATTTCAATAAGTACTAAAGCCTTAAACACTAGTTAGTACAAATAGTTTCTAGAAGTATGTTCCTAGCAAACATATGTTGAAGTTTTCAAAAAGGAGCAACATCTATTCTCTGTCCTTCTCTGACTTGAACAATGGATCAGTCTCATAATATCACATTGTTCTAGTTATAATAGATTCACATGAAACACAATATTCAATATTTTCAGCAAGCCTTTTGCTTACATTGGATGTTTAAGGTAGGTTAGACTGAAATCCTTAGACATTCTCTCAGTTTCATCCAGAAATGAAACTTCTGTCCCCTGTGCATTAAATGTGGATGAATTGTTTTGACCTAGGTATCTATGGAAGAAATGACCTGCATAAAGCTGGAACTACAATTCCCAAGGACTTTCTGTAATTGCTCTTTCCCTAATAACCTTTTTTCTACTGGAGCACACCTGATGAGCTCTTTGAGGACAGCAGACAGCATACATCTAAAAAGTTCCTCTGAGCTACAAGAAGGACAACTTAGCACAAAACACATAGAATTGCCCAACAAAACAATTACGAGGTAAATGAAACACAGCTAAGCTTTGATAGACAATTAAGGGTTATATAAGAACTATTTTCCCCAATATGCAATATGCAGTAAAAAGTCAAAAGGCCAGTTTTCCATAAGAAATGATTAAATAAAAAAATCTTCAACACCAGATCTCTCATCACTCTGCACAATCTTCAACATACATAAATAACTTAAAGATAGACACCACATTATTGGAAAGAATCTCAAAGAATTGTTTAGTGATATGCATTTTTATATATCAAATTCAGTAAAATGATGGTATAATCAATATGTTCAGCATATTTACATGAAATTATGTAGAAGAAATAGCAGGAAATTATGTAGAACAGAGAATAAATTATATCAAAGGAAGTCTGTGTACCCTAATAAACTTGCCTGCGGATCAGAAGACAGAGCCAGTCACTAGACTAGACATAGAGGTCAAAAAGTTATGGCACAAACTTTTAATTTTACCACTTGAGATTTCATGCCTTTGCTTGGGAAGCAAAAACACTTTCAATCCCAGGAAGTAATATGTCAGGGCAGAGAAATATATATAAGGCACAAGAAAACAGGGATTTCGTAGAGGTAAGAACTAGAAGCTGACTGTTCTGCTTCTCTGATCTTTCAGCTTTTGCCATGATATCTGGCTCTGGGTTTTTTATTAAAAGACTATCTAAGATTCCCCACAAGGATGACCCCAGTTTAGACTACTATCAATAGTAGAGAGGGTGCCTGAACTGGCTTACCCCAGTAATCAGATCGATGAATACCCTGTCATCAGAAAGCCTTTATCCAGTAACTGATGGAAGCAGATGCATATATCCACAGCCAAGCACCAGACCAAGTTCCAGAAGTCCAGTAGAAGAGAGAGAAGAGGGATTCTATGAGCAAGGGACATCAAGATCATGATGGGGAAACCTACAGAGACAACCAAGCCATGCTAGTGAGAACTCATCAACTTTAGACCAACAGCTGTGGAGATTCCAAGGGACTGGACTAGTCCCTCTGCATAAGTGAGACAGTTGTGTAGCTCGATTTGTTTAAGGGGCCCCTGGCAGTAGCATGAGGATCCATTCCTGGTCCATCAGCTGGCTTTTTGGAGTCCAGTACGTATGGCAGGACAACTTGCATAGCCTTGATGCAGCAGGGCGGGTCTTGGACCTGCCTCAACTAAATGTACCAGGCTCTACTGACTCCCCATGGGAGGTGTTACCTTTTTGGAGGATGGAATGGTGGATAAGCTGGTGGGGAAGGCTGAGGGAGTTGAGAGGAGGGAAAAGAGGGAATCTCTGGCTAGTATGTAAAATGGATAAAAAATTTCTTAATGAAAAAAGAAAATATGAACCTAAAAAAGAAAAGACCATCTAAGATTCCAACAACACCTAGGAGATGAGTTATTCACTTCTCTTCATCCACAAGCACAGAAGAAAACTGAATTTGCATTAAATCTCATGATGTCAATGTTCATAAGAAATTTGGAAACTGAATTTATTAACAATTGAAAAATTCTAGAAGTTAATTGTAAATGATTTCTACTAAAGGCATATTCTGGTTAATCAATTAATGTATATAAATGAAAACCAGTTATTACAATTTTGAAGACAAAATGGTGTAGAAATTAATCCAAAGCCACAAATAAATAGTGCAGGGTTAGGGTTATTCTAAATGCCTACGCAGTAACTTATAATAAGCCTACAGAAATTTAAAGATACTTAAATCATACTTAAAGAAATATAAAGATTTCTACAATCATACTTAATAAATCATCAGAAAATATGATCTTTTTAAAGACCTAGTGTACTTGTGTCTTATTCTTGACACCATTTAATTAGAAAATGGGAGAAAAAGAGACTATGTGAATACAATAAAATAATAACTTCTATTTCATGGTAAGAGATCTACTTTTTTCTCAAATGCAGTAATGCCCTTAAAATAAAGAACATTCATGAACTGTGAATGTCAAGAATATTGACATGTTTTGTGATTAATGCATATTTCTGCCCCTTCTCAGAAAGTACTAAATTAGAAACCTCTAATACATACTTTCTAGATGTGGTAACCCAGAGAACACACACACACACACACACACACACACACACACCCTACAAATTCAGATCTACTGTTGTGTTACATTCAGGGACAACACTGTACTGTACTGAACTCTCATTTTTTGTTCACAGCACTTGTCTACACTCAGAAGCAGCCAATACATATCTGGATGGTAAACACAAATATTTTAAAATATGAAAATTAGAATGTGTTCAAAATGCTGAATCAGAGAGAAGACGAATTGGGAGACAAATCTAATTTTTCCAAAGAAATTATGTCCACTAAAAAGAATTATTGAGGAATAATAATGTCAAAACTCATGTGCTTGTTCTTTGTCAATGAGAAAATGAAGAAAAGGACAATGGACACAAAGAACTTGCAAGGATTCTTAGCACCTGTGCTTGGAGCATCCAAGTACGAATGCTCTGATCAAGTGTTCCTCTGCAATATAAAGCCAAAAATAAATAAATAAAATCCCCCAAATGAGGGAAAGGTCTGAAGGAGATTGTGAGTTTGAGATGTGACTTTGCAGCATTCCCCATAAATAATATCTTCTGTGAGTAAGAACAACATGAGAAACCATCAAAGAGTAATTGCTTTGCTTTATTTTCCATTTAAAGAACTTTTTCTCTAAATCATTTGAATGAATCACCAGTTGGCATTCATTGCAGTCATATATGAGTGAGAACAGATGGATGATAAAAGGGTATGAAACATATCTACTGAGAAACAAGCATGTTAAAAATTAATGAAAGTCAAAATAACAAGGAATAAACTATACTTAGTGCATATTGATGTAATTAGAGCATAGGGTAATCCTCAATTTAATGGTTGGTAAAATAATAATAATAATAATAATAAATAATAATAATAATAGAAATAATAACAATAATACCTATAAAACGTTTGTCAGTTTCTAGGCATTATGCTAAGCATTTTGGCACGTTATCTTACTTTATTGAACAAATAATAAGCAAAGAGTGCACATTATCAATTCTACTTTCTTGGTCTATTAAGAGACCTGGGGAGGTTAATTAAAATTTAGGAAGGAGTGATCAAGTTCAGAAACATGCACTTGGTATGTTCATTTACAAAGACAATGCTATAACAATTGCCTTGACAGACACGTTACTAGTTTATCTGAACTAACAAGTGAATAATTATTAAAAATTTTTGCGAAGTCCTAAAATATACAAGCTTGAAAAGATTTTAAAACCTGACAAATGACAGATATTTTGGCAAAGGGGAAATGAAAGTCATATAACTTAAGGTGCTTATAATTTTATTGCAATATACTGAATATTAGTTATTGAGTGGGTTCTAAGGCTTTGCTACTATCCTGATTTTCTTCATGCCTAAAGTTATTTATTTATGTTGTAGAGATGAGAGACTAGGAATAGACATATTAAATAACTTGCTACATCTGAACAGTGAATAAACAGCAAGGTTGGTTATTCTCTGCTGTCAGTCTGTATCCAAACCGTATTGATGTAAACAAAGATAATAACCCCAAAATATTTATAGATGGCTATTCTAGATTTAAATTTGCTTATTGTAACTTGACTCTAAAACTCATTTATCCATGAAGTCTAAATAAGGAAATAAAACCAAAGTATATATATATATAAAACCTGAATAAAAATTGACTACAAATATTAATCAGAATTATAAAGGTATAGGTATGTGTTATGTAGTCATCCATTGAAGTAATGACCTAAAATTAGTATATGAAAAATAAATAAACTTTGATCTTTTTAAAGAAACTAGATTGTTGCCTGGTCTTTCTTTTGAAGCTTAACGTTTCCACACTCCCCAAATTATTTTTATAAAAAGCATATTAATTTAAAAGTTTATAATTAACATTATAAAATAATTAACATATTTAATATAAAAGTGAAATCAACTCACCTATTAATTATCCTACACAAACAAAATAAGAATATTTTTATTTAGGAAAATATATTCAATTTGGTCTAAATGGGAACTGAAAGTTGATGACATTTTGGTGAAATTAATCACTTTTAGAAATTTCTATCAGGAAACACACCCTAACTTTCTTTTCCTAGCAATTCTATAACTTCCCTCCTTGATATATTTAAATATAAATATTTATTTATTCTTCACTGACTATACTTAAAGCAGTTTATTTTTTTAAACATACAGTAGGATGAAAAGGCCCCACTATTTATTAAATTCTGGTTTTGATGCAAATTAAGATCATTCCAGAAGCTTTTCAGCTTGCCAGTGCTCATATTCACTGCTATGGATGCTTTCTGATCAAATCATTAATTTACATTTTAGTATGTAGCAGAGGTACACTATATAAATACTTCATGATCTGAGTTTTGCAAATGTGAAACATTATATAGAAAGCAATTCATGTAGTTGAAAGGTGATCATTATTGAGCTAAGCTTACCATTGCTCCATTACAAAATAAGTAAAAGCCAAAGATGCAGGTAACACATTCAGCTTAAGTATGCACACACACAAACACAAACACACACACACACACACACACACACACACACTAAAAGTCATGTATAAAATCCACTGACATCTAAACATCATTTATTAGAGTTCCATTGTACAATTAGATCAATGTGTGGAATACAGTTGCCTTTTCTACTTTCTCTATCATTGATATGAAGGGGATAGATATGTGATGATCTAGATGGAGTGTAGTGCATCTAACATTCTAATTCAGTTGTTCCTATGGAGGGAGGTATTTTTTCTCATAATCAGAAAGGTACATAGGTACTAATATTGCCTCATATTGAAATGAAATTTCAAAACCATGTCAGTGAAGATCTAAGTTTTAGAACATTCAACTTATCACAATTTTAATTCCTCTGAGCTTATCTCAGTGTCATTTGTGCCTAAGTAAGCCATAATATCTTTTGTTTTATTTATGCGCTCTGGAGGTCAGTACATTATACTGATACTCCCAACCTATCCAAGTAGTTTACACAGATTTAGTGTGGAAAGGCAATCTGCTCTTTGGCCTTGTGTGCATGAAACAAATATTGTAGAGAAACAGGACAATGGCGGAAAGATTCATTTCAGCTCATGGATTAAGTGATTTAGTCCATGGTCACTTGGTTTCATTGTTTATGTGTTGTGGTAAAACAGAGCAAGATGAATAAGTAAGGCATGAAGAGAAGAAGTTCAGTCAATGGTGAGCAGGGAGCACAGAGGAATGACAACATTGAACCCTCTCCAAGATCAACAATTCAAAAGCACAACACAGCTACCCACTTCATCCAACTAAGCCCCTCATAACAATTGCCCCACATTTCAATATTCTACACAGATTACAAATTCATCAACTGACTAAACTGTTACCCTTGTAATCTAATGATATTTGGAACTTCAGTTACATTAAATGGGTGCTGTAGCAATCTACAAAGTCCTCAATTTTAATCAAGCTTACAAGATGAAACATAATGAGGAAAAAATAAAAATTGAAGACTGGAGCAAAAATCAAACTTCTATAACTCAGTTCTTTCTTCTGCTTAGTTCACATCTAATGCACAAGTGTAGACATACAACTGGGGATTTTTTTGACTGAAAATTTCCTTCCAGAATGTAGGGAGATATAATATCAGGGTACTTTTGAAAGAATTCCATTAGTATAATTTTTATGATCTTCAAATATACCAGGCAAACAAATGATCCCCTATTAATGAATAAGTATAAATAACCCTTAAATTCTAGTAATTAAGTGAAAATCAGAGTTATTTCATGATCATGTCATGGTTCTGAATATTGTTTTGAAGGAATTATTTCCATTTTGCAATTACATAAATCTATATACACGACTTACAGAGAGAGAAAGAGAAGAGGAGAAAAGGGAAGACAAAGTGTATGTGGGTAGAGTCAGAGGGAGAGCCACAAGCAAATGAGCAGGAAGAAGGAGGAGAGGAGGGATGGGCAAAATGGTCTGCAACAGTTGCAATTAACTCCCTTTGCATTGTAGTTGCTAAAATGCAACAGCTTGCTGTGGGGAAAATTAGGAACCCCAGTGCAGGCAGAATCCCAGGAAGAAAGAATAAAGGGATAGATTGGTTTCTCAAATAATCATTGTTTTCTAATAAACCTCAGAGAGTTGTCTCCTTAAATTCCAGTGATGTATGTCAGCCTCATCCCCAAATCCCATGAAGTTGATTTTCTCTAAGGAAATTTGATGAGAAGTCAGAAACAACACTCCAAATTATTCTCCAAAC
This sequence comes from Peromyscus leucopus, assembly GCF_004664715.2. NCBI lineage: Eukaryota > Metazoa > Chordata > Mammalia > Rodentia > Cricetidae > Peromyscus > Peromyscus leucopus. Next base: position 16,237,390 of record NC_051072.1, on the reverse strand, counting down.
AATCCATTCATTTACATAAGTGTTTGCGTTGTAGTTACTTCATCATGTCAGGATTTTTAGGAAAGGAAAGCAACTCTAACAGCGCAATCATTCTGAAAATTTTTATTTGACAATGACCTTCCTACTTCAAATGTGGTATCAATTATATAATGTTTATGATGATAGGACTTCAAAAGTAGTATATTTAAATGATATGAAGTTTTAAGTAATTTTCACATGTAGTAATAAGAGATAACATACTCTGATCATACTTACTGTCATTACTTTGTGCTTCCCTCCCATCCTGCTGGTCTCTGTTCTCCAAACAGAACCCATCATTGTGGAAAATATTATGTTCAAAGACAAACATCTAAAAGAGACATTAAAAATTAGGGTGAGGTGCAAGGTGGTGGTGGCGCACGCCTTTAATCCCTGCACTCGGAAGGCAGAGCCAGGCGGATCTCTGTGAGTTCGAGGCCAGCCTGGGCTACCAAGTGAGTTCCAGGAAAAGGCGCAAAGCTACACAGAGAAACCCTGTCTCAGAAAAAAAAAAAAAAAAAATATATATATATATATATATATATATATATATATATATATATATAGTGAGGAAAATTATACTGTGAAATTGAAGACGTTAAACATACAAAATGTGGAAAAGAGATCTGAGGAAGTAGGAAGGACGGGACCTCAAAGTATAGCTATACATTATGGTGGTATTCTATTTGTACGGAAATGCGATTTTAATTGTATGTTAATAAATAAAGTTGCCCAGGGGTCAGAGCTATTAGAGCCATAGAAAGAGCATGGCAGTGGTGGCACACGCCTTTAATCCCATAGAGCTCTGTGTTCAGGGATACAGCCAGCATTGGAGACATATGCCTTTAAGACCTAGAGGGCTGTACTTACAGGCAGTGACGAGGCAATCATGTGTTTGTGTTTACAACCAATGAGAAGGCAGAACAGAAAGATTATTTAAAGATATACACACAGGAAATAGGTCTCTTTCAGGAAACTAGGAGCACGCAGGAGGAAGGGTAAGATTTTAGCTCTGAGCTCTGACCTCTTGGCTTTCTCTTTTACATTGGTTCTGTGTTTCTTATTTAATAAGACAGTTGGTTATATCTACAATACATTTTTTAATGTTTTTTTGATTTATATATTATATATTATATATATATGGCTATTTTATCTCATGTACATTTTCACACTAGAAGAGAGCATCCAATCCCATGTATTACAGTAGTAGGCAGCTGTGAGTGGCCTTGTGAGTGCTTAGGATGTAACTCGGGTCTTCTGGAAGAGCATCCAGTGCTCTTAAACCTTCAGCCGTCTCTCCATCTCCTACTAGACATTTTTTATTTGTTTCTTATTTTTAAGGTAAGACAGGAATAAAAATCACAAAAACATTTTATAAATTTACTTAATAACACAATTTACAATAAGCTGAGTAAGATTAGAAATGGGGGTACATGAAAATTGAGAAAGACTGACGAGAACTGTGTAACCATGTCGCATGGAATAGCCATCATGTAATATGTACTATGATAAAAGATTGACTAGTAAAGGTTAGATATCATACCCTGTATGTTCACTGTGGGTTCTTACAACATTTATGGTAGATCAGTATAGGCTTAAAGATATGAACTGGTCTATCACTCATCACTTACTCCAGTAGATTGTATTATGTAACTTTTTAAACAACATCCGTTTAAATACCATATACTTCAGTATTTCACATAAGACTCATATAGAACATCTTGCTCTACACAATATCTATTTCAAGTGTTAGCAACTGTATGACCTTCTCAAAACATACCAAAAAATAATTAGTTGAGTATGTCCATTCAAGTTTGTTCTCTCTCTACACTTATATCTATCAGACCCAAGTAATAACACTATCCAGGTGAATGATTATGTTCATGATTGTGTGGCACTGACATTTTTTCAGTTCTGCTATGGAAACATGCTGATAGGAAGGGAAGTAGAGGTTACATCAAGGGCAATCTTATTTTACTTTACTTTTGATCACTAAAATCTACTCATATTCTCCTAGATGTGGATAAAATAAATTAATTCCATTCCTATGTGTTGAGTTTATCGGAGAATTACTGAAATGCTTTGCCCATTGAATTTCAGGATAGAAATTAATGAAGACAGAATGGAGGAGCCCTTGAGGAATGCAGAACTTTACAGATATTTATACAAGTAAAAATTCATAATGTACAGATTTAAACTGTCAAAGGATGTCATCAAATCCAGCTCAGAAAAAATTCCCTAAAATCATGCATAAGTTCTGCATAGTTCATTATAAATTCTATCTTCAAATTTTATTTCAATTCATCCTTCTAAATGTATGTACACTTGGCAAACATTTTTGCCTAATGGCATTCAAGAATACTTCAAAAAGTGTGACTGATGATATATTTAATAATATTCTTAATATCCAAAATTTTTATTAAAAATACTTACAAATCTATGTTTACATTGAGTTATAATCATTTAGACTAAAGATGCAATGAAATTCTGCATTCTGAAATAGAAACAGTTCTTTACAAATAATAACTCATAAATTACAAAACAAACAAGAAATGTTAATGAACACTTATAATGTAAAAAATAATGCCACAATGTTCAATTCATTTGATACATATCAGAAGGAATTTATTTCACGACACATTTGGACCAAGACAGTGCTAACAGGGAGGCATGGTTTTCAGACTTTATTTGCAATATATTGACATGTATCTCAGTCTTGATGCAATTAAAAAGTGTGTGATTGTCCAGGATAGAATATATTTGCAAGGATTGATGTGCTCACACTCATATTTACATTTAGTGATTAATTGTACTAAATATATCATGAAAATCATATATATTTTAAACATATCATGGTAAAAAAAATATTGGAAGTATAGCATTCAGATTTATGACAAGATAATCATTAAGGAGATCATAAAACTATTTCAGAATGGCCTTTTATAAATCTCTTTGTAGTTGATCTTCACTCAAATTATTATTCTTTTTCTTTATTGACTTAGGTATTTTTTATGAATTTGAAAGTGTTTCACTGGCAATGTTTCTCCCTGAATAAGTCAATGCATGAAAATGATTAATTCCTTTAAATCTTTATTGTGCTAATAAATTATAGTCTTTCTGTACCCATCACTGTTTTACTCACTCTTTTATTTGGCTTAGATGATTCCATTTGTGTTACAAATGTCTCTCTTTTTTTTCTGTTTTTACCTCAGTTCTGGTAACACTAACATCAATGTAAAGTAGAGATACTATTGTCTGATGTTATGGTATGCAAAACCTTATTAGAAGCACGATTATTTTACATAGTATGAACAATATTAGAAGTCCTTTTTCTACACAGAAAAAAACATTAAATATTTTTGTAGGAACCAATATCCAAGATTGAAAGATAATATTTAAAAAATAAAGAACTACCACACATTTAATAAGTATTCCTTATTCATCAAAACACTGCTCATCTAACTGCAAAGCCTCAAACCGGAATTAACAGTGAGGTTTGTTGTCCTGTTTAGAAAGGAATTTCTGTTCTTATGAATTCAAGCCTGTTTCCAAGCATTCACTGTACTGAAAGATACATTGCAGGTTACTAGAGATGAAAAGGAATCAGCAATATCAACCAGCTATAAATCCTCTTTCTACATCAGCAATCTGCCTACAAGATATACTGATGTAACAGTGGCAGAAATGTTATAGGACTAACTAACAATTTTTGGATGCATTTAAGACCCATTTCATGACAAGGAGCCCATAACTGACACAGCTAAAGTGCTGAAGAACTTGAGACTAGATAGGTCATGTTTCCTAGAGGGAATTTACTATTATTATTATACTATAGAATTATATCAATAAAATGACTCCTAATAACATAACACTATACCCATAGATTAATGTATTACTTGACCCTCATAAGAAGAGCTTCTTCCTGTAGTAGGTGATGATTAGCATAGACAACCACAACTGGACAATGAAAAAAGAGTAAGAGACTTGGGATCACTCACACATGAATGAGATGTCCTTATCAAATTCCTTCCTTGGGCATCCATGTGAAAAAGGTGGCAGAAAGCACCTTTTATTATAAGAGCCAGAGGGAGTGAATAACTCATAACTGTCTTCAAAATACAACAATGATGATTTACATATAAAATACAGAAGCTGTGACTCCATGCAAAAAAAGACGCATAAGTTAAAACCCAATAAAGCAGAGGCTGTGACGTATGAACAAACTGCAACAAATAGCCAGTGATTTATGTAATTGATACCTGTGGGGAAAGGGAAAATCAGAGTCTCCCCCACCACCGATGGATTGACAGCAGTTGTATCAGACAAAGTCCAAAGTAGGTCCTATACAAAAGAGAGACTTACCAATAAAAAATGGACTTCATGGGTTTTTTTTTGTGTGTACATATTGTGTTATTATCTTTAGGGGTTTGTTTTGATTTTCATTTTTGGATTTTTGGTTTCTTTGAGAGAGTGAGAAAGAACATGAGGTGGGAGGGCCTGCGAGGAATTTGGTGAGGAAAAAAATTGATCAAAATATAGTACATGAAAAGATTAATAAACTTCTCCCTAAAATAGAAAGAAATGAATCCTGTGTTTATACCTCCAATCAGAGTTGTACATGTTAATAAAAATAATTCTGTAAAGGAAAAAAATCAGAGAAAAGGCAGACTATGCAATACAGTAACGTTTATACACAGTGGTGGTTATGGAAAGAACAGAGCACAAATTCATTTTTGCCTTAGATGAGAAATAAAGTTACATAGACAGTGAAAGGTAGCAAAACAAGTAATAGACGTCCAAATGGACATGATGGATGCCTGGAGAAAGCTATATATCCCTTTGCTTTCTTCTGGTTAGTAAATGCCATGGGCAGTTCTACATCATCTGCTTTTAGTAAATGTGTAGTACTATATCCCACCCCTTTTGAAACAGGCTGAGCCAAAGGAAGATTAGACTCAAGAGAACTAAAGTGAAGTCATTATCATTCATTTACTGAGATCTTCCTTGTGCAGACCCTCTCTTAATAAGTAAAACAAATTCTACTAAGTAATAAAAGCCAGAAGTAACATTGTCAACACTCCCTGGAGTCTTGATTCTTCAGTCCATTCAATAAAATGATACAATGTGTTGATGATTCTCTTCTAATTACTTTCTATTGACCAATTATTTGTGTGGTGAATTCTTTTAGTTAGCTGTCCAAAGGTTTGATTTGCTTCAAAACCTTTTATTTATACCATGTTCAGGAATTTTTAAAATACAAAATCACATTTTATGTTGCTCCTCATACTTAAACTACTTAGGCAAATAAGCCAATGGATTCCTATTGCTCGGAAATAGATCATAAAAGATGTGGTATTGTTCCCAAATAAAAGATGTTGTCTTCAATTTGTGGAATACAACTTGTTTTGCTTCCTCAAAGCCTTCCATTTTGTTTTTTTTCACTTTTTTTTTTTCTGAGACAGGGTTTCTCTGTGTAGCTTTGTGCCTTTCCTGGATCTCACTCTGTAGACCAGGCTGGCCTGGAACTCACAAAGATCTGCCTGCCTCTGCCTCCCAAGTGCTGGGATCAAAGCCGTGCGCCACCACCACCCAGCTTCTTTCACTTTCTTTTAAATCTCATTTAAAAATAGATATTTATATCCCAGATTTACCTCAAAGGGTCAATGTAGTTTGCACATTTCAGAGTTTCAGTATGTACTGTTTCATAATAGCTTTGATAATGCACATGAACTCATATATTTCCATGCTAACTGTTCTTTATGGACATTGATTAAAACAACAAGTAGCTGAAATTAGAACCTGTTAAGATTTTCTCACCAAATCTTACATTGTCCAAGAAAACCTTAGGAATTACTATTTCTTCACTAAATACTTAATATAAAAGATTTCTAAGTAGATACATTCTGAGCTATAGATCTGACTGCATTATAATGTCACTAAAACAAGGTAATTTAACTTATGAAATAATTTTAATTCTAACTTTCTACAGTATCTTCTTTTTTTTTTCTTTTTTTGTTTCAGTGTTAATGTGCCAGAGGCAATTCTGGAACCACTTGTTCAGAATTACACAAGCTAAAAGAGCATTCCAGAATTCTTTCTTTGAACAGATGGCCGTTGCTCACATGAAAAATACATGTTATGTAAAAAATCAATTAAAGTCAATAAAATACATTTAGTTGGATGATAGAAACTTGGAGGAAACATTTTTTCCATCCAGTGATTATTCAAAAATTGCAATTTAGATTTCTGTTTTTTTGTGATATAGTTTTCTGTAGTACATTTTACAATTGATTAGAATTAGTTATTTTTCTTTCACAAAAATTAGTACAGTACTATAATTATTGACACCCATTTAGTAAGTATTAAATATCTTTCATTAGAATTTCTACAGTATAGTTACTTCCAATCAATATTAATTTTTAAGTTTATAATAAATTCATAACAGTTTTGCAAAATTAATTCTCAACATAACAGTTTAATAACTGTATATACTTCATTATGTGGATAATTCCTTCAATTTATACCTGTTGTTTATTATATCCAAAATAATTTAGCCTTTGGCAAAGAGTATGGGTATTTTATATCTCTGAAGGCTCTACTAATAACTGGCTCTCTGCTCTGGCCATTACACATAGGTCTTGGGGTCTAGTTTTCTGCCTACATAAAATGAATGTGTTTTAATGAATTACTTAATCAAGCAAAATCAAGGATTCCATGGTCTGGCTACCTAGTTCAAATAAATTAGAGTATATATATATATTTTTTACCTCTGTGGTGTTTTCAAAGGAAAAATTAAAACACAGATGTTTTAGTAAAAAAGGTAAGTAGACATGACGGTTATTTCCCAATTTGAACAATTTTGTTGCTGAGAGATTGTTTCCATGGTACCTATTCTGACAAAGTCTCCCAGAAAAGATGAGGTCTATGTTACTTTTATTTGCTCTGACGATATCAGCTGTTAACAGTTCCGTACTTCTTTTCAAAACAAACATTGAAACAAGAACTGTGCATGAACTAGAGTAAACTCATTAGTGTGCCTGCATTTAATTCTTGCTCATTATCACCTAAAAAGAATAACGTTCTTCTCTCTTAAGATGCAAGAGTCACTCAGAGATACCACACCATTGTTGTTCCCTAGAGACCATTAAAAATATTCTTTGCAGGAAAGTAAAAGCCAACAAAAATCAACACCTTGTCTACTTGAAAAGACTATATTTAATCTCTTTGTACAGCACCACTTTAAAAATTAACATCTATGTCACAAATCATATAAATTATATTATATAAATTATATTACAGTGGTGTGTATATCCTATATTTAAAATATATATCACTGAATAAATTTTTTGTAGACATACCAATGCTTTGTGATGTGGATGATAGATACATATTCAATTAATTCAATTAAAATCTTACTTCTTAAACTGGCAATAATCTTTACAGAAATATGTTCTTTACTCATTTCTAAATTATTTTCCTGGACTTTTTGTTATATCTGATAGCATTCAATATATTTCTATATGCCTCCTTAAAACACACAATTGAGGAGCTACAAGTGATGGCTCAACAATTAAGAGCACTTGTTGTTCCTGCATGGGACTTGGGTTTGATTCTCAGCATCCATAAGATAGTTCAAAACCACCTGTAATCCAGGGGATTGGATGCCTACTTCTGGATTCCATGGGCACCTAGTATGCATGTGGTACATAAACAATTAATGCATGAGAAAATATCCAAAAATGAGAAATAAAATTTTAAAAAAGCTGGCATTTTCTTATCTGCTATTATGATGTAATTAGAAAAAATAGTGAATGTTATGATCCTTTGATGACTGAGTATATATATATTTTTCCAGGTTTATGCTTTTCACAAATATTTGATGATTTTGTAATTTTGGTACATCAGAGTAAACAGAATTTGGAGTCAAGAAAGAAATTTGTTTTAATATAATATTCAGCCATTAACCAATATTTAAAACTGTGTTTTGTTTTATATTAGTATTGTACATTATTTTTGGAAAACTGAGATGTCATAGTTTGTTGTTGGCTGTTTTATTACTCTTTATTCTATTGTCTCTTTCTCTTTGCGGGGCCCACCAACTAGCTCACAAAAGATCAATGGAATATTACTGTTATTATTTATAAATTCTTGGCCTTAGTTCGGTTTATTTCTAGCCAGCTTTTCTTAAGTTAAATTATCCTCTCTATCTTTTGCATCTGGACTTTTACCTTTCTCTATTTCTATATCATTTTCTTTACATCTTACCCTGTGGCTGGCTGTGTAGCTGAGTAGCTGGCCCTTGAGTCCTCTTTTCTTTGTTCTCTTATTCCTTCCATTTATATTCTCTGCCTGCCAGCCCTGCCTACCTTTTCCTCTGCCTTGCTATTGGCTGTTGATTTTTTTATTGGACCAATCAGGTGTTTCAAATAGACATAATAACACAGCTTCACAGAGTTAAACAAATGCAACATTAAACAAAAACAAAAACAAACAAACAAACAAAAAAAGTGCCACACATCTTTGCACCATAAAGCAAATGTTCTGCAGAAAAAATAAATGTAACACGTGATAAAATAATATTCTACAACAATAGCTACCTTGTGAATTTGAACTTTCATTTCCTTCCTCCACTGACTTTGTGGTGCTGCAGAATGAGCCCCGGGTGTCATATACACTAGGAAGCACGGCCGCAGTGAAGTGGCCCCAGTGTACAATTGTAAAGCATTTAATGTTAATTAGATGAAAGTATGTTATTTTATTATTAGACTTCCTTAAAGCTAGTAGATCACCCACCGACAGCACAATGGCTTTGTTTTCATTTCCTTAGTTTCTTCAGACACTGAGACACATTTCCATTCTTCACCTTTGTGTTTGCCTTGTTGTTGAATCTATTAACCTTTCCCCACATTTCCTTGTGTTTTACATGGCAGTACCTGCATTTGGTGTTTGTGTCTGTTTCTTATACCATTCATATCACCAAGTATTAGTCTGTCTAGATTGTTCCAGAATGCTCACTTCGGCTTCACGGTTTAATTTGATCTCTGGTTGTAACATTACCCTAAGGTCTTAGAAGTGAATGTTCATGCTTAATGATCTGGAAGACTCTGAAAGTACTGGCAAGTCAAACCTCCAGATTTCTTATACCGGAAAGCAAGGTGAAAATTTGCATCAAGTACATGTTTCCTGTTGATGTAAGCACCTACTTGGCTGTGAGAAATGACTTGACTCTTCACTGTCATTCCCTTGAAATTTGTAGTAAATTCTATATTCAAATGCTTCTCCAATGAAGATTTGTCACAAAATTTAGTTTAAAAAAATACACTCATTGAACCTTAGACTGTTTCACTCTGGTACTTTTTCTGTCTCCAGAGAGTGGGCTAGAGAGTAGCAAATTTCAGTGAAGGTTCGGTACAAAATAGCTTTAGGCTTTTCAAATATCCATGGTTCCTGGATTGTGTTCAATAGAGTAAATGGATTTTCTTTGATCTGTTTTGTGAAACTGTGAGGAAATTTCTATTCCAATAATGAATAAAATGCTCTTTCTCACAGCTTTCCAAGTCTGCCAGCTCCAAACCACTGCTTCCTTGCTCTGGCACAGAGTATCTCCCATCTGTCCTGAGAATACGGGTTTTGCCTTACGGTTTAATTTACATTTCATCACTGAGGACTACACCTGTCCTAGTAGGGGCACCCACAGAGGGAACAGCAATGCTTCCACGCCTGTAGACTAGAAGATATAAATCTCTATCTGCATCCAATCATTGTTATTACTTGACCAAATCATAATTCGAGAAACTGGAAATCACAGCTACAATCCCACCATGAATAAGACTGAGGCCAAAGGGAAAATAAAAGTTATCTGTGAATTGGAGTGTAGCTTGGGTTACCTACTGAATACCATGCCAGTTGATACTGAATCACCAAACTTTGTTACAAAAAGAATAAAACAATCTACACTGAATTACAAGTTGAGGCACTTCCCTTTCTTACTCTTTCTGTAATACCTGTGTAAACATTGTGAATTTCTCTGTAGAGACACTGTTTCATTCTTTCTACAATTTATATCCTCTGGCCCTTCCTACTAGAGAAGAAGACAGTCATGCCCTCATGCTTGTTACCTCCAAGTCAATATGGAAGAATTCAACGTGAATGGGTTTAATATAGATAATCAGGGGATTTGGTGGCAGCATAATATAGGAACTTTTAAAGGCAATTAGTCCCAAGCTACAAATCTGCCTGCCTTCTATTACAGGCTATGACGAGTTTGTTTTGTTTTGAGATAAAACCAATTAGCTAACAGAAGCATGTATCCCAATGAGCAGGTACATCTCCAGAGAGCTGTGATCACTGGAACTGTTCAGTCTGTTTACATAGGAACTAGTTAGTGTCTATCTTTAGAACAGGTCTGTAATTTGTTGTATCTGTTTGGCTAGATAAAAAGGTAAGCTTTCTTCCTTGCTCTTCCATCTCTCCAGAGTGTTTACAAGAGCAACGTGTCCTGGTTTAAGGCTCACTCAATGACAATTTTCTTTTTCTACTATTTTTTAGAATAGTTGTTTGGGCTTGGAGAACTTACATATATTCCTTAAAAAATAACCCTGACATTTCAATTTTGGAATTTGAGACTGCAGAAGGTTTAAAAAATGCATTTCTATTGTTTAAGTTATCCAGTATGTTGTACCTTGTTATAGAATCCTGGTAAAAGTTTATGAACAATTTTGCTTAAAGGAGTAGAGAAAGGTTTTTTAAAAACATGATCCACTCACTTAGATTTTGTTTATTTTGTACATAAAACACACTTCCTTGGCCAGGTGGTGGGAGTACACGCCTGTAATCCCAGCATTCGAGAGGTAGAGGCAGGCTGATCTCTGTGAGTTTCAGGCCACCTGGTCTGCAGAGTGAAATCCAGGACAGGCACCAAAACTACACAGAGAAACCCTGTCTCAAAAACAAACAAACAAACAAACAAACAAACAAACAAAAAACTTCCTTATATTTCAGGGCAGAAGTTAAGTAAACAATATATACTAATAATATTCTGGAGTTGAGAAATATAATAGCTTTGTAGTATGCATTTACTTAGATTCAACACTAATACATCAGAAACATACCATTGATATGTTTTCAGATTTCCTTAAGTTTTTATCCGTTCAAAACTTGTGAATGTAACTACAAATTAATGCTTATGTAAGTCATAACATGACTTAAATCAATAAATGACAATAATATGCAACATGAATTGGTAAATGGTCTTATTAATAGAAAACCTAGAGCCAGATGTTGGGGTGAAAGTTGAAAGATCAGAAAAACAGAACAAGCCACAGCCAACCTCACCTTACCAACTCCTCAGCCACCAGAGCAAGACTTGTTCTTTATCATGCCTTATATATCTTTATGTGCCTTACCATCTTCCTTCCTTCCTAGTGCTGGGATTAAAGGCATGTGTGCTTCCCAAATACTTGGTAGCAAAGGTATGAGATCTCAAGTGCTGGGATTAAAGGTGTGTGCCACCATGCCTAGCTCTGTTTCCAGTGTGGCCTTGAACTCACAGAGATACAGACAAATCTCTGCCTCTCAAGTGATAGGATTAAGGATGTGTGCCACCACTGTCTCGACTCTATATCTAATCTAGTGGCTGGCTCTGTCCTCTGATCCCCAGATAGGTTTATTAGGTTTATTAGGGTACACACTATATATCTAATCTAGTGGCTGGCTCTGTCCTCTGATCCCCAGATAGGTTTATTAGGGTACACACTATATTGGGGTGCACAATATATATCACCACAATAATATCTTATAATTTTTTCATCAAACAATTTGAAATGTCTTTAGGAGCCTATAAGATATTAATTAAGCTATGTTTTATTGGGCTGTTTTTTTAAACAAATACTATAAGGTCAGTTGTTGTCAGAAATACATGCTGTGGTATGAATTTCTCTTGCCTATTACATGAATGATTTTAGGCTCAATATGACCCATTTTATGTGGTAATTGTTTTGTTACCTTTCACCACTTCTTTTTTTTTTTTTTTTTTTTTTTTTTTTTGGTTTTTTGAGACAGGGTTTCTCTGTGTAGCTTTGAGCCTTTCCTGGAACTCACTTGGTAGTCCAGGCTGGCCTTGAACTCACAGAGATCCGCCTGGCTCTGCCTCCCAAGTGCTGGGATTAAAGGTGTGCACCACCACCGCCCGGCTCACCACTTCTTATACTACCCTGTGAGTACTATAGTTGGTGTTTATGTTTCTAACCATTGTGCAAAAGACCACAAGAGAAAATTAGTAGAGTTTTGGCTTAGATATTTGTTCAGGCATCTTACTATGACATGGATTTTTATTATGACGACACAGGAGAAGGGACCCAATCAATTACCAGTGGTCCGGAGCTCTCTATATCTGTTGCAAAGGTGCAGCATTGGTAACTGGTTTGGATTTCTTCTCAAAATAATCCCAGGAGCTCTAGTTTGCCACTTTCTTTACATCTTAACTGGAGACACTTGCCCGTAAGAGGAAAAACAAAACTTGGCCCAGAAAGAGAGGTACTCTACATAGAAGGAGGCTATTCAGTTAGGAAAGATGTTCTGTTCCAACATCTAAAATGTGCAACTATCTGAAAATCGATTTCACAACTTTACAGCTTTTTTGTGTGTATCAAGTCTAGTAGAGATTAGCATAAACATTACAGAAAATTGTGCAAGGCCAGGAAAAGCATTGTTGTCTTCCAGGGAAGGCACTTTGTTCTGGCCAGCCAGATAGCCAGAGAAGCAATAAAAGGAACATCCTTCACTCTCAGGATCAGCTGATTGAGGCATTAGGTTCCCTTACCTTTTATTTATTTTTGATTTCTTATGATAAATGGCAAGCAAACGTTAGAGACTGATTGAGAGTACAGAAAAACTTGGTGGAAAAGCGAGGCAGATAATAGGAGATGGACAGTTGTAGAGGTTTGATCAGTGTTATAAAAGCACTCTCTAAGTACAGGCAGTTTCTGTATTCAAAGCAAGTCCTGAATGTGTAGAAGTCACATGGCAACCCAGTTCTGCTTTATTAACAACATTTCCTCCAGAATACAACACTTTTACCACAGTGAATTGTATACTTTATGTGAGTCCTAAACTCTGTCTTCCGGATGTCACCTGGATGGTCCTCAACACTTATAAAACAGCAGAACTGTGAAGTGCCAAAACCAGATTTCTGAGAAACACTCTAATTTGGTAAAAATGTACCATAGGACAAGTTTAAACTTATGGACTTTATACACAGAATAACAAAATAAAAAGCAACATTTTGAATAATGATGGTCATTAATTGCTCCAATTTATAGTGGTATTTCATTTCCAAGAATACAGAAATTATTATAAAACACCATTTTGATGAAAGGATGCACTGCAAGAAAACAACTAAAAAACCATTTAAATAAATGATGTTTCTCCTAAAAATATGAATTTGTAGCATAATTAAAAATAAAAAGGAATAATTGCATATGTTTGTGAGGCACAATGATATTTTCATAGAAGAACAAGATGTGCCCTTATCCAATGTGGCATTTTAATGAGGAAGAAAAACATGCAATTATCTAATCATGGTAATTAGTATATCATCTTATATATGTTGTAAACATTCAAAACCCTGTCTTCTAGATATTTTATAGGTAAATATAAAATTTTAAATTACATATTGTTACTTTGGCTCTATTTTAATTTTTGTTTTTTGCATATATATGTTTATGTGTCTCTATATACCTGCAAATGGAATCAGGTACCTGGAGATGCCCAAAGAGGGTGTTGGGTACCTTGAATCTGTAGTTGTAGGCACTTGTGAACTAATTAGTGATGTTCCCTGAGGTATTTTTTAGATGAAGTTTGCTGGATATGATCAAATCCTGAATTGAATTTAAAAAGAATGAGTGATCTGACTATCCTCATCCATCACTCAGTCTGCTTACATAGTATAGAAAGGGAATAGCTGTGTTGAGCCCTACCCATGACTGCCAGGCTGTGGCATACAATACCTCCAAACTGTGAGCCAAAATAAACCTTTCTTTCTTGAAGTTGTTTATATTGTATATTTACTTCTAGGCAAGTCTTAAGTAACTAATGAATGTGATAACACTCTATCCAGAAAAATCACTTTTTTTTTAAAACTTAGAATTAATAAGATAAAGTTTACATTGCCTTTAACAGCATGCAAACTTTTTGAAAACTATTTATTTGGTTATATTGCTGTCCAAGCTAAAAAAAAAAAAAAAAAGCCAAGAAAATCCGTGAACTAATCATGATATTTTCTCACTAAAAATAGTTGGAGCATAATTGTATCTACCTTTGCTTTTAACAAAACACAAGAATTAAGAATTAAACTGTGTTTCTATAATGGCTTCTGAAAGTATCAACCATAGAGTCACATTTTCCCAAAAGGTGTCTTTGCTAATAGCTGACATGTTGCCATATTATAGACAATTAAAGTTATCGATATTAAAATGTTGTTTCTAAAATCCCTCATCACCACTGCCAACACTACAAGGTGGGGTCATTCCTGTGGATTCCTGAGAACCTCCCCAGCATCCTGCCTCTTCCTATTCCCATGATATTCTCATCTATCATGGTATCATCTGTGGGTGATATGTAGAGTAAGTAGAAAGAAAAATTAAAAAAAAAATTTAAAAAAAAACTGAAGGAGTTTATCACCTGTAGGAGTTCCCTGGTAGAATTTTTGGGGTCACTTATGTATACTAACTTATCATCTGCTAAATGTGAAGGAAGGGATGGCCAGACTGCAACCCACATCTCCAGAGAGGCTAGCTAACAGGGAAAGACCCTAGGAGGGACACATGGATGACCCCATGAAGGAGAAGTGGATGAGATCTACATGAGTGGACTGGGTGTGGGGGTGTGGCAGATGGCGAGGAGTAGGGGATGAGAACATAGGGAAATAAAAGGGTCTAGTTGGAACAGGGACAGAGTGGGAGGGCAGGCAGGGAGATACCATGATAGATGTGGACATCATGGGAATAGGAAGAGGCAGGGTGCTGGGGAGGCTCTCAGGAATCCACAAGGTTGACCCCACCTTGGTCTGCTGGCAGTGGTCCAGAGAGTGCCTGGACCGGTCTACTCTAGTGACCAGCCTAGCAGATAACATAGCTGTCATCATAGAGCCTTTGTCCAGTGACTGATGGAGGCAGAAACAGAGATCCATGGCCAGGCACCAGGATGAGCTCCAGGAATCCAATTGATGAGAGAGGAGAGATACTGCAGGCAAGAACATCGAGATCAGGATGGGAAGATGTGCAGAGATGCCTGGCCACACTAGTGGAAGCCCGTGAACTGTAGACTAGTGGCTGTGGAGCCCCCACGGGACTGAACTAGGCCCTTTGGATATGGAAGAGGGTTGTTTGGCTCGAACTGTTTTGGGGGGCACCCAGGTAGGGGGATAAGGATCTGTCAATGGTCTATGGGCAGGCTTCTGGAACCCGATGCCTGTGGTGTGATACCTTTCACAGCCTTGGTGCAGTGGGAAGGGCCTTGGACCTACCCAGGCTCAGTGTGCTGGGCTCTGCTGACTCCTTTTGGGAGATCTCAATTTGGGGGATGTGGGGATACGGGGTGGCTTGAGAAAGAGGGCTGGGAGTGGAAGGAGGGAGGAGGGGGTATCTGTGGATAGTATGTGGAGTAGAAAATGTCTTAATGAAGAAAAATGAAAGAAAAAAACAAAAAACAAATAAAAAATCCCTCATCACCTACAAATGCCTGCTTGACTTCATTTCACTTCATTTCTGAGATTAAGACCCTTTCTGAGAACAGAGTCTATGGAGATTCAGTAAATGAGAGATAAGTGAAGTGATGACTGCTGAAGGGGCAGGGCTGAGATGCATTGGTGACCCAGTGAAATTCTGTTGACCAAGATAGCTTTTTCTTCCTGGTACCTGCATTTGCAAAGAACGCTTAATACCTTTGCTCATCACGCTTGTAAATATAGATAATTTCTTCACAGAATAGGGTGTTATTAACCTAGCCCTCACTTTGACCTCTACAGTTGAGATAATTAGCCAGGAGGAACTCAAAAGACATAACTGTATGTGCAAGTAAAGATAATGAATAGTATGCATTTTAACTAGTTCTTGTCCACACTGGGCATTAAGCTATTCATGCAGCCAAAGGTATTTTAAATTACCTTTTAACTCTACTAATTTAATGAATATTGTATATATTTATTACACTTGCTATAATATTATATATATACATATATAATATATATACATACCACATTCCATGAATATTCTAATGGAGAAATAAACAGGAAAAAAAAAACACTACACACAATTTTGGTGAAAATGTTTTAGGATAAAAAATAATCTGATTTTATGAATTAATCATGCCCTTTCTTCTTTTTTTTCCTTTCTTCCTCCCTTCTTTCATCCATAATTCCCTTTCTTCCTCATCCCCATTCTCTCTCTTAACTATCTCCCAATATCCCTCTCTTCCTACTCTCTTTCTGTCTCAAGCTAGCCTATAAGCCACAGTCTTTTGCATGAAGTGTCCATACAGGTATGTGCCACATTTTATATTTGAAAATAATGGATGGGAAATGTATATGTATCACAAACATACAGCATATTGAAATATTATCATTATAAACATTGTCTTTAATTTGAAAGCAAAGTTCAGGATATTCATAAGAGTCTGACTGGGACAAGCTTCCAATGTGCTAGAATAACTTCCTACTCCAAATCACTAGCACATTGTAATCAAATGGTTAGAAAAACAGTGTCTCAGTAGTCATCATAAAGGTCAAATTACCTAGTGGCTAAGAGAGAGTACCAAAAACACATATGTACAATTTAGAAAATGAATTAAATGTATGACAGACATAGGGCAGTAAGACATAGTATGAAAACATGCTGATTAAGAAAATCCCATTAGCAGAAATGAAGCAGGCAATGCAGTGTGAAGCTGAGAGTGAGGCATAGATAAGCTCTATCAGAAAATGTTTTATCAAAGAAGAAGAAAACAAGAGGAAACAGAAAGCTGTAGTGTTTTATTTTTCCCCAAAATATTACACCGTTGCTACTATATGTACTGGATGTTGTGTACATTATATCTTAACTTCTGGCTTATCTATACATTGAAGATTTAAACTCAATTTAATGATACAATGATTAATTATAAAATGAAAATGTGAATTTTAAATTGTTTTATAGAGTATCTTTCTGTTGTTCTTACTGAAAGAAAGAATTAATAGATCAGCACAATAATACATTTGTTGAACAAACTCATGTCATTGTGAGAATTTTAAGTTTCACTGATGCACTGCATTCATAATGAATGATTCAGAAAACCTAAATGTAAGCACCTAAAATGGACCTGGTGTTTATGAAAGTTAATGTTCCTCTTTAATTTTAATTTGGTTTTGGTGAATACACTTTCTAGAGTAAGATCACGATCGTTTTTTTTTCCTTTCTGATGATATGTACATATTCATATATATAATACATATGTGTTTTTGCATTGTGGATACTTCACACACACACACACACACACACACACACACACACACACACACATGCCTACCTTCCAGGAAACATCCAAATAAACACTATGAAATACAAAGTACTGTATGATTTTAACACCACGTAGAAATGGAGAGATATTAAAAAATATTTTAATAAATAAACCATTCTGATCTGGAAATCCTGAAGATACAGACTTACTTCATCTGGAACCTTATTATAGCCATCCAAGTTAACATTTTCTAGGTTTATGTAGTGACATTCATCTACCCTGTATACACATAATCACATCCTGAAGGTTAGAGAGAAATTGACTTCAAGAATCTATCTTTAGTCAATGTGGATCCAAGTTGGTAAAACTGGTATTTGTGTGCTTTGGGAATTTTCTTCTTACATTATGGTTTTAAAGATCTCAAAAGATACAAATTATCAATTATAACATCATCTTTGTATTTTGTTTGTGCTTTGTAATTTATTTGAATTATTATGTTTACAAAAAATTAATAGTTATGCTTCATAATCTCATATTAATTTGCTACCCAAAGGTTTAATTGGTTTCCAATGTTTAATTCAGCAAACTTTTTAACTATGAATATATGTATAAAAGAAGTCTGAAAACACAATAAAATTAACATTAGTATTGTTATAAACATATATACACATGTATGTGTTAATTTCTATATGTACATATATACTTTATGCATATCATACTTTATATGTTTCATATGTATATTTACTTTACTTCTAAAAAGAAAGATTCGAGTATAATATTTTATTTGTGGAGCTAGAGTCCTGTGACTCTAAAATATGACTTACTGAGCAAATAACAGACCTAAGATGATCACTCGTCCCCTACTCTTGCTCTTGAGCCAAGAAGCAGATAATAGTACATCATTTCAGATATGCTAAACCTCTAGTCACACTAAGGCAGCAGCCTTGTCTAGAAGACAGAATGATGCCAAGAGTCTGAACAAATATGTTCATCAAGCTCTTTCAAGATTAGTACTATGAGGTCATAAATTATTTTCTACCCATGCTTCTTGTTGTTGCCCCACTTCTGATCCTACCTACATATAGAAACTCAGCACATTTTGTTTCTGTTGGCCTTTATTTTTGAATACTTATGTCACGTGAAACCTGTAATAACTATCTTTATGCTTCAGTGACTTTTCTTTCTTGTAGAGGGCCATGGTCCCCACGCAGTCAGTTGTTGTCCCATTCAAAGCTCTGTCCATCTCCAGCTTTCCATCCTACCTGTGCTGTTCCCATATGATTCCATTATTCTCTCATACTGCCAGTCATCATCCAGCTGCAATATCTCATGGGGTCACTTGGTTGTCATCTTCTATAGGGCAGTCATTTGTATGCTGCATGCACTAATCCACAACCTTGGCAACCAAATAATTGAAGGAACTTTAGGAAGATTGTTTAGAAAACTCTTCATCTACAGAAACTTCTAGCCAGGATCTCAGGCATGGAAAGAATGGCATCTCATAAGAAGAAAGAGCTAATTTGAAAACATCTCAGATAGGTGGCTTATACTCTTAATTTCTTATATGTCTTGCCTTTATGGATTGGTATTTGATATAAACAACCTATACATTGAATTAGAAGTGAATTTATGAAGAAGTAGATCTATATTTTTACAGGCCCTATATTTAAAAAAAAAAAAAAAAAAAAAAAGAGTGAATCCAGTTTCTCCGGCAGACCTTTGGCCAAGGAACCACTCCTCAGTAAGGAAATTCACCATGAGCCATGCCAAAGAAATGGGAGGAATAATTCATGCTTTAAAGAGATAATGTACTTTTCCTTCTAAGAATTCTCACCTCCAGTTAGAGCTACTCCATATCTGCCATGAAGTTCCTTTGGGTCTCCCTAACTCAGAAAGGTATAACTTCTGTTTCCATGTCCTTTCACCTTTTACTTGCAGATGTTGACCACAGCCTGCTGTGCTTTCTCTAACACCTCACACTTTTTTTTTCATTCTCTCATTTTTGTTCCACTCCCCACCATGTGGCTTTTCATATGCTGTATGGCTGAGCTCTTTGTCACTTTAACTCAAGTCACCTGACTGTTTCTTTTCCATCATTATCTTCCACTTCCAGGCAGCTACCCAGAGAATTACACTTTCCTTTCTCTTGGTTTTTACTTTATATCTCTATGAAAAGTGTCCTCAATATATATCTTAATATTGTACACTATAATGACAATGTCCATTGATGAAATATAATGATTTACCTGGCAGAAATAATTGGATATTTCAAACACATTTTTTGAAATTGTACTACTCTATTTTGTTTAGAAAATATATTATTTCCATAAAAGATGAAACAGAAGTCATCATGAAAGCTATCAAGAATTAAAAACAATACAGTGTTTATTCGTGAAGATTTTTAAAGAAAGAATAAACTGGAAATGTAGCCTAGCAAACAGACTAAACAAGTATTAATGAAACTTTCTAGGTTTTAGTAAATATTTCATTTGTTCACATACAACACTCAATTTTATTCTGTTACCAGCTGCAGAAATGTAGTAAGAATTCAGTTGTATATGACAAAGATATACCTAGAAGGATCAAGGAACCCTTCTGGAGGAAGCCATATATCAAGAAATATTTGGGGTTATTTGCCTTTTAATATATCAGCTGTTTCCTGCTATCCATTTCTTGTGTGCTCATAACTCCTAGGCCATAACAGCCAACAGAATAAGCTTCTCAGACCTACTGCTGATCTGAACTAATGTGACACCCTTACAGAGACAACACCTGTCTTCTAGGAGACAGGTAGCTGTGTAGATGAACAGCTTTGTTTCTAGTGCAAATAAAGCTCAGACCCTCCTTTGCCTCACAGGCCAAATGACATTCCAGAGTGATTTACTCAGAAAAAAAGGTTTTTTTGCATACCAGATGACAGAGGACTGAGGCAGTGAAGCTCTGGACAGAGACCTGTGGCCTGAAAAGAAAGAACAAGGCAGAGCTTTTGCAGGTGGTAGGTGGTTTTGGTCAGGTCAGGAGAGTAGGAAAGGAAGGGATGTGCATGGATGGAGCAACTGAGGACAAAGATGAACTTGAAAGCAAAAGAGCTTCTTTAGGGCTATGAGAAGACAAGAAAAGAAGGGCTAGAGAGGAACTGAGTATGAGAACAGAACTGAAGCTCTGTAGGTAGAACTTTGTCTTAGAGAAATAAATTGGACGGACAAAAGAACCTAGTGTACTCAGATTCTTTTCCCAAAAATAATTTGTGTCATTCATAGCTTCTCTTCTGGGCTCCTGGGAAGAAATTATTAAGGCTGGACCATAATAATTTTCAATATTATTCTTTATATAACATCCTTAAGTTGATTATATATGAGGATAGTAAACACAAATAAGTAATTAAAATTTCAACAACAGATTTCCTAGGAGCCATACTATTGGCTTCAGCCAAGGCCTCTTTTATCTGGTCTACCCTACAGTTCTGAGGATTTTTTTTTTCCTGGACCTTGGCACAGAAAGCCCCATGGCACAATTTGTACACTCATCAAGGGCTCTTCAAAAGCTTATCGTTGCAACTTTTCAATATAGGACATTGGAACACATTTTCAATAGACATGTTTTGAGTTTTGAATTGACTTATATTAATGTAACAGAAATATTTATGAATGCAGATGCTATATATGTAAGTTTATTTTCTATTTAAATATATATGATTAACAACAGCATTACAAGGGAAAATGCCACTAACCACCTATTAACACAAGACCTAGAAATAAGTACTACAGGAATTTTCAAGTGAAATGCTAAATTTATGTACTGAGAAATATGACTACTTGTAATACCTCACATCTGGTATAAAATTATGTAAAGCATGCTGTATTAAATGCCTTTTCAAGGCCAGTGCAGACATGCTTTTATGCCAGAACTGTCTGGGATGAAGTCAATCATCTCTTTAAATTACCCTTCAATTATGATTAGATTTTTTTCCAACTAGAATTAAATTGCAGAAAGTAAAATAAATTACATACATACCTCTGTTTGAAGATTTGTACTCCTGCATAAACTTGGAAGTTTGGGTGTGTTTTAGATTATTCTCCTTTCATAATCTACTCATTATAGTAATAGTCTAAAAATACAAACCTAGAAGAACTTTTTTCTATGTCAGTGAAATATCATCCGTGATATGAATGAAAAACATCCTTTAATTTTTATTCTGGAAACTATGAACAAATATACAAGGCCATCTATAATGCTGATGCCTAAAATGCACATTATTTTCTCTGACTAACTAGAGAGGTATCATCATTATACATAAATATATGGTCTCCTAAGATTTGATTTTTAGGAATTTCTCTCAAAATATCTACTATTATTGTACTTAGTTTCCATATTAGGCAAGCATGATCTCATTTAGGTATTTCAAATTCACATGTACAAGTTTAAAATATGAACATTCTTTGAGAATATTTAATCTTCTCAATTTGCTAAGTGCCTTAGCATATTACCTAATTATTAACACAACCATACAAATACTTACAAAATTTAGTATGTACAGAATATATACTCTTTTACTACTTTCATAGAATTCAGCTCATTGTAAACATTTTGCCAAAGTAACGTAACAGGCATTAAAGCGGGAAATCCAAGTACTCAGAACAAACATAAAGATTCAAATTCTGTACATTATTTTACAATTTGGAACTTTGAAAGGATTAGGTGATATAAGTGGAATGTTTTATGTGCAGATTAGGATATGAATAGGAGAACATATTGAGGATGTTTTTCCAAATGCAGAGTGTTGCTTTCAGAAATGAAATGCTTCACACCTTAGCTAATTGTGCAGCAGTGTTTAGCTGTCGGTAACACTTCCTGTTTAATAACTGACTAGTACTGAGGAACAAAGTGACCTTTGAAAATGCCAACCACTGAACAAGGCTTGATGTGAAATCTTCAGAAGTCTAGGGTTCTGTACAGCACATAGCTGATCCTGAAGCTGTCACTCTTCTGCTTTCTGTGCCAAAGTAGTATCAACTCTCAGTTGACAAGTAAGCATGGTGACAGTTGTTTCTCATTAAATCCATCTGAGTGAAAAACCTCAGGAACTATCAGAAAGAAAAAAAATGTGTGTGTGTGTGTGTGTGTGTGTGTGTGTGTGTGTGTGTGTGGTGGGGGTGAGGGGACTCATATTGCCCAGCAACTATTTTAATGTGTTTTATACAATTAATGAAGAAATACAATTTTAATTACACTTAAAAATATGTATCTATGAACCTAGTTTTGTTATGAATTCTATGTATGTTAAAACCATCATGTGGGCAGAAACATTTAGATGACAAAGTTTTTAAGATTCCAAACAGTGCTACAAAATACTGTTTAGAATATATTTGAATGTATATGACCGCACAGTTAGAATGCACACCTGTGAAGGTGGTTACATTTAGTAAGATTAAAGAAATATAATGTATTGTGTAAGCATCATTCATCAGTTTTTTACCTTTATTTAATATCCATGCTAATAAAATTGAATTACCATGTAGAACTTGATGGACACAAAATACTATGAACCAGTATATCTCCAAACAGCTATTTTTTTTTTTTTTTGGTATATGGTGGGTTGAATATAAAATGTCCCTTGTAGACTTGTATTCTAACATTTAGTCCCCAGTTGTGGAATTATTTGAGAGGGTTGTGGAAAATTTAGGAGATGGTGTGGTTGGAGAAAGTTCATCACTGAGAGGAGGCTTTTAATTCTTCTGTAAGAAAATTCTTCTAGTTTACTGCTACTCCTGATAACTAAAACAAAGAGGTGAGACACTTCCAGCTATTGCCACCATGCTTCCTCTGTCTCCAATTGCATCCCATTGATCTCTAATCCAAAATAATTCCTTTATCCCTTTAATTAATTTTGTTAGCTATTTTGACACAGACTTATGGAAAATTACTAATATGAATATGAAGATATATGGAAAATTACTAATATGAACATGAAGATATATTTTACTTACATAAATTGTCTTGGGATAGTGACATATGCATGTCATCTCTCAATAGTAGCCAGGGTAAATCAGGAGTTTAAATCCAATTTGGATACAGAGTGAAATATGGTCACTAAATTGAGACAAAACAAGATAAACAGATTTTAATAACAAGAACAACAAACAGGCCTTTGTTTTTGACATGATATCTGCTGAAGAACTCCTCTTGATCTTGATTGTGCCATTTTACTAGATACTGACAGTTATACTTCAAATTTCTAATGCCTTAAAAAACATGAGTTAATTAGCTTATTGTTGTTGTTGTTATTGTAATTATTTCTGATAATGTATTTTGATTTCTATAGTTGTGCCCCGGCCAGCGGGGTCTTCAACGGAGACCTAAAGGGAGGGCCGGCAAATGAGAGGGACATAAGACACAAAGAATGAGAGCAAGACAGAATCCTAATTGATCAAGCTCCAAAATTTTATTTTTCTCTCAAGGCATATATAGGTAGGCAAAGGGGGTTGCAAGCAGGAAGGGACTCAATTATGGTGGTTGCAAACAGGAAGGGACTTAGTAATGGGGGTTGCAAGCAGGAAGGGACTTAATTATGGGCTCTTCGGCCAGCAGGAAATGTTGCTCTGAAGGTTATCTACCTACCCTTGTCTAACTGCCTAATTGCTTAACTGCAGCTCATTTACCTGATATCTGAGAAGAGGTTCTGGTATCTGTGGGAAGAGGTTCTGGTGCTATGGAGACTTAAGCAAGGTCTAGATCTAACAAAAGAGTAAAGAAGCCCAAATATGGCAGCATGTGTGTCAAGGGCCGCTTAGGCTTATGGCTCCCGTCATAGTTGTTCATGAAATGTGTACTTAATGATATTTTTATGTATAAGCTTGTGTGTCGTATTTTTGTTTCTACCCTTATTTTAGTTTCCCAATGATTTTAGTTAGGTTCTTATGTTCTCTAATGGACAATAATTTTTAAATTTAATACAATGCTCAATGTAAGCAAACAAATAAAGGGATGAATGTTTAAGTGGAATTTTCTGCTCCAGCACCAACTCCTTCAGCTGCTTCCCAAATTAGAACACAGAGGCTTTTATTAATTATAAATGCTCAGCCGGTAGCTGGGGCTTATTACCAACTAGCTCTTACACTTAAGTTAACCCATAATTCTTATCTATGTTTAGCCATGTGCCTTTTCTCAGGCCAACCTTCTCATCTTGCTTCCTCTGCATCTGTCTGATGGTTCCTGACTCTGCCCTTCCTCTTCCCATCATTCTTAGTTTGGTTGCTGAGCCTATACTTCCTGCCTGGTTACTGGCCAATAAGCATTTTATTAAACCAGTTTGACAAATCTTTACAGTGCACAAGAGGATTATTTCACAGTGTGAATGCTGTAGTGATAATAGAATCCTAATTAATACAGCAGTGAAATTCCAAAGCATAAGGAAAAAGGATTTTAAATTTTTTTAGTGTCACCAAAATGCATCTATACTGTAATCCTGAGCAAAGTGAATAAATTAAATGTAATTACATTAATTGTTTTCAAAATGTATTACAATATAACTCTAGTAATCAAGTCTGTAGGGATTCACATTTTAAAAGACAGTAGGAACAATAGAACAGAGTACAAACACAAGAGAAGGGAAATAACCATCCACATATTGTCTTGTTGTGGGATATTTGATTGCACAATAACACTCCTAGATTAATGCTAATAAAGTTAACTTTGAATCAGGGGGCAGAGCCAGCGACTAGCTGACCAGAATTAGCCATGGAGAAGCCGGGAATATGGATAGGGAAGATGAACAGGAAAGAGAAGGGAGGGACTTGGAATTCACACACTCTCTCCAACCTGGGACATGGGGAAAGAAGAGTGGATATCTGGGTCTCGGGTATGAAAGAGAAGGTCACCTTGTCACTCCTCCTCTGTTTCTTTGATTTATAAGGTTTTCACCCCAATAGCTGACTCTCAAATTTTTTTATTGGTAATAGGACAATTTAGCCAAACATACAATTTTCCGTGCTTTTGACCTGGGTTTTTTTTTCCATCCTCTATTCTTACTATTCTTAGTCTTATCATAGTGTCTGATATTTCCTGGATATTTTTATATCAGGATTATTTTAGAACTAACATTTTCTTTGAGTGAGGTACCCATTTCTTTTATTCTGTCATCAACCTGAGATTCTCTCTTATATCCTTTATATCCTGTTGGTGAAGATTGCCTCTGAGGTTTCTGTTCAAGTTCCTAAATTTTTCACTTCTAGATTTCCCTTAAATTGGGTTATCTTTATTGAATTTATTTGCACTTTCCGGCCTTGAACTATTTTATTCATTAGTCCTGAATTTTTTTCCAGTATTTGTTTTTGCTTTCACAGATTTCTTTAAGGGATCTACGCATTTCATCTTTAAAGACTTCTATCTTCTTCATAAAGAGTATTTTAAGGTCTATGTCACATTCTTCAGCTAGGTTCCAATTCTCAATGCTTACTATGGTAGGTTTGCTGACCTCTAGTGGAGAAATATTGTCCTGGCTGTTATTAATTGTGTTTTTGTGCTGGCACTTAGGCAACTGGGATTAGGAAGATTATAATTCTAGGTGCTCATAACTGTTTTGTTGGGTGGGTGTTTTATTCTTTGTTTTCTCCCACAATCACTGGTTCCCAGTGTTGTAGCCTGGGTTCTTATCCAAGATAAGGAGACCAGATGTGCTCTTTATGATTTGAAGCTCTAATTGAGTCACACAAACCTGGCAGGGAGCATTCACTTTTGTGAATACAAAGCTAAAGATGGCCCCAAATCTGTAAAGAAGAGAATTTATAAAGGCAAAAAAAAAAAAATCCACAAGTTGTGCACTTTCCTTTGTCAGGTGAGGTGGCTGTTGACAAATAGTATGAACTTTTTTTCAAGAATTAAGCATAGCTGTATGACCACAGTACCATCATTTTATATGGGAGGGCAGTAGAATGCCTTGTAGTTACAGAATCAGAATGAAGGTAAACGAGTTTAGGTTCCTGTAAAGTACTGTGTGTAACTGAGGTTCAAGTTCATCTCAGTTTTAGCTCAAGATTGGGTGAGAATTCAGCAAGTATGTTTTTCTCCTTTCATTGGAAGAGTGTCGTGGCTGTGTGTTGCCTGGTAAGAAATTTCCACAGGATATGTTTCTGATTGGTATGCCCCACTGGGGCTTCAGAGCAAAAAGGTGTTTCCTAGTAATGAATGGGAGCTGACCCTTAGGAATATGGCTGTTCTAGGAAGTGGGCTTGCGGGAGGGGTACACAGCAGGGAAGAAAGCATGGTATTCCACTAGGACCTACTTACTTCTCTGGGACTGCAGCAGTGAGTGAGGAGAGGCCAAAACGGGTAGTCTGTTAGAAGATGGAGAGGGAAGATCTGAAGCTTACCCACCTTCTTCCCTTGCCTATTGGTCCAGCCCCACCTGGCTGGCAGGTTCCAGGGGAATGGCTGCTGGAGTTGGGGCTGCCACAGTGAGTGGAGAAGGTTAGAGGAGTATCTCTGCGTGACCTGCTGGAGATGATTACAGGGAGGGAGGTGAGTCTACAGAACTCTGGGTGAAACTGGCACCCTGGATTAGGAGGAAAGGAGTTAGAGATAAAGATCTGCAGTTAATCTACCTGTTTTCCTGGAATATATATATATATATTCCAAAATGAAAGTTTTTTATATAAGGCCCATGAATCTGAAGGTGAGTGGGATGGGTACCGGGGAAGGCTTGGAAGAATATTGTAATTAAATTATAACCTTAAAAATAAAAATATAAATAAAATACCATTAAAAACACAAGCATATCTTTTGCTTAAGGATTTCCTAATATTTTATTTGTATGTTTTAAACTAAGAACGATTTTTAATTTGTACTTTCTGGGCTTTTTTTCAATAATAAAAATTCAGACCTTTTCTCCAGTTAGGGAAGTAGGTAGGCTATTTGCACACACACACACACACACACACACACACACACACACTATATATATACATATATATATATAGTATACATACATATATATTCCAAAATGGTAGGTATATACATATATATGTATGCACATATATATGAAATTATACAATATATATGAAATTAATACATATCTTAAAACTAGTAGTCTTTTATAATATTATATTCTAATTGCACAATTGCCCTTTCCTGTCTCTTCTTCCAAACCTCCCCATATATAAGTCCTTTCTCTATTTTCAATTGAGATCTCTTTTTTAACTAATTGATGTTAAATATTGTTGTTTTTAGTTAAAATCTCAATCATTCAATTGTCCCAGCAAAGGCTCAGGAGCCAGACATTTGGGTGAAAGCCTGCTTGCTCAGAGAGGCAGAGGAAACATACAAATGGCCCTCCTCCTAGCTGATATCCCCCAAAATCCCTCTCTCTTCTGCTGTCTCAAAAAAAAAAAAAAAAAAAAAAAAAAAACCTGAAACTGTGTCCCTCCCTTCTTCTTCCTGCACGTCTCTCTATCTGTCTCCAACACCCCCCCCCGACTCCCTCTTAGTCTTTATGTTTTTTCTTCTTCTTCACTTTCTGTCGACTGGTTGCTTGCTGTGTCTTGACCTATAGTTGACTTTACGTAATCCTGTTTACAATAAGAAGAAAGCTCTTGGAATAAAGGTGTGTACCAGGGCTTAACTACACCACAACTAGAAATGAGTTTTTTCAGTTAATAATCAACTCTTGGGGTTCATATTGGGATCAAATATCCTGCAACAGTTCCCCCCCTTTTTTTGTCTAAATAAAAAGGAAAGGTTTTAGAGAGGCAAATGGAAACCAAATGATTATGAGATTAGTGGCAATAGAGTAGTCCCTTATTTTATGCTTTCCTCTGTCCCATACCAGGTGGCTCTTCTGATATGAGACGGAGACTTTGGATGTCCCTTTAGCAAGCATACTTCGGTTTAGACAAGGAGAGAGCCAAGCTCCAATCCCAAAACCAGCTTTAATTTTTAATTGAATTGGGACCACATAAAGATCATTTGCCGCTTATGTCTGTAGAGGGCAGCAGAGACAAGCATTTGGGAATCTGCCTTGGCCTGGCCCGCTGCATGGCGGGAGGAAAGGAAGAAGGACCTGCTCAGGCTGCCCTGCTCCAGGTCCACACATGCCGGTTGTATGGCAGAAAGGGGCGGCCACGCTGACAAGATGGTGGCAGGTGTGCCAGTGCTAGTCTGGGTCTCCAAGCCCGGAATTCAAGCCAGTCAGCTGGAGGTGGGCAACACCACTCGGTCAATTGACTTTTTCATGTGACCTTTTCTCTTGATGACCATCTTTCTCCTTCAGATGTTTCACTTGTCAACTGGTCTCCAGATTCCTTAGTTCAATCCTTTTATTCTCCTGGAAAGACGAAAACAAAGCCCTGCTCCAACCCTAAATCCGTGGGGTTCTTCTTTTGGCAGGTTATATTTTTCCTAGGGCAGAATGTTTTTTTGACAACATAAAATAAATAAATAAATAAATAAATAAATAAATAAATAAATAAATTTTTTCTTTTGAAAATTTGAAACTAAACATATATGTGTAAATATGCCTATATTCCCCCTTTCTCCTTATAAATAAATTCAAGGTTTAAATGTATTTATTTTTGGATCACAAAGAACATTCACATTGAATTTCAGCCTACCTTCTGCAAGTGGCTTTTTAATTAAAAATCATTGTAATTTTCATGTGCCTGCCTCTGCCTTCTAAGTGTTGGTATTAAAGTTGTGCCTCTTAATTGCTGGGATTAAAGGTGTGAACCACCAACCACCCCTAGGCTACAGTTTCTTTATAATAGTTATTCTCATAAGTTTGTCCTGATTTAATTTGGGTCTCCATTTTCCCTTATTTTTTAGTGTTAGGGTAAACTTCCAAGTTGTTTTTTTTGTTGTTGTTGTTTTTTTTTTTTTTTTGGATGTGTAACATTTTCATCGTTGCTGATTTATTCTGATTTGTTTTCTGGCAAATTTTAATATTCTGGTCTTAATTAAGCATGATGTCAATTTGTCCACTATTTCATTGCTTTCAGACATGTTGTCTGTTTGGCCTGTATGAGCTACATAAAACTTGATGTTTGCTAAGTTTTGCTAGGGTTTGCCATTTCCATCCATGTCTCCCATGAACAGATGTCGTTGTGGTCTACCACTTCGTCATTTTCCATTTTGATGACCAGATAGTGATACCATTGCACAGACACCATGAATGGGAGAAGACAGAGACTTTCCTTTTGCTCTCCTAGCTGTTTGTCTTATAGCCAACAGTGCTGCACTGATTTTGGGTTGCCTTCTTTAGTATTGACCATTCCATCCCCCAGTCTATGGTTTGCTGCTTTCTATTAGTTTTGGTACTATCAGTGGTTGATGAACCGTCAATAGAACTTGCATTAGCCAAATGCTGTGACCATCCCATTGGTACCCACAGTTCAATAGGTGCCTCTTTTGTGGGATGGGTGAGTGGTTTAGGGATGTGGATTATAGTCAACTGAAAAGACCCCAGTTCCACTGTAATACCTTTCCTTCAGTGGCTAAGCCTGCAAAGGAATCTGCCTTTGAACAGATCCACTCCATCGTTGTAAGGAAAGCCCTTATTACCAGAGAATGATGGGCAATGACCAAGTGTAAGGTTCTTCATGCCTCATAAAATGTCCAGATTTGTTTCTCAAAAAAGAGAATATTTATTTTCCATATATAGAAATTATTTGCAATAGAAGCCAACAGGCAAAAGTTGTTGGACTCCTCTTTGCTTTATGAAGAGTCCTCAGTTGCCAATTTACCAATAAATATGAATTCCATAATTAGAGTATCATCTGATTCTATATTGGTCAGGGTTGCACAAATGGAAAAGAGCTTACCAGCATTTGCAAAAACTGCTATTATATCCTCTGCCCATTGGAAATTAGCTACCTTTCTAAGTAACCTTGTAGAGAATTTTATAATGATCTGTAAATATGGTATGTGATTCACTAGTGTGCAAATGCCAATTAGGATATTTATTTGAGTCTTGTCACTGAGTGGAGAGATTAAAAACATGTGCCACCACCACCTTGTTCATTATAACTCTGTAATTTAGAAAAAAACTAATTTATAGAGATCCACCTGTCTGCTGGGATTAAAGGGTATGGGCTACCACCACCCTGCTCAAATACACTACCTTAGCTCAAAATCTATTTACCTCTTAGATATTAAGAAAACAAATTTGAGCTATAGGAAACTCTGAATTTACTTAAAGCATTTTAAATCTCTTGACTATGTTTTTAATAACAAATAGCAAAAATATCCCTTTTTTAAAGAAGAAAACTCAAAAGCCAAAGTCCAAGATGGCATAGGATATGTGACAATCTAGCCTAACATTCTAACATGGAATTAAGACATATGGTTTAAGAAAACCCATTTTTAACTTCATGACAGTAAGTAAGTTTGTCATTGATAAATTATCATATATATATATATATATATATATATATATATATATATATATATATAATTTTTCATGCCTGATCAAATGAAAGGGATTTGTTAATCTTTATAAGTTAGTTTGGACTTAATGATGAAGCTATCTGATAACCGACCACCTCCTCTATTTCAGGAAGTCCCTCCTGCTTGAATCTAATCTTTATCAATCTTCATGGTATTGATAGTTTTTCTTCTCATATGAAAACAAAGGCAAAACCTCTTCCCAATGTAACACATATTCTGGTTTCCATTCTACAGTCAAAACATCTTGTGTGATTAGATATTTTTATAACCATATGTCCTTTAGGATTGTGTGGTATATACTTTATGTTGTGCAAAAGACTGTTTCAGTTTACTAAAGACATATGCTATAGCAGGGTCAGTCTTAATTTGTAGGGGTATCCTCATCATATCCATAACGTCTAGTAAATATGTATTTACAAACTCATCCTTAGAGGAGCTTACATCGGTTGCCCATTAAAATCCTGTATATATATCTATGATACACTACACATACTTTAATTTCCCAAACTCTGCAAAATGGAACACATGCATTTACAAGATTTTATGTCTTTGGGTACTTTTTGGGTTACTTCCTGCAGGTAATGGAGTTTGGCTATATAAAGAACAAGTAGGGCATTTTTTTAAATATATATAATTTTCTTGGCTTGTTGCCAAGTTAGAGAAAAATCTTCCTTCAAACCTTTGCTGTTAACATGCTGCTTCTTAAGAAATTCTAATGCACTTAGCACATTTCCTATTAATAGCAGATCAATCATTACCTATGGCCTGGTAGACTCTTATAGCATCTATTATGTGCTATGTACAATGGATGATTTCTATTTCTGATTACTTGTTGTAGTTGAATAAATAGAGAAGTTAATCATCTGGAATAAGTTCAGAAGTTTCATTATGTAAAACAATTTTTTTCTGCTTATTGAGTTAGTGACTATATTAAGAGGACAAGGAAAATATAATAATACCATTAGAATGGCATACAGCTCTGATTTTTAACTAAATCATAAGGGCTTTTAGCCACAATATTCATTTTTCATTACTTATAACTTGACTTTCTTGACTTATGTGCATCAGTATAGAAAGTAGAGTCTCTAGAAATTGGTGTTCCTTTTACTATATAAGGGAAGAACCTATTAGTTGTTTTTTTAAAAAACTGAAACCTCTTGCTTTTGGGATATTTGTTGTTAATCTCTCCCCACAAATTACTTCAATCTTTTTGCCAATGTTCATTATTTTCATTTTGCAAATAATGAGACAAATTTAGCATTAGTAAGAGGTACCACAATTTCTGCTAGGTCTATTCCCATTAATACATGAAATATTTTTTTTTTGTTTCAAAATCAATTCAGAAATATTTTCTACAAATGTCTTTAATTTTTTTACTCTGCTTGTATGTTTAAAAGATCCATTCTAAGATATTATCTTCTCCCTACATAAGAATTCCTGTGGGAGAATGAGTAGAAGGCAAAATAACAGAAATACAATCAAGATTTGGATTACAAATTTTCCTACGATATCTGTATCTGAAGCAGTCAGTATGATATCATCCATATAATAATACGTTTAGGCTGAGGAAACTGTTTACAAATTACTTCTAAGGATTTTTGTACAAAATATTAACAAAGGGTAGGGCTGTATAACATTCCTTGTGGAAGAATTTTCCACTGATAACATTTAACAGGTTGAGCATTATTATAAGTTGTAGATGTAACCAACCATCTTATTAAATAAGAAACACAGAACCAATGTAAAAGAGAAAGCCGAGCCGGGCAGTGGTGGCGCACGCCTTTAATCCCAGCACTCAGGAGGCAGAGCCAGGTGGATCTCTGTGAGTTCGAGGCCAGCCTGGACTACCAAGTGAGTCCCAGGAGAGGCGCAAAGCTACACAGAGAAACCCTGTCTCGAAAAAACAAACAAACAAACAAAAAATAATAAATAAAAGAGAAAGCCGAGAGGTCAGAGCTCAGAGTTAAAATCTTACCCTTCCTCCTGCAAGCTCCTAGCTTCCCAAAAGAGAGCTATTTCCTGTGTGTAAGTCTTTTCATAGTCTTTTGTTCTGCCTTCTCATTGGTTGTAAACCCAAACACATGACTGCCTCATCACTGTCTCTATGTACAGCCCCCCATGTCTTAAAGGCATATGTCTCCAATGCTGGCTGTATCCCTGAACACACAGAGATCTACCTAGCTCTTCTACCAAGTGCTGGGATTAAAGGCGTGCACCACCACCACCACACTCTTGCTATGGCTCTAATAGCTCTGACTCCCGGGCAACTTTATTTATTAACATACAATCAAAATCACATTTCAGTACAATTAGAATACCACCACAATAAGTAGGCAATGTGGAGGCAAATTTTTTATTTATCCCACTCTTGTAAATGTAGAGTAAAACAGCAGTCTTTGAAATAAATTACTGTGATATACCATTGCAAAGAAGTCAAGGGACTCCAGACTGTTAAGAGCCATTTCCTGAAACACCTTATTTATGGCTTTTAAATCTGTTAGCATTCTTTATTTTCCAGATTGCTTTTTAATGACAAATATAAGATAGTTTATCGATTCTTTAATATGGTTAGCATTTAGCTGCTCCTGTACCAGTTGTTGTAATGCCTCTAATTTTTCTGATGTCAAAGGCCATTGTTCCACCCACACAAATTTGCCAGCTAACAATTTTAAAGGTAAGGTGGTTGGTATTTTTGAAGGACCAAATGCTGATGTGCTTTGCTTATATAAAACTTGAATGTTCTGTAAATGTTCTTGATAATACCTTTTGATATTTTTCTCAGAAGCATTCTTTATTTTATGGTTAATTTCTGGGAGTGTACGAATTTTAATCTGTGGTTTCCATTGCTCCAACAAATGACATCCCTGTAAATCCATGGCTATATTAGAAACATATGGCTTTAATTTTCCTATTTGTCTTCTTGGTCCTATATATTCAACCCATCGTGGACTTTGTTTTACCTGAGATAAAGTTCTGCTGGAAGGCATTGCTGGCTGATCAAGATTTCAGTCTCTCATGACCTGGCATCTTTTCCAAAAGCTCGGCAAAATGGAAACCCTCTCCCTCACCAGCAAAACTTTTTGCCTCTGTTTGCCTTTTTCTGGAGAATGTCCTGGGCCTGGAGCATTGACCTTAACTGAAATATGGCTTTAAACCAGATGCCTGATTTATCATTAGCTTGAAACATGGCATAGATTCCTGCTAAAAGATTTGTGCTAGGAGATAGGGGTCTGCCACTTAATGAAAATTAGATTCTATGAGCAAGGGATATCAAGACCATGACTGGAAAAAATACAGAGACAACTAGCCAAATTATTGGAAATGCATGAACTGTGGACCAATACCTGAGGAGCCCCCATGGTACTGGATTAGGCTTTCTGGTTAAGTGAGACAGTTGTTTAGCTTGAACTATAAAGGGGCCCCCAGGCAGTGGGATGGGGACCTGTCCCTAGCGCATGACCTGGCTTTTTGGAACCTAGTGCCTATGATGAGATACTTTGCACAGCCTTGGTGTATTGCTGGAGGGCTTCTCTCCAGGTTCCACCAAGCCCTGCAGTCCCACAATCCACATATAAAATAATCACTGAGATGCTTATATTACTTATAAAATGTATGGCCGTGGCAGGCTTCTTGCTAACTGTTTTTATATCTTAAATTAACCCATTTCTATAAATCTATACCTTGCCACGTGGTTGGTGGCTTACCGGCGTCTTTACATGTTGCTTGTCCTGGCGGTGGCTGCAGTGTCTCTCCCTCCTTCTTCCTGTTTCCCCAATTCTCCTCTCTCCTTGTCCCGCCTATACTTCCTGTCTGGTCACTGGCCATCAGTGTTTTATTTATATAGAGCGATATCCATAGCATTGGTGCAGGAAGGAGGGGCTTGGACCTGACTCAACTGAATGTACCAGGCTCCACTGATTCCCCATGGGAGACCTTGTCTTGGAGGAAGGGGGGATGGGTAGGCTGGGGGGGAAGGCTGGGAGGTGGGAGGAGCAAGGACTAGGGAATCTGTGGTTGGTATGTAAAATGAATATAAAATCTCTTAATTAAAAAATATTTTTAAAAAACCCAAACAAAAACAAAAACAAACAACAAAAAAAGAAAAATAATTTTCCCAGCCTATCAAATGTTATGTATTTCCTATACTCTAGAATAAAGTTGGGCTGATTCACTGAAGTCTATCTCCTGGTAGGCTTTTTCTTCATACCCACAGCCATTCAGAACCTCTTTCTGGCTTTTGCTCTTTCCTCCCTCATAGACAAATGCAGCCAGTGATCCCAAGGAAGAAATAGATTCACAAAGTTCCAGCCCCTAGAAGCTGAATATATACCTGCTGAAGAGGCCAATCTGGATGTCAAGGTTTTGGTGAAATTATTACTTCTGTGTCTACCAAAATTTCAATGTCATTTATTTGTATTGTTAGATTTGTTCTCAGATCATTTATATCGGTTTTCCAGAATACTTGTTTTCTGCTCTTTCCTGATTTTTTTAATCTACTGAATCTGTTCTGTCCTTGATTACATGCAGAGTAATGTGTATAACAACAGGCATTAAATCATTTAATTGCTCTGTGCATAAATTTCTCTGACAGGGAGTGAATGAATCAAATTTGATATCAGGGCCGACAGAGATTCCTTCTAGGCATTTTCTGATGGCAAAGGATTACCTTTCCTGACCCTTAGTGATCTGCATTCATTAGTACAATGCTGTTCTTTGCAACCCCTTCTGTATGCTTCAGAAGGCTGGGGCCTTCCTTTTGGATGATCTCTAGAAAAAAATCACTCTATGAACATCTCACCTATAATCCCTTACCTCAATTAAATCATCTGACATTTTAATTTTTCTTAAAACTTTTAGAAATTACTTCTATCAGAATAGCATCATAAATGTAAGATCTATATATGCCATATTTTGAATCCATTGGTCTATTGGTACTTATCTTTTCTTTAAAGGCCTAATCATCCTTTTGCATTCTGAATTAGCATTTTCCAAAGCAAAAGATTTGATTAACATTTGTATGAGTTCTGGATCTGATACTACTCCATTTAAGGGTGAAGTCAATCTATGAAAAAAAAAATCAGTGAAGGGTTCTTTTAAGTCTTCTATAATTTTAGTGAATTACTCGGACCTCTTTGTTGATTCTTCAACCTTGTCCCAAGCATATAAATAACACAGAGGAAAGGTGTGATCAACAAATTGAAGCTGCCTTTGTAACACAGCATATTGACTTTCACCTATCAGCTGATCTTGGGAAATACTAATACCTCTAGTTCTCTTTTGCTGTTCTATGTCCCTATGTTCCTCTTTCCACTGTGTTGCCATTGTAACTAAGAACCAGCTTCCAATATTGCTGTCATTAAATCTTCCTAGTCTTGGGGGGACAATTTCTGTATTCATTTTCCCATGAATTTAATATTTGCTTCACATAGGGTGAATGTATACCATATGAAATAACTGTTTCTATAAATATCCTGAAATCTAATATTTCTATAGGATTATATTTAACTTCTTCATAACTGTGGGAATATCTTCCATCTGCTTGTAGTTCTTGTATAGTGATTGGATAAACTAAGGCTGTTTTTTTTTTTTTTTAACAACTTTAGGGCCCCTCTCTTCTGTTTTCTCATGCAGTGACATGGTAGGTTCTTATCTAAATTCCTCTTTCTGTGTATGAATATTTTCATTTATAAGTCATCTATGGCTTATATCTTATCAATCTACTTCTCATATTTGGCACAAAAAACACAATGTCTATTAAGAATAAAATATGAATTACCAGACTGACAGTTATTATTACAATCTCAGTTACGACATTTATCTTTTTATTTTCTGCTTCTATTTTCAAGCTATCCAAATTAGCACTACACATTATGCTAATGTCATGTATTATGACATTTCCCTTAACATGGGAAAGATTTTTCCTTTCAATATTGCTTGACTCTCTCCTTTAGGACTTCTCAGGTTTCTTTCCAAATCTTGTGGCTTCTCAGCTTGTCTACAACTGGCATGATTTCTCTGTCCATGTGGTTGTGCCATATGGTGGAGAGCCAAATGTTGTTTTTAAACAAAATCTCAATCATTCAATTTTCCCAATAAGACTCAGGAGTCAGATGCTAGGGTGAAGGCCTGCTGGTTAAGAGAAACAGAGAAAGAACCTAGCTTACCTTCCTCCTCAGCAAACATCTCCCCAAAAAACTGCCTGTCTTGTCAGCCTCCTCAAACAAAAATCTCATATTGAATGCCCCTCCCTTCTGCTTCCTGTGTGTCTCTCCATCTGTCTTCCTGACACCACTTAGTCTATAGTTTTTTCTTGTTCACTTCCTGTTGACAGGTTGTCTGATCTGCCTTTTGAACTATGGTTGACTTTATTTAATCCTGTTTACAATAAGCAGAAAACTCTTGGGTTAAAGGCTTATTCTAGGACTGAGCCACACCTCAGCTAGAAACAGGTTTTTCTAGTAAATAAAGAAATGTTGGGGTTCATTGTATGAGCAAATATTCTGTAACAAAATACATATGTGCATATGTACATGTATTCATAGCTTTTAGTATGTAAATACATCCTGCTCAGTTGATATAACATTACTTGTACATATGTTTTCATTACTAACTGTTTGGTTAGGCAGCCTATTTGTGTGTTCTTCTCTGAAGAAGACTATTTCTCTAGCTCTCACCAATCCTTAGGTTGCCTGTAGTTCCTTATGTAAGGTTAGTACTTTCTCCATTCACTTTAATATCTTGAACAGACATATCTACAAATAACTCCTGCATTCAAGGCTCAAGGATCATTATAGAAGAGAGAGTAGAAAAAAATGTAATAGTTAGAGGTTTGGGGATTTTGCAATGACATTGTGTCGCCTAGTAATGTAGTGGTCTTTAAATGTCATTGCTTTTTTTAATTTGTGTGCAATCAGAAAAAATAATTAGATCATTACAAACTACTGAGGGAAGAGTTGTAATCTACAACATCTAGGATATTTAACCTGCTGCATTTTGACCTTGAAGTAAGCCTACATATTGTGTCTCTCATATTTCACGATCTTGCCAGCACTGTATAAAGATTTATATATTCTGTTATACATAGGGTTATTAACAGGTACATTCTAGAACAGAGAAAAACATAAATTAGAAACTTGAGACTAAGAGCCAGAAAGCATCCAGCAGAAATAAAGAGAAATATTCAAGGAATAACAATAAATTTGCTTTTTCATTGTGTGTTCAAGGATAATTCTAGCCTTTTACATATAATAACTCCTTACATCTTCCAACTAAAATAACAATTAGCCTCTCACTCCATGAGATGAAATTAACTGACACTGTTTAGGTGCTCAATTATACATGAGACTAGATATGCCAGGTACCTAGGGGAAAACTTAGTTCTACTGTCTTGTTAAAGGAATGGACCAATAAAATGACACCTAATGACATTTTACTATAGGCATAGATCAATGTCTTGCTCAGGCTTCATCATAAAAGCTTCCTACAACAGTAGATGAGAAAAAATACAGCAACAACATGTAGAGAGTGGGAGACCTTGGAACATTCAACCCTACATTGTTGGCTCTATCAAATCTCTCTCCTCAGGACTCAAGAAATTGTATGGAAGAAGATGTAGAAAGAATATAAGATCCAGAAGGCATGGAGGATACAAAGGAAAAAAGTCTTTAAACTCAACAGGACCAACATACATATGACTTCATAGATACTCTAAAACCATGCACAAGGCCAAAACAGATCTGGACCACATAGGGTCCTAGAGCTGAAAGAAGAAATAGACATGTGTTCCCCATCCCTAGCCTCAAATCTATCTCCAATTGATAACTGACCACTTGTAAATGAACAATTAATTTCCTCCAATGGATTCTGAGTAGAAAAACAAATCAGTCTTAAGGCTAGGTAGGCCACATGCCCAGCAGTAGTTGGCCAACAGAAAATGAGTTCACTAACATTTTTGGCGGTTCTTTGTCTAATATTGTTATGTCACGACTTTTTTTTTAATTCTCTTGAATAAACTGGTGCTAAGATGTAAGTTGTCTAGTCTTCATAATCTTTTCTTAATTTTCCTTTCTTTTAACTTTTTATTGATTCTATGTGAATTTCTTGTCATATATCCCAATGCCACTTATCTCCCCAACCCCTCACTTCTGCCCTTTTCCCTTGCAACTTCCCTCCTAAACAAAATTTAAAAGTAAAACGAAAAACGAACAAACAGACAAACAAAAAATAAATGAAAAACATCTCTGAGTGAAAACTGTACTACGGCCCAGTATACCCTTGAGTCCATACATCTTTATTTGTGAGTGTTCATTGCAATGATTCATTGGTCTGGTTTGAGTCCTCTGGTTTCACTCACACTATCTATATGACTCCTCTGGATATCCTCTTTTTACTTCATGCCACAGAGAGCCTATATCTTTGATCTGCTGATACAGCCCCTTAACATGCTCCAGTAGTTCATAGATTAGGTAGGTGTTGGAGGAGGCTACCTTGTAGTCCTGTTTCTAGGCTTGGGGTGGTAGCCATGTTGGTTGTCCTGTCTTCCCCTTATTATCACTGTCTGGGCAAGCTCTCTAGCACTGCGCCAGCTAGAGTGAGCTCACCCAATGTATCAGACAGAAAGGAGCAGGTGAAGGGTTCACAACATGCCCCCATGGTCGCATATACCAGGCAGACACTTCTGCCTAGCCAATTCCAGGTCAGGATAGGCATTTCCGGGTCAGGGTGTCTCTCGTAATCAGGATACCCGGCAGACCTGGACACCTCCGCCTAGCCAGTTCCAGGTCAAGATAGCCATTTCTGGGTCAAGGCGTCTCGCGTGACCAGGATCTGTGACGTTTCATGGCCACGTAAGCACGTAACGTGGCCATGCGATCTACGCACATGCGTGGAGTAGTGACGTGACCTGGCCACACCCAGCCTTTTAAAAACTGAGGGCCATGTTTCCGGTTCCTTCTTCTCCATGCATGTGTCTCACCCACAGGCCTGCGCACTCTCTATCCCTTTATCTCTAATAAAACTCTTATAAGCAGATTCTGTCGTGTTTCGTGACATTTCCTTGCAGGGTAAGAACACAACGCAGCCAAATGACTAACAGCCAGGCCAGTTTTCCTGCTCTCACACCCCGCGGTCTGGATCCCCACCACTCATACCACCAGGGCCAGCTCCACTGTTTTGCCCAGGTGAGGCCCAGGCACTCTCTGGATTGCTGCATCTGGTGAGCGGCAGGGCCAGCCTTTCCGTTCTCATGCCCCTAAGGCCAGCTTTCCCGCTTAACTTGCTACAGATAGCAAAGTATTTTTTTTTAAAGATTTATTTATTTATTATGTATACAGTGTTCTGTTTGCAGGTATAGGATGGGGGAAATATCTCCCTTACTGTCGCTACCCCTGACATACAATGTGGGGCACGAACCCACAACCCTGAGATTAAGAGTCTCATGCTCTACCGACTGAGCTAATATTGGAGAAATTATTTTGGCCACTCCACATAGTTAAAAGGATATTTATTTAATGGCGTAACTCACAAATTAAGTGAAAGGTAGGTCGCAGGGTGCTGCGGGCCACAGGAATATCATAAGAACTCAGCTGGTTATGGCAAAGTCACTACCTGGAGGAATCAGGGAATTCCTCCAGAGGAAGCCAAATCCCAAAGAGTTTTTGGTGTTACTTGGCTTGTTATATATCAGCTGTATTCTGTTATGAAAATCATGTGTGCCTTCATAGTTTTCCCAATTGATTTTTCCCTAAGAAGGGCTAACAATGTGGACTGATCACTCTCTAGACATACACATTCCAGGCATTTGGAGAACAGCCTCAGGAAAGGCTTTCTCTGGAATCAGATATGTCCCCTAGCCACTTTCAAGGACTAAAGGAGACATCCCCCAGGTGGTCACCCAATTTCCGAG
Organism: Peromyscus leucopus; assembly: GCF_004664715.2. Lineage (NCBI taxonomy): Eukaryota > Metazoa > Chordata > Mammalia > Rodentia > Cricetidae > Peromyscus > Peromyscus leucopus. Next base: position 16,196,544 of record NC_051072.1, on the reverse strand, counting down.
GATTAACAGTGATAACAACCCACAGGCGAGTCTCCTGACTTAAGGTAAATTCCACAAGGGGACACCGCCTAGGTCAGGTAGACATTAAGTAATAGCTTTACACAATTTAGCTCAAACCCCTCCTTTCTTACAGCCTTACCAACTTTATAGACCTCTAACTCCTTACCTAACCACTTCTAGGAATATTTAGATAACCTTCTGTGCTAACAGCTATGCTCAGCCAGAACTCCCAGTTCAAGCCTCCCTGTAATTATCATTATTGGTAGCATCCGGCCAGGTCCATCACCGGATGGAGGAAAGTACCTTATCAGAGATACCTTTGTACTCTCTAGAACAGACTTAAGCATCCAGGTTGCCTGTTTGAGAAGGCCTGGCGGATGTGTCAATTAAGCCTATTCTTATCACCCCTCCATTTGACCCTGGAAGCCTGGCTTTGCACTGCTAAGGAAATACTGCTTGTAAGTGTATGTATACCAGAACTCCCAGGGCAGGAGGAGAAGGGAAGAGAGAAGAGAATGGAAGAACGAGATGGGTAAGAACTTGAGAGGAACGAGCTGAGATGGGGAAGAACTAGATTGAAGAGCTAAAAGAGAGGACTAGAGGAACGAGATGGAAGATGAGGAAGAGCCAGATGGGGAAGAACAAGATGAGGAAGAGCCAGATGAGAGAGAAGGAGATGGGAGAGAAGCTGATGGGGGAAAGAACTAGATAGATGAGAACCTAGAAGGGACAGAACTAGATGAAGGAATTAAGATAGAACCTAGAGGGGACAGTAGATAAATATAGAGAGAAATCAGGCAAGAAAGGAGCTAGACATGAGAACAGAACTGAAGCTGTGTATAAAGGATGTTATGACAGAGGAATAAAGAAAAAGTGAATGGACTAAGAGCTCGGTGTGCTGAGATTATATTTCCTGATAATAATCCTCGCCGTTAGTAGTTCTCTCTCCTGAGCCCCTGGGATGTATAATATTAAGGCTGGTCCCTCTAATATTATACAAGAGCAGGGTCTGGGGAAGGTGTATCGCAGTCCAGCGGTGTTCTCCAGAGCCCTGCACAGTCCACCTTCACCGTTCATTGTCCCGGCACAGAGAGCGCACAGAGAGAGCGCTGGCCCATCCAGCTCTGGGGTCTCCAGGCGCCTCCCCTGGTCCCCGCCTCATAGGCGTGACAGTTGCCAGAGTCTCAATGGGGGTTGGAACTTCCAGATCTAAGCTGGAATGGCTACCCACTACATGGCTCCCCACAACCGTCTGGGCCAATATCACCAGGGTGACAGTGCAGGAATCCTGGATGGGTATGCCCCCCATGGGGGCACATCCCTTGGACATCAACTTGGTCACAGGTAGTGGCCCAGAATCAGGGTGTCCACAGGACCCTTGGTGGTAACAGAAGCCATGAACTTGCACTCAAGCTATTTAAATCGAATTTATCAACTGATCTTAAATATTACAAAAGCTTATCTACTTGTAGTGTTCTTTGTTTCATATTTATATGGAAACGACATAAACATTTACAGAACAATCATTGAAACAAGCCATGTTAGTTGGTCTAGTATCAAAAGACTTAGCAGATGTTCTGTTCACAGGTGGCTAAGACAGATGATAGGTTCCTTCTCTGGTAGTACACCTCATAAGTTATGAGTATTTCTATATAAGTTGGAAGGGTTATTAAATATTTGCTGAAAGTAATCTACCAGTATGCTTTTAGAAGATTTCTGGTAAGAAACTCCCAAATAAAGCTCCAATGCCTGTCATCCATGCGAATTTATTATAATATTGTTTCTGCATTAGTTCATTTAAAATTCATGATTTTAAAGCACAAATGACCAGTAGACATTGTCTTGCAGCTTTATTGATTCACATGTCACATTTTCTACATATTATTTCCTCTCTATCTTGTTCTTTAATCTCTACACAGCTTTACCCCCTTCCCCCTGCCCTTTGTTTCTCACACAAAGTGTAAGAGTTTGCTTTATATTTTTTTCCAGGAAAACTGGAAACCATTTTAATTAATCAAATTTATTTTTCCAGTATTCAACTGAAATTCTGTCTACTTCCTTCTTTCTTAAATTTGAAGTGAAAATTATGTTCTATACTTAGAAATATTTTCTTTCTAGAACCGAGAATCTACAGCTGTCTGTCATTTTAGAGTGGTATTTTCAAAATCAGTTCATTTTATAAGATAATTAAGTTTAATACCTTGCATTTAAGAACAAAAAAAAATCATTTCATTTAAGAATAGTTAAGATGGAAGGTAGAGGCACACAGCTTCATTCCTTGTACCTGGGAGGCAGAAGTGGGTGGATTTTTGAGTTTGAGGCCAGCAAGTTCCAGTAGTTACACAGACAACCCCTATGTTGAAAAAACAAACAAACAAACAAACCACTTAAATATCAGTGGTATTTATTGCTAATTTAAATATCATATTCTTGGAAAACAATGTGAGTAAAGAATTTTAAAAGATGACATCATTCTCTCACATCTTCAATGTCAATATTTATGTTTCTTTAAGACAAGGGCTGAATCTTTGTCTTCTTCTTTGCATAATCAACTGTAGCAGGAATCTTAGAGAGTCATATTAATAAAATCAAACCTGAGGCCAGTTATTGGGGTGAATGCTGGGAGATCAGAGAAGCAGAACAAGCCACAACCACCTTACCTTGCCAGTTCCTCAGCTGATCCTGTTTCCTCTGACTGGATGCCTCTGAGACTTCATCCAGAATGAATCTCAGCTGAACTGCTGCTCGGAAGCCTGAATGCTTAACCAGCCAAAATGCTTCTAGTTTCTCGTCTTCAGACCTTATATATCTTTCTGCTTTCTGCCATCAGTCCCTGGGATTAAAGGCATGAGTTACCATGCCTGGCTGTTTCCATTGTGGCCTTGAACTCACAGAGATCTAGAGGGATTTCTGCCTCTGGAATGCTAGGATTAAAGGTGTGTGCTACCTCTGCCTATCCTCTATGTTTAATATTGTGACTATTCTCTTCTCTGACCCCAGATCAGATAAGTTTATTAGTGTGCACAATATTTTGGGGAACACAATACCACCACAATCAACTCCTAGAACCAATATTGACTTCTACCAATCCATAACATTTTACTTAGAGAAAGACCAACAACTCACCTGACTGTGAAATTTTTCAATGTTATAATATCAAATTTCACTGCTTTTCAAAACAATATTTCAAAAATCTCGATAGTAATCCCTTCTGCTACTTGTTCTTCATTAACGGATACGTTCTGTTACACTTACTGTTTCTTGCTCCTTTGAATTGTTTGCACCTAAATCATGCTGATCTTTTTAGGGTAAGTTCAGTCTTTGGCAACTTTGCCACAATTGCTGACATATTTGCTTGTCCATCATTTAGTACTTTTTCCTAAGTTCTAAAGTCTTAAGCCACTTTACCACTTAGGGATATGTGTTTATGAGTGCAGGAAATTGAAGATGCCGAAAGAGGGGCTACAATATCATGGAGCTGGAGTTACAAGCCATTGCAAAGTCTCCCATTTGAGGGCTGGGAACCAAACTAGGGTCATCTGAAAAAAGATGGTAACATTCCAGCTCCCCAAAAAACTTTTAATATGACAATTACTTTTTAATAAATATATTCATTAACTTGTCATAGTTAAAATGAAATTCTTCTTTCTCATAGGTATATCTACTTCTCCCCCCCCCTTTTATTTTATTTTACAATACCATTCAGTTCTACATATAAGCCACGGATTCCCTTGTTCTCCCCCCCTCCTGCCCCCCTCCCTTCCCCCTAGCCCACCCCCAATTGCCACCTCCTTCAGGGCAAAGCCTCCCCCAAGGACTGAGATCGACCTGGTAGACTCAGTCCAGGAAGGTCCAGTCCCCTTCTCCCAGACTGAGCCAAGCTTCCCTACATAAGCCCTAGGTTTCAAACAGCCAATTCATGCAATGAGCAGAGGACCTGGTACCACTGCCTAGATGCCTCCCAGACAGATCAAGCCAATCAACTGTCTCACCTACTCAGAGGGCCATATCCAGTTGGGGGCCCCTCAGCCTTTGGTTCATAGTTCATGTGTTTCCATTCGTTTGGCTATTTGTCCCTGTGCTTTATCCAACCTTGGTTTCAACAATTCTCACTCATATAAACCCTCCTTTCTCGCTAATTAGACTCCTGGAGCTCCACCTGGGGCCTAGCCGTGGATGTCTGCATCCAGATTCCTCAGTCCTTGGATGGGATTTCTGGCACAACTATTATGGTGTTTGGCCATCCCATCACCAGAGTAGGTCAGTTCGGGCTGTCTCTCGGCCATTGCCAGCAGTCTATTGTGGGGGTATCTTTGTGGATTTCTGTGGGCCTCTCTATTTCCAACTCCTGACAAGAAATTATTCTAGCAACTGAACGAAACAATAGCAAAGATGACATTTCTTCTACAGCATTCTCCTCCCCATTACTGTAATGTGATATTGCTACATAGTGATATATTTCAATCCAAAATTTCAATTGAACTCTATTCTTCTTTGAGGATTGAAAATATAATATATATTTTAATTATATACTTATATATAAATTTAATATGTATAGTGTTTATTAACTTGTTGCTTCTAAATATAAAACTGTGAATATAAAATACTATTTTATGTCATTACATATCATTTTACATATACATTTCAAATATATATGTGTACTATGGACAGAATATTTCTTTTTCAAACAAACAGCTTCACATTATAACTTACTCTTGGTTATAATAACCTTAAATTTTTTACCTTTTAGTATTAAAATGTAAACTAAATTAGAGAATATAAGCAAAAGTTTGAGTTAAATGTTTGCCTGTTAAAACTGCTTGGCGGGAATTGAAGATGCAGAGATCCACAGCCAAGCACCAGGCTTAGCTCCAGGAGTCCAGTTGAAGAGAGAGAAGAGGGATTTTCATCATCTTTTCATTTTGAATTTAAACACTGAATGTCATAATATTTAAAATAAAATGTCTTTACTATTCACACTAGAGTAATTTCAATATGGCTTAGAGCACTCGCTGATCTTGCAAAGGATAATAGTTTAATTCTCAGCATCTACATGTTGACCCACAACTTTCTATAAGTTCAGTTCCAATGTCTCACTCTCCCTTGTCTGGCCTCCAGGATCCATGAATGAGATGAACTCACAAGGAAGCTATTCACTCAAATACATGAAATAAAAATCAATAAATAATAGAGGCAGGCAGATTTCTGTGAGTTTTGAGGCCAGCCTGGTCTACAAAGTGAATTCCAGGAAAGGTGCAAAACTACACAGAGAAACCCTGTCTTGAAAAACAAACAAGCAAACAAACAAACAAACAAAAACAATAAATCTTAAGAGAAAACTCTTTACTCTTACCGTAATTATGATGTTTTTAAAAACCTACAATTAACTATAATCTAACAGTTACACAAATATGTATAATTTTATGAATACAGTACACAGGTAGACAGCACTGGGTTTTTGTAAGATATCAAATGCAAGTGAATTTAGACATGAAGTTTGGATGGGGAGATATTGGGAGGGACATGGAGAAAGTTGGAACAGAGAAATGGAAGGTATGATGTGGAGATACTTTATCTGTGTCCCCCAATAAAGTTTATCTGAGGATCAGAAGATAGAAGGCAGGCAATCGTAGCACATGCCTTTAATCCTATCAGTTGGGAGGCAGGGATCTGTCTGGATCTCTGTGAGTTCAAGGCCACACTGGGAACACAGCCAGGTGTGGTGGCACATGCCTTGAATTCCAACACTTGCTAACCATCAAGGTCTGGAGGTCTGTACAGACAGACAGGAAGTGACAGAGCTAGCTAGAAAGAGGAAGTCATGTAGCTGGGTGGAGAGAGGAAGTGAAATGCAGAACAGAAAAGCATATAGGCATGGCTATATGCTTTGACCTGGAAAGTACTACCCCCATTGAGGCTTCGATAACTGTCATGCCTACAAGGTGGGGCCGAGACAGGAGCCCTTAAGTCTGAGATCCAGATGTACCAGCTTTCTTGGTTCCTGGATCCTGGACACTGGAGGTAGACCAAACAGAGTTTTCCAGAGAACACTGCTGGACTGCACTACACCTTTCTCGGACCCTGTAACCTATCCCTTTACTTGTAAGTTACCCCACTAAATAAACCTCCCTTTTAACTACATGAAGCTGCCTTAATACTACAACCAATACATGGGTATACAAGAAGTAGGTCTCTTAGATCTCCAAGTGGTAAGAAATTGACTGGCTTCTTTCTGATTTTCTGATCTCTCAGCCTTTCACCCCAATATGTGGCTCTGAGTTTTTTTTTTTCTAATAAGACTCTTTAGCAAAACAAACAAACAAACAAAAAACATTTAGCGCTTCATCCTACAATATGAGCTACTATATTTCATTGTCATGCTTAAGAATAAATAAAAAATAAAAGCTTTTAGCAATCTAAATAGTTGATTACTTGAGCTATTGCTTACAAATATTTATTAATAAATATACAGTGTTTGGCTATGATCTACATTTGGTCTGATGAAGTTGGTGAATTTATGTTTTGTAGCTTTGTTGTTCTCTTTAATTTTTTTCATGTTCAAAATTGCAAAGTTCAGACAGAATAAGACAATGAAAATTATTGCTGCACACAGTAATTTCCAGTTAAGCATAATATTAATTGACACACTTAAATATGGCTTCACACTTTCACTAGAATAAAAATGCATTGAGATATGACAGAGGTATCAAAGGTCTTCATGGAGATTTTCCAATGTTGTTATTAGTGATAACATGTGAAGTTCATTACCGTGTGCATGCCATCCCCTTGGATACACTCATCAGATAAGACTAAAGTCTCATAATATTCTTCATTCATTCCTGCCAATTATTTGACATCCTCTTGGGCTGTTCCCCATCATATTAAAAATTCTGCAAAATACATGCAATTTTGTTGTCAGAACATACAGAAAAACTTCCTCCCTGTGCAACTCAGGTTTCTAGATTTACAAATTATGTCTAAAAAGATGAATGAATCTTAAGGAAGCATATATTAAATAGCATGCCAAATATATTCCAAATAAAAATAATCAAATTTGATGAAATATTATCCCTTGAAATAAAGTATTTTAATTTCTGAGTGGTGTTTGTTAATAAAAGTATTCTAATGTCATGATTGCAATTTCTTGACTTTTTTATTATTGAAATATCTTATTTCATTATTCTTTCATTAACTAATTAAAATAATAAAATCTGTAAATAACAGGATATTTGTTATAATTCTGTGCATGGATCAATATTTATCTAGAAAAATATATTTGTAAGGTGAATTATGTTTTTTCTATACATGCATGAGAAAGACACACACACACTAACACACATACACAGAAAAGAGAGAGAGGAGAGAGAGAGAGAGAGAGAGAGAGAGAGAGAGAGAGAGAGAGAGAGAGAGCGCAGGCACACCTGTGCTATGATGTACTTAATGAAGTCAAAGAGAAATTTTGGGAGTCAGTTCTCTTCTGTCATTTGGTAGGATCAGGGGATAGAAGTTACCTTGTGAGGTCTTTGCCTGAGTTTTTCTCCCTGTTGAGCCCTCCACAAGGCTCTCTAGTTTGACAACAATAATATGTCGTTTACTGTGTTTTGGTAGTGAAATACCACAAGGTTACAGTGGATTAAACTAACAAATTTATTCTCTTATATTTTTCGTTTCAAAATAATTCAGAGTCATGTGTTCAGAGAGATAGCTCAGTAGATAAGACAGGCTACTATGCAATCATGATGCTTTATAAAGTATTCCAGATCCACCTGCAATCCTACAATGATAACCATGACAAACACACACACACACACACACACACACACACACACACACACACACACACACATTTTTGTATTCACCACACATACACCTGCATACTCACTCAATCCAAATACCTACAAGAAAAATAACAATGAAAAAAAAACAGTCTGCAATAATCATCTTCAGGTAAAATGTATAGTATAGTACCTCTGAAGGCTCTTGGAAAAAATATCATTCTTGTTTCTTATATTCGATCAGAATTATGGACACTTTTCAAAACATGACAGTACATTGTCATTCACAACATTGATGGGTAGAATAATGAAACTGGGCTACAAATAAAGTAGTATAATCTTTTAAATAGGTTATGATTTCTGTTGGGCAGCATATGCAGCTACACAGGTGTGCATGCCACCACTAATCCCAGGTATAACACTTTAGACTCACAATCTGAACAGTGTTTCATATCATCTCAACACATGTTTATAGGTTATTTTCTCTTGTTCTTCCCTCCCTTTAACATAAGTTATTAAACTCAGGATGCATTCTCAAAGTCCAAGGTGCTATCTCTAATGGTTCTCATCTCAAGCACATTTCATAACTCCTAAACACAAATTATTGTACACAGACTGGAAAGTACCAGAGACCAGGAGGCAGAAATGTTTTCTCAAGTCTTGTTCAATTCTTGAAAAAATTTGTCTTCATTCATTTATGTTCACTTTCTTACATGTTAATCTATTATATCAATTTTTCAAAAACATGTTCTATGTATTCACTGGTTTTCACTATTAGTTTAATTTTTGAATTTGTTTATTTTGTAATGACCACATTATTTCTTTCTACATAGTGTTTATTTTTTTTAATGTTCCAAAGTCCAAGTACACCATAAATTTCATTCTTTCTTTAAAAACATCATGTGTGCATTCCAAGAATCATTTCTTTCTAAATTACTGCTATTGCTTTATAAATAAATGAATATAATTTAAACATTACTCACATTTTTATTATATATATTATTGAAACAAAAATTTCATACTCTATATTCTGATCCCTTTTGTGGATGCACTTGAGAAGAATAAATATTGTGACTGGAGAGTCGTGAACTTGGTCTTTTCTCCCCACCAAATCCAGGTTTAACCATAATTCTCAGAGTAAACTCTTCAGTATCATATTGTGCTTCACTTTTTTTTTGGCCAAAAAGAGACTATTCACTTAATCCTTTGGGTATATAAGAATGTGATTTTTTTTTTGCACACTTAAGATAGCTATATTTAATATTCTAGACAAAAGACTTTTTGAAAGCATCCCATTTTAAACTATCACTTTATGAAAATAAAGGAAAAAGAAAAACTATAAAATTTATCTTAGGGAAAATCTATATAATAAGAAAACTAACCAAATGCTAAGGTGTGTGTGTGTGTGTGTGTGTGTGTGTGTGTGTGTGTGTGTGTGTGTGTATGCTCACATATATTTGAGAATGTGCTCATATTCAAGTACATGTGTTTGGAGAATTGGATACACGATGGTTTACTCAGAAACTCTAGTGCAGAGACATTAAGAAGAAATTGTATTTCACTATAACAAATCCTTCACTTTCTTTGCAAAGAAAAGTAGAGGTACGTTATTTGAGAATGTATTTTTACTTTCATCTCCTACAGTTTATACTGCAAATTATAATAAAGAGTTCCCCAAAGGAAGAATCACACACCATATCGTTTCACTTTGAAATGTGATATATTGGGGGGAATTGTTTTAATTTAGCATATCTTAAAATAAGTGAGAATAAGAAATTATTTTATTTGACTTACTTTTAATCTAAATACTACTTGACTTCATTTCCTTCTTTAGTACTCTCTTTTGTGTGTGCCGGTTCTAAAGTCGAGCACTAGCTTTTCAGTGGAAAGGGCTCCTGTGAATGTTGCTACTGTTTCAAATGCATGTCAGTTACCGCTTTTACCTTCTACTCCTAAATCTCCAGTGCGTGATCCCATCTTAATCCAATCTGCCTTTGTGCTTCCTCCCTCGATCAGATAACATAAATGGATTTCTTAGAAAAGCTTTTACGTTTTACGAGTCCTTGTTTTTTTTAAAGATTGCAATAATCACAGGGCAAAATGAAAAATAAAATAGGTACAAAAATGAATCACTTCCTTTGACAGTCCGCTATGGATGTGACTTGGGGCTTCAGAAGGGCCAGTCTCTGAGCTGTGTCGGTATCTGTACTTCAACAGCAGCATCTTCTGGAAAAAAATGAAAAAAAAAAATACTACAGTGATGTCAATAGAGCATAATCAGTATGAAAAAAGTAACTTGGTAACAAAAAATAAGATATTTTTTAACAGATAATTTTTGGAAATATATATAAATACAATAGACAGTTAATATTTTATGAGTTGTGCTATTCACACATCTCCATATTGTCACTTAAAGATGAAACATGATCTGAACGTGGTTGAACATCCTTTAATTTTGATAACTAGGAGGGGTCTTAAGGAAGGTTTCTGAGTTTGAGAACATCAAGGTCTACACAGTCAGTGCCAAGAAGACCAGGGTTACATAGTGAGACCCTGCCTGGAAAACAAAATAAAAAGGAACCAAAAACATGAATAACATTTCTATGTTAATTATAAGGTTTACTTAGATTACATTTTTTATATTAAAGGTAATTGTGCATATTTTTTATTAACAACATTTCAATAACCAATCTTTTTTAGAACTTTTAATTTTGTGAATTATGGCTGTAATAGAGTATTGACAGAAAAAGATCTTGTTATATTGGATGTTACTATCTTGTTACATTGTATGTTGTATGTCTTTGTGTGTGTGTGTGTGTGTGTGTCTGTGTGTGTGTGTGAATATATATATAAATATACGTGTGTGTGTGTGTGTGTGTGTGTGTGTGTGTGTGTGTGTGTGTGTGTAAAGAGGATGGAGAGTGTCTGCATATCCTGCTCTCTCTCCCTTTTTTCATCTTGAGGCAATGTGTTTCTTTAAAGGGATCCAGGATGGCAACAAGCAAACTCCAGCAATCCTCATGACTCAGTCTCTCACAGCCCTAGGGTTACTGACATACAAACCCATGACTGTTTTGTATGGATCCAGGTATTTGAATTCAGGTCCTCATGCCTGCTTAGTAAGTGCTTTTACTCAATGTGACATCCCGCCACCTGTTTGATTGTCATTTAAAGGCTCATATGTTCAAAGATGGGCTCTGAATGTTGACTTTATTATGCAATGGCAAAAGCAGTGGGTAGGCTTCTTGGAAGGAAACCAGGACATTGGAACTTCTTCCTTCATCTTAAAATATTCCTTGTTTTAGGAATGTTGCCCTTCCTCTTCCTCACTCTTATTTTTCTACCCCCATTAAATTAAAATCTTTACCTTTGTCATGTATTTTACATCATGCTTTGTGGATCCTTAGCACCCCCCCAAATTATGGGAACCCAAAGCACATGTCCTGAAATTTCAGAATACATGACCTTAAGTCAACTTTCCCTCTAATAATTTATCAGACATATTTTACTACAGTGATAGAGATTTAACTATCACAAATATAGAGGTGTTTATTTTTACATGTTGGCATGGCATTGATGTTTGGCTAATAGCTAGCTGCATATTGAAATGAATACAAAACATATTGCCTACATTTTGCCATTCTGTGTTTTAAAAAAATTCTTCTTGTATTCATTACCTAAAAGTGTTACTAAAATGTGCAGGAAGAGAGTAAGGGAAGGGAATAAATGCCAGTAATCATGTTTAAATATGTTTTGCTACACTTGAGAATTTTGTGAAAATTGTATCTTTTAAAATGTATTACTACACATGGAATTTTACTAGCCTTGGCTGCACAAGAATATTAAGAGCTGGCCACAGTTTACCACCGTATATGTTACAAGAGTAGTAAATTTCCCTTGCCATTTCTCTGGATAAATATGTTTTCTCATTATTTATGAGACATGTCTTTTGTTTTCTATGAAGTTTAAAAAAAACAATTAATTGAACTATGAGGTTTGGATCAAATGACATCAGAAAATGACCTAAAATGTTTGTTAGTATTGCATATCATAATTGTGTCCTTTTTCAAGCATCAGAAGAAATACTCTATGCCTCCTTTAAAAAGTTTACAGGTTGCTTTTGAAACTTAGCACTGCCTTTCATATGAAAAGACCACCTGATTCTAGAAGATTGTATCCTTTAAATATTTTCTCAATAAAGGCTAAAGTCAGGTTCCAGAAATTCTTTTACAAGATTCTTAGGGACTGTAGAAGTTCTCATCTAAATTTATAGAAAAATATCATATATTTACAAATTACACAGAAATGGCATGTTCACATCCCCACATCCCCCCACACCCCCGTACTCCCCCACACCCACATTTCCATACCCCCATACACACTTTTGCTATTATCTGCTTAAAATAGAATTTGGAAGTCTTAGAAAGCAATTTTTGAAAAGAGTTAAATTTCCAGGTCCTAATATATTATATATCACAAAAACACACATTTATGAGGAATAGATTTTTCCTGGATCAAAGACTAAGATGTACTAAGTAAAAACAATTTTAAAGCCCGTAGGAAAGATTTTTCATCTGATTAATTTTCCTTGGGGAAATTTATGTTATGTCATAAGATGAATGATATTTTATATGCTTGTAAAAGTAATAATCCTGAATGGTTTAAGCCGATTATGCAGAAATAAAACTATGTTATGTGTACTTTGTATAGCTTATACTGTATTCTTATTCACCTCAAAACAATTTTTGAAATGTGGCAATTTTCTTGGAGCTTTTGTTACTAAATTAGTAGTTTTGGCTTTAGGTTAGGTTCCTGTTTACATGCATGCACACATACAGAACTTAAACAATAAAATTAAATTAATGGTGCATTTTCATTATTTTAGTCACTACCTGAGCCTGGATTTTTCATTTATATGCATTTGGTTTATGTGAGTGTGCTGGCCTCTTTCCGTATTTATCTACATTTTACTTTACTCAGGGTTTATAGAACTTTCTACATTACAAGTAGACAACATCTGTCCATTCCTCATTGGCTCACTTTTGTGAGAACAGAGATGAGGCCCAGGCATATAATTGTATGGAACATTAATGAATTCATGGTGTCTTACAATTTTTTAGGCTTCATATCCACTAATGTAAGAATTTCCTAAAGTTGATGCAGCAGAGTGACTTTGTGGTCAGCAGAAGACACCAGAGCTGTTAAAATGCATAGTGGAACCCTAGTGACAGAACACAGAACTCACAGTTTTTCTTTGTAAAATTTCTGCTAAGCATTCCACAAAAGCAAATACTTCCCCTTTAGACCACACAAGAGCCTAAGTGGGGCAGAACAGATACTTAGTTGGTATTTTCGAGGGCATAGAGTTATTGTCTCTCTTTTTCTTTCATAGAAGATACTGTTTTAAAATTAAACCATTAGCACAATCTATGCAACTAATTTAATCCAAAGAAATGATCTCTTTTGTTCATCTATAGGTCTCTTAACATTTTCAGAAAACAATTTGGCCTAAACAATACCATAGTCAGCGGCCATTGAGTGGTGGAGTGATCATTATGCATTTCAAATATACCTGTGTTCAATAGTATTTTACAAGAAGCTATGAGACTTCAGAACAGCAGTTCTCAAATTGTGGCTCACTACCCCTTTGGGGGTCAAATGACCCTTTCAGAGGGGTCGCATGTCACATGTCCTACATATCAGATATTTACATTACCATTTATTACCACAGCAAAATTACAGTTATGAAGTATCAACAAAACTAATTTTATATTTGGAAGGTCACTGCAACAGGAGCAACTGTATTAAACAGTCACAACATCAAGAGGGTTGAGCACCACTGCTTTAGCATGCTATAAAGTATACAAATAATAATGATAATAATAACATCAATATAACCCAAGAATATTGCTAATTAAATAAAGATTTATTATAAATCTTAAACATTATAAGAATCCCATAGACACAGCTTTGATGGCAGGAAACTTTGAGCATGTATGGGATCCTGGCCTTAACCTAACTTACAAAGCTCGTCAAGTAACCTTTGAAAATTATGGAGAATCAAGCAAGTTCTCTGCACTTTGTCGTGTTGTGGCTTTCTGTAATGATCTGTCAGTATCAGGAAGTAGCTTCTTGGATTAAGGGTGAGAGCTATGCATACTTGTGAGCACCAAGATAAGTATAAAGAATACAGTGGGGTATACAAAGTTTATCTTTCAGTTTGAAAACTGTTTAATTTGAAAGAATGAATGTCCAGATGAATGAATAGGAAAAAAAAAATAACCTCCTGGCCTATTCAAGTTGAAAATCACTACAAGGAACAGAAACTCATTCTCAAATTCAAAAATACAGCACTGTTTTGTGCTAAACAGAAGAATTTGCTTGTTTGAAAGTATATTCCTAAATTACTTGGTCAGGCAGATACCGATTACATTCCCTTCATCTATGACTAACCAGAACTACATTTTCCTCTGCTCAATCATATTATGTAATGACTTTAAGGAACTTTAATTTCATAATTAACTCTGAATTGAGCTCATACTAAATAGATGCACATGTTCTGTCTGCTGATCTCATTCCGTAATGAGTCACTTATGGCATAATTAGCACATGGGTACAGTGTTTCTATCTTAGTAAGTCACATACAGTTTTATTCACATGTAATAGTAAAGCTGTAGTCTGGTGTTTCAAAGATTCTGTACCTTCATTCACCATACAATATTAAATTCAGTGTCCATTCCACACTTTTTTTTAGCAAGGGTGGATTTGAACATGGATTCAACAGGTTCCAAGTGTGCAAAGAAAGCAGAATATATAAGATAGGTGTTATTTGGGATATAGAAATGTGTAATTTCCAGTAAAGTCTTGTTCCTAGAATTTTGATGTTTTGCTCCCTAGTGATCATTGAGTGAACAGTTTTCTATGTCAAACAATCTCATATCCATGATCTTGTGACTTAGCACAGGGCCAGCGCAGCAAAATCACACAACCATGGCTGACCATTTCTAAAATAGTGAGTCAAAATAAATCTTTCCTCCATAGTCTGATTTTCTGTTATTTCATGGGCACACCTAGTAGTGTAAATGTCTTTGTTCTGAAGGAAATCTTTGATGAATTTTACTGATTCCAAATGTCAGTAAGAATAATTCCCAAGTGTGAGAAATACAAACTTCAACATGAATAGCCACTCTTCTTCCCACCCATCTTTTCTCCCAGATCTGCCATCTCCATCCTTCTTGTTTTATAACTAAACACCTAAATAATCATTCTATGTGGAACTTATTTGTACATTTCTTTCATACATATATGTTACAAATCCTTCCTAATTATTCCATGTGTGCAAAACTTTTTGAAATCATCTAATGTACCTTCACATGTAATCATGATACAGTATCAGTGAAATTATCTTTTACCAAATTAGAATGACTGCAAATTTTGTTTCTTCATTTGCACCTTTGAAAATTAAAATACAGACATGTCATCTCTCCACCCCTTTTCCCTCTGACTCTCCCCAAGTGTCCCTCATTGTCCCTTTCAAATCTGTAGCCTCCTTTTCTAGATTATTATAGTTATACATACATACAAACACACATATATATTCTCTTACACACAAATATCTAATAAAATTTTCTGAGATTATTTAGTGCTGCTTGTGTGTTTAAATGTGGTGCCAAATGTTTGGTATAGGATAACCAATTAGGATGCTCATCCCAAGTGACAAATGATTCTCCTTACTCAGCAAAAGTGAATTGCCTGTATCTCCTCATCTATGGATGAGACCCTATAAGAGCTGCCTCTCCTAAGTTAGCAATTGTGTTGTTCTTGATAGTCCATATCGTTGAGGTTTCAAGGGTGCAGCTTCACCATCATTACTAGCACACAAAATCTCAAACATACTTCCTCTTACAACCTTCTGGTCCCTCTCTAAAATGATTTGCTGAGACTTAAGTGTAGTAGTAATTCAATGGATGTGTTGGCTCCAGTTAGAAACACCATGGTCAGATTTTCTCAGCATTTGGACAATTGGTGCTGTTCTATAATGGACTACTTCTGTCATGAAGGGAAGCTTTTCTGATGAGAATGAAAAAGACACTTATCTGTAAATAAAAGCTTGAGTATTGAGAAAGTAGTTGAGAATTATACTTTTATAGTAAGTTGTATTTAACATATTTTCCTCCACAACTCATGATCATACTAAATATGGATAGCTGTCTAAGTTCCCAGGACCAAGAATGATTTCTTCCCCTTCAATGGACCTTAAGCCCAGTTAGAGAACTATTACCATCAAGAAATGAGTGTCACTATGGCACTGTGTCATGCTGCATTTGGTTTTGGTTAATAAGCATCACAGTTGAGGAAGACGAGTGATTGCAAACTAATTTTGAAATCACTTACTTTTTATGACTAGACAAGCTGAAATTTATCCAGTATCAACTTCTATTAAACATTACATTCAAAGCATTGCAATATACATTCTTCATCACTGAAATAAAATTTTCATAGTTTCATGAAATACAAGAATTATTCAACCATGTGATTAAAAAGGACATGAATCTTGTACAATATAAAACACAAATATTCATAGTAAAAGTTTTTAATACCTTTGTGGTTGACTAGAGAATTATACAGTGATAGTAAAGATCTAAAAAAAGGTTACATTTTCCTGCAGTTATTAATAAAAGTAAGTAACAGAACAATTAGTGTTATTGCTACTGTTATTATTGATATTGTCCTATTATTATTATTGGAAAAAAAGCATGTAATAAATGCCAATCTTTTTCCTTTTATTAGAGTATATGATGCAGAAAGGAACTTGGTCTTCTGATGCTTTGACTGCTTCATAAGTGCAATTGCACTGAATTTCCAAAAGATGATATTTTTGTGTTAAGGAAATAAATATAATCATCAATTTATTAATTTATTTATCCTTATATTATATAAATATGCAGAGTTTAATATTAGCATTCTTTTTTGCCTCCTGTTGTGAATAAGATAAACTCTTTGATCTTCTGTTAATTATTTAAATGTCTTGCTTCATTTCCTCCTAATATAAAGTCTATGAAGCATGAATTTTATTTTTGCCTATAATAAATACCTAAGATTTAGAATTGTATAGAATTAAAGAAATTCTTGAATGTATCTTTGTCTTCATTTAAATTAGGTTGATGTCAGGGATATGAAGGCTTTGCTTCCCATTAGTGTGTTACATGTGATATGTGGATACTCTTACTTAGGAGATTTGTCGTTACCTTTGTTTCATGCTAAATTAACATTTCTTTACTTGTGTTGGATACACATGCACACGCACACATATATAAAATGTAGAGTCGTGGAGTTCTTGTACAGCTCTGGGTTCTGTTCCCCTCCAGATCTAAGCCACTTGGGGAAACTCTCTCATGACATTCTGGCAACAAAGACCTTCAAGTGAATTGGAAATAACAAGGGCTGGATTTATTCCATTTACCAAATGCAAACTGCAATCTTGTCCTTTTGGCATGGTAAGATTTAATAAAAATACTTCTTTTTGCAACTGTCAAGCACAGCCTTTTGGGCAATTATAGCATCGGCTTTTCCTTTCCTAAGTGTACATTTGTGGGTTTTATGTACCAACCAATCAAGAGCATTTACTTCATTTAGAATTTCTGCTGCCAAAAAGGTAATTTCATGTATAAATGGATCCAATCTGGGAAGCCATCCAAAAGATGCTGCTCAGGTGAGTAACTGTGTGATTTACATGCAGGTGCAAGCTGTAAACTTGGAAGTAGTTTGAAAACGCTAAGTAAAGATATAGAGCAGAACTGTGTTAACTAGACAGGTATATCACTTTCCTTCCGGAATTTTAAACACCCTAGAAAAAATTCTGCCCTTTGTTTAATATTACTTTAAAGATTTACAACAGTATGTGCTCCTTAGAGGCTTGGTTATGCAATTGATTTTTAGGAAAATAGATATTAGTGTAATGACTCATGGAACCACACCATCTAGTGGCGAAAAATACTAGTAGAATTCTTTTACAAATACTTTTAAAAGCAAAGATTTATTTATTTTGCATAAAGTAATGCCAAGGGGATGCAGTACTCATGGGTCCAGGAATATATTGTACATTTCTTTAATATTCCTGGTTATTCTTCTTCATATAGTCACTTTTATTTATTTAGATTTTTGTCTTGTACTACATACAAAATGTTACTCAGCAAATACTCAAAATTGAAATTAGAATAAAAAGGCACTAATGGGGCTCAAGGCACAAACAAGATTACCTACAAGATTGCTGCTAGAGTCTGTTGAGACAGCTCAGCAAGTAACTAGTGCCACAAGTTTATCAGCTTGGTTTGCCGTGCCCATACGGAGGTGTAAAAGGAGAACTGATTCCCAAACATTGTCCTCCAACCACACATATGCATAGGAAATGTTGTCAAAACAGACATCATATACACAGGCACATAAAACATTAATTCAAAGATCACCATGTATTATAAGTAAGTTTAGATGTTAATGTTACGCTGTAAACTGACAGAACTCTGAAATATAAGACAATCTTTTTTTTTGTTTTGTTTTTTTGTTTTTTTGTTTTTTTCGAGACAATCTACTGGCTAAGAGTTCCAAGACTCTCGGAAGAAACAGACAAGCGGTAAACAATCTGAAAGAACAGTCGAGGGGTGGTGCTTGTGGAGTGAGGCTAAAATGGGACTTACGAGGACTCGGTTGATGTCTCCATGGAAAAAGCGAGTCCGTTACTTTCTCTTTAAGGATGTTATCCCTTGTGGGTTGAATTTGTGCCAGTAGAAGGCCATGAATCCAAGAGTTCATGGACAGCACCAAATGTATTCCACAAGTGTAAAATAAACCCAGCAAACAAAAGAGGACACAGACTTAAGTGGGTAGGAAAGAGGATAGTTCTGGGAGGAGTGGGGTTTGAGCGTGGATATGATCAAAATGCACAGTATGAAATTCTCTAAGAATCAATGCAAATGAGAAGAACAAAATGAATTTGAACTTCCATCTCAGAAAATAATCTGTGCTCTACTAAAAATCAAAACAGTATAAAGAAGAACAGTGCAAGTGTGATAAAATATTTTATATAAAATATATTCAAAATTATTTTTAGAATAAAACTAAAATTACCCAAAGAATAAACATATTAACTATTGTTAGAAATTATTCTAGAAATCTGTAGAGGCAAAACAATCAAGAACAGGCGTAACTCTGCCTGGGAACCTTGGTCTAGGTGCCCAGCTGAGTGGCCTCTTACACTAGGTGTGTTTATACTCTAGAATTTAGTTCTATGATCTCAGCCAGCATCAAATGGGAGACCTCAGTCTCTCCTGCTTAGGACCATTCTATCATTGAAGGACATTGCTCCAGGTATCAGCTTCCAAGGCCTCCTATCCAGGTCTCCCTACACTATGGAAGATACTTCCCTCACTCTATTCACTGATCAGTAGTCACTCTCAGAGAAACCTGGGGGATAAAGTTTGTAGCTCTCAGTAACAGTATTACAAAGGAAATATGGGCATCGCTACAATACAAAGATTTATTTGACTCCTCTCCAATGTAAATAGATCCAATGAAAGAAAATTGATTTCAACCTAGATATATAAATATATAATTGAAAGACAGTGGACAGATTCGAACCACAAACTATTCCAGCTGCACACATCCCAATGTGCAGAAGCAATAACAGCGTAAAAAAAAAAAAAACAATATGTCTTCTTCAAAAATTTCTAATCCCACATAAATTACCCCCATTGAAAAAAAAAACCTAGAAGAACTTCCAGAAAAAGAATGATTGACAATATACTCAAATAACTCAAAAAAAGACATGACTATTTTTTCAAAGCAAATGAGAACAAATAAAACTGAATGAAATACAAATATCAATAAAAATAGAATTAAATAAATATATAGAAATATTGAGAAAGGCCAAATTGAAATGTTACTACAAATAAAAACTCAGAAAGCCAAATGAAAACTTCAGTGGAAAGATTCACCAATGGACTGGATCACATGAGAATCAGAGAATATGACTGGAAGACCAGGTAGAGGAATTAGATTATTCAATGTAGATCGATGTTAAAGTTTTAAAATGCATAACCAGAATGATCATTGAGGCAACATAAATGTCTAACCTTTGGATTACAGGCAAAGAAAACAAGAGGAAGAGGAAGAAGAAGAAGCAGAAGAGGAGGAGGAGAAGGAAGAGGGCAGCAATGCTAACCATACCAAAGATAACAATAAAGAAGATTTCAAATCTAGTGAAAAGAAGGTTACCAAATAGGAACAAGAGGACTACAAAATGGCAAATATACAGGGCAAGCAAAAACAAAACAAAACAAAACAAAACAAAAAACAAAAATCAAAAACCTCCCAATGACATAATAAACATCAAAAACACAGAATAAAAAAAGAGTTTTTAAAATCTCTAAGAGAGTAAGATCAAGTCATTCATAAAGATGTAACTCTTTGTTATTTCACAGAAATGTTTAAAACAAGAAGGGCTTAGAAAGATGTATTCTAAGTACTGAAAGACCAAAACTATCAACCCAGTCTATTAAACCCAAGAAAACTATCAAAATTGAATGAGAGATAAAACTTTCTGTGATTAAACCAAAAGATTCAAGGTGTTCATAACTATAAAGACAGGTCTACAGAGGTTAATTGAAGAATTATATTCTTCTGAAGAGCAAGATAAACACACCCAAGAGGAAATGGGTAATAAATACAGCAAGGGCTGTTAATCTAAAAACACAATACAAAATCAATAAAATGACATGGAATAAGACACATTTCTCTGCAGTGATTCTGCATATGAGTGAAATTACCTCCCCCAACAATTCAGATAAATCCTGTGCTGTTTCTGATCAATGTACCATGCCATCAATGATAGAACCTCAGGATCAAATGATACAAAAGAGCTTTCCAAGTAAATGGACACAGGAAACAGGCAGGTACAGAGATCATATATCTGACTTAAAATTTTTGAGGCCAAGTTCTCAGGAGACGTAAGAAAAATCTCTTTTTCTTATTAACGCAACGATTCATAAAGAGGATACTAATATTAAAAAATATTACATATACCACATTTTTATTGTCATCATCAGTTCACGAATATTCCATCATTTTCCATTTTATTTATGCATAAATAAAAAATTGAATGTGAATTAGTAGTAAGATAGAGAGTCCTTAGGATACAAGGTCAAGAATCATATAGTGTGGTAGATATAGTGTGATATATATTGTATGGTAGATATATTTCTAGCTTTTGAGGAAACTCCACATTGATTTCCATAGTAGCTGCACCAATTTACATTCCCAAGAGTAATGAATAAATGTCCCTGTTTCTCACACACAATCTGGCATTTCATTGTAGTTGCTAGTTTTAAATGTTTACTCTTAGAATAAAGAAGGAGCCAGGTGTAATGTCTCTTGCCTTTAATAACAGAGACAGGAAGATCTCTGTAAGTTTGAGGTCAGCATGATATACATAGTGAATCCCAGGACAGACATAGTTGTACAGTGAGACCCTGTCTCAAACAAAACAAACAAACAAATAAAACAACTAAAAGGGGAGGAATATAATTGTATAGTAAAACTGTAGCCATTGAAGAAAGAAATGAAGAATATATCAGAAGATAGAAAGTTTTCCCATGCTTGTGGATAAGTAGGATTAAAATAGTGAATTTGATCATCATGTCTAAAGCACTCCACACATTCAACATAATCCGCATAAAAATTATGACAGGATTCTTCACAGAAACTAAAAAGACAGTTTTCACCTCTATATAAAACAAAACAAACAAACAAACAAAAAACCCAGGATAGCAAAAATAATATATAATATGAAAAGAACTGCCGGAGGTGTCACCATGTCAGATATCTGGATGTACTATGGAGTTATAGTAATAAAAACAGTAGGGTATTAATACAAAACAGACATGTAGCTCAGTGGAATTGAATTGAAGATCCAGACATAAGTCAACACACTTAAGAACACCTAATCTTTAAAATAAATATGCCAGAAAGACACACTGGGAAAAAGGATAGCATCTTCAACACATGGTGCTGGCTGAAGCTGAATGGATGCATGAAGAAGAATGTAAATAGATCCATATTTATCACACTGAAAAAATTTCAACTCCAAATGGATCAAAGATTTCAGAATAAGGCCAGATACACCAAATCAGAGGAATATAAAGTAGAGGAAAACTCTTGAACTCACTAGCATAGGAAGAGATTTTTCTGAACAAGATACAAGTAGAATGGGAATTAAGATCAACTATAAATAGGTCCTCATGAAACTGAAAAGTATCTGTATGTCAAAGGACATCATCTTTCAGACAAAATAGCAGGCCACAGAATAGGAAAAGATCATAACCAATTACAAACCCAATAAATGATCAACATCTAATATATATAAAGAACTCAAAACACTGGTCATCAAGAAGACAAATGACTCAATCAAAAATGAGGAACAGAATTAAACAGAGTTATTAAAAGTTGAAAGTAAAAACAAAAACCACAGGTAAAAATTTAAGGAAATGTGAAATATCCTTAATCATGAAGGAAATACAAATCAAAACTATTTAGAGATTTGGCCCTAACCCTGTCAGAATGGGCATGTACAGTAAAACAGATGACACCTCATGCTTGTGAAGATGTGCAGAAAGAAGAACACCCATACATCGTTGTTGGGGTTTGTACAGCCACTGTGGAAAAGAGTATGGCAATACCTCAAGTTCCAGCTCTACCACTCTGGAACATACAACCAATAAACTGCATTGTACTATAGAGACAATTTCTCATCCATCTACATTGACAAAGCAGCTCTGTTCATAGTATCCAGAAATTGGAAATAGCCTAGGTGTTCATAAAAAAAGATGAATGGTTAAAAAAATCTTTACATTTACAAAATAAAAAATTATTCAGTTTTAAAATAAAAATGAAGCCATGAAATTTGCAGGTACATGAATAACACTAGAAACAATCATCCTGAGTGTGTAACCCAGATGCAAAAAAAAAAATTGTGGTATGCAAACTCTTGTACATGAATGTTAACATTTAAGCCTTAAATAGATGTGCTACATTTTATATAATCATAGAGGTCAGTTGTGGAGTAAAGGCTAGGTACTGAGGGGTTCTCCATGAAAGGAGAGAAAATCCAACATATAACTATGGAGAAACAAGGAGCAGATTGGAAGAGGAGGAATAAATCATGTGTGTAAGGGAATGGGTAGGTAAAGGAGGAGATATGGAGAAAGACAATTAAGACTTAAGCCAAATTCTGTAGTCATATGGAAAACTCCTATGGCAGAAGTTTCTTAAAATATAAATTAACAAAATCTAAATTCAGTTACCGAATAACAGGGGAGACAAAGCGCCAGCAATGCAGTTCTTACCACCATGTGAAACCTCCAGTGTGAGGAACAGGGTATATCAGACTGAATTGCTGGCCAAAAAACGTCCCTTGGAAACCCCTAAACATCTCAGGCTAATCCCAAGGCTATTTGTTGCCCTCCATAAACTGATGATTCGTATGACCCCATTGCTGAAGGAAATACCTACATAAGTCATTGAACATGGATAAGTCAAGCTGGTGCCTAACTAGAGCCTTCATTTCGACTGACTATTGTTCATGGTACTGAAAGGTGTTTTGCACACTTGCAGTGGAAAATGGTAAACACCAAACCAGTTGCATACACTTCCATCTACAAGGGTGATACTACTGTATGATATACTGATGCAACACTAGTATGTATGATGTGAGAATAACCAATCACTATCTGCTTGGTTTTAAGACCCCAGGCCATCTGATGGAATCCATGCCTGATACGACTGGGTTGGCCAATGACCTGAGATTAGTTAGTTAGGCCTGAGCCTAGGAGGAAACCGAAATACTGTTGTTCTTATAAAAGACCACAGCCAGAGCTCTTGACCTCTGAACCATTACAAGTTTTTCTTTTTATTAAGAAAATAATTTCTTAATAAAATAAAATAAAAGACCACAGCAATAAAATGACTGCTATGACATTTTGATACCTTTTGATATAGTATACTCTATCAGTGTATCATCATCAGAGAAGCTTCTTCATGCAGTATATGACAAAAAATCCAGAGACCCACAACTGGAAAATAGGCACAGATTGAGAGATGTTGGAACACTCACTCCTAAATGGGAAGCTTTCATCAAACCCCTAATGCTGTGGGACGGTCTGTATGTCAAATGCTCTGATTGGTCAATAAAATAAAAAAAGAAAAAACACTGATTAGCCAGTGGCCAGGCAGGAAGTATAGGCGGGACTAACAGAGAGGAGAATTGAGAGAACAGGAAGGTGGGAGGAGACATTGGCCGCTGCCGTCATGACACAAGCATGTGAAGATGCTGGTAAGCCACAAGATCATGTGGCAAGGTATAGATTTATAGAAACGGATTAATTTAAGATGTAAGAACTGGATAGCTAGAAGCCTGAGCCATTAGGCCAAACAGTTTAAACAATATAAGTCTTTATGTGTTTACTTGGTTGGGTCAAAGTGGCTGTGGGACTGGCTGTGGACCAGGCAGGACTGGAGAAAACTCCAGCTATACCCTAACATCAGGTCTCAGGGAACTATGCATGGGAGGGGAAGCAGATAGTTTATACTAAAAGCCAAAGTGAGGATAGAAGACAAAGAGGAAACAGTGTCTTCTAGACACAAAATACAGAGACACTTGTCAACTCACAGAGACTGTCAAAGCATGCACAGGTCCAAACTAGATGGGAACCCAACACTGAGAGGTTGAAGTGGACATGAGCTCCTGTTGCTCACCATATCACCATCCTCAAGGGTTGTCCCCATTCACAACATTAGATGACCAACAGAAAATCAACAACTATTATCTTTGGAAATTTTTTTTGAGCTTTTTTTTTGAGCTTTTTTTTTTTTTTTTTTTTTTTTTTTTTTACCTTGCAGGTCTTTTGCTTGTATATTATAGTCTTGGAACTTGTGCTTTTATGGGTTTTGTTTGTGTGTGCATGCACATTTATGTATATATATATATATATATATATATATATATATATATATAGAGAGAGAGAGAGAGAGAGAGCAAGTGTGTATGTGTTTTGGTTATTTTCTGCTTTAATTTGATTTGTTTGTTTATTTTTCCTCTTTGGTTCTAAAGAGAAAGAATGAAGACATAGATTTGGATGAGTGTGGAAGTGGAGAGGAGAGATCTTAGATGAGAGGATGGAGGGAAAACAGTGACCAGAAGATACTGTTTAAAATTATTTTTTAATAAAAGTTGTAAAAAGAAAAGAAAAATGGGTAGAATGACATAATAATCAAAGCAATAATAGAACATGAAGGGAAAAGAAATGGGGTAGAAATTGGAAGGCATGGTAGAAGAGAGAATATGGAACAAAAAACTAAACACAAAGCATCATTTCAGTAGGTTGATTGCAAACTTACTCTTGTAGAAGTCTATACTTTTTTTGTAAGTATGTATATATTTTAGGAAGCTCATAACTAGTGTGGGAATGATCTAAACAAAACTAGATACCACATGCTGGCAAATAAATACCTCAATATGAGGCATAGGCTGTTTATTTTCATTTATTGGCCATTGGCTTTCTAAATAACCCCAAACATTACAGATTATTGCATTTATATTGGTTATTCTCTAGAATTAGAGGGTAAGGCCATATTGCTGAGATTTCCATAAGACTAGGAAAAATATGGTTGAACAGACCTGGAACAATCACCCTTTCATGGTGGCTTTCATAGCATTGTACATTGATATGTATTCCATGGGACTAGAAAAATAACCATCAAAATTATCCATATCACCCAACTGTGAATCCTGCAGACTACAATGCCCACCCTGTCAAGACATCACTACTGGTGCAATGGCGACACTAATAGTATGGAAATGGTCAACTACTTTCTGATTGTATTTAGCCTGCACTATGAGATGAAATCCTTATCTGTCAATAATATTGGGGCTACGAACCTTTGGATAGACAGATCATAGTAATTAGGAGAGAACTACTATTAATGCTAAATGGATATAATGTTTAAAAACCTCCAAAGGACAAGCCGGGCGGTGGTGGCGCACGCCTTTAATCCCAGCACTCGGGAGGCAGAGCCAGGTCGATCTCTGTGAGTTCGAGGCCAGCCTGGGCTACCAAGTGAGTCCCAGGAAAGGCGCAAAGCTACACAGAGAAACCCTGTCTCGAAAAAACCAAAAAAAAAAAAAAAAAAAAAAAAAAAAAACCTCCAAAGGACATATAGCTCTTCACACACTAGCGTGTCATTCAACAGACGTCTCTTATCACAGTAGATGTCAATTAATACAGAGACTCACAACTGATCGATGTGTAAAGAATGAGAAACTTCAGTGTGCTCAGCTCCAAGTCGAATGTCTATATCACATTCTTCCCCAAAAGCTCAGGGATCGTCAAGGAAGAGATGGTGAAGAAAGTTCAAGAGCCAGAGGTTGTATGTAATTACATGTAAATTGTGCTTTCCACACAGAAGAGTGAAGATGCATTTATGAACTCACAGTTATTGTAACACGGACAAAAGTTATTGTAATATGTGTATCAACCCACAGAATCTAATGAGAGACAAAATCAAAGCCTGGCAGGAGAAGGTGAGAACAAATTCCTACCCCCACTTGAGAAGTAATTGTTATTTGGTGGCTTCTTGGAGAGGGAGAGTTAATTTTCTTTAATGAGGTGACCTCTGGTAGGTTTATCACTCTTTAGTTTAATTCTCATACCCAACAATATTGGGCAACACAAGTTGGACCTCATGATTTTTTAAGTGTTGAGAAGAGAGGTAGAATATATAGAGAGGGATGTGAGGAAGAGGGGAATGACTATAACCAAAATAACTTGATTGGAATTATCAAAGATTTAATGAATGTGGTTAGGAATTACATTGGTTTGGTAAAGTGACATTTCTTTTTCAAGATCCGTGATTTAACTAGACCTGAGTAGTTATATCTAGGTTTACAGTACCAAGTACTATTTTCTTCTTGTTTAGCAGGTCTTAAGCCCAATTAGAAAGCTATTGGTCATTGATAAGGTATGCCTGCCACTAAGGCACTATGAAATAATGCTGGTCATTGTTGTGTCTCAGACATAATTGCTGGAAAAGATTGTACATTGTTTTCCTCCTTGGAAGCCTGCATGGTTTCTTCTGATACCATGAAAGCTTGTTCACAAAGAGCTTTCAGATCAGTTCCAGGTCAGGGGCCTTTGGGCCTTGTGTGTAAAGTGAATGGTGTCTTCAACATTAGATACTTACCTTCCACCTCATGGAAGGAAGTATACAAAGTAAATAACAATAGTCTGTAAAGTTTCGGAAATTTCTTGGAGAATAGTGACTAAGAACTCAAAAGAGGCCTTCATATACCCGGGGTTGAAGTTTTTGTTGGATAGTAGTTAGATATTGGAGGGAGAGTTATCAGTCCAGATGGAAATTTTTCCTTTAAAAATTATGTGCATATTTATACTCGGATGGGAAAAGCCCATGAGGCATCAACAAAACACAGATAAATACAGGCAACTAAGGAATGCTAAGAGCAGAAAACTAGTCTTCCCCAGGGAAGAGCACATTAATTATTTATCTAATACTAAATGGTCAACCCTGAAAACATCCATACATTTAACATTTTACAAACTGAGCATGTTGTTCTCTCTCTCTGTCTCTCTGTCTCTGTCTGTCTGTCTGTCTGTCTCTCTCTCTCTCTCTCTCTCTCTCTCTCACACACACACACACACACACACACAGAGACAGACAAACACATACACACACACAGACAAACAATTCATAAAAAAAAAACAGACCATGAGTTTGCAAAAGAACAAAGATAGATGTATTGAAGGTTTGGGAGGGAAGGAAAGAAAAAGAAGAGGAAAATAGTGTATAACTACATTATAATCTCAAAAATTAAGGGGTAATATTAAAAACTGATGAGTATAGAATTTAAAAATTGAAGGATGAATTAATTATCTAACTATATTGATAATGACACATTGAATGTTCAATATTTTCAACATATGGAAAGTATTACATACCAAAATACAAACATTGTTTTTCTGTGCACATACTGTTATATCCCAAATCTTATATTCAGATATTAATATGAAAATGCTGCATATCCTCATTAACCAGGGAAATATTAATTTTCTACTAATATAGTAACTGGTTGAATAACGAAAAGAGAGTCCTTAGTACTGTACTAAGCAGATTTACAAAGTCATAGCTATTCATGTCTGAACTTCTATTTGGTTCATAGAGCACACTAGAATCTATTATCAGAATAAAGGCCATAACTTCCTCATTTTCCTTTGCTGTCTTTTTAAGTCTGTGAAAAAAATTGGGAGATTTATGTATTATTAAAAAAAGAAAGATAGAAAGGAAAAATTGATACTCTAGAAAAAAATCTGAAATAAAATAAACACACTAACCCTTCAGCCATTAATTTATCAGATCTTGTTTTAAAAAAATCTCCTTGTTACAGTTGGGAGTAGAAGGAAGAAATACTGCAGTGTAATTATGATTAGAAAGTAATAAATAGTTGTATTGTCATATTCTTTAACCTAAATTTCAAGCTTATATTATTACAGGTATATCATTTTCCTTATATCTGTTGCTATATATTTTCCTACTTTATGATTAATAAATGATTTTTGAAGAGTATATATGACTATTATTGTTTTCATAAATATCTAGCCATAAATATGATAAACTATTTTCAACATTTTTCCTGGAAGAACAATCTTTATACTGTTTTTATCCTAATCACACCTAGTTATTTTCTAGTCTCAGTAGACACTGTTATATATAAAAACAATAATTAAATTACTAAAAATATAATTGTTCATACTGCAAATATTATTTAAACATCACTGATTCAAAACAGACCCTGAAACTCACATAAGATGCCCACTGAAAAATGGTGTCTCAGAGAAGATTTAGTGATGCTAGATAAAAGATGTGGTCATCATTGAAGATTTCTCTGGTATTAGAATTTCTAGGAGATAGACAACAGTAGAATAGAAAGAGGAAAGAAAAATGTGTTTCATGTATAAATTAAATAGAATAGATTATGCTTCTCAAAAATTGACTTTCTTTTTAGTAGAAACATTGGCTTTAAATGACTTTTGTACCTGGAAATGTATATATATATATTAAACCAGAATTTATAAATACATATATTTGTAATTTGTATAATCACTTATTTTGTTATTATTACCAGTTAATATCTACATTTATCTAGACTTTATGTATTATAGAAAACATTTTTATATTCTCTTTATTGTAAAAAAAGATGAGCCATTGTCAATTTTGTAAATTAATCAAACTGAAAAATAATAGCACAAAGTGGGATTGCCAAGAAAAAAAATATGCAATATTGTCCAGTATATAGTTCTACATTATTTTCTATTATGTATATACATTTACATCAAGAAACATCCAACTAAAATTAATCCATATAATTTAGAAGTTAAAGTATTATTCAGATTTCTTTTCTTATGCTTAAAACCTATTTTTATGCTATAGATTTCATTAGACATTACATATACACATACATATATACTATCCTGTTTTCTTTAGGGATGATGTATTTGGGCATGGTGATATGGATTGTGGGTCAAGAGTATTTACTATGCAATGGTGAGTACTTAAGTTTAGAACACCTGCCCCACATAAATGGAGGAAATTACCTATAATCCCTGTTTTGCTGATAACTGAGATTAGAGGATTGCTAAGGTTTGCTGTTGAGCTACTCTAGCTGAAACACACAGAATTCCACACTCAGTAAGAGATCCTGTCTCAAAGAAGAGCTACAGAGCATATAACCTTCTGTGGACTTTGTGTCCACACAGATATGCATATATTGCACACATACACACACACACACAATACACAGATGGATGGGTATATTTATTATGGATGTTCAGTTTTATTTTAAATATGCATTACTACAAAATATTATTGCTAATTTGACATAGAATTCATTTATTTACATTATTGTTGCTGATGTGTGCTAATGATGTGTTTGTTTATGAGTCCTTTGCATGTCTATGACATTCATGGGGAGGTAAAAGGTCAACTCCAGGAGTCAGTTTTTATGTTCAACTATGTGTCCCAAGGATCATATTCAAGTTACAATGCTTGAAAGTTAGAACTTTAGACCACACTGGCTCGAACTCACAGAGATCTTCTTGGCTCTGCCTCTCGAGTGCTGGGATTAAAGGTGTGCACCACTACTGCTCTGTAAAAGTTAGAACTTTTAACTGCTGAGGCATCTTGCATGGCTATAGTTTATTTCTTTTAAGCACTAATTGCTGTTTTTTTTTTAACTCTGGTAATTATTATGAGTTTGCTTTGCCCTGTTTCACACTATGTTTCATTATTTAGGTGTGTTATAAAAATATAAAGCAAAACATATTGTACATGTTTAAAATGTTTAGAAAACCCATCAGCATAAAGCATGGTATATTAAAACATTTTCACTAATGAATCAAAAATTAACATTACAATCTATTAAATTCAGTACTTCAAAAACTTGTAGAAAATAAAGTTAGACATTTTGTCATAATTATTTTCATATCCTGTTGCAGGGAGTTTTATTAACTATTCTTTCTTATCATCTCATGACATAGCATCGTCAGCTCGTATGTGATGCATTTTTTATAAGTATTGCCAGAGGCCAACCTCAGTTCCTTGCCAAATTAAACTCCAAAAACATGATATTTTGTTTCCTCTGAATCAAAAGTATGTATTATATTAGTACGAAATACGCCGTGATATTCTGTATCCTAATCATTAATAGAGCATTCAACAATGTTTCTCAATCTTGTGTTGACTGCAAAAGGAAGCTATTACATACCCATATGCATTATGACTAATTAATTAATATGGATATGTTGGAATCAGTATAGGCTGTATGAAAAAATGCATGCCAAACATCTAATTGAGGTTAAAACTTGGGGGAGGGTCTGCAATAGGGGTTGGCATATAAAGATATTTATTTGAGGCTCCTTTGAATTTAATTCTTGGATCTTGTAGAGCAAAAAGAGATTCAATTTCTAAAAGTTTTCTTCAGATCCTCAAGAGTATAATTGGGCATTTTTGCATATATAAGTACATAAATATATACATAGCTATGTCTTAGACACCCATCAATAAAAAATAAAAAAAATAAAAAGAGATAAATGATATCTACAATTTGCAAAATCAATATTTCAATGAATATATGTTGGTTCATCTAATCTATTAATTTACTAAATGATAATACTGCATAATCAAATAGAGCCAACCTCCCTAATACAGGTTATTAAATACTCTGAAAAGATTACATGCAATTCACTATATTATTAAATAAAAAAGTAAAATATTAAAATAGATGGAGATGAAATATTCATGAAATCAAGCCCCACCTGTTATAAAATATGCATGTTAATTTTCAGCCATAAATAGTAAGAAGAATCTGTAAAACCTTGTAGGCAATATCTAACTGAAGTATCAGAACTATCTGACTATTTCACAGTACTTTACTTCCCAAAGTAAGCCAGTTGTGAATCTCTGTAGTAATTATCATCTACTGCAAGAAAATACTCTTCCTAATGAGAGATGAGTGATGCACTGATTATGGGTATCACTCACTATAGGTATCATTATGTCATTAGGTATAGCTAGAGTTTTCCTGGTCCTGCCTGGCCCATGGTAAGGACAATCTCTCTCACCTGCCAGTCCTGCAGTCCATCAGACCCAACCAAGTTAACACACAGAGACTTATATTGCTTACAACCTGTATGGTCGTGGCAGGCTTCTTTTAATCTAGTTCTTCTATCTTAAATCAACCCATTTCTATTAGTTTATAAGTTGCCACATGGCTCGTGGCTTACCAGTACCTTACATCTCGCTTGTCATGGCGGCGGCTGGTGGCGGCTCTCTGCCTCAGCATTTCACTTCCCAGAATTCTCCTCTCTCCTTGTCTTGCCTATACTTCCTGCCTGGCTACTGGCCAATCTGCATTTTTTTATACAGAGCTATATTCACAGCATTTAGAGTCATTTTATTGCTATGTTCATTTAGCAGAATAATAGGGATAGATTCTCTCCTAGGACCTAGGACCTGTTTAATCTCAGGTTCTTGGCCTCATTAACATTGTCTAGTGTGATTTTAGCTCCTGAAGTGGACTCTAAACCAAAGGAAAATGTGGCTCACTATTCCCATAACATTTGTGTCAGGTTTGTACCAGTGATCTTACAGGCTTGTTGTTGTTGTAGATTACAAGGGTCATAGATGAATGCGATTGATTACTCCTTCTCTTCTCTGATAGTGTATATAGGAACTTCCAGTAGTCCTGAATGCTAATCAGTAGGAGGACAGCTTCTAGTTTGATATCAGCCTGATTTTTCTATGTTCAGTTCTACAAAGTTGTGTTTCCATCAATAAGTCCTTAGTATCAGGTTGGAGAGGATAACCTATAACATTGGAAATAACTTGTCATGTTTGGCTATAGGAACACTTTAACAAACAACTCAACAAGATGTAACTCTTCCTAGCACCAAGAATACTACTTGGTAGCATATCATGTCAAATTGAGGTGTTGTCTAGGTTATTACATGATAACTCCATTTGCATACCTTTAAATATATTTTTGGAAGCTTCTAGAGTAGTAGGTTTCCACAATTTTTCAAAACTCTTATTGTTATTTGCTCATCACCATATGCCCACCTTTACCCTGTTCTCTGATCCTTCTCTCATTTAATCCTCATATTCTATTATTCCTTGCATCTCTTTATAATATTATATTACATTTATCTTCCTCTGTAATATTCTCTCTTCTTTCCTGGTCACACATGAAATGTCCCCATCAGAGCTCTGTGAATATTCCAAAGAGAGGTGTAGTGATATTTTGTTTGTACTCTAACAAATAAAATTTGACTGGAGATCAGAGTGCAGAACAGGTAACTAGAGACCAGGCAGTGGTGGCTTGGCATATGCCTTTAATTTTAGCACTTGGGATCTCATGCCTTTGATCCCAGTACATGGGAGGAGGAAACAGGAAGTGGTAAGGCTGGGCAGAGAGAGGAAGTGAGAAGGCAGGTGGAAACAAGAGCTTGGCCCTTTCAGGCTGAAGATTGCCGGAGGAAAGAAGTCTTTCTAGTGGCTGGCTGTTCTGTTTTTCTGATCTTTCAGCTTTCACCCTGATATCTGACTCCAGGATTTTATTTATTAAAAACAATTAGAATTCAAGCTACAGAGAAGTCATAATCTAAAGTATTATAACTCCTAACATTAGTTCATGTTAGGAGTCACATTGTATGTTTAAATAATGTTATAATAATTAATTAATTAGTAATATAAATAATTATATGCCATAAATAATGTTAGAAGTTAATGCTCATTAACTTCTAACATGAATGCTGAGAACAGTAAATATGTAGAACAAAAGTTTATAATGGAAAATTTCTAAGGTAGTGAGTCTTTTATTCTTTCAAACATAGAAAATAGACCCCAGTGGGGGTTGAACCATATGGGAAATTCAATTAATAATACTTTTCAATCCATATTAAGAAACCTTGGTAGCTTAATGTTTTTGCAGACATAAAATATTTAGATCTTGGTTATATTCAACTTATTCAACTTAGCAGTCTTTCTCTGTTAGTAGGAGAGTTAAGAGCAGGTATATTTAGCATTATTGTTGAAAAGTTTGTGTTTACTTCTCCCACATTTTTCTTATAGACTTTCTGATTTATTCAGTTAAACATACTTAATTAAAAAATACTTCTAATATGACATTTTACCACAGAATAAAGTGAGCAGCTAGACAATTCTGAACCGTGAAGGTAAATAATCCTATGAACTACCATTTGGAAGATAATTTAGAACATGTATAAGAAATTATGGCTGAGTGTATTAAGGGGAGGTATATTTGATATAAAAAAATTTTGTTATGAAAATCTGTAAGTAGCATGACAATAACTTGTTAACACTAAAATTTTACACAATGATTTTTTTCTAATTTAAGTTTTTATTGATTCTGTGTGGATTTCACGTCATGCATCTAGATCCCTTTCATGTCCCCATCCCTTCACATCTACCCTCTGCTGTTCTAATCTCCCACCAAAGTAAAACAAAAGAAAATTTTAAAGAATAAAAAGAAAAGAAAAATCTCACTGTGGGAGTTAAAGGGTGACACAGTGAGCCACGGAGTATACTCTTTAGTGCATACTTCTCTACTCGCAAATGTTGATTGCAATGAGTCATTGGTCAGGTTTGAGGCCTCTGGCTTTTGCTACACTATTGATACTGGGTCTTCACTGGGACTCCTCTTGGAGTCCCTATTGTGACCATCTGTCATGGAGATCCTGCAGCAGATGATAGGTGGGTGGATGTTGGGATGGGCCAACATGTAGCCCTGGTTCTGGGCCAGGACGGTTGCTGGATTAATCAGCCCACCAGCTCTCCCTCATCCTCACCACCAGTGTGAGATCTCCAGCACAGCCCCCAGCTAGCTCACCTTATCTGGTAAGCAATAAAGGACTGGCAAGTTCTTCTGTCTCCTGAGCTCTGTGGGATCAGGGACACCTGCAGCACGGGGCCCATCTCTCCTCTGTTGCCCAGGGAAGGTGAAGGAGTCACTATCCTAAATGCTGCTACTGGTGAGAGGCAGGGCCAGATCTCTGGTTCTTGTGATGTCAGGGCCAACTCTTCCACCTGCCACAGGTGGCAAGGGGTGGGCATGAAGGCTTCTCTCCCTCACCCACACCAACACATGGGAGATGGGGCCTGGAGAGAGCGCTCTCCTACTCTCATGCCTGGTTTGCCCATGATTCTGCCAGCAAGGTCAGCTTTACTGGGCTGCCTAGGCAAGGTTCATCACCAGTCCTCCAGAGTGCTGATGTGCCTCTGCTGGTGAGGGGCAGGATAAGTTCCCTTGCCTTCCAAGGAGCACAAGGGGTAGGACATCTGTCACTCGCCCTCACCATCACATGACAGGGTTCAAGGTCAGTTCTCCAACTCTCATGATCCAGAGGCCTGGTCTCCCTATTGCCCAGGCTGGGGGCAGGGGGAAGCAAGGGGCAAGAGGAAGGTATCTCTCCTCTACCCACTCTGCTTCATGATAGGTGAGTGGTAAGACCAGTTTTCTTATGCTCACATCCTTGGTGCCAGCTCATCCATCACCCGACCAACAGGGTCAGGTCTATAGTGCTGTGCAGGGGAGGAGGAAAAGGGCCTGCTCTCCTGAGGGCTGCAGCTGGTGTGGAGCCGACCAAAAATGATGATTTAAAATGGTGTAGAGAGAGGTAAAGTTAATGGAAGAATGGATTTCAGAGGTTTTCACTTTTCTTCCACAATTATTGATTAAAATATGACTTAGTTAATGTCACTTCACATTTTCTTTGTAAAGTCATTCTTTGCTATAGAGCACAGAATTTTATTTTGCACAGAATTTTATTTTCTTTGTACCATGAGAAAGCTGGCCCAAGCTCCTGGGACCTCAGGGCCTCTGTACTGACAGCTGGGGAGCGTGCATGGGACTGAACTAGATATTCTGCATGTGAGTGACAGCTGTGTGGATTGGTCTGTTTGTGGGGCCCCTGGCAATAGGACCAGGATTTATCCCTGGTGCATGAACCGGCTTTTTGGAACTCATTCCCTATGGTGGGACACTTTGCACAGCCTTGATGCAGGGGGGAGGGGCTTGGTCCTACATTAACTTGATCAGACAGGTTTTGTTCACTCCCTATGGGAGGCCTTACTCTCTCTGAGGAGTGGATGTGGGTCAGAGTGGGAGGGAAGTGGGAGGGGAGTGGGAGGAGGGGAGGGAGAGGGGAGGGAGAGGGGACTGTGGTTGGTATGTAAAATAAATAAAAAATTTAAAAAAATATTCACTCATACATTCAATTCAGTTTTGGAGGTTATGTGAACAGTAATAAACTTAACTAAGTGAAAAATCTGTGCAGTGAAAATTATAGAATTTTGGTGAATTATAGAAATCATAAAACATTCTAGGACCTAACATATTTAGCATTTAGTGTTAATATTTTCTTAAAAATATTCATATTATTGTGATGTCATGATATTGTTACATGATCAAAATATTTGATTGAGATAGATACTTAACTTATAAGAAAGAAAAGAGATTTTAGTCTATTATTCCCCTGGTTTCAGTCTACATTTGCTTGTTTGAATCTAGCATTTGTGGGCCCATGGCTAGGTAGTAGAGCATGACAAAGAGGAACTAGAGAAACGCTGCTCTCCTACTGCTAAACGTGCATTCCTGCCCATTAATATTTCCATTCCTTTTCTCCTTCCACTGATTTTTTCTTTAAGCATGCACTGATTTTTCTTTTTGTAACTCTTAGTTCTTGTCCTACTTGTGTGATATAAAACTCAAAAGAAAACAACGGAAGGGAGGAGGGTTTTCCTGGGCTCACAATAACGCTTTATGGTGCACCATTGAGGGGAGCTACAGCAACAGGAGTTGTAGAGAACGCCTCACACATCAAGAGCAGAAAGCAAAGGATGAGCTCGTGCGTGCTGGTGCTCAACTTTCCTTCTCCTTTCTGTGCAGTCCAGGATGCTTCATCCAGGGAAAGGTATTGCCCACAAGAAAAATCGGCATTTCTCTTTCTTTTTATTTTTTTTTATAATTAATTTAATTTTACATATTAGCCATGGATTCCTCTGTCCTCTGTCCTCCCTCCTCCCACCAGCCAGCCTCCCCCCCCCCCCCCCCCGCAATACTTCCCCCATTCCCATCTCCTCCAAGGCAAGGTCTCTCCTGGGGATTCAGCTCAGCCTGGTAGATTCAGTTCAGGCAGGCAGGCAGGTCCAGTCCCCTCCTCCCTACACCCAGGCTGAGCAAAGCGTCCCAGCATAGGTCCTAGGTTCCAAGAAGCCAGCTCATGCACTAAAGACAGGTCCTGGTCCCACTGCCTGGGGGCCTCCTAAATAGTTCAAGCTAATTAACTGTCTCACTTATCCAGAGGACCTGATCCAGTTCCATGGGGGCTCCTCAGCTATTGGTTCATAGTTCATGTGTTTCCTCTAGTTTGGCTATTTGTCCCTGTGTCTTTTCCAATCATGGTCTCAATATCTCTTGCTTTAATAATCCCTCATCTCTCTCTCCCCTATTGGACTCAGGGAATTTTACCTGGGGCTTGGCCATGGATCTCTGCATCTGCTTCCATCAGTCACTGGATGAGAGTTCTATCATAACAGTTAGGGTGTTCGGTGATCCAATTACCAGAGTAGGTCAGCTCGGTCTTTCTCTCAACCATTTCCAGTAGTCTATTGTGGAAGTACCTTTGATGGGAAAAATCGACATTTCTATAAAGAGCCAATCTCTGAGAGAAGTTTTCAGAGTTAACTTGAATCTTCCCAAAACCTCAGTGGTATGTCTGGGGCTTGTTTCTGCAGTGTTAAGTTTACAATATCAACCATCACAATGTACTAGTCAGTATCCTCATTAGCATAACAAATATCTGAAAACAGCAAGTTATGGAAAGACTGGTATTGTCTTTTTCAGTTCAAGGGTACTACAGTCTGTGATGATAGAAAGTCAAGTCATGGTGCCAGCCTTTGGTACATGACATCAGCAATCATTAAGCAGAGATTGAGTAATACTGTTGCTTAACTGTCCTCTTCCTTTTAATTCAGGTCAAGACACGCATCCAAGGAATGGTGCACCTCCATATAAAGCAGAACTACTCAGCTCACCTAATCTAATCTAGAAACTTGCTCACAGTCATTCACAGCTAGAGGTTTAAAATCTAAGTGGTTCTAAATGATATCAAATTGTTGATCAGTATTAACTATCCAAACTCACCCCTTGTCAATTTGACAGACAAATCAGTTTTGGTCATAGCTTTTCCTGCCATTTTTCTGTAAGCTCGTACCCACCACAGCAAATACCAATTCCTGAAGTTCCAGGTCTGACATGTGCTGCTCATGTAGGTTCATAAATAGTCTTGGACAGGCCCACTCACCCACCCCACCCTAAAGCACACAAAACCTCTGTCTAGTTTGAGTTCACTTTGTACATGGTGCTTTTCTCAGAGGACATCACAAGTTTTCTCATGCCAAGCACTGTAGGGGGGTGGGGGCTGTATTTCAGTTTAAGATTCACCTTCGAGACTTCATAGACTCAACTCCCTAGGCCTCTCTGAAAAGTCTTCAGTGTTGCTGAACTGTGTGGACTTGGTGATTGTCTGGAACTGTGGTGTAACACAACACAGTCACCTCAGTATTGCAACTTCCTTCATTTCACATTCAATACAACTTGGAAAATACTGTCAACGTCTGCTGGCACCTGGATATGCAAACTTGTTCCTTGCACTAAACATACACTTGCTTCTGTGAGCTTAGGTGGTCACATTTATTAGCCATTTAGGCTTGCTTTCTCCTTTTAAATGGATTTGCAGTTGTACAAGACAAAGACTTAGGTGATTTGAACTTGGCACTGAGGGACCATTTCAAAATGTAGAGCAAGGTGTTGTTCTTACATGGTCTCAGTCTCCTATAAGATTGCAACTTCTTTCTCAGCTTTACCTTTTCTGTAACTATAAATGCCACTTTTTTCCTCAGCCAAATGAGATACACACACACACACACACACACACACACACACACACACACACACACGATGGTTTTGCTCCATTCTTTATTATCTCTCATTTTGGAACAATAACAAAGCCACAAGCAGGAAGGGCACAACAGAATAAATGTTACTGCAATAAAATTTCTTCTACCAGAAAATTAATCCATTATTGCTACATTCATCCTCATTACAATTCTCAGGACATGAGGGTAATACCACCCAAGTATTGGCCAGAATACAGCAGGAATGGATTCTAGCCAGTTCTTTATACAATCCTTATTCTCCTCTAAAATGTTTATGAGCTAGATTACTGTTGTGTGTTTCTCCAATTTTGTCTTCCAAACTTCCACAAAAATGACTCATTGAGTTCGTCTTCTAAAATGAGATGTGTTTTCAAGCCTAAAGTTTTAAACTCTTTCACATTTATCCTACAGAAATGTTGCAAATGTTTATGACCTACAAGGTTATGCTTATCACATCGGTATCCATACTCTTCTTTATCTATTTGATGAATGCTTTGTTGTGACAAATCACCCAAGAGAGCAAGCTAAGAAGGTTCTGTTTTGATTCACAATTGTAGGCTATTTCCATTTTGGCAGGGAAAGTCACAGTAGTGGGGTTTGGGGAAACTGATCAAATTACTTCTGCAGTCAGAATGAGACAGATGAATGTGGATACTTAGCTGCCGCCTTCTGATTCAGTCGAGGAACTTAGCATACAGACAGATGCCACCCACAGTGAGGGTGTGTTTTTCCAACTCAACCCAATCAAGAAACTCCCTCATATTCATGCATAGAGTTTTGTCTTCTATATTATTTTAGATCTTATTAAGCTAACAGTAGTATTCATCACATGTCTACTCAGCCTCACTTCCTAGAGTCAACTCTAACTTGCAGTCATGCCATAGGCTGGAGGACAAATGCCACCATCGCTAACATAACAATAAAGAAAATGATCTTCAAGTTGAATATGATACTGTTATTTAAAAAAGTGGAAAGAAGCAACAAAACAAAACAAAAAGTAATGTTTTTATAACCGATAAAGAAAAACAAATTACACAACCTTAAGATATCTTAATAACCAAGTAAATCATTTTATTTATTTGTTTTCTTTGTTTTTCGAAACAGGGTTTCTCTGTGTAGCTTTGGTGCCTGTCCTGGATCTTCCTCTGCAGACCAGGCTGGCCTCAAACTCACAGAGATCCACCTGCCTGTGCCTCCCAAGTGCTGGGATTAAAGGCATGCACCACCACCACCAACTGGCTTTCAAATAAATCTTTAACACAATAACCAGCCCAAAAGCATCATAATGCACGAATATAAGTCATGCAATATAGACATTGTAAAGTGGCGCTGGCATAAAGTTGGAGCAATGGAAATGAATTGTGATCACACAAACATGTTCAGCTTCTACCAACTCAATCTTAAACAGATATCCTAACAGCATAAGAGAAGAAACAGCTTTCTTTAAAAAGGAACATTTGGAAAAGTAATATTTGGAAATATCCTCGTGCAAAAGATGGAAACTTTAACCCTTTCTACATAAAAATCAACTAAAAATGTATTAAACATTAACTATTAAATTCAACACTGTCCTTTAAATATTTTGTGCCTGTAGTTTTTGGTTGTTAAATAAGAAAGTACAGGTAACAGATATGGATATAATTTCATTCTTCTAAATGTATGCATCTAGTTTTCATAGCACCAGTTGTTGAAGATGCTCCCCTTTCTCCAGTATATTTTTGCTGAATTATTTCTTTTATTTCTTGAGATAATACTCTAGTAACATTGTTCCTCTCCTTATCCCCCACTTTGAACCCTCCCACATACCATTTTGGCCCATTTTCATACCCATGGTCTGCTTTATTTTTCATTATTTTTGCTACATAGCATACACACACACATACACACACACACACACACACACACACACACATTTAACAAGGACAACAATAGACTTGCAAATATTCATGGAGGTAGTGTAAACCCTAAAAGTCTTAACTGTAAACAAAGAATTGATTTAAAAAAAATGCTGACGTCAGGAGAAATAGTCCTTCAGAGGGAAGAGAATTCTATTTCATTATCCACTGACAAATATTCAGAGCCTAATATATGCGTACAAGTAGTATTATATAGACTGAGCAGTTTATATTAATGTATTTAGGATTATATATGTTTATATGCAATGTTTGCTTTTGTCTATCAAATATCAGATAGGTGCAGTTATGAGTACTCATGTTTGAGTCTTCTATTTTATTCCATTTGTTTATATGTCTGGTTCTTGTTTTTGCCAGTACTATATATATTTTTATTACTATAACTCTATCATATATCTTGAAGTAATTTACTTTTAATTTAAAAATATTAAAAATAAATATTTTTTCATTTTTCTTTATTAAGAAATTTTCTACTCACTCCACATACCACCCACAGACCCTCCCTCCTCCCTCCTCCCACCCCCCAAAAATAAATAAAATTTAAGATAAACTTTTAAAAAGAAAAAAATAAGAAACATGAAGCATATAAAGTGGGTATAATTGGTGACTAATAAAATGCATAAACATGATATGTTTTGAAGCTATGCATCAAAATATTGCATTTGATATGAACTTATTGTCAGATTTTAAGAGAGGAAAAATCTCAGAAGACTAAAACAGGCACAAATAGCTCTTTTGCAGTCTGACCCTATGTTTTATATACTGAAAACCCTGCAAGGAAAATGTTACTTATGTGTTGTTACTATCTTTGGAAACATTGTTTTTTAACTCCTAAAAGAATCCCGAAAATATTCCATTTCAACATGAAAACATCATAAAGACATTCTGTAATTCCATCATTTCACTCTAAGACATTGCCCGTCATCTGCCCTCTGGCTGTTACTGTTCGGAACATTTATTTTTGTTTCCATAAGCTCTTTAAATAAAAAGCCATTTAACCCGGGTATGCGAAGCATAACACACGCTTTTTTTTGGGGGGGGGTATCAAAATACCTTACTCTTCTTTTAAAACTCTTATCTTTGCAATTTCAGTTCTGGGCTTTCTTCCAAACAAGACTAAAATAGAGTTGCAGTTGCACAATAAACAAGAGTTGCTAATTGCCAATTGTGTAGAATTTCTTACAAAAAAAAATATCATTTCCAAGTGTGCTTGATAGAGCTTTTTCTTCCCTATTCATCTCATTTTTGATAACTCAGGACTGTTTCTCAACACTTGTGCATTTGAATTTTGCCTATGTTTTGAAAGAGAAACTTCTTTGTTTGACTTTCTCTCCGCTAAATGCATTTCCCACCATTCTAATCTAGAGTTAGAACTGTAGCAATTTTCAAACTTTATAATTTATCGTCACAATATTATGCTTGCATATTCTTCTTGAAGTAGAAATTGAGTCAAATTTGTAAAAGAGATGATTACAGCAAATAACACAAACACACAGCCAATAAAGTGTGTGCTTGCTGTCTCTGCCAGCACTGTGCTGTTGTTATTTTATTTACATTAACTCCTTATGGTTTCTGTGTGCTTCATTTTCATACAGACTTCCCATTAAAATGACTAACTCTTGGTGAATAAAATCAAGATTGTTCTCTCATTGATAGCTAGGGTTTCTATGTTAAGCATAGTTTAGCCCCTAGTATCCCCAATGAAATTTAGATGTCATATGAATATATATGCAATTAATTAATTATCATGAGCTATAACTAAAAAATAGTGAAAGAATTCCATATCAATATGATAATTTCAGCATGACAATGATATCTATTTTGATATTTTAAGAGCATTATAAATTAATTTTATACTATATATAGGTTAGGTACTTATTATAAAAATCTTTAAAAAAATTTACTTCATCAACTTTCCCAGAATGAAAAATTATTTATAGGTTGGTGAGTTATCAAGTTATCAAGTTATTTTCTTGGACAGACATTCCTTCAATCCATAATAATTCTGGTCTTTTCTCCCCTTTGTATTTCAAATCCAAGTTTATAATACACTTTTAAAATCATTGAGTGTATATACTAGGTAAAACTCCATTGCTCTGTACTTTGTAATTCCCCTGTACATCATATTTTTGGAAAGTTAATCATATTACAATTCCCATACAGCAGAACATTTATTTCCTTTGCAAAAAACAGAAGTATTGCTGTTACTCTCACTTTCTATCTCTGACTCTCTCTCTCCCTTTGTCTGTTTCTGTATCTTT
This sequence comes from Peromyscus leucopus, assembly GCF_004664715.2. Taxonomy (NCBI): domain Eukaryota; kingdom Metazoa; phylum Chordata; class Mammalia; order Rodentia; family Cricetidae; genus Peromyscus; species Peromyscus leucopus. The sequence goes on along the minus strand of NC_051072.1, from coordinate 16,153,962 downwards.
CTCCTTTCTCAATATGATATATAAGCTATTAATAATATATAAATAAATAACAGAAAAGTATACATTTAGATACATGTTTGGTTTGGTAGAGTTTTCTTTTATGTGGGTTATTGTCTGAAAAGTTATTGAGCAATGAGGATAGCAAATAATTATACACACACACACACACAAAAAAAAAAAACCTAAACTCTGAAAAACAAGCACAAAATTCAGAAGTTATTCAGGCACAAATTAGTTTGAGACATATTTGGATAAGTCACGTTTTGGATCAAAAGGAAGATTACCCACCAAGGCCACACCATGGCACACTGCTAGTGATGTCGAAGCCAAGGTCAGCTGGATCAGCTCTGGGAAGCCATGACTGGAGATGTTTCTGGGAGAGCTACATGACTAGTGTTTGTTTCTGCTCCAAGCCAGAGAGGCAATGCCAGACATTGGGATGCAATTTTAGTCAAGAAGGGAAAATGTTGGAGGTTGGACCGTCAGGCCTGCCAATACCTCTTGCTGCCATTCAGTAAAGGCATTGGCAAATCTCCTGATTGTACAAAACTCAGCCAAAAAAACATTAACATTCCAGAGGCTGTATTCCAGGTACATGCCACCCTGTTAATAGAAACTACAAAGGGAAGTATCAAAGTGCACATGGACACAGGCATGAATAATGTAACATGAGAAGACTTTAGAACTGAAGAGCAAGTAATTGTCTAGGTGCTGTTTGAAGGGGGGAAAACAAAAAAAGCTTTGACCACTTTTAACACAACCAAAGTGTGAGAGAATACAATGAAGCCAAGTAGTCTATGTCCTCAAGACCCAGCATAATTCAAATAGGACAATTGTAATAATATATCCTTAGAAACATATGCACATATTATTAATGGCATCTTGTCTTTGAAAAACAATAGGCAACAGGAAAATAATGGATGAAGAAAGTACAGACAGTGAGCACATTATAGACTGAGTTATGAGCACTATTTGGACTGACAGTTTGGAATGTTGAGGAGTCTAGTGCTGTCTGTGATGACAAGAAGGTTTCTCCCAGTGGTTTATTCACAAAATTTCTAGAGGATTTAAACAAGAAATGTGACTTCTTGGTTATGCAAGCAAGTTCCTGGCAGAATTGGGCTGTGAGTGATGTTATTTGGCTCCATAGCAAGTCATGTTTCCTAAAATTCAGTCTACATGACACTGCCATTTTAGGAAGGCGTAAAATTCCTTCTTCATTTTTCAATTTAAATCATCATATTTCTCTTTTATTTAAAAAAAGGCATCTTTATTTTTACAATTCTTAATCTCTTTAAATTTTAGCTTATATTTATATTTCAAAAATTAATACATGCATATATTGAAGCTTGATCATATTCATCCCTCACTCCCCTCTCCAACACCCTCAGGTCTGCACCACACAACCAACATATCTCCAAATCATCTTCACGTTGTCTTTTAATAATTATTTATTTAACCCACCAATTACAATTAGTGCATGAGTGTATGGTCATGAACTGTAGTATGGGAAATTTAACACTGATCATGTTCAGAAAGAAGAGGAAGAGTGATTACATTCATGGTTCTGAAAATGCATATATATATATGCATATATATATATACATTATACAGACTGAAGACTGAGCTGACATATATATATATATATATATATATATATGAATATATGTGTGTGTGTGTATGTATCTAACAACAATTAAAGACCTGAGAAGCCATGACTTTGGAAGAAAGCAAGGTGAGATATATAGGAGAGTTTGGAGGAAGAAAAGGGAGGGATATATGATATAATGATATAATAATCAAGTGAATCTGTGGTCCTCTTCTGGCAATTATGGGCACCTACCCATATACACACAGTGACTACTAAAATAAAATCTTAAAAATAATAACACATTGTAGGCATGAACGGATGGCTCAGAAAATTAAATATTTAAAATGAAAGCAAGAGGGCCTGAGTTTAAAGCCCATATAATAGGCAGACACTAGGATGGGTACCTGAAATTCAAGGTCTAATGGAGGCAGAGACAGGCAGATCCCAAGGTTCACTGACCAGCCAGGCTAATTCATGAGAAACACTGTCTCATGAAATAAAGTGAAGTTGAAAAAAGAAGCTATTAGTGGTTGAAATGATTTTGCATATATACATGTATACACTGTCAGTGACACTCAAACATACATATACAAACAAATATATAATGCATACACACATAAGCACACACACAACATGCATGCATGTAAACACACACACATGCACATATACAATCACACTAATATGCACACACACACACACACACACACACATAAAACAGAGTTCTGAGAAACAACTCAGTGAATTAAACACTTACCCTGTGAAGACCAGATTTCTTATTCCTAAAAAGCAAATAAAATGAAGACATAGTAACATGTGTCCAGGAGAAGCCAGAGAATACCCAGGCCAGCTGTCTTAGCATATACTACATAATTTCAAACAGTATTACTCTGTAACTTTCCAAAGGAATCATGAAGTCTACCCAAGAAGTGATTTCCCCTTAGCAGGTGTTGATCATACAAATGCGAGGAAGATTCACATCCTGGTTGAAAGGGGTGTCTGGAAAATGGCACAGTGCTGGAGGCAGAAAAGGAAACAATCAAATACATTCCCACAGCAACCACTCCAGACAAAATGGCTTTTGTAGCTGAAGGTTTTTTTCCAGTTATGCCCAGGCCCACAGCTGCTCAGACACAAGAAAACCCACAGAGGTTTATATTAATGAAACTGCTCGGCCATTAGCTCAGGATAACTATTGATTAGATGTTATACTTAAATTAATCAATTTCTATAAATTTATACCTTGCCACAGGGCTCGTGGTTTACCAGTATCTTTACATGTTATCTGGTGGCAGCAGTGTCTCCCTATTCAGCCTTCCTGTTCCCAGAATTCTCCTCTCTCTTTGTCCCTCTTATACTTCCTGCCTGGCTACTAGCCAATCAGCATTTTATTTATATAGAGCAATATCCACAGCATTTCCCCCCCACACACACACACTTTTTTAAAGGAAATTTTAAATTTAACATAGTAAATTTACATATAATAAAACAATTATCAAGCAAGAATTACAGTTATAATATCTAGTCTGTTTATAATATCTAGTTTATTTGTATTTGGAAAATAAAAGAAGATATCCTAACTATCCTATATTTGTGAGTCTAAGGTTTTATATCTAACTTATCTTTTATCATAACTAAGGAAATTATAACTATCTAGTCTTCAACTATATCAAAGACCTCAGAAGGATATAATAGTACCTGAGAAATGAGAGAAGGATGCAAACAACTTTCAGGAGTCTTTTATAAGTAGACAGACACAGCTGGCAGCCTGCATAGTCATCCAAAGATCCTCTGTAAAGTTGGGACATCTGTCTTCAGCTCATAGGTTTAGAGTCTCTCAGCCACTTTTCTCTGTGTCATGTAGAATGTCAGGCAGTTTCCTCCGTGAAGCAGGAACCTGAAGGACCATTTTGCCAAGCAAAGTTCAGTGGTCACCTTCCTATGGGTCCTGCATGCCCAGTGAACATATTTTTTTCAAGCAGTCCAGGAAAGAACAGTTTCTTGCCCAAATGGCTATTTTTGTCAAGAAGAAGATAAACTTCATATAGAGTGTCTTCAGTGCCCATCCTCCTTTCTTAAGTAAATCGATGCTGCCAGGAGCAGACATGTCTCACTGTCCAGAAAGTCTAAAATTTTAAAACATTTTAAATGCCATATTCTGTATGTCTTTGAAGTGTTTGAAGATTACCTATCTATCTGAACAGTATCTATGTATACCTAGAAAACTTAGCTAACATGGCTACAAGTTTGACTATTATAGAAGACTAATTATTAATCTGTATTTTTAATCTAAATGAGTTACATAAACATAATACCTAAAACTAGACTAGAAATAATATATATATAATAGTAGAACAAAATCAACTCTAAATTTGTATCAATAAACTAAAATCTATACCAATTTAAATCATTTTAAACAAGTTGTTCTTTAAAAGTAGGTTTAATAATTCCCCCCTTTTATCCTATCTTATCTATATCCTATATTTCCATATCAGACTTTTTTTTGGTGTTCAGAGAAGACCAGCCCTTCAGTGGTATTAATAAATAGCAGTAAAGTTGTAATTGAAAAGTATCAATATTAATTCCCTTTGCACATGCTCTGATTATTGTTGCCACATTATTTTAATCTCTTACTCCTAAGATCTTCAATATAGAAGCCAGATGCCCATCATATTATTTTAGTTCGTGACTATGTTTTTCTTCACAAAAGCAGAGAAAAACTGTCAACAGAAAATGAAAAAAATTGGTTTGACAAAGAGAAAAATAACATGGAAATAGATGTGACACTTTGATGAGTGAAACGGTGTTTTAGGCATAGAACTCTAGGGAAATACTCTAATATAGCTGTGTGTGTGTGTGTGTGTGTGTGTGTGTGTGTGTGTGTGTGTGTGTGTGTGTGTGTTTGAATGAGAGAGAGAGAGAGATTGACACAGAGACAGAGAGACAGAGGAAATTAGGAAGAGATCATAAAGTATTGGACAATATTAGATTCTGGATTCAGCAGTAAAGGATGTTAGGTAGAATGTCCAGGATGATTCAGTTCTAATGGCATAGTTCTTTTCTGGAGACAGGCATAAACAGTTCCTGGAAGAACAAATGAATCAGTTGGTGTATAGAGAGACATGAACTAAGCCAATGTGGCAATTGGAGGCCATCAAATAGTAATGCTTCTCTTTTAGGGGAGCATTTTTTTAAGACTTTTGAAGTAGTGGACATACTGCATTCCCAATTCAGAAAGCAATCAGCTTTACTCAGTCTACCATTAGCCGCAAATTTTGTATGAAGTTTATCCTCTCTCAAAGCTAAAACTGTATTTGAAGAAATATCCACCTTCCTCAGACCCATTCAATGTAAACCATGAAATTATTGACCAAAAAATGGCAAATTCTTACTAAGATGTACTATTAGTAGTCATTTAAAGTCAAATTTAATATTTTCAATTACATGTTTAATATTTCCATATTTGTTTAGAACCAATATAGTAGACATCTATTTTAATATGTACCCATTAATAAATTGATGTATGTGTAATAACTCAATATATTTCTAACTAAAAATCTATATTCAATTGTATTAAAATGAAAGCTTTTCTAACATGTAAAACAACAAGCTATTTTAGACTTTTTGTATTAAGATAGAATATATACCTTCCTCACACCAATGGCTGATGTTTTCTGCAATATTTTACAGATGTATATTTAGAGTTATCCATAGAAGCAAATACATATACATAGATTCATATCTTATATAATATAGATAAGCATTTTGTGTCATTGGAAAATTGCCTATTTTGCTTTGAGTATTAAATGACATTTAAAATATATATGAAATTAAATTCTCATATGTAATTAAAATATATCTCTATATTGTATGGAAATAGTAAGAAGAAGGTAAAAGTATTGGTTATGTACAAACAGTCACAATGATTGCTTTTAATGATTTTGCTCCAGATGAAAATGCAATTTCTTCTTGTTAATAATCCAGAAAGATCCTCTGCAAATATAGTAAACATTGTGTTTTTCAGTTAAAATTATAGGTTTGAATACTCTTGATAATAAGAATTCAAAGCCAGAGCCTTGATTACTCTAATTCCTAGAAAATTTGACATCTTCAGGAACATTAAGATAAATGTTGACATTAGAACAAAGAATCAAATAATCAAGAAAGCTAATTTAAAATAGCAGAAGCTTGGAAAAAATATTTGCTGAATCCAATCAATACTTAATCTTTTGGATAGACAAGCTATTTCTAGGGATAAGTAAATTTAGGATATAAAGAAAAATTTATCCTTAAATTTTAGATAACATTTATGACATAAGTAAGGTAAGTAGACACCTGTAAGAAGGAGACAATGGCAAGAAGGAAAAAGAAGAGGACTAAAAAGCATAAAATGAGAAGCAGAGAAAGAGGAAACAGGAGGAAGAAAGTGATGAATGACAGAAAGAGGAGTGTGGAAAGTATAGGATGCTTAAGAGCGTTGTGAATGGGAAGACATTAAACTATCAAGCCAATGGAGCTGCTGTGGTGAAAATAGACAAGGAGACAAAACAGATCTGTGAAGCTGAGGCCAAAAGGAGGGAGTAAGATGAGGATCAAATCCTGGGCCCAAGAGCAGGAGGTGATTATTATACACTTATTATCTCACATGTAAAGTAGCTCCAGTAGGGAAACTCATTAGCCTTGTGATTTCATAGTGATACACAAAGATAAACAGTTATTCTTAGGAAATACATGTTTTTCTTTAAAACACTGACTAAGAATTTGGAATCTTGACAAAAGAACTACAAAATGATTAAACCCAAGCAACAGAATATTTTGTTGATCTGTTAAAAATTAATTTCATTTTTATTTTAGAGTTATTTAGTTTGTGTGTATGAATATTTTACCTATATGTTTGCATGTGTATCGGAGATTTTTTTATACATGCAGATGTCAGGAGAAGCCACTGGATCCCCTGAACTTAAAGTTTCAAAAATGTGTGATCTGACAAATGGGTGTTGAAACTAAACCCAGATCTTCCTCAAGAAAAGCAAGTGCTCTTGTCTACTGAGTCACTAGTCCTGTCCCAGAATTACATTTTATACATATTCAAATTACTTACAGACGTCAACATGTGTACGTTTATATATCTATATTCCTATACAAGTATCAGACATTACATTTAATAAATAAATAAATATATGTATACACAAAAATATGTACATGTATACATGTACACACAGAGGGCTGGGATATGAAAACCACAAAATCAAGTGAGGCAGTTGCCATTAACACTTCTGTGACTGTCAGGAATGATGAGTGAATGGGTTAGAAATGGGAAAGAGAACAGTAATCCAAAGAGCTTCAAAAAATCTCTAATTTTGTTAATAATTATGTCAAACTGGATTCTAGGAATCCAACTATACATTTATATTGTCCAACCTGAAAAGAAAGAAAGTTTCATAATTTTCAACGTTATTTATTCTCTCTCGATGTATGTAAACATTATTTGGTCTTTTATATAAACACAAGCCCCATACACTCAAACATGAGAACACACAATGCTAAAACCTGCATTAATTCCCTTAGAAATGAAAGCACTAGGGAAGCAGAGGCAGGCGGATCTCTGTGAGTTCAAGGCCAGCATGGTCTACAGAGTGAGTTCCAGGACAGGCTCCAAAACTACACAGAGAAGCCCTGTCTTGAAAAAACCAGAGAGAGAGAGAGAGAGAGAGAGAGAGAGAGAGAGAGAGAGAGAGAGAGAGAGAGAGAGAGAGATGAAAGCCTCCATTCTTATCACAGCAGAATTATGTTATCTAAGTAAAATGTAAAATGTGCAAATCCTACACATGCTAAACAAGTGAGATATCATATTATAATATATAACACACACAGAGTGTGTGTGCCCATTGTCTTTTCACTCCTTTCTTTTGAAGAGCCTTCACTGTGGTGAACTTTAGAGTGAGTTTTCGCTAGTATGTGGGAAAGCAACCATGACAAAAACAGCGTCTCATGCCACACATTAAAAATGCTGCCCTGATCTAAATTATGTTCCCAATATTCAGGGTAAAAATGGGTTGAAGGTTGGTCTACATCACACGTTCCCCTAAAGAAAAATTTGTTCTTTTCACAGAGCTGTGAACACATCTTAGCGGTAGTTGAGATTGTTGGAGAAAGTTCTTCTGTTGATCTATTGTTTTTCTTTCTTTTCTTTTTCTCTTTTGTTCTGGTTCAGAACTATGCCAATCAGAGAACTCATCTTCGCAAAACTCTGACTTTCTATGAAAAATAACGTGGTTTTGAAAAATGGAAATGCCTTTTGGACACAGGCTCATTTCCATTGATGATAAGGATGGCAGCATGCACCTCAGAAAACCACTGCAACAACCACAGCACAACACAGCAGGAGGGGAACACGTTCCGCACTTGTTAAAAGATCTGTCTTCACACTCAAGATAGAGGTGCGTTTAGTATACCTGTGGCTTCTGCTCTAACTGACTTTCGCTGTACTTCTTTCAGGTAATTCACACAGTATGTAAAAGCATGATTGCTTGCCATAATTGTTCAAAATCAGCACTATTGCACTTAATGATGCAAGATTCATATATAGGCAACAACAAAGGCTCCTTTGAGATTTTCAAGTTGTCAAAGTCTTTATGTTTTAGTCCTTTTATGACATTTAACCCTCATTTCTTACTGCTCTTGCTTCATTTAATTATCCAGTTAATACTTAATTTGATATTTAGGCTCAGAAACACTGACAAGATAGCTGAACACGTTCTGAAAGCAATTTGAATTGCTTGCAGAGGGATTTCACTTTTACACATTTTGAGAAATTTCAACTCTTCATTAATTTTTTTAAATATTTATTTTATTATTAATATCTGTGTGTGTTTGTGTGTATATGTGTGTGTGTGTGTCCCCACATGTACACAAATATCAACTTGCTTATGTGTGGGTGTGTGAGTTCATGCTCCTGTAGTCACAAATAGGGAATCATAGCATTGAAAGCTGTTGTAAGCCAACTGATAACCAAATTCTGATCTGGAAAAACAATATCCATTCTTCCAATTCTTATATCCTTGTGTGAATGAAGATGTAACCTTTTTCTCTGCAATATGTAGGAACATGGTTTTTAGTATGATCATAATTTAATTGATTCAATTAGGGTAGGAATGAAGATTTCCAAAAATAATTCTAAAGAAGAATAATGTAGATTAATTCATTTGCTCCATTACTATTTCTCAATAGAGAAAGTCAGAATCTTCCTGATGTCATGTAAAGACATATAAACTAATATCCCTTGGACAGTTTACCACAAATTCTCAAATTGTACAGATTCAGCTAATTTTTGACCTTCTTATTGATGCCAGATTTTTAGTATAAATCAGAAAAACTGGGAAAATTTATATTCCATACTTGAGAGTAGCCTATCTTTTAAAAAAATATTTAGAGAGTTAGCTTGATCTGTGTGGATTTTATATTAATAAGACTAATAAATTTAATCTTGATATATATTTGATATTTGGTCTCTCGTTTCATAAACATATGATGAAAACACCTGACACAAACCCTCATATGCTTCACCTATTACTTATTTTGTTCCACATTGATTCAGAAGAAAAAAAAAAACGACATGGTAAAAACAATGTCCATATTAATATCTGCAAAGAACTGTCTTACCTTCTGTATACAACAAACCAGTGAAGCAAGATTGTGGGTTTAAATCATGATGTTTCAACTACACGAGTCATCATGTATCAGTTAGCCATTCTAAGCAGAGTGCCCTTCAAGTGTGCACCTATCAAACTCAACATTCAACAATAAGCATTTTTCCCCACTTGTGAATCTGCATAACAACTAGCTTTGGTCTGTTACATTGTGTTATCTCTTTTTCACAGGTCTTTGGAACATCAGTGACCCAAGGAAGCATCTTTTACATGATAATAATTGTAGGAGAATATGAGCGTAACTATAGAAGCACATAGTGGCATTTACTTAGATTGTATTAGTTAAAACACTATTCGTTAAGCAAGTCACATATCTAAGCCCTTAATAAAGCTACTATGATATATAATTGACCATCCAGGCTGAGAAAGCCTCCCTGAACTAAATGTTATTTTTTGAGAAGATAAGGAATACAAACAAATACCGTCGTTCTTTAGCAGTCTCCATGGATTGGTTGCAATACACTAAGGATATTTACATATGTTATGTAAAATAGATCAAGTATTTTCACAAATCCAGCAGTACCCATATGCATTTGAACATTTCTATAGAATAATTACAATTTCTGATACAATATAACGTTTACAAATATGTGGTATATTGTTTAGTGAATGAAGTACTTTAAAATATATTTTTAGAACATATTATATGAAGTATATTTTCAATAAGGAAAAGCATATTTTTTCAATTACATGTCCATTAAATTTGGCAATCTGTGACCATAAAGACAAAATGGCTGACAGCATTTGACTAATAAAATATATTTGGCTTCAGAACTGATGTATTTCGGTATATATTAGATTGAGACACACTAAATAGTGTTTTACATAAAATTACACACACATATATGTTACATACATATTTGTTTTGGTGTTATAATAGTGCATTAAAAACAGATTATGTTATTTCATTTTGTGTGTGTGTGAGTGTGTATGCTTGTACATGTGATTGTATGTCTATGTACTTATTGAACAGGATCTCCAGCTGGATTTGGAGTTCATTGATTTGGCTAGAACACTGGTTAGCAAGCATCAGATTTTCTCTTGTCTCTGTCTCTCCAGTTCTGGGATAATATGCACACACCTGCACTCATCTGGTGTGGGTGCTTGTGATGGAACATTACTCACATGTTTGCATAGCCTACACTTTACCAACCAAGCCAGCTTTCCAGCACTTTAATGTTATTGAAAGACAGGTTATAAATTGAGTTTCATATCAAATGCCTATATGTTCTGTATTATGCACTCTAAAGGTTTAGGTACTTACAATACACAAATATTAGAAAACAATGTTGTGTTTTAATGAATTTGAGTCCTTTTAATTATTTATTTTTTGAGACAGGGTTTCTCTGTGTGGCTTTGAAGCCTGTCTTGGAACATGTTCAGTAGCCCTGGCTGTCCTATGACTCACTTTGGACACCAGGCTGACCTTGAACTCACAGAGATTTGCCTGGCTCTGCCTACCAAGCGCTGGGATTAAAGTGTGTGTGCCACCACAGCCTGGCTACCTTTTAATTATTTTTTAAATATAACTTTAAAAGAGAGGGCAGTTGAAGACACAAAAACTAGAATTTATTGATGTCAATTTTTTCTTATAGGTACAAGGCATTGCCATACAGTCAAAAGTTGTGACTTTGGTGCAATTATTTACTGTACTGTATAAACCAAAATAAAGTCTGACACGGTGGCTCTCACTTCAGTCCTAGTAATTGGGATATAAACAGGAGGATTGCCGTAAGATTTCAGCTAGTCTGGGATGCATCAGTTCCAGGCTAGTCAAAGTGACCAAAGGAGACCTTGCACCCACCACAAGTAGAGTGAAAGCAAAACAAAAGTAGCAATAAATCTCAATATACAAATATAGAAGAAATTGAAGTTATTTTTTTCACAGCCATAAAATAAATTATAAACAATGATATGGTTTCATTGTAACACAGGAAGTTACCATCATTTTCATAGCTTAAAAACTGACATATTTAATTTAAAAATACAATTTTTAAAATTTAATTATCTCTCTAAGGACTAAGCAACAAGAGCCTTACATGAAATAACACTTAAAAAAGAAAGTAATTTGTCACTAAGCATGAAATTGGTTGACTTGGCAGGGTTAATCATACAAAATAGTACATCTTGGGACAAATTTCACTTCATTATTCTAAAAGAAGGTACATTTTCAATGTTGCTAATAGTTATCACGTCATGCTATATAACAATACTACTTCAAAAATCTCCAGTATATTCCATTAAAAACCACATGTGGTTAATTATCCAGATGTATGATTATAGTTTTACCAAACTCTTGAATATTTTCAACATCTGCTTGGCTTTCTATTTTCTTTTAACATTTCTCATTTAATGATAAAGTTAAATGGTTATGTTGAATTTAAAAATCTAAGCAGTGGCAATAATTCTATTGAGTAATCTAGTCAAGAATTTTGAATCCAATTTAGGTAAGTAAGATAAGGGAAAATAGTTATTATAGTAACTTCAAATTTCAATCGAATAAAAACCTATCTAGATTCAGACCTTCTAACCTTTGCAGAACTAATTCAAAGTACATCATAATCTTAAGTGCAGAATGCAAATCTATAATCGATCTTGTGTGTAAAATAGGAAAATATGGATAGCATTGGATATAACGACAAATTATTTTTAGGTATAAATTCAAAGATCAAATTCACAACATGAATAATTGCCAAGCTGAACTTCATTAAAATGGAATGCATCTGTTCAGTGAAAGGAAACAATAAGAAAATGGGCAGAAAAGAAACAGACTGGGAGAAAACATGTGCAAATATTTTTGCATCATAACTCTTATCTAAAATGTGAAAATAAGCATAACTCTACATCAAAAAGAAATAATAACTAAATTTAAAATGGGACAAAGATTTTTGAAAGGCAACAAGAACACACGAGACACTAAATAAGCATGGGGAAATAAAGACCCACCTCATGTCATTTCAGGAAATGAAAAGGAAAGCCAAAATGAAATGCACTGTGCGTCTATGGGAAGGCTGTGATTTGGAATATTCATGGCACTAAATGTTGACAAAGCAGTAAAAAAATGTAGTCCTCAATACTTCCTAGTGTGACAATGTGCAGACAATTTAGAAGTGAGTTTGACAGTATATTATAAAACTGAGCTAACTAATACCATATAACTCAGCAATATCACTCCTTTATAATTACATAAATAATTCAGAAATGTGTTTATCAAAATAACCTCGATGTGTATTTTCAGGACATTTCTTCATATTTACCCAAATTTGGAATGAAAAATATTGTGGTTTAGTGTCAACAGATAATAAAACTATGAGGCATCTAGGTAATGGGGCATTAATATGGTAAAACTGAATAAAATTTCAAATGAAGGAAAGGCATGGATGAATCATAAATGGATTTAACTAAGGGATGGAACCCAATATAATACAATATATCCATACAATGAGTGCAAGAATATAAACAATTAGAAAGGGCAGATGGAAGGATCATCGATTTCTAGTTTTGGAATGGGGGTGCTGAATAAATCGAACAAAGAAGAGTCTTAAGTAAGTCAAAATATCCTTTCTTAATTATATTATAATCATTGAATCATTGCCATGAACTGTTTTAATATGAAGCATCAAATAGGAACCTTAATGTAAAGTGTGAATGTTGGTTGGCCACATAGACCCAAAGCTCTAACAGTTTCACTTCTCTGGTAGGCAAGAACCTGGGGTGAAGCTTGATGGAAGAGGCCCTGGTGGAACTGGTGGGAAGGAATAGGAGTGAAATGATCAAGACATGCTGTATACATGTATGAAAGTGTAAAAGCAAAAAATAAAAGAATGATTTGTAAGCCTGGAAAAAAATGAGCAAGAATACTTTGTGAGAATGACACCAAAGAAAGAAATACATTTTCAAACTTCAACTAAATAGTTAGAACACTCTGCCACACTAAATCCCAAAGGAGCATTTTAATGCTACCTGCAGAAAATCATCTAATTTGCCAAATATTAATATGTTTTTTATATAAAAATAAGGTAAACATGTACCAAAGGCTTTATTTATCTCATTTGTGAATGAGAGAAAAATAAGATGTTAAGATCAATTTAAGTTCTGGAGAAGATGCTAAGTAATCATATAAATAAAGAGAGAAATCCAACCATACTCATGCTAAGACAGCTGTATTAGATGTACCAGTGGATATATATTCATTCTTTATAGAATAATAAACTTGACAGGTGATATATTTTTCTGGACAGAAAATATTTGCAAGTCTACCAAACACATGTCTATAAGCAAAGCTCTGCCCCTGCAATGTTCTAAAATATTCAGCGAATGGGAAGTCATACTTAGCACAACAAAACCCCTAGTTACTAATTTCTACAGTTTCTAGGTTGTAGCTTATATACATCATATCTTTCAAAATATTAGTTGAAGTGCTTGGCAAATGAATGCACCAAATATTGTAATTACTGGATTTATTATTTTTTGTATGTATACACATGAATATATGTGAATATATTCAGTTTGTGCAGATATTCATAAGGAGGCTAGAAATCAAAATCAGGTGTCACTCCTCAAGTACTGTTTATCTAATTGTTTGAGACAGGAACTCTCACTAAGCCTGAGGCTAGTGAAGTCAGCAAGGCACACTGTATAAGGAACGTCAGGGATCCTTGTTTCCTTCTTTCCTGCCCTGGGATTGCAATAACACACCAGAAAGCCTGACTTTTGGTAAAATTGTGGAGATCAAATTCAGGTGCTCATGGTCGATGTGCAAACACTACTGACCAAGTCATCTATCTAGCACTAAATATTCTTTTGTTAGTTTTACACCACATCAGTTATTATAATTATGCCTTCTGTGTTTGAAAGCTAAGCAAGTATAAATATATGTATACATTTCTGTGCATGTGCATGTATGTGTGAGCATGTGAAGGCCAGAACTGAACTTGGCTGTCATTTCTTTAGAACTATCGACCTTGATTTTGAGACACTGACTTCTCACTTGCTGGAGACTGGTATTATAGTTGTGTGCCACTATACTGAGATGTTATGTGGCTTCTCAGGATTGAACTCAAGACATCATGCTTGTATGACAAGACATTACTGACTGAGCAAAATTCCCAACCTCTACTTATGTGTTTTAATATTAATTATCTCAAGCATGGTTTGAAATAAAATTGTACTCAGAATTAAGTACAGTGTTAATATTGTATGCTGCATGCTAATTTGTCTATAACAAAACCAATAACTGGTACATAATACTATTTTCAGAAATCAGTTCATTTACCTGGAAGGGATTATACTTGCAGCTTGAAATACAATAAGTATTTATGTAACAGCTTAGAAAGAAAACAGTCACTAAATGTAGTAAGTACCAAATGTTATGTGTAGTAATTGGTGGTTATAGCGTTGAGAAACCATTCTGAAGAGTTTGAAAGCTGAGATGTAAAGAGTGACTTGCGTTTTAAATCAATTTGTCATGTCAGATATGAGGAGGTTTCAATATAGAAGTAAAGAGAATTAAATAAGTAACATGTAGGTATAGAAACTGGAGACAGACAGAGGGTTCACAATCTACAAATCGAAAGGAACAAGGGATGCCGACACAGGGTCAAGACCAAAGCGCTGATCAAACCTGAGGTTAATAGATCAAGGAAACAGCAAAAGCAAAAACAGAAAATCCGTTGTTTAGTTGAAAGTTGTAATTCTTGTTTAATTTTAATACAATGGATTATCCGATATAGGCTAATCCTATCAAATAGAAGAGAGACAAGAAAATCCAAGGTCCTAAATGGTTTATTTTCAGGTTTACCTTTTTTTTTTTTTAAATTCAAAAATAACCCCCTCCATGGCAATACAAATTTATAAAAACTTTCATTAATAAGAAGACTTTTTTCTTTTTCCAAATTGTAATTTTTTATAAACTACATAAAAGTGAAGATATTTGAAATGATACATACATTTTCATATTTTTGAGAAATTCATATAGTATCACAATTATGTTCACTGTCCATTTCGTGCCTCTAACTCCCCCTGAACTACCTCAAAAATATCTTTCACACTTTAAATGTTCCTTTTTATTTGTTTTTAAACATTAAAATTATTTATTTATTTTACATTTTTTTTAGTTTTTTTTTTTTGTTCTTTTTTATTTTATAATTTAATTTAATTTTACTTTAGTGCTGTCTATTTGCATATGTGAGTGGGGTCATCCACTGATACAAGAGCTATTTATCAATTGTCAGAACACAAAGAAAAAAGACTATCCCTCACCAAGCCACCTTCAACTGTTCACAGCTCCAGTAATGGAATTTCACTGACTTGATCTCGTGAAATGCTTGTGTAGGTAACCACAGCTGCTGTGGTTCATCATACCACAACCAAAGGGAAGCTTTTCACAGCACTTTGCCCTAACCCCTATGTATTAGTGTTCTATTGATATGGAACTAATCCCAGTGTCTTCGTGTTCTATTGATATAGAGAGATACCATGATCCCAGCAACTCTTATAAAGCAAAGCCTTTAGTTGGCTCTTGCTTACAGGTTCAGATATTTAGTCCATTGCCATCATGGTGTGAACCATGCAGGTAGATTTGGTGCTGGAGAAGTAGTTTGAGAGTTCTCCACACAGATCTGCAGGCAGTGAGAAGTGAAACACCAGCCCTGGCTTGAACTTTTGAAACCCAAACTCCGAGGCCCAGTGGTACACTTCCTCTAACAAAGCCATGCCTTATAATCCCTCTCAAGTAGTGCCACATCCTAATGACAATACATTTAAATACATGAGCTTGTGGAAGCCATTTCTATTCAAACCACTGCAAGCAGGCTCTGATATTCTTCCCTCCCCCTCATCCTAAAGGTTCCCTCAACCTTGATGGAAGGGAATGTATTATAGTTACTTTTGATTACTGTGATAAATCGCTGTCTGAGATCAATCTGGGGCTAAGAAAGGGTTTATTTGTCACAGTCCATCACTGAGAAAAGTCAAGGCAGGGATTCAAACAGGGAAAGAGGCACAACCTACGTGGGATAGCTGTTTTTTGTCTTTCTTCCAAGGTCTCACTCATCTTGCTTTTTTAAAAACAGCTCAGGTCCAGTGACCCAGAGCTCGCACCACCCACAGGGGCCTGTGCCTAGCACATCAACACCAATCAAGAAAATACCCTAAAAACACCCATAAATCAATCTATTGGAGGGAAGCAGTTCCTTAATTTAGTTCCCTCTTCCAAGTGCCTTAATTTTTACTAAATTGAAATAAACCAACAAGCACATGTGTATTTAGAGGTCCTTTATGATGTGTGGAGAATTTTATGACTTATTCTTAGATGTACTAGTAGTGATGGATATCTGCTGTCCAGTGCAAAGAGACGCTTATCTAGCCAAGGCAAAACAAACAAACAAACAAACAAATATCTTCCCCTAGCTCTTTCTTCTGTTTTGTACTCAGGTCTTCATAGAGGATGTTATGAATGTCTTCTTTAAAACTGAGCACTTGATCATAATTCTCAGTATCTTAGGCTTTCCTGCATTTCCACATTTTCCAGCTTATTGAGCAAAGGGATAAGTATATAAAGATTCTCCAGGGGAGAAATAAATATGCTAGTACAGTCTTACAATTAGGTAATTAATTCAAGAAGCCTTGTTTTTCTTGGTTGTTTATTTATGATTTTTATTAAGCAACGTGTCTTCCATATGTAATAGCAATGAATTTTTTTGTTGTTATTAATATGCTCCATCTAAAGCAAGCTAACATTGTAATGAAAAGTGGTAGTTTAGTGTTCAACTTTGAAAGTTGAATATCCAAGACCATATGTCATCATTAGCTCAGACTGTATTCAGGGACAAAATAGAAAAGATGTCAATATCCAAAGTCCAAACTGTACTAAACAACAGAATAGTATACTACTGACTAAAAAGATGAACTCATTATTGGTTACCAGCATAGGAATTATTATCATTAGCATATATACATAATAAATGTGTTTATGTGTTTGAAGGTATTTGGAGATTATGCAGCAGAGGAGGATTTTCACATGCACATAAGTATTTTTTACAATTAATTATTTTTATTTATATTTCAGGTGATACATTCTGATCATAATTATTTACCATCAACACCTCTCAAATTATCACCACTTCTCTTCCTAACCAGATTCATGTTCTCTCTCGAACAAAAGAATCCCCCAAATTCAAAACAAATAACCTAAAAACAAATTAAATGAAAAAACAAACAAACAAGATGTAACAACAACATGTGCAAATAAAGTCTATTTGCAGCTATTTCTGGGCATAGGTCCTGCCATAGAGTGTAGTTCATATATTCAGTGACACCTTTAGAAAATGATTTGTATTTGATATGATTTTTCTGTATTGAAGACTATGAAGATACATTGTGAATTTTCAGGAATCATTGTCATTTTTTTCTAAAATTATTTGGACTTTGATCTATAGAAATTAATATTCACAGTACACATTCAAATATAATGTATTTGAAGCTATTTGATCTTTTTTCCAGATTGCATTTCTTTATACTTGAAAGAAAACCAATATTGTTTTGAATTTGAACCCCAAAGTGATCATCTTAAAAGAACTTTGCTCAATGTACCAATACGTGAACAACATGATATTAAACATCTTCCATTACTATTAATAATGAGTATATTTACTGTGTTGTTCTGTGTATAGAAATCTAAAGAGTTCTTGATTAATAAATTTAATGATTATTTGTGTATCTATGTGAATATATGTTGATTGATAAATTTAATGATTATTTGTGTGTCTATGTGAATACATGCACATCCCATGCTTGTAGGAGGCTTCAGAAGCCAGAAGAGGCCAATTAATATCCTGGAACTGGAGGTTACGATCCCTTATGTAGATGGAGAGACAAGCCTGGGTCCTGTGTAACAACAGCAAGAATTATTAACTGCTAAGTCTATCTGATCACCATGAATTAAAGCTGTATGCCTACAACCTAACAGTATATCAGAAAGCACTAGGAAAAAAAGACAAAATTGACTACCAAAGGAGCAGATGCCAGGAAATAATTAAAATCAGGTGTAAAAGTTAATTAAAAAAATCTAAAATTGGAGCTGGAGAGATAACTCAGAGGTTAAGAGCACTGGCTGTTCTTCCAGAGGTCATGAGTTCAATTCCCAGCAACCACATGGTGGCTTACAACCACCTATAATGAGATCTGGTGCCTTCTTCTGGTGTGCAGGCAGAACACTGTATACGTAATAAATAAATAAATACATCTTTAAAAAAAATCTAAAATTACGAATAATCGATGAAACAAAGAGTTGGTTCTTTAGGAAAATCAGTAACTTTGACAAACATTTATCCAAATTAACTACAAGGAAGAGATACAATATCCAAAACAAAATATTAGAAATGGAAAGGGAAACATAACAGACACCAAGGAAATTCTAAGAATCATAATGTCATATTTTTAAAACCAGTCTCTACCAGATTACCACTTACCAAAGTTAAATTAAGATCAAACAAGCATTTTAAATGCTTGTTTGCTCTAGTGTAATAGAAACAGTCATTAAAAGTCTCCCAACCCTAAAAAGGAAAAAACAAACAAACAAAAATGAGGATGAGAAGTTTTCAGCACAGAATTTTCTGAGCTTTTCAGAGGAATTAATGCCAGTACTTCTCAAATTATCAACAAAATAGAAATAGAAGGAACATTGCCAAATTTGCTTTAGTAGGCCACAGTTACCCTGGCAGCCAAACCTCATAAAAATCAACAAAAGAGACAATTACATGAATATAGATAAAGAAATACTCAATAAAATATTTGCAAATTCAATGTAAGAACACAACAGAAAGATCATCCACCATGATCAATTATGCTTCATCCCAGAAATTTAGGGGTGGTTAGACTTAGGAAAATCAATAAATGTAATCTACTATATAAACATATTAGATGCCGAATAGGCCTTTGATAAAATCCAACAACCTTCCATGATAAAAATCCTGGAAATATTAGGGATACAAATGACTTACTTCAATATAATAGATAGTTTATAGCTAGTTCATAACCAATATCAACTTAAGTGGAGAGAAACTCAAAATAATTCCTCTATAATCAAGAGTAACAGAAGGTTTTCCACTCTCTCCATACCTATTCAATATAGTATTTGAAGTCTTATCTGGAACAATAAACAACTGAAGAAAATTAAGTACTACAGATTGAAAAGGAATAAATCAATATATCATTAATTGTAGGTGATAGGTTAGTATACATAACTGACACTTAAAAATTGTACTGGGGAACTCCTGCAGCTGATAAACCAAACAAATGAACACATACAAGTAAAGTTATATGTTCTAAATGGTTAACTGTTCTCAATGGTCCTCACTACAGCTTCCATAACAAGATTCTTCTTCTTTTTTTGTATTTTGTTTTTGTTGTTGTTGTTTTGCTTATTATTTGCTTTGTTTTGTTTGTTTTTTTTTTTGTTTTTCTTTTAAATTTTGTTTGCTTTGGGGGAGAGGTTGTGGGTGGTGATGGAGAATGTGGGGGAACAGAGAGATGGGTAGGAACAGGATACATGATGTGAAATTCACAAAGAAACAATAAAAGTTTTTTTAAAAATCCAGAACTACACATTGGAAATAAGATGAAATGTTTAACAAATTTTGTTGGTTAAATTGGATGGCTACATGCAGAAAAATCTAATAGGCATGTACTTAGCACCCTAAATTCAACTCCAAATGGAACAAATACCTCAATGTAAAATAAGATAGATACAGTGAACATTTAAGAGAGAATGGAAATATCTTTGAACTCAGCAAAGGAGAAACTTTCTGTACAGAACACCCTTGGTGCAGGCACTAAGATCAACAATTCATACGCTGGACCTCATGAATGGGGAAGCTTCTGCAAAGCAAAGGATACATCATTTGGACAAATTTTCAATCTACAGAGTGACAAAAGATTTTAGTGAACTACAACATCATTGTTAAGGACTAAATCCAAAATATCTAAAGAACTCAAAAACTAGTTATCAAGGAAACAATTAACACAATTGCAGAATTAGGTGCAGATCTAAATAGAGAATTCTCAAAGGAGGAATTTCAAATATTTTAGAAACACTTAAATTTCAGCATCTTTATTAATGAGGAAAATGCAAATCAAACTGCTTTGGGATTTCGTCTTATACCTGCTAGAATGGCTAAGATCTATAAAATTATTGACAGCTAAAGCTGTTAGGATGCTGAGATAGGGAAACACGCATCAGTTGCAGGTCGGAGTACAAGCTTGTACAGCCACGGTGGAAATTAAAGTGGTGGTATTTCAGGAAGACGGGAGTCAATCTACCTCAAGATGCTGTTATACCATTCTTGGGCACATAACTAAGGGAATTTCCAGGAGTCTTCATCCATACATCAATAAAAACAGAAAGCATGGGAGATGTTAGATATATTTGTTATCACTAAAGTGAGGGACAATTTCCCATTGCCCTATTATCGGTGTTTGAAATAAACTCCAGAGCAGAAAATGACATGAATCTATACACTCTAACTCCAGCATTCAAACAGGAGTGCAGAGAAAAGGGTTATTGATTGCCTTTTTCTTTGCTGTGTCACTTGGAAATTATGCTGGGAGCCTTATTAATTATTCCAGAAAGATGATATACGTTTTAAATTACTTTAGTGCTAGAGATGTATAATTTGCACTTGTGGACAATAAATATCAAGTATGGCCTGCCATTATTTTCAATTTTCACAGTTAAATTTGCTTTAAAATATATTATTTATTGATGATTTTAACTAAAACAAAGGAACATATGAATTTTTTATTTGTACATTATTATTGACCCACTTAGTATATATAAAATATCTGTACTTTTCCATGACACAGTCCTTTAATTTCCATTTCTCTTGTCTAATAATTTAATAGTATAGCACAAGACACTAAACAAGAATGCTTTTTTTTATTATAAATCAACTGTGCTTACAGAAAATGTTATCTATTTATGTACATATTTGTAGATATATACAAATATTTATTTCTGTTATTTATGTTCATGTTCTAAATGTATAAGATCATTAAATCAAACACTATTTCAGACTACATATAATGTTTTATTTAATGATCTTTTAATTTCGGTGTAATAATTTATGAATTTTCAGTTGAGTAAGGAGAAATTTTCATAGAATTTCAACTAACCAAATGTGAATTTATACAATACAGCTAACCATTCACTTTTAGTTTCTGAGTGTGTTTTGGAAGTGACTTTTATAGTTAGAAAACAGCACTGTGTTAGTGTTGCTGTGATGCCTTTTAATACAATTCCAACAGGAGAATATGTTAAATAGAATCCCAAAGGCATAGTGATTAACACCCAGTATGATCAGTAAAACCTTGTTCATTTGGAATTTTACCTCCCTCAGCTCTGTTAGCCTACTCAAAGCCATACATGCTGGCTAGTGATAATTATATTTGCACTACCCCTGAAGAAGCATGAGACTCCACTCTTTGGAGGACTACTCTTAGTGCCGAGATAATTTTATTATGCTTCAAGAATTTTCAAAAGACTAATCCTCACATTATCTAAGAAATATAATAATTAGCCAATATTTTTCATACCCCCTATAGCATTCCAGATAATTAAATTTTACTATGTGGAATATTAATTTGAACTTCATGGATATTATAAACCAATGTTATTTTATTTTAAAAACACCTGCAGCAAGTTTCTTTAACTTCTGACCTGATGCTTTATTAACTTATAAAGTTGTAAAAGGAATATGCCAACTACTGAGCTACAGCATCTAAAACACAACATGAATCTAGAAATAAGAACTGTTTTTGTAAATTTTGTATATATCATTCTACAAAACCAGTTTATTGCAAAACACTCATGGATATGAAGAAAACATTGTATAACAGAACAACATACTTTGATCATTTTTTAAACAGTCTATATAATATTAATCTTGGCTTTGCATGTATTAGTAGGAATTATGAATCCAAGCTTCTGATATATATGAAAATTCAAGTCTAGAATTGCCATGACCAATGTATATATTTACAAATTGAAAGTAGGAATTTTATTATAGCACATGAAATTAAATAGGTCAAACCATTAGAAATAAATTAAACTTTAATCATTGTAAATTATCATGAATGTGTATAAAAATCCACTTGTAAAGTTTTGATTCAAATATTAACTGCCTCAAAAAGTGGACTAGTAGTTTGTTGAACTGAAAGTGATGTAGTATGCATGTGAAGAAAGAAGACACTTTCTTTGTACAGACTAAGCCATATCTATAATGAGAATCAGGGAGTATTATTTTTGTTGTGAAGAGAAGAGAGTAATGAGGTTTATTGTCTGTTAAAATGTCATTTCTACTCAGTATACCTTAAACAATGCAATCATTTTATGAAAGTTTACAAAAATGTTGCTTATATACTCAGCAATTAATATAATCACAGAATAGCTGAAGATAGTCATAAAATAGCACACAATTATGACTGTTTCATTTTTAAGGCAACAAAGGAATTTCACTTGCTGATGAGTATCAATAAATGGATGAAATGATCATTTGTTTAGTTGAATATACAATATGCAAAATGTTTCTATTGAATATTGTTAACTTGTGCAAAAATAATGAAATTTTCCAAAAGCAGATGTCCTTGTAATTAGACAATTTTCAATGAAGGACAGTGAATATTAATATATCAGCAGGTGTGCTAAAAATCAATCAAAGAAGATCCCTAACTCTACATCTCTTGTCATCAAATGAAGCTTCCAGTACAAGGAATGGGTTACATCTAAATCAAGGTCCTGGCCAAAAGAGTCCCGTAGGAAACCCACAAAAACACAGGCCAACTGTTGATTTTGAATAGCATGATCTATGTAGAAGAGAGCTCAGTGCTAAGGTCAGAAGGTTAACTCAGGTTAGAAGTGACATATCTCAACATAATAAAGGCTATACAATGAACTTATGGCCAACATTTTACAGAATGGGGAAAATCATAAAGCATTTGCACTATAATCAGACATGAAAAAGGCTTTTGCCGGGCGGTGGTGGTGCACGCCTTTAATCCCAGCACTCGGGAGGCAGAGCCAGGCGGATCTCTGTGAGTTCAAGGCCAGCCTGGGCTACCAAGTGAATTCCAGGAAAGGCGCAAAGCTACACAGAGAAACCCTGTCTCGAAAAACCAAAAAAAAAAAAAAAAAAAAAAAAAAGGCTTTCAATTTTCAAAACTCTCTTTTAGTAGAGTATTGGATGCCATAGCTGGAGCAGTAAGACAAAAGATGTAAAAATAGAACTCAAAAGGAAAGGAAGAAGACAAAGTATCCTTACTTACATATAATTTGATTTTGTGTGTTTGTGTGTGAGTGTGTGTGTGTGTGTGTGTGTGTGTGTGTGTGTGTGTGCCAAAAACATCTTCAAGGGAAAACTTATAGAGCTACAATACTCTTAGAGAAGTGTCAGAATACAAAATTACCACCGAATCATTGGTAATATTCCTATATATTAATAATGAACGAGTAGCACGCTGAGAAAATATTGAAGCAACAACCTCATTCATAATTATCTCAAAATATACATAGAAATATGAACAAGAAAGTGAAAGATGTCTACAACAAAAACTTTAAAACAATCAAGAAACCAAAGAAGACACTATAACATGAAAAAAACCTTACTGCTTGTGATTGAGGAATCAATATTGTGAAAATGACTTTCTTCCTGAAGGCAATCTGTAGATTCAAAGCTATTCCAATAAAAATTCCAAAGCAATTCTTTAAAGAAATAGCAAAGGAAATTAACTTCATTTGGAACCACAAAAGACCTCAGATATCCAAATAAATTCTGAGGCTAATAAAAGTTGAGTTTTTGCATACCTGAATTTAAGCTGTATTACAGAAACATAACAATGAAAATAGCATAATGCTGGCACAAAAGAGACATGTACCTCAGCTAAAGAAAAGAACAGATGTGGACATATACTCATTTATGCTACAGTCATGTGATATTTTAGAAAGACAGAAAAACACAGAAGAAAGTCTTTTCACAATTGGTATTGGGGAAGCTGGACATCTTCAACCATACTTCTCATTATACACAAAGATTCCCTCCTAATAGATCAAGACACTAACATAAAACTTGAAACTCTGAACATAGCAAAGGGAAATATGAATAATACTTCAAGAAACAGGCACATTAAGGCAAGTGCTGGATGTTCTTTCTTACATGCATTTCCTAGCATATTCAGAAATAACTTTCTTAACATTTTTGTGTTTAAATTGGAGTGGATATCTGTAGAGGCTGAGACTCTAGACAAACCCCCAGGGGTTTGGTTGGAGGTAAAGGAACAATAGAACACTTGTGATATGAAAGCAAAGGGAAAGAATTCTGAGGTCAGATGTGTTTATGCAAGGAAGGAATAGAAGTACAGGAAAATGTGTTTGTGAAACGATGGCTCAAATCAAAGATATATGATAACACTTTATGGAAACCTAATACTTTGTACGCTAATATAAAGTATATTCTTAAAGATAAAAGAAGAAAGAAATAACTAAATGGAAGTACCATGCATGGGTGGGTCTCAGAATTCATAGACTGTTTCCTGAACTTCCCAGTGTAAGATATGAGATTCTCCTTTGTGAATTGTTAGTTAGGGAGGGCTCAGAAGGCTCCCCTACTGCTGGATACTGTCCTTGCTCTTCATTGCGTGCCATAATTGAACTTTTACATTACATTGTTGAAAACTTCAAATACTTTGGTTTTAAAACACAGGAAATTTAGGGTTAAACTGAGCTGGATACCTAAGATATGTTCACTAGGTTTCATAGCGCTGATAGATGTTATATAGACTGCAGAAAAGGAAATAATGACTGTTCTTACCAGCAGTGAACTCTTTGTGCTGAAGTATTGATCTGGTAGGAAAATGAGTCCAACAGTGAAATAATGGCCTGACTGCTTTGGAAATAACCAACCTATATGTATTTAAATAATATCTACTACACTGGTGCTAAATCATGCTTTATATTGTCAAACTGATCAAAAACAGGGAAGCAAAAAGCTCAAGAGGTAAACATACATTTGTTGTTTTGTTAAAAGAAGATGTTTCTAAATGTTTCTAATATGTGTGTTTATATCCATATATCACTGTTCTCATCTTAGATGAGGGAAGTTTCCCTCTCAGTTTCAGTGAATGTAGAAACACACAGTGGGGAGAAAGTGATAAGAATAAGTAAACTTTGAGTGTTCTTCCCTATGTAGACATCTATATTACTGTTTCCTTAGTTGAGGCAACATTGTGAAAGAGGGTTTAGAAATAATTTAAGAGCAAGGGGATGGAGAAAAGTGATATGAAATAGTAAAATGTTATTTTCTAGACATAACATGGTAGTTATGACAACAAAGTCACTAGCTGTAGTTACCTGCAAAAGGTCAGCACATGACTGAGCATGTACTAATCTACCATAGATGAGCCATATTCCCCCAACAGAGACTATTGACACTTAATAATTGCTAGGGAGGGCAAGACTCAATCCTTGGTCATATAGTCCCTAATAGAGTATTGTTGCTCAAGAAAATAATCTCTTAACCAAGCAAATGTAACTAAATGAATTGGGATACAATAAAGTAAAATAAATAACACACAAAGTATGAGGGTGACTATTTGGGCAAAAAAAATGTTCTGAAAAAATGAGTGGGAGAAGAGAGGATAATAGTGGTATAAGTGAACAAAAACATTATATATATGCATGTGCAGAATTGTGAAATAATAAATAAAAAAGTCACATTAGTTGGAAAAGAAAAATCTTGAAAAGAAATTAAATTTTATCACTAGCATGAGGTAATTACAAATTTAAATATGTCGATTGTTCTCAGTGTAATATTTCCATAAATGCATACAGTGTGTGTGCTGATTCCACCCAACATTTTTTCACTCTTCTCATTGATGCAGATTCTTTCTTGCATCCAATAATTGCTCCTACTTTCAAGTTGACTTTTGTAACCTTTAATGGGTAAAGCAAGTGTGGTGCTTGTCCTTGTAGGTCTGGCTTATTGCCCTAAACAAAATACATCCTTGTTCCATAGCTTTACTGCACAGGAGAGGATTCTATTTTCCTTTATGGCAGTACAGTAAATTGTTATGGACTGTAATTTGTCCACTTACCAGCTTCTAAATGGTAAGAAGAGTTTCACACTGCAGCCTAAGGGAGGAGTCCTGCAGTCATTGTTGGTTTACTGATTCCATTTCAAAGGAAAACTCACAGAGAAGGCAGTTGATCAAACTGCAGTATTGGACATGTATTGTCTTCTGTGGAAAAGGTCTATGAGCCAATAAAAAAGGGATTCATCACTGCCTTAATAGTCCTATCATTACAGCTGCTGTGAAAGTATCTTGCCAATTTGGTCATTCCTGTATCTCATGGAGTAGGACCTTTAATGACTTTTGCATCATCAGTAACTAAAGCACAAATTAAAATAATCATTTAGGAGACTAAATATTAGTGAGTAAATTAATTAAATAAAAATGAAATATGGAATTTGCAATAATATTTTATTTAGTTTATTACTCTCAGAGCTTTAATAATGAGATAACTTGTGAAATGAATGATACAAGTGTAAACAATACACTATGCAATAATAACAAATTAAAGAAATATTTTTTAAACATATCCATGCATGGACTGATATAAATAACTGAAAGAAGAAACACAAAATAAAAATTTACAGCTTTTTGTAATAAGAAAACATGGGAAATTTGTTAAATTGTTAAAAAGTGTGCAAATGTATTTATTTGTAAACAGAAAATTTTAATCATATATCATCACTAAATAAGCAATTTAAAGTTGGTACATGTATATAATATTGAATAACTGTTAAAAAGCACACTCTTCTACTTCCCATGTTAAGCACATTGGAAAGTATGTTCTCTGCTGTGAATATTGATAACTCTGTATGCTGTGAAGGTGTTGCTCTGACTGATTGATAAATAAAATGCTGATTGGCCAGTAGCCAGACAGGAAGTATAGTGTACGCAGGATAAGGAGAGAGGAGCATTCTGGAAAGTGGAAGGCTGAGTCAGGAGACACTGCCAGGCACCTCCATGAGAAGTAAGATGTAAAGTACCAATAAGCCACAAGCCACATGGCAACCTGTAGATTAATAGAAATGGGTTAATTTAAGATATAAGAGCTGGATAGCAAAAAGCCTGCCAGGGCCATACAGTTTATAATTAATATAAATCTCTGTGTGTTTACTTGGGTCTAAGCAGCTGCAGGCCTGGGTGGACTGGAGAAAACTCCAGCTATTGTTCTCTATGTCCTGAAATTAGATCATGGCAAAACCACAATTTTGTAGAATGAAAGTTTTACAGAATCATGTTCTTTGACTGGTTAATAAAACCTCTCACATGTATTGACATACTCTGCCATCTTGTTCTCTCCATATGCTTAACAAGTATACTAAGTTCCTGGGTGACCTTAATCATCAATGGCAAAATTACATAGGAATGAACAAATTTCTGTCCTTTAAATCATCCCCTTACAGTGATTGCTTCTTTTCCCAGATTACTTTGCTTTCATATATTTACTACTGATTTACTTTAAAAATATTTTCGTATATAGTTATTAAGAGAAATGTCTCTTGTGGGGGGGTAACAAATTCCAAAATAACTTTGTTTCTTTAGATACATAAGGTATTTTTCCTGGAACTTTTATATACACCAAAAGCTATAAATACCCAAGTCTTCTTATGAAAACTTTCATAGGGTTCACATATTACCTATACATGTTCTCCCATATCCTATATATCATTGAAGTATCCTATGCAGAATCATAATTGGTAATTAAGTGTATATGTTGTGTGATTATTAATGGTTGATATTACATATTATTAATAAAGTTTTACAAAAAAAATAACTGTATGTATTCAGAACATTTCATATATTATTTTGATTCTGTGTGAATAGAGTCTACAGAATTGTATTGTATTTCATATAGAGATTATGGAGACTTAAGACAGACAAGTATGTAGTCTTTTGAATCACTTTAAAGAAACTGGAGGTATATGGTATATTTGAAACTGTCAACATATGAATAGTTAATCAAAATCTTTTTGAAATTTGTTAAGTATAATAGATGTAAAGATAAACTAAAAGTACAATGTTATATTACAGTAAATTAAATTAGCTAATACAAAAGGTGAAAATGGTATTTTTTAAATAATTTATGTAAAAAAAATGGGTTAAGGATCATTTTATCACATTTCTTGAGGTTTTATATATATATATATATATATATATATATATATATATATATATATATATATATATATATAATTGTCCAGGAGTACTGGGTTAACATCCAAAAATTATTTAAGGATGGACAAAAATAGGTGTAAGATAATTATATTTAAGGCATGATTCTAGATTACATCTTAAAGAAAACCACCCTCTTTCACTCAATCCATGGAGTGTGAATCACTGGAGAGTGAAATAGAGAAATGAAATAAATTTGTATATGGAAAAAATGCATAACTTAATTACCTCTATTTATCTTGGTAGACCAAGCAAGATTTATAATTAAATAACGAATATTTCAGAAGGGACTTCTTTACTATGTTACTCAAGTACTGAATAAAAAGATAGGTTAATTTCTTTAAAAATTGTATTAGTTCTTTGAGATTTTTATGCACCGTGTTTTGAGGATATTCACCCAACTCTAACTCCTCTCAAATACACTCTGCCCTGCTCACCATATTTATGTGACTATTTTTTTGTAATGTCAAGTCTAATTCGTGCTGCCTGTACATTCTTACCTACATAACTGAGGGTGATCATGACATGTCTAAGGTGAGGTTTTATGTCTAAGTGCCAACTTTGTGCTGGGATCCAGTCAGGATTAAGTTTACATGGGTCTTGTGTATGCTGCCATGATCTCTCTGAGTTCATATATGAAGCTTCTCTGCTATGACAGAGAAAGACACTCTTTCCCTGTCGTCCTCCACAGCTTCTGGCTGTTACATTCCTGTCACCCTCTCTTCTGTAAAGATTGCTGAGCCTTGGGAGGAGGAGGTGTGATTTACATATCGCATTTAGAGCTAAGCATTCTACTATCTCTTGGTTACTTTACCTTGACTAATTATTGTTCTGTTTATTAATCACCATCTACCGTAAATGGAAGTTCCTTGAACCAGAGTTGAGGGATCACTAATCTGTGCATACAATCTATGCTTAAGTCATTGGGAATTGTTTCAAAAATTGTGTCTAATGAGTAAATGAGTACTCCAGGGTGTCTCCTAGTGCATGCCCTGTACAGTCATAGGTTCTCGGCCTGGTAATGTTACCAGGTTTGGGTTTCATCTTGTGGATCATGTCACAAAGTGGTAGTGATTCCCATGAAATTCACGCTATTACTGAACCAGTGAGCGGGTCTTGTCAAAACACTCATTAGTGTATCTGGTAGTGTGCATGGCTGAATATGATAGATAATTACTTTTCTCCTGGGGTACAGTGCACAGAACCCTCCAGCACCATTAAAGCTAGTCATCCGGGATGAAGCTTTCAGTAACACCAATCTGAGGTTTTCATGTTTTATAAATCATGTATACTTTATCTTCAGAAATGAGACCTTACTGTCGACCTCTAGAAGTGGCAGTAGCAATAACCGGAAATACTTGAGGTTCTGTGGTATATGACTGTTTAGTAACATGAGGAGAAAACCATTTATGACACCTGACTTTTTAATTGTTAGCCTGTTTTGTCTAGGTGAAGCATTGCTGCCCCACTAGAGGGTAACTCCTTTTAGCCTTTTATTTTTAGATGTAGTATACTGACATTGATGAATATACGATGTTTCCTCTACCTTGGGTACAGTTTAATATTTTATACCTCAGATACAAAAATATTAGGTATAATGAAAAATGAAATTCTGTAGAGATAGACTCAATGGTTATGTTGACATATAATTTTATTTTTCAAAATATACATATAATTCCCTTCATCTCAACTAAAGTGATAATTATAGAGTTTTGCTTTTATTTCTCTCCTAAACCTATTTTCAAAAATTTTAATGTGTGTTACCATTCTGTTGGCTTTTTCATAATTAGCTATTCTGATGAATGCATATAGACACAAATACTGTATTTTTACATTTTCTATAATTTGGGTTTTGATTATATTTATCTAATTTTAGTAAGATGAATTTTGTTTTACATTGAACAGTAGCTCTTGTTTTTATACAATGTTTTCAGTATTGCATATATCACTATTTAATGCATTCTTCCTGATTGGTAAAATATTAGAACATTTATCAGTTTATACTCCATATATAGGCTTCTATATACACATGTGTATGTATGGATATGTACACATATATGGTGATGGAGATGGCTAGTTTTGTGTCAATTAACACATACAAAAATTGGTTCCAGCATTCTAGGGTATTGCTATGACAGATCAATACCCTAGAAGATCTTTGAAATTTGGAACTGGAAGTACTATTGAGCATTGAAACCTGATAAGCTTTCCTGTGGGAGAAAGAAAGATAAGAATATTAAGCGAAATGCCAAAGACTATGGCCTAGCTTGAGATGTTCCTCAAGTGAGAAATCCATGGGAGTCTGCTTAAAGAGTATTAGGGAATTTATTAGGATATAAATTGAGAAAATACACTCATGAATGCAGAACCAAGTAGACAGCTGAAGTCGTCCTCTCATCTGACCTGGAGCAAATCCACTTGGCAGTTCCCTCATGCCAGGGACCAGGAACCAGTGAGAAGGGGCCTTATGACCCCTCTCTTTCCTTTTAAGAGGTCGCATACAATGGCAAGAAGCACCTCTCCCTTCTGGCCATGTAGTGCAAGGTCATGGGTGGATCAAATAGATGTTCCAGTGTGAATTTTGAGAGTCACTAAAGACTCTCAGGGTCATTGCATATTTAGAATTAGGAATTTGTGGTCCTGGTTAGCTGGGCTGAACATTCAGTTGCTATTATCAAGAGACTGGAGTCACTGAAGTGAAACCTTTGTGTTACTGGGACAATTGGTACTTCCTAGTGGGAGCTGAGAAAATAGCAGTGATTAAGAAGAGACAAGCATTACTGAGGTGAAATCATCTGGGAAGTGTTTCTGAGTCAGCACACAGAAATTGTGCTCCAGAGGCAGCTAAGGTTATACCTCACTCTGTCAGCTGAAGTTAG
This sequence comes from Peromyscus leucopus, assembly GCF_004664715.2. Lineage (NCBI taxonomy): Eukaryota > Metazoa > Chordata > Mammalia > Rodentia > Cricetidae > Peromyscus > Peromyscus leucopus. The sequence goes on along the minus strand of NC_051072.1, from coordinate 16,122,496 downwards.
TAGCATAAAAATCACCCAGATTATTCTGATTTTGAAGGTATGAAGGAGATATGCAGAGAAGTTGAGGCTTGGCAACATGAAAAGGGCCCAGGAGAGTCTATTGGTGAAAGTACCGCCCAGTTGCAACAGAAGACACCAGAATAGTGATTCCAGAAGATAGGAATTGGATCCTATACTTTGGACATCAAGTTGCTTATATAGTTGGTGTTTGGTTATGCTTTTATTTGATTGTGACTGTGATCTAGTCATTCCCTCTTGCAGTAAGCAAGTATTTAATTAGTTTTTTTTTTCAGTTATGGGGCCCAAAGTTGAGGCACATTATATTATAGAAGACTTTGGATTTTAAAAGAGATTGAATATTTTGAAGAAACTGAATTTTTAAGTGTTTAAATTTCAAAGACTGTGGGACTTTTTAAGTTCGAAAATTGTTTTATATTATAATGTCATTATTAATCTGTGATTAGGGGGATGTACAGGAAAGGAAAGGTTATGGTGTCAAGTTGCCCAAGGGTCATTTGTGCTGGCTATTTTATATAAACCTCACACAAGGAGAAGTCACCTGAAATAAGGGACCTCAGTTAACAAAAGATCTCCCTAAAATTGGTCTGTTGGCAAGGCTGTAGTGCATTCTTTCTTTCTTTTTTTTTTAACTTTTACTCTTCTCTCATACATAACATCCCCACCAAAGTTTCCTCTCACCTCTGATCTTCCCAGTCCCTCCCCCACCTCCTAACTTCCTCAGATCAGCTCCCTTGGTGGAGAAACATATTTATGCCTGAACTGGGCACAAACCTTATATCATGGCTGGACATGGCAAGTCAGTAGGAGGAAAACAGTCTAAATATGTCTTAATATTCTTAATTATTTCTGAAGTGATAGATGGAGAAGGGCCAGGATCATTGTTGGTGGCATTGTCCCTGAACCGATGAAACTGAGTTCTATAAGAAAGCAGGCTGCTGGGCGGTGGTGGTGCACGCCTTTAATCCCAGCACTTGGGAGGCAGAGCCAGGCAGATCTCTGTGACTTCAAGGCCAGCCTGGTCTACAGAGTGAGATCCAGGACAGGCGCAAAGCTTACACATAGAAACCCTGTCTCAAAAAACAAAAAAAAAAATATGAAAGGAAGGAAGGAAGGAAGAAAGAAAGAAAGAAAGAAAGAAAGAAAGAAAGAAAGAAAGAAAGAAAGAAACAAACAAACAAAGAAAGAAAGAAACAAAGAAAGAAAGAAACAAAGAAAGAAAGAAACAAAGAAAGAAAGAAACAAAGAAAGAAAGAAACAAAGAAAGAAAGCAGGCTGAGCAAGCCATGAGGAACAATTCAGGAAGAAGAAGAGCCTAATGGCCTCTGTATCAACTTATGCACTGCTTGAGTTCCTGTCCTGTCTTCCTTCAGTGATAAACTCCCGTGTGAAAGTGTAAGACAGAGACCATTTCCTCACCAACTTGCTTTTGGTCATGAGTTTTATCACATCAATAGTAACCTAACTAAGAAAGCAGGTAAAGGGGAAGTGTGATAGGGCAGGAGTACTAACAGCAGCAAAGTGTATATGAAAATGTCCCAAGGGTTCCTGTTACTTTAATTGTTTATTATAAATGTTACTAAAGAGTTAGAGCAAAGAGATATCCATTGTGGGGATATGTTTCGCTTGGAGTGGCTTTACTATAACTCATCAGAACAGGTTAGAAAATAACCTACAAACTTGCCAACATTGGGATCATTAAGATAATCGAAGGTTGGAAACATTTATTTTTGTCCTTCTCACAATTCAAAAAAGCTAACCTAGAGAATTGCCGTTGGAAAAAAAAAACACGACATATCAAGCTTTTTTTTTTTTTTAAAATCAAACAACTTTAAAGTTCATTTTCTGTTTGAAATTGTCAGGTTTGCAAACAGTCTCATTCTCAATAATAAAACTCAACAGGATTAAGGATGGTTGGTTAGATCCATTCATGATAAAGCAACCATACTTTAATTCATGACTGTATACTGTACTGACTGATTCAATTATCCCTTTGGATTTACCACCTTAGTAAGCCAATTTAAATAATTTAACTGTGGTCCTCTTGCTCCATCAAGTGGTAAATATAATGAAACATGAAAAATTATATGGTATTTTACAAATGAAGTTACCATGTTAGTACTGACAGAGTATAAAATAAAATAAGCCTTGATATAGTATAGACCAAAATGAGTATGGCCACTGTACATGGATATTATACTGTGAACAGTATTTTCAAGGAACTAAATAGAGGGCTACAAGAATATTTAACTTATAAATTAAGCATTTAAATGAAATGTACTGCTTATGTGAAAGTGGGATTCTGGGTCCGCAGTCCTGTAGATATAAGAATGATGTACCAACCACTCTTATCCAGGTGAGAAAAATCCATGCCTGTAAAAAGGACATTGTAGAGGAAAATGAAGTATTACATGTAGAGAGAATTCATTTTGGGGGCTTGGTAACAGGAAGAACATTGGAGGTGAAAAGCATGGAAACATATAGCATAACACTCACACAAAAATATTTAGGTGATGAAAGATAGTATTTGAGAGGAAAACATACTTGTGATTAGTGTCTTTAGCATTTGAAGTATTGATTGTTTTGTGAAAAATCTGAGAAAATATAAGTATTGCTTTGAAGGAAAATTCTAGATTAAAAAGAAATATTGCCATGGAATACTCATATTTAAACAATGTGAAGATTTTTCGCCGTTATTTTGACAGTGCATTCTTTTAAAAAAATCACACAATGAAGCACAATAATGAAAACAATATGAAAGAATTGTTATTTAATGACTGACAAGTTAATAATGAAAATAATAAACAGTAGGCTTGCCCAAACCCTGAATAGTGAGAGAACCTTTATAATATCAGTCTGCAGGTAAGAGAAAGTTGGGGGATGGCAGTACAAGTCAAATCATCTGACTCTTTCTACTCAATATCCAGGATCTTTTCAGTTTCCTATAGCAAGACACACCTGGACAATGATGTATCAGTTCCCAAGCATAATAGTCAAAAGTTTTCAAATAAGTAGAGGCCCCCAGATGACGTATATCTACTGTGATCCTGAATATAACTTCCTATCACTTTCAGATGTAGGTAACATTTCTCATTGTCAGCTGTGGAATGTGCTTTTCCCCAGTAGATTCACAAAGAACAGGTGTTGCAGTGTAGATATTTATAAACAGACTGGTATAGAACTTTGATAGTTGAGCATCCTGCTTGGAGGCCATTCTTACCCCCTTTCTTATCAGCTGTGCCAGATTTACATCTTCTCTCACTGCAGCCTACCCACAGGAGGCCCTCTTCCCAACACAACTTTATCCCCTCCTGATTTCAGCTCTTGATATGGATGCAGATTTCTCCCAGTTCTTTCCCACTCCACCTTTTGTCCTTTCCCTCTATCTTATTCTTGTTTTCCTTTTCCTCTTTCTTCTTTCTTTATTTTCTTTCTTTCCTTTCTTTCTATCTCTCTTTCTTCCTTCTTTCCTTCTTTTCTTTCTTTCTTTCTTTCTTTCTTTCTTTCTTTCTTTCTTTCTTTCTTTCTTTCTTTCTTTCTTTCTTTCTTTCTTTGTCTTTCTTTCCTTCTATGTGATAATCATTGACCTGCAAAGAGCACTCTCAAACAGGGACTCCATAGTCACCACACTTGAACTAGAATATAGAGTGAACAAAAGTAATCAAAGAAGAGACCACCCATGCAGTAAATATGAAACTAGTTATCTATGCTAGGAAACACTTCAAGCAGTATAACTCCAGATATCTGGATCCCAGTGAAAAAGCACAAACATTGACAACTGAGACAATATGCTTCACCCACAAGTCAACAACTCTACTGCAAAATGCCCTGGGGGAGAAAAGAAGTTTAGTTGAAGACTTCAGACTAGAAATCATGAATCTGTTCAAGACATTAAGAGTATAAAAATCAATTTCTCAATGAAGACTATGGAAACAAATAAACAATTGGATGAAATAATGTAAACAATTTAAGACAAAGAAGTAAAATTCCACAAAGAAATGGAATTACTAGAGAAATCCACAGAGATAAAACTCAAAAACAGGTTCCAAAGCATGGAAGTTAGATAGAAGAAATGAACTGCTAAATCAAGGAAAATGTTAAATAATAAATAGCAACAATATTCAGGAACAATATATCAAGGACATCTTGAATATTACAAAAGTTTATCAGCAAACAGTAGATACAAAGGGAGGAGAAGAAACCTAGGTCAAAATTATAGCACATATTTCTAAAAAAATTATAGAAGATATCCCCAATTTAAAGGAAGATACCCATCAAAGCACAAGAAACATGAAAAACACCAAATTGAAAGGATAACAGGGTCAGAAAAGAAATTTCTCAACATACACCACCCAAAAAGTCAAAACAATAAATGTACCAAACAAAGAAGAGATATTAAAAGATACAAGAGAAAAAGACTGAGTTACATATAAAGACAATCCCTTTAATATAACACCTAACCCCTCAATGGATACTCTGAAAGCCAGAAGGCTTTGGGCCAATATTATATGCACTGTGAGAGGACACAGATGCCAGCCAAGACTACTACACCTAGTAATGACTATCAAACTACTATCTATTTTCTAACTCACCTCTATAGACAACACTAGAAGGAAAATTTCAGTCTGAAGAAGTTAACTACACTAAGAGAACAAAAGTACTAAATAATCTCAGGACAACAAATCAAAAGGGTAGGGGGGCAGGGCACATACCATATTATAAAATAACAGGAATCAATAAACACTGTTGATCAAGAGCTCTCAATATTACCAATCTCAATTCCTCAATAAAGTCTCAGACTAACAGGTTGCATTGGAAAAGAGGTTTCATATTTCTGCTGCATCTAAGAAGCAACTCACTATCAAGGACAGATCACCTTAGGGTAAAAAGATGACAGGATGTTGGAACTACAGGTCTCAACCACCATACCTGGCTCCATCCTTTTTTTCAGACTAATTTATTTAATAAACAAGCATTGGACATTGTATTCCATGAATTATTTTCTGGGAATTCCTTGATAGAACATATGACCATAATTTCAAACAGTTTGGAGCCAGTTCTGGAGACAAGCAAGTAATAAAATGCATCGATGATTTATTTTTTACTATCCACTTAGGAAATCTTAGAATCACCTATGTTATATAGTTATAGAAACTATCAAGAGTGTTCTAACCATCTAAGTTCTTACTGCTAATGTTGACACAAGTTCACACTTTTGAACTCTGCTTTTCCACTGGTGAGAGAGGGTTTTCTCACCCACTCTATCCTGTTGGACATCTATGATTTTGTATTTATGATCTACAGTCACTTTGCTGGACAAACCCTTAAAGTAAGACTAAAATATTTATCATACAACAAGGGTTAGAGCATCCCAAATGCAAAATAAAGATTAGGATAGAGTGGTACTGGGTGACACATGAAAATCAAGTGAGCACAGTTTTATTCAGGATCTTAGAACAGAAGTGTGGGGTAACCAACAGAAAGCAGTTAGGCTGACATGAGAGGCCAGGGATCTAAGCAAAAAAAAGTGGAACTGGATAGTTTATTCTGTACACCAATGGCTGCAAGTTACTGATCTTAGGAGAGACCAAATGCAAACAAATATGATTATGATGACTGAGGTTAGAAATTGTCACCAACCAAAAAAATAAATAAAAAGCTGGGCGGTGGTGGTGCACATTTTTAATCCTAGCACTCAGGATGCAGAGCCAGGAGGATCTCTGTGAGTTTGAGGCCTTCCTGGGCTACAGAGTGAATTCCAGGAAAGGCGCAAAGCTACACAGAAAAACCCTGTCTCGAAAAACCAAAAAAAGAAAAAAAAAAGAAAAAAAGAAAAAAAGAAAGAAAGAAAGAAAAGAAATGGTCTGTGTGAACTGGGAGCCACAGAAAGTATATCTAAAAAAGATGGAGAAGCAGTTTCCATAAGGATGAAGGGAAACCTTGAAACTAAATACAAGGTTCCTTTTTAATATTCTGAGAATATAAACTTATCACTTTAACTCAATTTTAATTTCCTCTTTTTTTTCATTTTTCTATTAAGAAATTTTCTACTCACCCTACATACCACCCACTGATCCCACCTTCTCCCTCCTCCCACCCCTCCCTCCCAAGCTGCAATCCATCTCCACATTTTCCAAATCAAGGTCTCCTATGGGGAGTCAGCAGAGTCCGGCACACCACGCTGAGGCAGACCAGCATGATGTGCATAGTGAATTTAAGGCTGGGGAAACACTGCCTAAGTCACACAATAAAGAAAGGGGGGGGGCAACAAACAGAGAGAGAGAGAGAGAGAGAGAGAGAAAAGAATGAATGAAAGTAAGGGAGCAGGCAAGCACTGAAACATAACCAGCCAATCAACTGCTAAGATTTCTGAATGAAGTAGAATTCTAAGGGTCTACATGTGAGTTAGATTGTATCTGTTAACTATTATTAAAATATATTATCCAAAGTTATTAACATGATTAATAAGACACAAAATGATAAGTGATTTAAGTGATGTGAAAACGTGAGTCCTGAGTTACTGTTAATGAGAAAGCCGACTGCTCTAGAGCAATGGGGGCAAAAAGCAGAGGTAGGCAGTAATGGGAGAATCCCTGTACTGTTCCATCAGGTCTGTTACTGTGCACCAAAGGGAAACAAATGGGTATTCTAGAGAGACATCTGCACTCCTCTGCTACTGCAGAACTCTTCACAATAGCCAAGAAATATTATACAACAATAAATATAATTATTTTATATATCATATGTAACATATAATAATAATAATAATAAAAATCTGTGTCAACCAGTTGATGAATGAGTTAAAAAAATTCATAATTAGATGTACAAAGGACATGAAAAGACAAATCTTACAAATTTCAGCCAAAAAGATGGAAGTACAGGTCAGTTTACGAAGTAGCTTATATATTCTATTGCACTGTGTCTGCATGTCTAGTTTTGTGTGAGTACCATGCTGCTTTAATGACTGTGGTTTTCAATAAAATTAAAGATCATGTAGAGTTAAAAAAAAAGATGACAGAAGTTATTTCAAGCAAACGAGGTAAATAAGCTAGCAGGGTTGGGTATTTTAATAAACCACCCTGTAAAACTCAACTCCAAATGGAACAACAACCTCAGCATATGACCAGATACATATTAAACATGTTAGAACTAGAAGTTGGGAACAGTCTTGAGCTCATCGGCACAGGAAATGACTTTCTGACAAGACATCAATAGAATACACATTAAGACAGTCAATTAATAAATTGGACCTTATAGAAAGTTTTCAACCTTCTGTAAAACAAAAGCCATAATCATTTGAGCAAAGTGGTGGCCTATGAAATGTGAACAATCTTTGCTTGTGATGAATCTGATAGAGAATTATTATTCTTAACACATAAAGGACAGAGGGGAAAAAAACCCTGAACACTTTAAAAAACAAGTAACTCAATTAAAAATGGAACATAGAACTAAACATGTTCTCAAAAGATGAAACAAGGGTTGAAAAACATTTTAAAATGTTCTGCATTCTTAACAGTCAGGGAATGGCCAATTAAAAATACTTTGAGCTTTCATCTAACCCCAATCAGAATGGTCTAAATTAATAAAATAAAAAAGACCCATGCTGTTAAGGATGTAGGGAAACGTGAATGCTCATACATTGCTGGTGTAAACGGCTACAGCCACTAAGAAAATTAATGTGATGTTTCTTCAAATAGCTGAAAGTTTATCTACTACAATCTAGCCATAGCAAACTTGGGCAGATGCCCAAATGACTTTCCATCTTACTAAACAGATATTTGCCCCTTCATGTTCACTGATGCTCTAATTATAACATACAGAAACTGAAGAGAGTTGAGATATTTACAATGAAGAATAGACAATGAAATCATGGTACATTTACATAATGGGATTGTATTTGTGTGTTAAGAAAAAATGAAATTATAAAAATTCAGGTAAATGGATAGAGATAGAAAAAAATAATCATTCTGAGTAAGGTAATCCAGGCCCGATAAGATAAATACTGTATGTCTTATCTTACTTTATATGTAGATGGTAGCATTTAAGCTTTAGATGCATGTGTTTCAATCAGAAAAACATAGAGGCTAAATTGTTAGTAATAAATCAGGAGGTAGGGGGAGATCCTTCAAAGAAGGGGAAATAGAGAAGCCTGACAGAAGACACTAGAAGGAAAACTCCAAAATAAAGAGGTTAACAACACCCAAGAAAACACAAGGGAAAAATAATCCCCATCCAGCAAGTCAAAAGACCACACACACACACACACACACACACACACACACACACACACACCAACCCCACAACTAAATAACAGGTATTGACAACCATTGCTCATCGATATGAAGGCATTAAACTCTCCCACTCTCACAACTGAGTTTAGATTTCAGTTTTCTGAGAAGGGAAAAACACATGTCTCTCCCATGAAGGGCCTTTTGTACACAATACCCCTGCATTCAGGAACAAGAGAAAACAAGCACAAGGCCTAGGTTAGGTCAGCATCTCAATGTTTCAAGGACAAATCCAGCAGCCCTTTCTGAGTAATGTCTGAACTTACAAAGCTTATGCAGATGTGTCCAAAAATGATAAGACTAAAACTCAGCTAATTAAAAGTATACTAGTGTAGCTTCTGCTTGTTTAACCAATTATGTATGAGATGACCTAACTGTTCCTGAAACTCCTCTAATTATGCTTAAAAGGAGCCTGCAGCCTTCTCTTGGGGTCATTGCCTTTTTGTATAGGTGAATAACCCCACATATTTTGGAATCTTAATAAACACTCTGTTTTTACATACTATTTAAGTAGGGAGTCTTTTTCAGCATTTCTTCAGACCCTTACAGATATCTGTCAACATCAATGGTCTCAATCCACACCCCCTAGATAGAAACAATAATAGAAAGGGTGTTTAAATTAGAATACATCTTTCTATTTACAGGCAAGGAAAACATTTTATCTTTATGGATAGAGAGTATCTCAGTATAAAAAGATAGAATTAAAGGAAAATTAATATATAGGATACCCAAACTTATGGGGCAATATGAAGGTAGTTATAAAAGGCAATTTAATACCACTATGTGCCTACATAATACAACAACAGAAGCAGCAAAACATAAAAGCAAGTAAAGAAACAAAACAAAAATAAAATCAAACCAACAAACAAATGAAAGTATTTGAAAACATGGAGAGGTCTCATCAAGTAACTCAACAACACAACTGAAAGTTCTAAAACAACACCGAAAAAGAAATCACATGTAAAAAGATTAGAAGGCAAGAAATAATCAAACTCAGGGATGAAATAACTAAAATAGAAACAGACAAACAAAAAAAAAGAAAGAAAAAAACAATACAAAAAAATCTATGAAATAAAGAATTGTTTCTTTGAGAAAAGGAAAAACAAATAAATTCTCATCCAAATTAACTAAAAGGCAATATGGAAATTATAAGAACAGACTTTAAAAACCTGTATTCTGATAGATTGGAAAATCTAAAGTAAGTAAATATTTTCTTAAACATATACTTACCAAGATCAGGTAAGCAATTTAAACAAACCTATAACTCCTAATAAATAGGAGAGTTAATTAGCACATCATTCTAACAGGCTTGCAAAGAAAAGTCCATCCATTACTCCTCATACTGTCCTCAACATAAAACAGAAGTAAGTGTAGTCAGAGTTTTTGTAGGGATAGCTGGCTCCCTGAAAATCATGCTGAGACTTACTGTTAATTATAAATGCTCTGCTGGTAGCTTAGACTTGCTACCAATTAGCTCTTACAACTTTAATTGACTCATATTTCTTACCTATCATCTACTATGTGGCAGTATCTTTTTTCAGCATGGCATGTTCATCTTGCTTGTCCCTGTCTAGCTGATCACTGTTCCCTCTCCTCCTCACACTCTCTTTTTTGTCCTCAAGTCCTGACTAACTTCTACCTGTCCAGCCATTGGCTAGTCAGCTCTTTTTTAACCCAGTGAGAGCAATACATATTCACAGTGTACAAAAAAATTGTTCCACAGCAAGGAACACTGCTCAGTTTGTTTTATGTGGCCAGTGTAATCCTGATAACCAAAGTTATAGAGACCCAACCAAAAAAAATTACAGAACAATGTCCTATATGAACAGATATCCAAAAATTCTCAGTAAAGTACTTGCATACCAAATCCAAGAACACATAAAAAGATCAAAGAGACATCATTCCAGAGACGTAGGAATGGTCCAAATACGTAAATCAATTAATTTATTACACCATGTTGATGGGTAATGTTGTTCTGTATGCTGTGAATATGTGTTGCTCTGATTGGTTGATAAATAAAGCAGTTTGGTGAATGGTGAGGCAGAATAAGGTTAGGTGGGACATTCTAATGAGAGAGAGAAGGAGAAAGAGAGAGCAGAGGAGATGCTGATAGCCACCTCCAGGAGAAGCAAAATGTAAGAGTACTGGTAAGTCATAAGCCATGTGGCAAAGTATAGATTTATAGAAATGGGTTAATTTAAGATGTAAGATCTAGCTAACAAAAAGCCTGCCATGGCCATAGTTTAAAAATAATGTAAGCCTCTGTGTGTTTACTTGGGTCTGAGCAGTTGGAGGACCAGGTAGGACACAGGAATTTTATAAATGGCTATGGTACCTTGTAACTAGAGTTTTCCTGCCTTGCCCACAGTCAGGACAAATCTTTGTCACCCACCAGTCCAACAGCCGCTCAGACCCAACCATGTAAACACAGAGACTTATATTACTTACAAACTGTATGTCCATGGCAGGCTTCTTGCTAACTGTTCTTATATTTTAAATTAATCCATTTCCATGAATCTATACCTTGCCACATTGCTTGTGGCTTACCGGCATCTTCACATGCTGCTTGTCATGGTGGCGGCTGGCAGTGACTCCCTCTGCCTTCCTGTTCCATTTCTCCTCTCTGTTAGTCCCACCTATACTTCCTGCCTGGCCACGGGCCAATCAGTGTTTTATTTATTGACCAATCAGAGCGATTTAACATACAGAACATCCCACAGCACTTCCCCTTTTCTTTCTCTCTTTCTTTCTTTCTTCCTTTCTTTCTTTCTTTCTTTCTTTCTTTCTTTCTTTCTTTCTTTCTTTCTTTCTTTTCTTTCTTTTTTTTTTAAGAGGAAGGTTTTAACTTTTACACATCTCCAAAGCCAGCTTGGTATATTTGGGAATTTGGGTGTAGCTTCTCTTACTACTTCCTACTGGAGGGGGGCGCTGTACCTTATGGGGACACAAAGAAAATTTTAGGGTTATGGAATAGTCCATGAGGCTGTATTGTCTGAGCCAGTTGCCTTGAAATGGTTCTGGATGTTGGATCATCTGGGCCATGGTGCCATTGGAGAACTTTCAGGGGGGTCTTGGCTTGTCAAACCTGATGTATCTTAATCTGGAACAAATCCATAGCCTCTGGCTTTCTGTGGAAACAAAAGCAGAGCCTCCTTTCCAAAGCAATGTATCCTTACATCCAAATTTTGAAGTCAAGGTACCTTTAAAATATACATTTTGGCATTTGCAATCAACAGCTTTTGCAATCAAATGTTTTTCTTCAGTTACGAATATCAAAGAGAACATAATCCAGATTCTCTGTGTGGTAGCCATATTTACGTGGCTTATGTTTTATATTACCTTGAGCCTATTGCTTTAAACTGCACCATTCTAAGACTGAAATTGCACTGTGGCTGCTGGCTCCACCCACTTCAGCTTCCCAACATGGTGGTGGTATATTTACCACCAGCTTTGGGAGCCATGTTGGGTCTATGCTTTTATCCAAGCAGCATGTAGCTCAGAAACCTCTTTTTGTTTTGTACTAGTAAAGGCTAAATCCACCATGCAGCTTAATGTGCCACTTGCAGAGGCCTCATTCCCACCATACTGAAGGTCGAGCGCACACACCAGGAACCCGCCATAGTAGCTCAAACATGCATGCTGCCGTTAACTTGAAAGAGAAAACAAGGAACTGTTTTTAGCTCCGTTTTAGAATCTTTTTACTCAGGTTTTAGGTGGAAATTCTTGCCAACACGTTGGGCGCCATTTGTAACTAGAGTTTTCTTGCCTTGTCCACAGTCAGGACAAATCTTTGTCACCCGCCAGTCCCACAGCTGCTCAGACCCAACCAAGTAAACACAGAGACTTATATTGTTTAAAACTGTATGGCTGTGGCAGGCTTCTTGCTAACTGTTCTTATATCTTAAATTAATCCATTTCCATAAATGTATACCTTTCCATGTGGCTCGTGGCTTACCGGCATCTTCACAAGCTGCTTGTCATGGTGGCGGCTGGCAGTGACTCCCTCTGCCTTCCTGTTCCATTTCTCTTCTCTGTTAGTCCCACCTATACTTCCTGCCTGGCTACTGGCCAATCAGTGTTTTATTTATTGACCAATCAGAGCAATTTAACATATAGACCATCCCACAGCAGTACCTTGGTTCCAGATAAGCATAAGAAAACTTACTACTACACCATGTAAACAAACTGAAATATGAAAAGCACATGATCATCTCATTTGATGCAGAAAAGGTCATTATCAAAATCCAGCACAACCCATGACAAATTTCCTGGAGAGATTAAGGATGCAGGGATATACGTCAACATAATGAAGGTGGTTTACTGGCCAGATTGAAGCCAACATCAGCATAAATGGAGAGAAACTCAAAGAAATTCCACTGAAATCAGGAACAAAACAAGGTTGTCCACTCTTTCCATACCTATTCAATTAATACTTGAAGTCTTACTTGGAACAATAAGATAATTGAAAGAGATAAAGGGGATAAAAAATGGAAAGGAAGAATTCAAAGTATCATTATTTGCAGAAAATAGGACTCTAAAAATTCCACTAGGAAACTCCTACAGATCAAAAATATTTTCATCAAAGTAGCTGGGTACAAAATAAATAACAAATCAGTAGTCTTCCTATCTACATGACAGATTGAGAAAGAATATAGGAAAACAATGCTTCTCACAATAGCCTTAAAAAATTGGGGTAACTTATGGTGATTTTTTTTTTTTTTTGGTTTTTCGAGACAGGGTTTCTCTGTGTAGCTTTGTGCCTTTCCTGGGACTCACTTGGTAGCCCAGGCTGGCCTCGAACTCACAGAGATCTGCCTGGCTCTGCCTCCCGAGTGCTGGGATTAAAGGCGTGTGCCACCACCGCCTGGCGGTGATTTTTTTTAATTGTACTGAAATGTGATTTTATTTGTATGTTAATAAATAAAGTTGCCAGGAGGTCAAAGCTAATAGCAAGCCATAGCAGAGCTGGGCGTTTGTGGCGCACGCCTTTAATCCCAGCACTTGGTAGGCAGAGCTAGGTAGATCTCTGTGTGGTCAAGGATACAGCCAACATTGGAGACACACGCCTTTAACCTCAATACCATAAAAGACCTGGAGGGCTGTACATACCGGCATTGACAAGGCAGTCATGTGGTTGGGTTTACAACCAATGAGAAGGCAGAACAGAAAGTCTATATAAAGACAAACAGACAGGAAGTAGGTCTCTTTTGGAGAGGTCTCTTGGTTGAAGAGGCTAGCTGCAGCAGGCAGGTAAGGCTCTTAGCTCTGATCTCTTGGCTTTCTTCTTTACTTGGTTCTGTGTTTCTTATTTAATATGACTGTTGGTTATATCTACAGTAACTCTAACCAAGCAAGTGAAAGATTTATATGATTAAAAAATGTAAACCTTTCTCCAGGTGTTTGTGGTGCACACCTTTAATCCCAGCATTCAGGATACAGAGGCAGGTGGATTTCTGTGAGTTCAAAGCCAGCCTAGTCTACAGAGTGAGTTCCAGGACAGGCTCCAAAGCTACACAGAGAAACTATGTCTTGGGACACAAAAATAACTTCTCCAGAGAAATAAATGAAATTGCCAAATAATGGAGGAATCAAATTCCCAACTGGCAATCTCTTGCCACCAAATGAAGTTTACGGTACCAGGATTGGGTTCCATCTAATAGAGTTGTTAGCCAACTTCCTTTTATGGGAACCTCCAAACAACTGAAGTTCTTTCCCAAAAAATAGTTTTCTCTCCATAAACTGATACCAAGTTTAAGAAAATATTTATATAGCTCATTAAACAGGAGACTCTGAGCTTTGGCCTTCATAGAGCCTTAACCTCTACATTCTTTGTTACAAGAAGATTCTCCACATGCTACCAGAAGACAAAACAAGACAAAACAAACAAACAAACAAACAAACAAACAAAACCCTAAGCAACCTAGCCACAATCCCTTGCATTTACAATGGAGGCCTGCCTGCAAGATATGTCAGTACAGTGGTGGCACAAAGCTTGTAGGAGTAACCAACATCTAACTAGACTTAAAGTCCACTCCAGGAGATAGAATCATTACCCAACAAGGCCTGGGTCACCAAGAATCTGAGATTAGAAAGTCTAAGTAACTGGATGAAACCAAATACTACATTAAATTAAAAATAAATTAAAAAAAATGTAGCAATGCAATGTCTCTTAATGTCATTCTCCTATACTAAAAGACCAGTGTCTTTATCAGACACCATCAGAGGAGCTTCTTCCTACATCAGATGGGAACAAATGCAGAGATGGATAGCCAGACATTATACTGAGAGTGAGAGACCTTGAAACACTTAGCCCTAAACAGGATGTCTCTATTAAATCCCTGCCCCCAGGACTCAGGTAATCTTGAATAAGAGGAGACAGGAAAGGGTAAGAATCAGAGGAGATGTAGGACACCCAATAAAAAAAGGCCCTCTAAATCAACAAGATACAAGCAATGTGAACTTCCATAGACTGATGCAGCATGCACAGGGTTCTAAAACAGCTGTAATCCCAGAGATAAAAGGGGAAATGGACGCATGCCTCATCCTTAACTCAGAAGTTATCTCCAACTGATAACCACCTGTACTGAATATTTAGTTTTTCCCACAGTAAGTCTCACTAGGGACACAGTACTATTAATTATAGCTTGCATGCAAAGCAGTAGATGGCCAGATGACCAACAGAAAATGAACTCAAAGGCATATTTGGAGGATCCTTGTCTCATAATGTTTTGTTAGGGATTTTTCTTTTTAATTTCAATTTCATCTTCATTTTTATTATTTATATATTTTATGATTCATCATTCCCATCAAACATCATGCGGTATTACCAAAATTATTGATTACTCCTCACATCCAATGGCAAGGTCTTATTGCTGAAGACTCTGTTTATTTATGCCACTGAACATGGAAAAGACAAGCTCATGCCCATCTACATGCTTCACTTCTACTGACTAGCATTCATGGTACTGGAAGTTACTTTGCATGTTGCTGCAGGAGAAATGTAATCTTTTTTTACCCAGCTAAAACCCCTATGACCTGTAACACAGACTTACCTGCAAAATATATTGGTGTAATAATGGCACACATGTTTATGGGGGTAACTGAACACATTTTCAGTTGGGCTTTAGGCATACACTAGGAGATATAACCTATATATGACACTGCTACAGTAGACAATAAGCTGTGACTAGAGAGGTCATGAGCCTAGGGGAAACCTACTACTATTCTTCTATTAAGGGGCATAGCAATAAAATGACTCCTAATGACATATTGATATAAGCATAAAGCAAAATATCACTCAACTGAAATTAAAGAAGTCTCTTCCAGTTGGTCATAATTACCCAAAAGACTCACAACTGGGCAATGTGCAGAGGGTGAATGACTTTGAAGCCCTTAGTCCTAAATAAGATATATTCAACAAACACAATCCCTCATAGATCAGGGAACTATATGAAGGAGGAGAATGAAAGACAGTACAAGTTACAAGTGGGGGAGACACCAACAAAATTGCATCATCCAATGCAACAGGATGGAAAACATCTCAATTCACAATGTCTCTGATAGCACATGCCAGACCTGCATGCTTTCAAAGCAAACAAAATCCCAGAATGGAGAAGGAAAAGTTCATACAAAGTCCCATTTCTAACCGTGAACCTATCTGTAATTGATAACTTCATGGAAAGGAAACATCAGATACTCCAATTTACTGGCACTACTTATATCAACCTCAGTCCAGAGCAGGACTCACTCGTACAAGTTTTTGGCCAATATAAAATGGATTCCTTGTTTTCTGTGTGTGTTCTTATTTGCTGTTTGGTTTTGGATTTTTTTCTGATATTTTCTTCTTCTCTTTATGAGTTTAATTTGTTTTGTTTTGTTTTTTATTTATTGATGCTCTTATTTATTTATTCATTTTTGAAAAAGAGACAGAGAAAGAAACTGTAATTGGGTTGTTAGAGTGGTGGGAGAATCTGGGAGCAGCTGGAAGAAGGGGAAAAATATGATCAAAATATAATGTATGAACTATTTTGAAATATATATTTTCAAAAAAAACTTTTTCATCAAAGACAGCATTGTTACAAATGACAGTACTATTTATTTTTTAAGGTGATACAAACTAGTCACCTGAGAAGAAAATGTTTTAGTTGAAAATATCCTCAATTAGATTGTCCTGGGGGCATACCTTTGAGGCTTTTTCTTGGTTAATAGTCAACATGGAAGAGTCAGGCCTGATGGGTGGTGCCATCTCTGCTCAGGTTGTTCTTGTTTTTATAAGAAAGCACAGTAAACAGGTCATGGTAAGCAATCAGCAAACAAGGTTCCTCCATGATCTGTGCTTCAGCTCCTGTCTCCAAGTTTCTGTTTGAGTACCTTGTCTGACCTTCCTCAATGGTGGACTATATTCCATGATTCATATAAACCTCTTCCTCCCCCAGTTCCCTGCAATACTAGCGGATTAAACAATTATTGCACATTGCAATTTCTGGCTCACTTATTAAACTCTTTCCTTTTAGAAGATTATAATATTTTGTGAAGAATAGTATTTTTGAAATACCAGATCATGTACCAAAAATGATTGGTGTATATTTTTACTTCACAAATTAATTATTATAGTAAGTAAAACCTGCTTAATAACTAATTAGTGCCATGTTAATTTGTATTTTGGTATTCTTAATATTTTAAGACACATATAAATATTCATAAATTTGCAAAACCACAAACTCAATGAAACCAAGAAAATGTCCAGCAGAACAAAAAAAATCACTTTATATACATGACATATTGTTAATTACAGATAAAACAAGGGGAAATATTGCAAACAGAATTTTAAATTAAAAGCAACATTTAAGGTAAAAAAAATATGCTGTGATGTTCGTAGAATTATTCCTTGAACATTAGTTATCTTGGACAGTTTTCTAAGAAATATTTCTTCTGTAATTATTAAGAATTAGTATGTATAACATTTAGAGTTGAAAACTTTGCAGGTTGTGTGTGTGTGTGTGTGCACGCGCGCGCGCGCACAATATATTGGGTTAAGCCTTGAATGACTGATTAGCTTTGAAAGATTTTGTGAGAAAAGCATTGGAGTCTTTGATAAAAGAACTCAGTGTGGTGTAACAAAGAACAGGGATTGAGTTTGACAGAAAAGGAGGACCTTGAGAAAGGAGTAATAGAAAAGGGTAGAGGTAAATATCAGCCGTGGGTGTAGCTGATGGATTTGTGCCAAAGGAGGAAATGATTCAATGTCATACAGAAAAGCTGAAAAATCCAAAGAAAGACAAAACATATATTGTCTATAACATAAATAGTCAGAGAGTCAGCAAAGGATCAAGTTAAAAATAAGGATCATAAGGATAATTTTAGATAATAAATGTGTAGGAAAACCATCAACTTAATTTAACTCTTCAAGGGGGCCTAAATGATATCTACTGGAAGAAGTTTTCCAATCCTGATCCCTGATCAAAACTGAACTACTGTATTAGGGTCACTATAATGAATGAGTAGTATTAGTAATAATAATAATAATAATACACATGTACACCTGATTTGTGTGTCCACAAGACACTGTTTCCTTCAATCATCAATACCACCTCCTCTTACACTCAGTCTACTCTTCTAAAATTGTCTCTGGGACTTGAGTAGATGGTGTATTATATAGATACCTCATTAAGAGATGGGCATTTCACAGTCTCTTCATATTTCTCTTCATATTCATATTTCTCTTTGCCTGTAGCAATTGTGGTTCTCTGTGTTAATCAACATCTACTATAAATAGAAGACTCCCTAATCAGGGATAAAAGTTACATTAGTTTATGGGTATAACAAGAAGTCACCTGGTCTCATTTAATATTATATCCAATTAGCAGATTAATACCATAGGTTTTATTTCTAGAGACTATCAATTGTCTAGTCACCGTTCAAATGTTAGCACTATAAGGTATGGGCTTCATCCTATGGAGTGGGACTTAAATCCAATCAGAAAGCTGTTGGTTACTCCCATGATATTAATGACACTATTACACCAGTGAGCATGTCTTACCAAGCCAGTCATTATTGAAGCTCACAGGGTTCATGTCTGGGTACAACTGATGGTTACTTTTGTATTCTGGGAGCATGCTTAGCTCCTTCCAGCACTACGAAAGCTGGACAGTAGGGACCTGGTTTTAACAACAGTACTAGATTGCTATATCTATATTTTAGTACTCAAATATGTGGTGATTTCAGCAATACGGCCTTACTATTATGTTCTGGGGTCACCAATAGCATTGACAGTAGCCTATAATATTTAAATATCGATATGACCTCACTAGGCAACAAGTAAAATAGAGATACTCTTTTTTTCTGTCTTAGGACTTTTTAATTGTTAATAGTGGTGTCTAATGGTAGCATTGTCAGCCTGTTGTAGAGTTAACTATAATTTTAACTTCTTAAAAAAAAAAAAAAAAAAACGTATTATTTCCTCAGTCCTTGGATGGGGTTTCTGGCACTACTATTAGGGTGTTTGGCCATCCCATCACCAGAGTAGGTCAGTTCCAGCTGTCTCTCGACCATTGTCAGCAGTCTATTGTGGGGGTGTTTTTGTAGATTTCTGTGGGCTTCTCTAGCACTTTGTTTCTTCCTTTTCTCATGTGATCTTCATTTACCATGGTCTCCTATTTCTTGTTCTCCCTCTCTGTTCTTGATCCAGCTGGGATCTCCCGCTCTCTTTCCCTCGACCCTCGCCGTTCATTGCTCCCACTCATGTCCAGGTTGTTCATGTAGATCTCAGCCACTTCTCCGTCATTGGGCGATCCTCCTGTCTTTGTTGGGGTCCTGTTTTCCAGGTAGCTTCCTTGGTGAGATCCACAGCTAGGCCCCGGGTGGAGCTCCGGGAGTCTAATTAGCGAGAAAGAGGAGGGTTTATATGAGAGAGAATTGTTGAAACCAAGGTTGGATAAAGCACAGGGACAAATAGCCAAACAAATGGAAACACATGAACGATGAACCAAAGGCTGAGGGGCCTCCAACTGGATTAGGCCCTCTAAATAGGTGAGACAGTTGATTGGCTTGATCTGTTTGGGAGGCATCTAAGCAGTGGTACCAGGTCCTGGGCTCATTGCATGAGTTGGCTGTTTGAAACCTGGGACTTATGCAGGGACGCTTGGCTCAGTCTTTGAGGAGGGGACTGGACCTGCCTGGACTGAGTCTACCATGTCGATCTCAGTCCTGGGGGAGGCTTTGCCCTGGAGGAGGTGGGAATAGGGGTGGGCTGGGGGGAAGGGGAGGGTGGGCAGGAGGGGTGAGAACAAGGGAATCTGTGGCTGATATGTAGAACTGAATGGTATTGTAAAATAAAATAAAAGGAAAAAAAACCTTATTATTTATTTTGTTACTATGAGTGTTTTTCCTGCATATACATACATACATATATATATATATACCAAGTAAGTGCCTGCTGCCCATGGATATCAGAAGAGGATAATGTACCCAGAAACTGGAGTTAGATTTGGCTGAGAGCTGCCATATGCTTGAGGATAACCAACATAGGTCATCTGCAAGAGCAACAGATGCTTTCAACAATTGAGACATCTCTTTAGAGGAATCGCTCTACAATTGAGGCTCCTACTGTATTAGGTAGGTATCCACATTATGTTTAAAAGGATCTTTAATGTTATTTATCCTATACCATAGCCCCTCAGAGGGTAGTCATTTTAATAATTCTATATTTTAAATACTACAAGACCTATTGCTACTGCACTTAGACAAAAATTTTGCATTGATATTTATAATTATCTTTTCTATATTGTTTATACACAATTATTTAGGAAAATTCTTATGCTAAAAATGTGTGATATTTACACTGAGGTAGTTTATTTTTATAACCAAGTTGAGAGCAGAACTAAATTGTCCCAATTTTGTGTTCAAATAATTTTCTTCTGCTTTATTTTTAATGTAACTGTTCATGGAAAGTAAAAACGCATTAGTCTTTATTTGCCACACTTTAGGTTGTAACTATAGTACATGATATCCTTCCTCTCTCTTGAGAAGTCAGCCCTCAATCTTTTGTGACCATGTGAATTTCATTACCATTTTCAGAAGTATTATGATGTTCTTATCTTCAAATTTTGTTTTGTCACAATGCTCTATCTTTTATGACTATATAAATTATAAATTCATGCACTTCATATTTTTAAATTGTTATTATAAATTGCAGTATTTTTTCTTTAATTTTTTCCATATAATAAAATTTAATATTTTGACATACTTTTACACTAATAATCTACTGTTCTGATCCAATTTGCTTTTGGAACCCTGTTGTGATTTACATTCAATTATAGGTCTGTGGTAGAGATTATGTGACTCATAAAATAGATTTTTTGGCTGTCTGTCATTTTATCTTTACTTTTTGGAATTGTTCTTTTTATTAGTCATCATTCTTAGCAATTAACAGTCTCTTCTGATTCTTCCAATATTTACAGTCTCGAAATATATGGGTATAATTATTTTGATTTTGCTTGTATAATGTGATTCCATTTTTGACATTGCTATTAATTTGATTTTATCATTGAATGTTATAGAAACCCCAAATTTCTTATCATCTTAATGAAAAATTGCTTCCTGATTTATAGGCCAGTGTTCATCTGACTGTGAAGATCAGCAACTCAACTTAGTGATTTTGTCATCCAAATTGTCGGATCTTCAAACCAGTCTGAAGACTTCATCCCCCAGGTGTAGCAGAAATCTTAAAAGTTCTTATTAATAAAACCAAACCGAGGCCAGTTATTGGGGTCCATGCTGGTAGATCAGAGAGACAGAACTGGCCACAGCTATCTCACCTTGCCATTTCCTCAGCTGGTCCTGTTTCCTTAGACTGGAGGCTTCTGAGTCCTCATCCCAATGGCTCTCAGCTGAACTGCTGCTCAAAAGCCTGAATGCTTAACCAGCCACATGCTTAACCAGCCAAATCTTCTAGCCAAAATGCCTCTAGTTTCTGGGCCTCACGCCTTATATACCTTTCTACTTTCTACCACCACTCCCTGGGATTAAAGGCTGGCTTTCTGGGATTAAAGGCGTGTCACCATGCTCGGCTATTTCCAATGTGGCCTTGAACTCACAGAGATCCAGAGGGATTTCTATCTCTGGAATGCTAGGATTAAAGGTGTGAGTGCCACCATTTTCTAGCCTTTGTATCTAGTGGCTGTCTGTTCTCTGACCCCCAGATAAATTTATTAGAATACACAATATTTTGGGGGACACAATACCCCCACATCTCCTCTCTTTTTGTCTAAAATTAAAAAAAGCTTTTAACTAATACAAGAAAAAACTATCCAATAAGTATATACAATATATACAGCCAAAACTTACATTAATGATGTCTAGTCCATTAACATGACAGATTCATATGAAAACTCCATTATATATATTAACAATGTCCAGTCCAGTAACATCTGATAAACTCAGACCAAAAAATTTTCATTACTTATCTTATTTAAAACAAGTAGTTCCTTTTTAAAAGTAGATTGCATAATCTCCCTTTTTATCTTATCATATCCATATTTTCTCTTTTTTCTTTTCATAATAGATTCAGTAGTCTACCTTTTGTTATTTTTACATCTTCCCCTTTTTCTTCAGTGTAGATTCAATGATCTACCTATTTATCCTATTATTTCTTTATCTTTTTTCTCAGAGTAGATTCGATGATCTATCTCATATCTATATTCTCTTTTTATCTTTTTTCTCAGAGTAGATTCAATGATCTATCTCATATCTATATTCTCTTTTTCTTTTTGCTTTCTAGGGGTGAAGATATCTTTAGGGAATCTTGAAAAGAAAATTTTTGGGGTTAATCATCAAGTCCTGTATCATTTGTCCAGTCTCTGCATAATAGGAAAGTTCAGGGCTTGTTTCAAGTCCTTGTTTGAGTAGTCTGTCAGGCTGGATCATCTCAACTAGTCCTCTCGAAATTGTTCTGACCAGTTTGTAGTCCAAAGTTGATTTTTCCACAGTGTTAATCGGCTTAATGGCTTTATCATAGTCCATGTGGAATCATCGTTGTAGGATCCTGTCATCTTTTTGAAGATTTCAAAGTCACTGTTAGGCATGGTCATGGTTTCCTGCGGCTTTTTTTTTTTTTTTTTTTTTTTTGCCTCCTCTGTGGTTTGGAGCAATTACAGTCTGATAAATGTCTGTCTCTAGGAACCATGAACATTCTACCCTAGAACAGAAAATCTTCACAGCAGTTTCTCCCCACCATTTTTCTTGCCAAACTTTTTCAAACTGACCTTTGCCGATGCTTTCTTGTAACACGATGGTCCTGGCAATTCTTCTCTGAACCAGCAGCAGTAAACCCTTCGTCCCTGGTAGCAGCATCACCGCAGTCACCAACACGATGAGGAGGAGCTGGCAACATGGAGCAGTAGCCACTGCTTCCATGGTCCCACCACTGTTTGTGGTTCAGTCCGGGCGAAAGCTTCTCCCAAGCCTCCTAGGCCGGCCTCAAACTCGGGATCCTCCTGCCTCTGTCTCCTTCAGCAAATCCTACCGGTGTGCGCCACCACAACTTGCTGAGTGTAGCTTGGCTCTGCGCTGGGGCTCACAAGGCCACAGGCAAACAGCTTTTTCATGAATTCGTAACACGAACGTTGGGCGCCAGATGTAGCAGAAATCTTAAAAGTTCTTATTAATAAAATCAAACCTGAGGCGAGTTATTGGGGTCCATGCTGGTAGATCAGAGAGACAGAGCAAGCCACAGCTATCTCACCTCGCAGGATCCTCAGCTGGTCTTGTTTCCTCAGACTGGAAGCTTCTGTGTCCTCATCCGGAATGGGTCTCAGCTGAACTGCTGCTTGAAAGCCTGAAGCTTAACCAGCCAAATGCTGAACCAGCCAAATGCCTCTAGTTTCTTGCCCTCACGCCTTATATATCTTCCTGCTTTCTACCACCACTCCCTGGGATTAAAGGCTGGCTTTCTGGGATTAAAGGCGTGTCACCATGCTTGGCTGTTTCCAATGTGGCCTTGAACTCACAGAGATCCAGAGGGATTTCTATCTCTGGAATGCTAGGATTAAAGGTGTGAGTGCCACCATTTTCTAGCCTTTGTATCTAGTGGCTGTCTGTTCTCTGACCCCCAGATAAATTTATTAGGGTACACAATATTTTGGGGGACACAATACCCCCACACCCAGGATAACCAAGTAGACTAGTGTGTTCCTGAGTTTAGTTCTACTATGGTATGACCAAAATACTAGCAGAGGTTGGTCTCCTAAAACACTAAGATACTTAAGAACTAAATCAAATACAGATGCACACTAGAGTATGCCAGAGTCTCCATGCCAAAAATTACTACGCTCCTGATGTTCACACAAAGTGTATTTTTATTTTTTGAAAAATGATCTCACACTTATGTCTCAAACTTTTTGTTACCTCTTTGTTCCATAGTTTGGACTCAATTATTGGGCAGTTCTATAGGGACCAAATGATTATTGGTCATATTAGAGCAAATTGTCTGTTCTGTCTCTATCTGCAACTTCACAGATATGTACTCAGTAACAACAGAGCACTCTTTTTCATTTTGTTACCATAAGCCATGATTTATATAAGAATTAATTAACAAAACACAAGGACAATAAAAAGTCTAGTTATTATTTAGAAATATCATTGCTACTTTTAAACTATGACTTTCAAAGATTAAGTTACACAGAATAAACAATTCAAAATAGTGTGAGGTCACATTGTCAGCTGTTTAGGATATGATTCAGTGAAAAAAAAATTATATATCTCCAAGTATATGGTCTTTACCAATTCATATTAGACACCAATGTCAGAGTAACAAAGGTACTCCTTGTGAAGACAGATTTTACTATAGTTATGTTGACGAATCTTGCTATTACATTTTAAAAGACTAAAGTAATTTAATGATGAAATTTACAAATATTTAAGAGAATTTCCAATAGTTCAAAAATAGTTGAGTTGAAAACATTCCATTATCAGTCACTACATTTAATGGTGTTTTTATTTATATTGCTACTTTTATTTTTGTTGTTTTTATGTATTTCACCTTCCTTGAATATATACGTAACAAGATTTTATTCATTATTTTGTTTTTTACTTTTATCCTGAGGTTTGTTAAAACTGGATACCTCCTACCCCCAATATTTTGTCACTATTAGGACAAGAACTGTGGCTAACATTAGTTTCTCTTATTAATAAAAGTAGATATAAATATCTCCCTTATCAGTAACTTAATATATAAAATGATCTTAGACAATGATACCATATTATTTTTTACTGTGGTCAGAAGCAGTCAAATACATTCTCTCTGTTTATCACGAGAGCAACTTTGAACTTTAATTTCCATGGAGAATTTAGAAGTATATATTTCATATTAAATGAATTTTGTAACCAGTAACAGCTCTTTGTAAATTCTTGTCATTAAAAAATAATTTGCTAGAGCTTTATGATAAATGATAAGGACCATTATATTCTCTGTGTAGTTTGCTAACAATGATTGCAAAATATAGCATAGTTGAATTTATGTTCAAATGGCTCTATAATCTTTCTCAACATCTATTAAAATAAAATATCTTACTTCTGTTCATTAATTTAGTTTTAGTTAAAGACGACATTGAATAGTTTATACAGTTTTTGACATTGCAAAATATTGACTTGGGAATAGACCTTACCAGTTTACACCAGTGTGTAAGAGTTTGGGGAAGATTTGACTGGCATCCCATGCTTGCATGCAATAGGTTCTTCTTTCCAATAATTCTAATGTAGATGAAAGAACCTGTACATTTTCTGGGTAAATTGGTTGCCTGAACCTCCTCATAGATAAAATGTTCTGCTTCACACTGTGTTATATTTAAAATAAACGTGAGTATGCCCTATCCTCAGACATGATGTTCCATTACTTGGTTTTGATAGTGGCTGTCATATTTATTTATGGCAAGTGTTCATTGTGTATATTTAATTAGTAATTAATATAAGATTTCATAATTATATAATGAAAAATGAATTATCTTGTGAAACTCTTTATGTTGATAATTTTTAGCTCCACGGGGGAGTTTCATATGGATTTATTATTTCAGTTACACATATTAACAAGTATTGCTGTATTAATCATCATCATGCATTCAAGGACTTCTGATTATCAATGTTATAGTTAATCACATAAATTATTCTCTTTATGCTAAAAATATTTGAAATTTGTAAAATGAATAACTCTTCAAATGCTTGACTGGTCCATTTAATATTACTCATCTTTTATTTATTCTTTCTGTTAATCAGCTTTTTATTCTTAGTAAATATCTAATTTTTAGTAGTATTTCTTCTCAAACTCTTTCCTCAAAAGTATTATTTAATCGTAGTGGTCCTGAAATTCAAAGGGATCTCACCTAATATTCTAGGTGTTTGCTCTATATTTAATGTTACATCATTGTTCTTATCTTGAAGAAAGTTTATGTGCTGATGTACAATGCAGGTTACACAAATTAATTCTAAGTTCTATTTTTATCTCCATGCATATTGATTCCTACTTAACAATATTTTATAAATATATTTATATCATTATACATGTCTTAGTGTTTTATTGCTATAAAGAGACACTATGACCATGATAATTTACCAACTGTGGTTGATATATTGTGCACCACAATAAACTTATCTGGGGGTCAGAGAACAGAACAGCCACTATATTAAACATAGGTTTAGGCAGTGGTAGCACACGCCTTTAATCCTAACATTCAGGATGCAGAGAGATCCATCTGGATCTCTGTGAGTTCAAAACTACAGTGGAAAGAGCCAAGCATGGTGACACATGTCTTTAATCTCGGGAAGTGATGGCAGGAAGCAGAAAAGTACATTAAGTGCAAAGACCAGGAACTAGAACCCTTTTTAGGCTTTTAGCTTTTAGCAGCAGTTCAACTGAGATCCATTCAGATGAGGACTCAGAGGCTTCCAGTTTGAGGAAACAAGATCAGCTGAGAATTTGGCAAGGTGAGGTTGGCTGTGGCTTGTTCTGTTTCTCTGATCTTTCAACATTCAACCTAATATCTGGCTCTGGGTTTGTTGTTATTAAAACCTTTTAAGATTTGTGTTAGACTACTGGCAATGGTTGAAAGCCCGAACTGACCTACTCTGATGATAGAATCGCCAAACACCCTAATTGCCATGCTAGCAATCTCATCCAATGACTGAGGGAACTGGATGCAGAGATCCACAGCCGGGCCCCAGGTGGAGCTCCAGGAGTCTAATTGTCCAGAAAGGGGAGGGTTTGTATGAGCGAGAATTATTGAGACCAAGATTGGAAAAAGCGCAGGGACAAATAGCCAAACGAATGGAAACACATGAACTATGAATCAATAGCTGAGGAGCCTCCAACTGGATCAGGCCCTCTGGATAAGTGAGACAGTTGATTAGCTTGAACTCTTTGGGAGGCACCCAGGCAGTGGTTCCAGGACCTGTCCTCAGTGCATGAGCTGGCTGTTTGGAACCTGGGGTTTATGCAGAGTCGCTTGGCTTGGCCTGGGAGGAGGGGACTGGACCTGCCTGGACTGAATCTACCAGGTTGAACTCAATCCCCAGGGGAGTCTTTGCCCTGGAGGAGATGGGAATGGGGGGTGGTGGGCTGGGGTGGAGGTGGGAGGGGGAGGAGGACAAGGGAATCCGTGGCTGATATATAAAATTAAATTAAATTATAAAATAAAAATATAAAAAAATGATTTGTGTTGTAATAAAGGAAAGCTTTTAATTGCTGCTTGATTACAATTTCAGAGGTTTAGTCCATTATCATCATGACAGGGAGCACGGTGGCATTTAGGATGACACTGTGCTGAAGAAGAAGCTGAGACGTCTACATCAGAATCCATAGGCAAGATCCACAGGGAGGAGAGAACCACTGGGCTTGGCTTGATCTTTTTATCTTTTGAAACTTCAAAGTGCACCTCCAGTGACATTTCCTCCAATAAGGTCACACCTCCTTATCTGTCTCATGGAGAGCCACACCTAGAGAAACAAGCATTCAAATATATGAGCATATGAGGGCCATTCTTTTTCAAACCACCACAATATATAAATTCATTTTACATTTACAAATAGATTTACATACAATACTGTTGCCCTTTGATATTTCAAGCATAATGACTACAGGGCCTCTCATTAATACTAAAAATTTTAGAGGCTTCCTTACTTTCTATAAAGTACTGCTAATATTTGTACGCAAATGAGAGCCACACTAGTTTTAGTTTAGTTTTTTTAAATTTTATTTTCATTGTTTTTACATTGTTTTACAGTGTGATAATCCAGGTAGAGTTGAACATGCATTGTAGACCAAGTTATGCTAACATTTGTAATGCTCTTGTCTCTCTGCCTTTCCTATGCTGAGATTTCAGTTTTTTTTTTTTTTTTTTTTTTTTTTTTTTTTTTTTTTTAGCCTTGCTCCTAAATACTTTCAATCACAGCTTCACTAATACAGTGATGAAATCTTTGTTAATTCTACGGGAAATGTTCTTCTGTTGGATATCTTAAAGAATCAAAAAAAAAAAAAAGCCTATGCATGAAAAAAAATACATTTTCAGTGTTTTAAATTCTGTCCAAGATTTTCTTTTGAAATAAATTTAATATATGTGAAAGCTACACACATGGAAGGCTGACTGTATACATCCGGGTTTAAGGATTGCAGTGTTATTTCACTACTATAAGCACAAAGGCTGTGGTGGTATTATGTTCCCCCAAAATATTCTGCACCCTAATAAACTTATCTGGGGTCAGAGAACAGAACAGCCACAATATTAAACATAGAGTTTAGGCCGGAGTAGCACACGCCTTTAATCCTAGCATTTCAGAGGCAGAGATCCCTCTGATCTCTGTGAGTTCAAGGCCACACTGGAAACAGCCAGGAGTGGTAACAAGAGCCTTTAATCCCAGGAAGTGATGGCAGGAAGCAGAAAGGTATATAAGGCATGAGGACGAGGAACTAGAGCTGGTTAAGCTTTTAGGGTTTCAGCAGCAGTTCAGCTGAGATTCATTCTGGATAAGGATTTCCAGTCTGAGGAAACAGGATCTGCTGAGGAATTGGCAAGGTGAGGTGGCTGTGGCTTGTTCTGCTTCTCTCACCTTCTAGATTTCACCCCAATACCTGGCTTCAGGTTTGTATTTATTAATAAGACCTTTTAAGATTCATGTTACACACAAACAAAATGTAAATACTTTTGTATTAAAATTACTGTGTAAAACATATGGTATCATGACACCATGAACTTAATTATGAATGATAATGTCCCCTCTACAGTTATTTTAAATTTAGAATGCAATTATTTCATTTTATTTCCTCTTCATTGAACTTTGACCAATTTTTATTTGAATGTACTCTTATAATGAATACGTAAATCTCTTATGAATATCTATCTATATATATAAAGTAAATATATTTTATTTATTAAGAGAATTAAATAAAGGGCATTTAATATTCACACTATTTCTTTGCTCAAGCTTATCTGATTATATTTAATTATAACATGCCCAAACTCTGTGAAGACGTTGAAGTCCATAATATGTTCACAAGTTGTTTCTGATTTGTGGAGACATTTTCCTAGAGTGTTTTGTTTCAGAGGAGAAATGCACATACAGTTACTTCAGATGAATACCACTTCCCCTCTCTATCATTTGTCTATTTTGGACTCTCACAGTGGAAGAGCTTTCTTTTCTTCAGCTGTATCAAGAGTGTGGGAGGTTTGTTGTCGTAAGGCCATGTCAGATGTGGCCTCACCATGTGCTTTTGTCAGGGGTCAAGCAGCATCTGACTTTCATTACTTCTGATGTGAAGTCACAGATTCACAGCTAAAAGACACTTCCTCTTCTGTGGCGCCTTATTTTACAATGCTTTTCAACAGGTATTTTTATTCAACCTAGGGCTTCATACATGACAAGAAGTTCTCAGCCGAACCCAGGTTAGTCGCAAATAACTAATTCTTCTGTCTTAATAGTTGTGCTTGTAGGATTAAGTTACCACCTCAACTTCTAACTAATTGTCTAAGCTAAACTAAATTTATTCCAATGAGGGAAAAACCTTGCAATGGGATACAGTTACCAAGTCTCTGGTAGGACTTAGAAGAGACTCATGAAGGACTTGGGCTATTGCCCTCTAACAATCTCTCACTCTTTTTTTTTCTTTGAAATTCCTATAAAAAAAAATCACCTGATACTCTATATATTAGAATTCAGTGGTATAGGCAATGATACAGAAGATGATATTCCCAGTACATGCATCATATATCTTTATATTGAATATTAAAATAGAAAAAAATTCCCCAAATATTTATAAGGTAAGAATGATGTTTTTACATTATAAAGGAGATAGGTTTATATATTAAGATTGTATTATTCTGTATTCAAATAAACAGTGTCATACCATTAAATATGAGCCTCTAGTAAGTTCATAAGTTTCAATTGGTCAAACATTAAGACAAATATGTTTCCTCGGACTTGGGTATAGTTTTATTTTCACTTTAATTTTGCTTTCCTGAATTACCATTGTAGACAAACATGAAACTGTAAATTCTGAGTGACCAATTTGATGTTTCTGCATATCTCAGATCTAAAATGACTCTCAATATTGGCCTTTTCCTAGAACAACACTTAAGCAGTCACCCAGCCCAGATGATAATAGGCATAATACGATAATAGCATCTGCATGATTGTGAAGTAACATCATCAGCTTTCTTTTGTGCTTCTTCCTATTCCCAAGAGGCATCAAATGACAGCACTCTGAAGATGGGCACTTGGGGGCAGTAGTGTACCTTCCCTGGGTGTTGTCAGGAGCTTTTCCTGTAGTTTCCTATATGTTTGCAGGTTTTCCTATATACAGTCACAATACGGTACTCATTATAATAAAGAGATTAGTTTATGCCTTCTCTGCTACAGATGCACCTTAGATATCACAGAATATTTAAATAAGACAACCTGCTCACTTGACAGTTTTATCAAATATGTATTGAAGGCTTAGAAGTAAATTAGAAATTCCTGTTATATACTTAATGAGAAGGAAATTCTGATTAATGTATTATGAAAGATAAGCTACCAAATCATAAGCAAATTCATTGAATAATTTTTAGAATGACAAGAATGTTGAATATGAAAGTTAAATTTTACAAAGAGAATTAAAATTCTAGTTCAAGGAAATCAGTAACCGAAATTTGAATTTATAAATATAAAATTTGTTTATGTTATGCTTAACACATTCACAACTTCAAAAATTTTTAAATTTATATGACTTTAACATTAGCATGTTTAGTTGTCATGTTAATTTTTTATGTAAAATTATGAAATGTTTCACAGATACTTAACATAAATTTTATATTTCAAAACGTTTTTAATTTTGTTTTTTTTTTTATTGTACTGGGGACTGGATCCAAGGCATTTTGTGTAAGAGAAATTTGTTGACACTCAACATTTGTCTTATATTATTTCCACTGTTAGACTTTGCTTTCACTGTTCACTCGATGAGTATAACAACTTTTTTTTTTTAATTTTTGAAAGGAAATTTGAGATGGAAACATCTATACATTGATATGTGTTGGAAAGTGGAGAGCACATGTATCTATTGATGCATCTCTTAAGTTTTCACTCCTTGATTCCATCTTTTCTCCCTCCTTCCTTTTTTCTCATACCTGAATTGATAGAAACAAGGCTATACTTATGTATATTAAAGATGCTTCAATTATATTAAGAATCATGTTTTTTTTTCCAGTGGTTACAAAGACCGAGTAAAGTCACCCCCTGATACATACATATATGTTGGTTCCTAGGAATAATAAACTCCATCTATAAATATTGCATTCATTAACCACTGATTAACACTGACCTAGGAATGGGAAAGCATTCTGCAAGCTTTATGTGTTTTTTAGGTTATTTCCAACTTTCCTTCCACAATGGGAATGGAATTAAAGTACACGCCAGTTTTTCACCCCAAGGAGTATTTTTAAGTGAAATTGATCTGGATATGTCTCACGCAATATTTCTATCATTATTTAACATAGATTTGACATGTGCTAACTAAACACATAAAGGACTTGAAATTACAGTTCACAAGTCACCTTCCCAAGTAGTATTTGAGAGTAGTACCTAAATATATACTTCAGATTTTTCTCAGCAATGTTCTGCTTCCAATAAATGAGTAAATATGTAATTCATTTGAAGACAAAGATAATAGGGAGCATACAGCTGCTTCACTGTATCTCAAAAAAGTTGAATAGTACAGCTTCCTAATTCAAGCTGACTTTGTTTTAATCTACAACTAAACATTCCCTCAAAATATTATATACAGAAAGTTTTCAATCTTAAATTATTAACAATTACCATATAGCTGATATATCTTTTTAACTCTGCAATGATCAATGGAGGTATTTTCATGTGTAATTTTAGGTTTATTCTTTGAAAAGATCATATTCAATAATTAAAAGGCCTCATATATCTAAAATTAGCTCCATAAAGGAGATGATGGCTATTCCTACTGGAAGAACTATTGTGACTAATATTAGAATTATTAATTCTATGAAATTACATTGGAGCTCCTTTCTTTGTACATTCACCTTCCTACTCTGTACTCTGTGGGTGTTAACTACAGAAGTTTCATCCTTTAATTACAGCATCTCCAGATTTCTATGATCCATTGTTACCATATCAAATCTTCAAAAATATGTTTTACTCTCATCTTTAACATGTATGATAATAATTGCTCTGTTCACATCCCCATATAAGTTCTCACTGGAGGAAAAATGTTTCAGAATACTTTAGGCTTGGGAATAAGTTTTGGGATCCTTCTGGGGAAAAAAAAATTTTCCCAAAAAGACTGATCTCTGTTGCTAGGAGCTCACTTCAATGTGTCCCCAGAAGACTTCATACTTTAATAAAATTTTCAACATTTTGGATAAGCTCTTACTCAATAGGAAGTCTCCCATAAATTTAGAGATTTTAGTCCCTCTTAATTTGATTTCCTACCTTATTCTTATTTTCATTGGCTTTGTAAGTAAAAAAAAAATCAATAAAATTTGCAGTGGTTTTCTCAATGAATCGTTCCCTGTGCCCTCTCCCCACTCCTCCCCACACCCTCAATCTGTGTCCACGATCCTTACTTTCTTATGTTGTGTTACACACAAACATAAGAAATGCCTTTATCGGTTATCATAGGAAGAAAAAATAATACAAATTAAAGAGAAAAAAATAGAGAAGAAGGATAGAAATGGAGAGAGGAAGAAAAACTTCACAATTTGAATAAGAAATGTAAAACACATGAAATATGATTATGTTACATAAAAAAGATGTTTTATTTTCAGACTTTTAGTTTTACGATGTTTTTGTACTACTTTTCAAGCAATGTATTCCATTAGCAGAATTCAAATTTTTTTTCTTTTTTAGTGTACTCAAAAACAAAAGTCCAACAAGTATTGGCTCTAGAGAACATGTCCTCTTGCCCTTTTCAGTCTCCAGTGGCTACTTACCTATGTTACTTATGTATTTCTCTAGCTTCTTTCAAAGCCAACAACATTGCATGTATCTGAATATTAATTATTGCAGCTTTCATCTAATGAAAGTTTGTATCTCAGAACTGGTTAATATGAGATAACCTCCCTCATCTGATGGTCTATACTATCATAGTGTATATAAAATCCCCTTAAATGGCCAAAATAACATGTGGCTCTGTTTCTTCCTCGGGAGTCTAGGCTGCACTCATCCACAAGGGACGAGGGAGCAGAAACGGACAATATGGTTCGGGTCCGCTGCCGGTATGACAGAAACAGCCCTCCAGACAAAACGACTTCAGAGAATCATCTCAGCCGTATTCCAGAGTATAAGGAATATATAGGATTGGGGAGCCTGGGAACAAACCCTAATTTGCATTAAGTAGAGTGCTAAATCATATAGATTAGTGGAAGCACAGCCTTATCAAAATGGCTGGAGCATATGTCTAATTATCATGTAGGTTATACGGGGAAGAGTGTTTTCAGGAACTGTGTCAAAGGGTCAACCTTGAGATAAGTCAGGCATTCTGGGCCTTTATCCCCCAGATAAAGCTAGGTAGAGAGCAGGAAGCCTTACTGGGGAGGGAGGGAGTCCTCCATGTTGCCTAGCTTTTGGAAAAAAGAAAGTTTCCAGGCTGTGAGAGATTGCATCCTCCACCAGCCCGCAATGCCTTCCAACAGTAGCAGCATATCCAAACACATGAACAGTTTGGGGGATATTACTTTGCTTATGTTTTGTCATGAGAAATTCTTGGAGAAGTACTCAATTGTTTAAAAAGAATGTTTGCAAGCCGGTCGGTGGTGGCGCACGCCTTTAATCCCAGCACTCGGGAGGCAGAGCCAGGCGGATCTTCGAGGCCAGCCTGGGCTACCAAGTGAGTTCTAGGAAAGGCGCAAAGCTACACAGAAACCCTGTCTCGAAAAACCAATAAATAAATAAATAAATAAATAAATAAATAAATAAATAAATAAATAAATAAATAAAAAATAAAAAAGAATGTTTGCCAGATACAGAATTAAAACTAAAATGAAAACCTAAATAATGTTTATCTTAGTCACTGATCTTTTGCTGTGAATAGACATCATGATCAAGGCAACTGTTATGAGAATAAACATTTAATTGGGGTGGGGAGGAGTTGCTTAGATTCAGAGGGTTAATCTTTATCAGCATGATGGAGGCAGGAGAACATGGATGGCACTTGAGAAGTAGTTGTGGGCTACATCCTAACCCAGAAAGAAAATGTGAAATGTGTGTGTGTGTGTGTGTGTGTGTGTGTGTGTGTGTGTGAGAGAGAGAGAGAGAGAGAGAGAGAGAGAGAGAGAGAGACAGACAGACAGACAGACAGACAGAGGCTGGCATGGGTTGTTTTTTTTTTTTTTCTTCTGTGCACAACACACCCTTTATTAGTCACAGTGGTGGTTGGCACATTTTAACACACCCTTTATTAGTCACAGTGGTGGATGGCACATTTTATTCTTCAGACTCTCCAGGCTTACGCCTGTCATCAATCTTCAGAATCATTCTAACCATCTGTGTGGCAAGAAAGATCTGCTGCTTTTTGCCAATCAAGGTTTCTATGACATGCTGGTGCTGCATATCATTTGTGCCCTTGTGCAAACAGTCAATTCCAAGGGCAGGGTTGGACTCCTTCACTTGTTTGGCGCGGACTTCAGTCATGGTCTGGATGGGATTCATGCCACTGTTTTCTGAAAGGGCCATAGGGATGACCTCCAAGGCATCTGCAAAAGCTCTCATGGCATACTGCTCCAAAGTCGGGCACTGGAAGGGCACAGGGGCAGTGAGTGCACTTGGCAAGAGCCAACCTAACCCAACCGCAGTTCCCTAAGTATGCACCGGAAAACTTAGGACATGCTTAATAAACCACGGTTCCTTTATCTACAGGATGAAGGTGGTGGGATATAAAACATGCTTGAACCACAGACATAGTAGTTCTCACTGCGATTCTGTCTGTTACTTTATCTGCTTCTTTACTGCCTGCCAGAAGCGCAGGCTATTTCAGCAGCCCCTCCTCCATATACAACCCGATTGTCTCGGATGAGGTTCCGGATGACACACAAGGCATGGTGGAGGGATCGTTTTGCTTCTTCAATGATCATCTTGTTTCCTCCTCTGATGAAAATGGTCACAGCTCTAGAGTTCTTACACTGCTCAATTACCACCAGCATTTTGTCTTTTGTAGTGCCAAACGAGATCTCTCGCACCACACTGGCAAAGCCCAGCTTCTCAGGGGTAAGCTCTGAGAACCTGGGGGCGATCTGACCTCCTGTTGCAATGGAGATCAGCTCAATCTCACGTCCTCCTACCCAGCGAACCGCAGGGAGGGCATTCTGAAGAAGTAAATGTTTGGCTTCACCATCAAAGCCCCACTGGCAAATAGCCAGGTTAGCACCAGTTTCTTTAATCTGCTCAATCATCTCTTTGAACTTCTCATATTTCTGCAGGACTTTGTAGTCCTCCACAGAGGTCACATCCAGCTTGTGCTTTGTCTTTGGTTTAGGTGGCTCAAATGGACACGTGAGAATTGCAATCTTAGCATTCTCCGCTCTTTTTTGCATCTGTGGGTGACTGAAGTCCTTATCAATGATCACACCCTTTATAAGTTCCGTGTCCTCCTTGGGTTTTGAAACCTCAAAGCTCACCCCCAGTGGCACACTTCCTCCAATGTCACACCTGCTAATCCCTCTCAAATAACACCACACCCTGGTGACAAAGCATTCAAATATATGAGCCTATGAGAGCCATTCTTATTCAAACTACCACAATGTGCATTATATTGGGAGATTGTTGTGTGTGGTGTGAGCTCACTAAGAAGCTGTCTCAGGATTCTAGGTCAATCTCCTGTGTCTTCCAAGGTTCCTTTTCTGGGGGTGATCTTATCCCGTTTTTGAGGGAAATGGACTTTCTCACCTTCTCCATTCAATTTTGCTGGATGTTGTCAGTACCCAACTTGATATTATTTCCAACTATTGCTATTTGTTCTTTGCTTGGAATTCTCAACTGCGTCGACATTCTTGTCTTACCGGAAACTCTGTCTATTAGGAACTCTAATTATCTTCCTTTCAGGGATTTTCACAACTGATTTGCATGATGTTTGAATAGCTGATTTGATTGTGTTTTGCTATCTGTCTGTCTATGTATCTACCTACCTACTACCTACTTACAATTTGCTGTTTCTTTTCTTTTTTTTTCTTTTTTCTTTTTTTTGGTAATGTTTGGGTTACTATTTACTTAATAAATTCACCCATTCAAAACCTCCATTAGAGTTGGTATAAATTATTCTCCAGATGCTATTTGATACCCAACCCTTGAAGTTATTGCAAAAATCTGGAGTTCACAGGAAACACTTACTAGTAGAGACCATGAAATTAGAAGTCAGTTTATTGTTATGGACGGCAGAAGAACAGATGGATCGTTCTGAACTCTGATGTCAGTATCACAAGTGAACTGAAGGTCCACAGCCTTCAAAAAGGAAATCAATAGACAACAAAATACTAAACAACAGGTACATTAGTAACTATTATAATTCAAATTTCAAAATGGAAGAAATCTCTGTCATGCCAGAAACAACAATGCCACATGTTCTGTGAATCATCTTCCTATCTTGTTTCTGAACCCATCCAAATAAACCACAATGTTAACAACAGACAGAATAAAAAGAAAAGCACATGGAAAAAAGGACATATGGGTCTCCTAGGAAAAATTGATATTATAACATTGATCTGATCCTTCCCAAATGGTACTGCCAATCACTGTCTAACCAGGTTGCTGACTATAAATTAACCCCAGCTCCAGGAGTGAAACATCAGTTCTCTAGATCAAATGCTACCTTATCAGGAGATAAGTAAATGAAAGCAACACAAAGTTTTCTTTGTGGTAGACCTGAGTTGTTATAAATCAACCTAGACTTACTTATTCATTCCCCTATAGGTATCAATATTCCAAATTTATTCATGTTAACATTATTTTCAGAAAAATGACCAAATTTGTATGATATTTTAAGGTTAAAAACAAAGAGTTCTTTCTTCTATCTGTGGATAGCAAACTCTGAGTCTGGGTATCCCACTATTCTACCTCATCTACTAAATATTCCACATCACAGGGCCCTAGAACCCAACCACAGCAGAGTTTGGCACCCTAGTTTGGAAATTATACTTTGGTAAATACTTGGAAGATAGACTCAACCACCTGCATAATATTCACATTGCTACTCTTAAATCATAAAGTGAGAAAGTTACACATAAGTATCTAAGTACCAGAACTTTGAGGAAGAAAGAAGATAAGAGCTAGAGGGGATGGAGGATTCCAAGGATACAAAGGCCTTTAGATGCAACAGGGTTGGCAGACATATGAACTCACAGAGACTGAGAGAGCATGCACAGGGCCTGACCCAAGTCTGCATCATATGAGGTTGTAGAGTTGTATGGAGAAGTGGAAACATACCCCCATCATTAATTTAGAAGTTATTTCCAAATTTTATTTTCTCCAAGGTAGCGTCACTGGAGAAGCAAACCATTCTTAATGGCTGGACCCATGCCCAGCAGTGGATTGATTGACAACACAAAATAGATACAAGTGCATCTTTGGATATTCTTTGCCTCTTAATGTTAAGTCATGGCTTTTATTATTTTTCTAAACTTACAGATCCTTTGTATCTATATTATGGCTTTCAATGTTGTGTTTTTTTATAAAATTCCTATGTGTGCAAGCGTGTGTGTCTCTGTGTACATAAGCCTTTCTCATGTTTTTATATTTGGTGCTTTATCTTGTTTGGTTGTTTTGTTCTGTCCTAATTTGTTGTTTCTGATTTATTTTATTTTATTTTAATATTATTTCTTAGATACCTATTTGTTTTCTAATGATAGACATAAATGGTATGGATACAGATGGGAGGCTAGGTTGGGAGGAAATGGGAAGAGTAGGGGATAATCAGAATATAATGTATGAAAAAAATCAATTTTCAGCGAGAAGAAATATCTAATCACCTGTCTCTGTGCATCATATGTGTAATATACTATTGCACTTACTGATAAGTTTCCCTTATTGACAGGTGCAATATCACCATCAAAGTTAATTTTCACTTGATGCATGCCATGCAACGTTTTAGTGCAAGTGCCCATTACAATTTATCAACATCAAGCTGTCTGTTTATGTGCTTATTTAACCCTTGGAGGAATATAATATCATCTTTGTTAAAAAAACAAACAAACAAAAGCTGGCATATAAAGATGTTTTGATTCTTTACATATTCTTTATGATCTCATTTCTCTAAAAGATTATCTGAAATAAATTTTAGCATGGCCTAATTCAAGAATTTCACTATGGCTACCAATTTAATTATGTTATGTCCATAACTGTAAATGCAGTTCTCTTTACTGGAGAACTTCTGATAAAATTATGGAATCTTGAATGGTCCTAATATCTTTATAAATCATCATCTACAAAGGAAGAATGGAGGCTGGAGGAGACAACATGTCATGCAAGTGTGCTGCTACTGATTTTTTAGGTTTCACTGGATCATGGCCCCAGCCATGTATTTGGTGATTTTGTGTAACTCTTGTTTCAGTGTATGGGCAAGCATGCATATTCGTAACAGCATCTTCAGGACCCTCAAGCCTTAACGTATAACTGTTTGTGAAGGAGTGAGTGATTCTTCCGTTTATCACAACAAATACAAAAACAGAGGAAAAGAGTATTGCCATTTGAAAGTGACTGAGGCACCCTGTTAATGCCATGTTTAAGAATCTTTGTTTCACTCCATCACATGATCTGCATTTCTTATGATATTTCTCTCATGAATACAGTTACAGTGGCTTCTTTTATTAATGGTATTGTGTTTCTAAGTGTGAGAAGGAATTGCCCAAGACATTATATGTTTCTACATTTCATGAATTTGTCATAAAGAAGAATCTTACTGACATTTACTCCAAGAAAGAAAGGCACCAATTAGTAAAGAATAAGACAACCGTACAAATCTGCAGATTAATGAAACTTATTTGGCAGACTGAGAAATTACATTGTTTTTGGTAATCTACTATTTTCATCATTTTTATAATCAGCATAAAAATAAATACAGGATTAGTCTGGCTTATGGATATTAGAATGGGTATTGGAGAGGGATAAAGAGTAAATTAAAAATTAGATAGAAAATATTATGGAAGAATTAGAGTGAAATTGAAAACTTCCAATCCCATGGAATTTTTACAGACCACTTTTCTACAATGGGATATAATTAGAAATTACTATTAAGTCTGTACAATTACAGCAGACCAAACTCCTGATAATTGCAACTGATATATAAAAGACCACCCTTGTCTATTATTCCTGTATGTTTGCCTGTATTTTTAAAAGGTTGTAATCCATTACTAAGTTATTTTGGATATTCATGCACTAGAGTGAGTGGAAAAGTTGCTAAGTAAACATAAATTGAAAAGAAAAAAAATCAGCAGACAGATGTAGAAGTCAGGCAGAAAAAGAAATTTGTGGTGCCACTAGTAATCCCAGTCCTAGAAAGTCAGTTCATAGAAAATATGAGCATTAGCAGCCAAGCTATCAACAGAGCAATAATTCCTCTGTACTAACATAGTACGGTACAGGCATATTATAATTAAATGAGGTACAGGCATATTATAATTAAAATATGAAATATACCTAACAAAAAGCATTGACAGCTTCAGACAAATGAACAAACAAACAAAAAAAACATGTCACATATAAAGGAAAACCTATCACAGTAACAGCTGTTTCCTCACTGGAAATGTTGAAAACCAGAAGAGCCTAGAGAATTGCAATTCATATATGAAAAGACAATGACCTCCAACCTAGACTATTGTACCTAGCAAAACTATCTGCCATAGTTGAAAGAATAAGAAAAAATTTTCATGACACAAACAGCCAAAGACATTATGTCTACCATGAAAGCAATACTTTAAATTGAAAAGATGAATAATCAAAATCAGCAGACTCTAGAAAGAAAACAAATTTATAATTAGTGAAATACAAAGAATGGCTAATAATGTACATAGAAAAAGAAAAGGTCTTCAATCACCTAACACAATTCAACAATAATTTTCAACATTATTGACTTCATCTCTCCAATTAAAGGACATGGTGAGTGGATTAAGAAAGTAAATCCTTTTTTCTGTTGTCCACAAGAAGCTAATTGTAGCTTTAAAGATAAGGATCACCTTAAAGTAGATGGGAAAAACCAATCCAAACAAATAGGAAGCAAGCATATAGGGCCATCCTAATACCGGACCAGGTAGACTTCCTATGTACTTTCAGTCCACAAAATGTCAGTAATTATCCCCAACCATTTTGTTTTCAAAACTCAGAAACATCTTTAATCTTTATCAGAGATTTACTTTAGGATTGAGAAGATGGAATTGTTGTCCTTAGATTTGGACAAGTGTTGTGCTAGAACACAGACTGATCAGGAAACTACCAGGAAGCTCACTTCCTGTTGTGGGAAATGCCATTAGTACACATCAGTCACACTCTGCAAGCTAGAAGATGCACTGGTTCTTCCACTTGCCTTTAAAAATGAAATAATGACTGAAGCCTTATTCAGACTCCTACCCAGATTCTGCTCAATCCCTAACAAGCTATACTCTTAATCAGTTGCTTCACCTTTAGATCCAAACTCATGTATCATTTCTTCCTTTTTTTTCTCTTTTTCATCACTCTGCCCATACTCTATCACAGATGCTCCTTTTTTAGATATTATTATCTCAGCCATAGTTCTTTGGTTAGTTTGCTTGTTTGTCTTTTATTGACTGCTATTTTTACCCAGTTGAAATAGAATCTCAATGCAGTTTTTGATAGTTAAGGTAATGGGACTTCTTTTTTTGTCACATTTTAAAGTGCAATTCCTACTCCAAATTTCTAAGGCTGACTGGTCATTTCAATAGACAATTATTGATTTTTTTTATCACTTGATGCTTAGTTTTCTGTATGCTTATTATATTCTAGATATTAATTATGGAATGCTTAACTTGTAAATATTTTCCTATTCTAAATATTATTTTCATGGTCTGTTAATTATTAATTATTTTTACTAACTTTGTGATTATATTCATTCCTACTTGTAAGTTATTGATATTATTTCATAAGCTATTGGCATGCTTTTCAGGGCCTTGTGTATTCCTGTGTTTTGAAGTATTTTCCCCTAACAAATTCAGAACTTCAAATCATACATCAAAGTCTCTGTTCCATTTTATATTGATTTTTATACAGGGTGAGAGACATGATCTATTTTTATTCTTCTAAATGAGGATGTCTAGTTTTTCTAGGATTATATTTTGAAGAGGCATACTTTTCTT
This sequence comes from Peromyscus leucopus, assembly GCF_004664715.2. Classification (NCBI taxonomy): domain Eukaryota; kingdom Metazoa; phylum Chordata; class Mammalia; order Rodentia; family Cricetidae; genus Peromyscus; species Peromyscus leucopus. The sequence continues at coordinate 16,081,356 of NC_051072.1, read as the reverse complement.
TGTGGGAAAAGGCTGTCATATATTCCACATATGTTTTTTCTCAATTTCATCAAAATCTAGTGCCTGTGGTTGTGTGAGTACAGTTTTAGGTATTCTAGTCCATTGACTTTTATATATTCTTTGTATTATCCTGCTGGTTTGGTTGACGGTGGATTCGTAGTATAATTTAAAGTTGGGCATTACAATATTTTCAACATTATTAATTTTACTTTGGTTACTTGAGTTTTTTGTTCTTTTATGTAGTTTAATTTTTGTTGTTGTTGTTGGGGAAAGGAACTCTCCACATAACCTCAGATGGTCTATAACTCCTCATATAAGATTAAATTCTTAATTTCCTGTCAGGAAATGTAATTGCTGAAAGGGCAGTTATGGGTTACTGTGCTCAGTAAGACAGATATTTATCAAGGATTTTGTAATCTGCCCCTTTTTATTTCTTAAATTCTAGATTTTAACCATTATTTGTTTTTATTTGTGATTAATCATATAGTATTTTGTTGCAACAGAAAACAAGTTAATGTAATTACCTAAATGACTAGAAGTCTATCATTTTTAATATATTTTACAAAAACTATATCCATTTAGGACATATTCTATGATTTTTGTAGAAAAGTTAGATACTTAGAATTAATTAAAGGGGCATGTAGCTGGAGTTTTCTCCAGTCCTGCCCAGTCCCACGAACCCTACAACCGCTTATAAAATAATCACTCAGAAGCTCATATTAATTAAACTGCTTGGCCATTAGCTCAGGCCCACCACTTTCTAGCTCTTACACTTAAGCTCAGCCCATTTCTATTAATTTATACCTTGTCACGTGGCTCGGGGCTTACTGGTATCTTAAATCATGTTTCTTCTCATGGGGGCTGGCAGCATCTCCTTGCCTCAGCCTTCCACTTCCCACAATTCTCCTCCCTCTTTGTCCTGCCTATACTTCCTGCCTGGCTACTAGCCAATCAGCATTTTATTTATCCGTCAATCATCCACAGCAGGGGCATCTGGTAAAGCATTTCTACAGATACAGAGATTAAGATGGACAATCGCAGGACCATCTTTCCATTTCTGTCACTTGAATTCTTTTTCTAAAGTTATGATTAACAGATTTGTTAAGTCTTCCCCCCCACCCTTCTTTGATTCCCTAGGTAGATTTTTAAACTTTTTCTTTTTCTTTTTCTTTTTTTTGGTTTTTCAGACAGGGTTTCTCTGTGTAGCTTTGTACCTTTCCTGGAACTCACTCTGAAGCCCAGGCTGGCCTCGAACTCACAGAGATTCCCCTGTCTTCGCCTCCCAAATGTTGGGATTAAAGGCGTGATCCACCACTGCCCAGTGTCAATTTTTTTTTTTTTAAACTAATCTTAGGGCTAACAACTAAAGGAGTCTTTCAAATATCAACCGTTTGCTTATATCTGAGATCTGAAATTCTGGGCTTTGCTGATTACAGTTGAATTATGACAGAAGACTGACAAACAGGTTTAATGACATATAAAAAGTAAAATCAATATTTAATTTATGAGTAGTTTTGTTATCTATAGAAATGTAATTATTCATTATATCCCTATTTACTTTGCACAACACATGCCTTTATAGAAGGGTAGAATCTTAAGGCAACATGATTTACTATCTGGGAGTTCTTATTAGTGAGGAGCTAGGCATAGCTTCAATGGACGAATCACTCAGACTCTCATGAGATTGCGGCCAAGAAGACTGTTTTATTGTACTCTCATCTGTAGACTTGTGCAGAGATTATTCTGCCACCAAGATCACTTATACTATGACCTGCTGTTATTTCCCTGTAGTGCTGAAGCTTTTTACTGTGCATTTGCCGGGGGCATCTCGGTTCTGATGACTTACCCTCTTTGACACAGGCTGTCTCTGAAATCCTTTGTAGCGTTGCACTGTGGGGGTACAGCTGAACTAGTACAAACAGGAGACAGATTTTTTTCCTCTTGTAGGTCCTAATCTCTATTTAAGGGCCTATCATTTTACACTCTATGCAGGACAGAGTCTTCAATAAACATAAATTTATTTATTTGGGATCTAAGCAAAACCAGTGAAATGTCTTCATATTAACGTATGAAGTAACCATATCACTGGAATGATTTTCTTTATGCTTGTCAGGTTTTTTTGAAGGCTTATCTTAGAATTCTGCATATCACAGACAGATGGTTTAACTATTTAAGTTTTATTCAATGTAAACTTAAAAGTAAATGAAAGTAAAATAGATTTAAATTAAATTTCTTTCTGTCTAACACACAGAAACATTAAAAGAGCAGATATTATAAATCCATATAATTATTTGGTATATAAATACATTGTTTATTATTGAATTCAGTTTAATCTTAATTTTTTTAAAACCTATTTCTTGAAAGTAGAGATAATCTAAATCCTTCTTCTTTCTTCTAGGTTATTTTTGAGCTTCCAATACATTGATATTATTTATAAGTAACCTAATGTTCAATAGGACATCTATCATTGAGGGACTTATCGAATGGCAGCTCAGTGCCCGTTGAGTTGGTTAGTCTCTATCTGTCCTTCCATCAGATTTTTCTTCTCAGCTTTTACTAACAAGCTCTCTACTCTGGATTTCTCTGCTATCAGCCTGTAACATTTAATTTCTTCAGATCATTAGGGTTTGTAGTACATAGGCTCCTGTAATACATACATCTCCCTGATTTATAGGCATAAAAAATAAAATCAATATTTATAAAACACATATGTTGGCCCATGTTCATTGGAGCAATGGTCACAATATACATGAAAAAATCAAATGACTTAAATATCCATAACATGATGAAAGGAGAAACAAAATGTAGGGCACAAACTGTGAACTATACAGTAATAAAACAAAGGATAGTTTATAATTTGTGGAAGGTTAGTTGGTACTGTTGTAATTATGCTATGTAAGATAGAGATGGAAAGATAATTATCATCTTCCCATTCATGTGCGATGGTAACAAAGCCTTGGAACTTATCAAATGTGCAAAAAGTATTCATATAGATCTATCTTAGTCACTTTTCTATCACCATGACAAAACATCGTGACCAAGGAAACATTAAAAAAGAAGTTAATTTTGGAGATTGTGATTCCAGAGGGATAGCGTGTATCACCTTCATGGCAGTAGACAGGCAATCATAGTGCTGGATCAATAGCAGAGAGCTTAAATCATGATACAAAAATAGGAGTCAGAGAGAGAGAGAGAGAGAGAGAGAGAGAGAGAGAGAGAGAGAGAGAGAGAGAGAGAGAGAGAGAGAGAGAAGGGACAGATAAGTGGGAAAGACAGGGTCTTTGAAACCTGAAATCTTACCCCCAGTGACACACCTCCTCTGACAAGGCCATACCTTCTAATCCTTCCAAAACAGTTCTACAATCTTGCAATCAGGCATTCAAATATATGGGCCTCTAGTAGCTATTCTCTCATTCAAATAACCACAATATGTAAGCAAACACTTAAGCCTAACTAAAACTGAAATCCTGTTAGTAAAAATTAAGAGTAGTTCAAAGGAACACAAAGGTTACCATTTATTCTTGAATGGAAAAATTGAAATCATTTTTTTAGCTTCAGTAAAATATTTCAGAAATATTTTGCATAAATAAGGAGTTATTGCATTTAGTTTCAAGGAACATCATGGTTTCTCAGCAGTCATAATGCAAGTCACATAAAAAATAAAAGTTTATAATGTAACATACAAGTTCACTTTGATATACTTATTTCTTATTATTTTTAAGTATTAAACTCTGTTTATAATCAGTTTTCCTTGATGTCACTCAAAATGTCTCAACAGTCATGAATGAATATCAAGATATAAGCAATGAAATATTTTTGTGTTAAAAATCAGTGCAGATAAATTATTCCTCCATTGCACATAGTATGGGTTTTATGTCATATATAATTTTTAAAACTTATTTTTTTATTTGTCTACTTATTTTTGTGTGGTAAGGGGACATGACATGAGGAGTAGCCTATTTTTTGGCAGGCTGCTTGTGGTAAAGGAAAGGAACTTACAGGGTTATTAAATTCTCTCATTCCAAGATATGGGTCATGGGGAACAACCTCAGGAGGTCAAGGCTGATTCTTCTCTTTTAAAAATTATTGGTTTTATTTTGTTAGTTGTATTTATACATGGTAGCTAGAAGATTTTTAATTCACAGGCAATCAATTTAAACTTAGTTCCAGTGTACTACTGCAATGTTTCTAAACAAATGTACACTTCTATCCTTTACTTGGCCTAAAAGAAGCTTTTTAAAGTTACACTGTGATGAAAAAGAATAATAGTGTCAGTACAGAAGAGCTAGATGTCACAGGAGAAAGGAAACATGATTGTGTAAATTAATTGTATTATCTTTTGGATTGATTGTGACCGTATTATATGATGAATTTCTTGACAATATGATTTTGTGGGTCTAGTGATACGTTTACATGATAAACATCATTTTTTCTTTCCATCTTTCTGTCTTTTATTCTGTCTTTCTTTCTATTTTACTCTCTTTCTTCCTCCCCCTCTCTTCCCTGTCTCCCTTTCTTCCTTTCTTTTTTTTTTTCCTTTTGGTTCTTGAAGGCAAAGTTTCTCTGTATGGCCTTGGTTGTCCTTGAACTAGCTTAGTATACCAGGCTAGCCTTGAACTCACAGACAGCCACCTGTCCCTGCCTCCTGATTGCTGGGATTAAAGTCATGCGCCATCACTGCCTGGCTGATGATCATTTTCTTAAAGCACAGAAACAAATCAAAGAATGTATTTGCAAGGAATCTCAATAAAAACATTACCTTTCGGTGTATCTGCCTGAATGATCATAACCTGTTACATCAGAGTCTCTGATACATATTATCCAACCCAAATATCCTGTTTCCAGTGAGGACTAAGCCAGGTTTTACCTGTCATTAAATATTATTAGCTCCATTTTCATTGATGATCCACTCAAAATTGGCAGCCTTCTGAAGAAAAAAAAATCACAGAGAATATATTGTTTTTCAGTGAAGGGATAGAGGAAATTTCTTTGTGCTGTGATGTGTAAGATGCACGTTTCAAGCTTTAACTCAGGAGAAATGTTAGAGACTACTCCAAACCTATGGTTAATACATTTTTTGAAGTCAAGTACCCTTAGCAGCCATGTACCTAACTAGTAATTTCCAATATTTCTCACATTTGGCTTACTTGTTCCAATTAAAAGAATGACATCATTATAAGAAACCATGCAGAATGCTACGATTTCAAGTCTTATTTAATTTATTTAGTGATTGAGAGCTTGTGAGTTAATACAGTCTTATGGCCTGATATCAAATGAATGATTCTATTAACTTCACATAAACATAGCACAGATATAACCAGGTAATAATATTAGGCCTTCCATTCTGATGGGGAAACTGGCTAAAAGAAATATAACTGTTATGAAAATATTAACCTACTCATATATACACGACATTGGTATTTACAAAGTCTTCACCTGAGAATTAGATGGAATAACCTGATGCATACCACACTGAAGCTATAATTTTCTGATTATCATACTCATGATTTATGAGGTTTATTTTGTTTGCAGTGGAAGAATTTGTCTTCTAACTTGGCATGTGATTTGAAGGGATCCTCAGACATAAGGAAAATGATTCAGTTCTTATACGCATGAATATATTTTTTACAAAAACTCACTTGAAGCCTGAAAGCTGTTCTCAGAAAGAGTTCCTGCAATGAGTAGATTCATGAGAAGAAACACTTGATTCATAGTACAGCATGCAACCCTTTTCTGGATGTAGATGATCTCATTTCTTAATCCCAGGTATTTTCATTAATTCAGATTCTTTATAAAACAGTCTGTGGACTTATGAGTATTTTTTGTCCTTGCTTTTAGAGTCATCTAGGAAAATATATAAAGATACATTTGAGAAAGTATACTTGTATTTTAACATTTGCATATATTACAAAATCCTGCTTCAAGGACCAAATCTTTAGGCTACTGCAGAAGGGTCAATGAACGGTCAAGACCAACTTGCTAGATAAAGTGAATTTCTCGCCAACAAGGGCTATATATATATAAAGATGTCTGTCAAAAAAAATCAAATAACAAAAAAATTATTCTTTCTTATCTTCGATCCATAAAGAAATCACAATACTTTAATTTTTTTGTACTTTTTAAAATTTTCAGGCAATTAATTTTTAGCATATTTATCCCTCCTGTCCATAGCCAACCTCCCAATCCTCCACCCCTTTCATCACAATTTAGAGTTCTTTTTTGATTCATTGTCTATGCAGCCCATTTTGGTTTGGTCAGCTAGTATTGCAAGTTGCGTCTGCTCTCACATGTGACAGACCTAGCAAGCATTATATTAAAGAAAACTAATTCCCTCTTTCTCTCAGGTATTACCAAAAGGTAATATCTCCTCAGCTACTATCAGGGTTTCTTGTCTACACAGTTACTTCCCTTCTAGGATTTGATCTGGCTGGAGGTTGTGCTGGTCACATGCATGTTCTCACAATCATGATTATTTCACACATGTGGGTGCCCTGTGGTGTTTGGAAAGCACTATTTTCTTGATGTTATCAACTGCCTCTGGCCTTCCAAGTCTTTAAAACTGTTATATGATGTATTAAAGTTTTACTAGGGTCTCAATGTGGAATTTTTTTCAGTATGAATATTCTTAAGATCTGTCCCAGCAAAATGAAAAGGTTGGTTTTTAGAACAATGTTGAAGGTATTAATTGTTTTTATCTTTTGTCTTAGACATGAATCTTTGGAGGTCATTGCTTTAATATTATAGTTTGGATGAATAGCCTCCAAAATTCTGTTATGGGACTGTTCTCATAAATAAAGAGATTTGGAGAGTCATTGGAACTTTACTAGTCCCAAATGGGTCCTTAAGAGAACCAGTTGGAAAGATCTCTTTTACCTCCTGTCTCAGAAGGAAAATAGCTTGCTTTTAAACCAATATGTTCTGCATGTGATAGTAGTTCTTATAGTTATGCTCTTCATAAGTAACATAAAAAATGTTGGCGTATATTTATGTGTCAATAATATTTTTGAAGGTTTTTAATGTTGCCACTTTTTTCTTTGCAAGATTACAATTTAATTGTATTTGTCTGTTTTCTTTCCTCCTTCCAAACACTCCCATAAAGTCCTCCTTACTTTCCTTCAATGTCATGGCCTCTTGCTCACTATATATATATATATATATATATATATATATATATATATATATATATATAATTTGGCATTGGACAACTAATTGTTGTTCTTTTCCCTTGGGAGTATCATCTCTCCTGCTTCCAGCTTTTCTCTGTCGCCTTCAGTTCTTTGTGTAGGGTTGAGGCATGTGGGCTTTTCCCCACTGAACTTATGTCTATTTATATTTTCTGGTCCACCAACTGTCACATAAACACTCTGAAAACTGCAGAAAAACCTTCTTTAGCTGCTACTTATCAAATACAGGGTTTTTTTTTATTCATCTTTATCTCATTGTCTTTATGTTTCCCATATAGTTAAAGTCCCCTCATGTCTAAACACTTCCTATTTTATACATATATCTGTGTATATATACATGTGATCGATGATCACATAGAGTAAAAATTTGCTGTTATGAAAATTGTCCTTCATTTTATTTAAGCTCCTTTCATTCAATAAATGAACAACATTTAGTTGTCCAATGTCAAATTATACGTGTGTGTGTGTGTGTGTGTGTGTTGTGTTGTGTTGTGTGTGTGTGTGTGTGTGTGTGTGTGTGTGTGTGTATGCAATTCAACTAGTGAACAAGAGGCCATGACATTGAAGGAAAGCAGGGAGAACTTTATGGGAGTGTTTGGAAGGAGGAAAGAAAACAGACAAATGCAATTAAATTATAATCTTGAAAAGAAAAAAATGGCAACATTAACATCCATAAACCATTCTCTTAGGCAGGAAAGTCTCTGCAATAGGGAATATTTTTCATTCCAGGCCATCCTGGGCTACAGAATGAGATTCTATCCAAATCTTCTTAGGCTTAACAGAGCTTCTAGGTAAACATCAGGGCTCTCATAATCAGATTGTTAGAAACTAAGGTTTTATCTTTTTTCACAATGTCAATTGTGATATCTATATGTCCTTAGTTTTGAATTTCAAGGAAATATGCGTGGATATTTATTTATTTATTTAATTTAAGATTTATTTATTTATTATGTATAGAGTGTTCTGCCTGCAAGTATCTTTGCTGGCCAGAAGAGGGCACCAGATCTCATTACAGATGGTTGTGAGCCACCATGTGATTGCTGGGAATTGAACTCAGGACCTCTGGAAGAACAGTCAGTGCTCTTAACCTCTGAGCCATCTTTCCAGCTCCAGATATTTATTTTAAAATAAAAACGTATTTAAATAACTAACATGGGAATTTGAATTATCTGACCCCCCTTGCAAGCCTTGATAACCTACCGCTTCTGTGTTAGCTGTTAAAACAACAGTGCAATCAATAGAGAAATACTTTTGTTAAATATTTTTATAAGAAATTTACTATTGCTATTTAAAAAGTGTTAATATTTTGCTTAATATTGATTTTGACATACAATGTTATTCGCAACTATTCATAAAATAGTTTTAGCATAACCTGAGAGATATCATTCTTAAGGGAGATGTATGACCCTCCTCCCTGTATCCATTTCTAAACAAGTTATAACTATAATTCATTTCTGTGAAATATGGATGTTATAACTACAAGAAACTCAGAGTGGTAGAACAAAATTTTCATGTATTACCTCCCCATAGTAGTTTAGAACTTAATTTCAGCCAATTATTGCTTAGGTAACCTTTGTCAAATTGATAGAATTCTGTACTCCTTAGATTTTTTTCAGTGATGAAATGGGGTTAATGATGTCTTGGTTGCTTATATGCAGTTAAGATTAAATGACATAAAATGACTAAAGTGCCTAGAATATTTAAAGATTTTATAAAAGAACAATTTGAAATACTGCTCCTACATAATAGACTTTGATTTCTTCATGTTTTTAGAGAAGGAAGTCCTTTTCACAGATGATATCAAAAAAGACAGCCTATCTCCAATTAGATAACCTCTGGAAAAAGATATGTGATTCTGTCATACTTTTTTTTTGCCAAACAACTGAGTCCTAAGCTTTGTCTCATTCTGATGAGAGTCATTTCCACGAGGAAATGCAATTTTTGAAATAATTCCCTGGAGCCCACATGTTTTCTGAGGATACGATCCATGTCTTTGTCTCCATTGAGAGAGAATGACTGGCAAATATAAGGGGTATATTTTCTTCTGAGTTCCAAGAGGTTATCCGTCAGGGTGATTGTAGGCTCTGTAAAATGTTGATAACAGCCTGTCAAAGCTGATGTGTTTACATTGATTTTTCATCGGGCAAGTCACATACATATTGTGTAAAGTGAGGGTCTTTTGAGAGCAGCTTTCTGCAATTTGAGCAAATCACTATCACGTTAAAAAAAAATCCAGAGGCTCATACCACCAACATTCTGAAGATGTCATAGCTTCTTGCAATTCTTGCTTTGAACAAGCAATTTTATAACAAAAATGCAAGAAATATTAACTCAAACCATTCATAATTGTGAATTATCTCATATAAAAAATCTGGCTTTTCAATGAGAAGGAAAATGCCCAGAGATAGGAAAAAATATTTAAGCTTAGGTTATATTTAAGTGGCTGAAAATTGAATTTAAAACTGGTATTTTAGGCCGGGCGTGGTGGCGCACGCCTTTAATCCCAGCACTCGGGAGGCAGAGCCAGGCGGATCTCTGTGAGTTCGAGGCCAGCCTGGGCTACCAAGTGAGCTCCAGGAAAGGCGCAAAGCTACACAGAGAAACCCTGTCTCGAAAAAAAACAAAAAAACAAAAAAAAAAAAAAAAAAAAAAAAAAAACTGGTATTTTATCACATCTTTAAAATTAAGACGTCACAATGAATTGTTATAGATTTCATGGTATTTTTAACAGATGTTTTCTCCCAAACATGAACTTTATAAGAGGAGGGTGAACTACATCTATACAGAAAAAAAAAAAAACTATATGGAAACAAACTATAAGTCCTGTAAAAAGGTATGGTTGTAACCATACAGAAACCAGAGCAAATACCATAGAGATAAAAGTCTCAATCAGAAGACCAACAACTTGAAGAACATGTTTTCTCTGAGCACAGAAATAAGAGAGGCTTTTGTTATAAACAGCAACATCTCTCAATCTCTTCCTGTAGTCAGCAGCTTCTTTGTGTGGAGTATAAGTACATAATGCTTTAGAATTGTAAAAGCAAAAGGAACGTAAAATTGTCCCTTTGGAATTTCGGCAAAGCATTCTTCCTGATATGTACTGTGCAATTAACTTATTCCTTATCATTTTTGCCTATTTATAGATCACTCACACACAGTCCTTGTGGGCATGTTAAACTGAAAACCATTTTGATAACATCACATGAATCCATTAGCATCAGGAATTGGCACTAATATGTTTTATTCTTCTTCTGAACTAGCTGTATTTTCAAAAATTTTCTCCCTAACAAATAACTTCAAATTAGAGTTCTAAGATTCAACTCTGAGAACATGTATGTGAACCCCGAAGATTATCAACTTTACAATTTTGACTAAAATGATCTCAGCACTATTCCAAAAGAATTTATGACAACATTCCAAACTAAATGTATATATTGTATATAGTATACAGAAATATATTCTTGGCTTCAAAAATATGCTTAAAATTTATGTAGTTAGATGACCTTTTATTGTTTGTTTGACTGATTTATTTTAGGGCCCCTCCATGAGTTTAGACTATGTCAAGAAACTAAGACTAGCTAGGGCAATGACCCAGGTGAAAACCAAATACTGTTGTTCTGATAAAGAAACATATAAATAAAATGACCTCTTATATTTTTGGTTGTGAGCCTAGCCTTTAATGGCTGAGCCATCTCTCCTGGGGGGGGGGGGGTGCAAGCCTTTAATCCCAGCGCTCGGGAGGCAGGCAGAGGCAGGCAGATCTCTGAGTTCAAGGCCAGCCTGGTCTACAAAGTGAGTTCCAGGAAAGGTACAAAATTACACAGAGAAACCATGTCTGGAAAAACCTCTAATGATATTATTCTATACTTGCAAATCAGTATCTTCCTCAGCCACTGACAGAGAAGCTTCCTCCTCTAGCAGAGTATACATGTTAATGTCAGGCGTCAACGCTCTAAGTGTATAATTTGATGTTTTTCTATTGAAGAATTAGCCGAGGAGTACAAAATTCAAGAGAAAGAACCCTAGAGAAGATAAGCCATTCAGAACAAATATCCTGTTATTTTAATGTTTCTATATTTAACTGAAATTCTCTCCATGTCTCAAGTATATGAAAATATACTCCCACATTTGACATTGTCATAATTAAATTACTGTGATATTTTAAATTTTTCATTTGAGTGCTTGTAATAGTTTATTCTATAAACTATTAAAATTATGTCCCTTAAACCCTAGAAAATACCTTCTTTTTTCCAATTCCTCATTTTCTGGCACAATAGAAAACATCTGAGCAAAAGCCTGGCAAACTAAAACACTCCCTCCAATCTTGAAGAAAGGGAAACCATGTCCATCACAATTATATAATTGGAAAGCCAATTTGAAATTGAAAAACTAATCTAGACAATAAGAAAGTAATTCAAACAGAATTATTAACAATATAAACAAAAAACCAAAATATAGTTTACTGAAATTATACCACTAGTAGTCACAAAATTATAATTTATTAAACATTTATCAACATATCTATAGAGAAATGGGATGATTGTTCAAATTATCCTTGAGGGCTTGGATTAGGCCTTATGTTTGAGGCCAAATATAAAACTGAAACAAATAGGTTACGTTCAAGTTGGCACTGTTTAAAACATGATTTGCAAAAAGAATAAATATGCAAATACAATATTAGGAAAAGACAATCTCTAATATCCAAGGTGCTATGTGAGCATGCAAATGTGTTTATAGTCCCTACAGGGGGAGCAGATAAGATCAGATATACAAATGTTAAAAAGAAATGTATGGGACATAAACAATTATACAGAAAAAAATGAAAATAATCTTGATGGGGTAAAAATGAATAAAAAATCTGAGTTTTATGATAGATCTGGTATTTTATGTTATTTAAAAGGTAAAATGTGACATCGGCTGAGTCTTCACTAATTGTTGTTACATATGTGTTTATGTGTATCTGTTATGTGTATTTCTAAACACATACAAATATTAAAAAATATGTAAGTGCAACCTGCTCAGTCTATATAATGTTATTTGTGTGTATATTTTTAGGGCTAGGATTTGGTATGGGATAACCAATTGGTGAGCTATTACTTGGGAAATATTCTTTATCACACTCCCACCAGTCCTTAGTTGTTTGTAATTCTGTGTAGAGGGTTGGTGCCTCTTGGCCTTCCCCCATCTACTTTATTATGCCTCTTTTGTTGTCCTTGTTCATATTATCTTTAGGTGTCCTGTTGGTAAGACTTTATGAGTGTAGGTTCTGTTAGTCCTAGGAAGCAATCTCAAAGCAAACTCCCTGATGCTCTGGGACTCACAATCTTTCCACCTTCTCTTCCACAGTAATCCACGTAGAAGAACATTCTATCTTTTTGTTCATTATTTTTTTCATACAATATTTTATTTTGTGCTTCTCTTTCCCAATTTCACCCAAATTCTCCCCACCTGCCAAATCATCCATCTTTCAAAATTAAAAAAAAAAAAAAAACTGTGAAAACAATAAGGTAAAAAAATGCACAATCCAAAAAGGAATAACAAACAAAAATATCACTCACACACACACACACACACACACACACACTCACACACACCATTATTTTTGTTTATGTTGGCCATATACTCCAGGGCAACAGATTTTCCCTGGAGTATGTTTGATATACCCAGGGACACCATATTGGAGGCAACTGATTTTCTCTTCTCCAGAGGGAATCAACTGCTGAGAGCTTCTTGGTTGGCAGCGGGAACACATGATCATTTTTCATCGCAGTGTTGGGACTCTGTCTAGCATGAACTCGTGCTTATGCCAAAGTTCCTTCAAGTTCATATGTACATGAGTCCCATTTGCCTGGAAGGTATTGTTTCCTTGGAGCCAATGGTCACCTCTAGATCTTTCATGCTTTATCCTTTTCTTTCATGTAGGTCACTGTATATTGAGAGGAGAGGGTTGATGGAAACATGCCATCTATGACTGAGTGCTCCAAAGTCTCTCCATCTTTGCATAACATTCATTTGTGGATAACTGTGTTATTTTCCATCTCCTGCAAAAAATAAGCTTCCCTAATATGGGTTGAATGAGGCACTAATCTATGATTAAAACAATATATTGATAGGAATCACGTTATTGCTCTGTTCCTTTAGCAGAGTAAGAGTAGTAGGCTTTACCCTAGACTCATAGCTAATGTTTTCTCCAGTTCGTGGTCAATTGAACAGTGTCCCATATCAGTTCACTCTCATGGGATGGGGTGGGTCATAAGTCCAATAAAAAGGTGGGTGGTGATTCCCGAAACAACTGTGCCATCATTGTAGCAGTGTGTCTTGCAGGCAGGTCGCTGCTGTAGGTCACAGCATTAGTGGCTTTGTGATATTTATGGTTACCTTTCTCCTGCAGTAGTATGCAGAGAGCCTTCCAGCTGCCTGAATGCTGGTCAGCAGGGATGAAACTTTAACTGTGACAAAGCTCAACTTTTCCACTTTCAATGGAATTATTGATTGTTGACTTTACCACCAGGGCCTTACTCTCCATGTATAGAAAGCAATCAAGAGCCTTAACAATGACCTTCAGTGTTTGCAGAGGAGTTTTAATTCACTCCTTCAGCCAAGAATTCCACTAGAAATAACTGATTCCTAGAACTAGGGTTTTTATTTGGTTGAATATAAGGTTTAGTTGTGACATTGTCTCTAACATTATGAGATGACCCCTTTTAGATTGTTTTCATATATGTATGTATTTTAGGGAGCTTCTACAATAATAGGTTTTTCAACAGTCTTTAGTATCAGTTGTCCTACATAATACTGCCTTCTTTAATCTTCTCCTCTGTCTTGCTCCCCATTTAAATGACTATTTCAAATGCACAGCAAACAGCATTTGTTTAACATCTATATGCTTTTCATTTTAATGTCTCAATTCCACAGTGATCATTGTGTGTGACAGTTGGAGATCTCTACACTTAGAAAACTTCTTCTAATGGGTTACACAGAGTTTACCAAACACTGTAAGAAAGACTTCAGGAGAGAGAGGGGAGGAATGAAAAGCAAAGGGAGATTCTGTCCTGATTATATTGGGCATCACACTGAATTTACTCTGGAGGACACTGCTCTTTTTTCCAATCCTGGAAACTATGGCTAATATTTTAAAAAGTTACTGCAACATGAGAGGTGGTAGGTGCAATTTTGTCCTATGTGGAGTTCAGGAGACAAGTTTTAGTACAATTTGTGTGAGAAGTATCTTTCTGCAAGAAGTCTGAAACTCTCACCCATGTACATATCTGAGTGAATCTCTCTGGACTAGGGCCTGGAGAATAGTGCTTTCATTTATTGCTCCAAATTCTTATAGTGTTTTGATATATTGAGGTGTTAGATTTCTCCTGAGATACATTTCTATATTTTACACTTTTCCTCAGGAAATTATTCTCTCAGTGAGATATTAAATTCACTTGCATAAAATATTATAAAGGTGTTTTAATAGAACTTTTAATTTCCTATTTCAGAAAGTATAATTCCCTTTCCTTTTTTAGTCTTAAATATTTTTACCTACTTTTTCCTTATGTAGGCTTTGAATAATACATTTTGTTTCTGGAAGGTTTTTCATAGTTTTAGAGATGTTCAGAGACCTCTTAAATATTATTTTCTAAGTAACATATTCAGATTTTATTTTCATATTTATATTGTTTTTCTTGAATTGATTACTGCTTTGTGTTTTGTTGAGAAACAAATATTAGTAGTCATTTACTTTTCCTGCTAGCAAGATAGATATCTTTCATTTGTGGATATGTATATCTGTGTGTTTGTGTCTGTCTGCCTATGTATGTGTGTTTGTGTGTGTGTGTGTGTGAGTGAGTGAGTGCATGCACGCGCCGCGTGCGTTGCGTACATGTGGAAGTTAACAGACAATCTGCAATGTCATTTCTTGGGTGCATTCTACCATTTTAAAGACTGGTTCTCTCTTTTTGTGTGTGTGTGAGTTTTCCAAGAATACTAGAGCTCCACAGATCTGCCTGTCTTAACCCCAATGGAATTATAAGATGGCTGTGTTACTTCAGCCAGCCTTTCACATGGGTTCTGGTTATATGAACCCTGAATCTTACACTTGTGAGACAAGGACTTTATCCACTGATTGAACCATGTCACTAACCATGTTTTTCTTTTCTTTATTTATAAGCAATGATTATGAAAGGGTTGTCTATCTGTGTTCAATTTTAAACTCTTGTGCTGTCTCTTAGTCTTTAATGTGTTGCTTTATTTTCCCCCGTGGCAATTGCCCTGTTCACTCAGGGAAAAACCTCCAATGTATTTCCTTTATTGCTGCTCTAGAGATCACTTTCCCATACCCAAACTGCAAATATTGGAATTCATTGCTGATCAACTCTGAAGACTATACTATATTTTCTTTTCCAAGAAATTATCATTCACTTCTTTTTTTTTTTTTTTTTTTTTTTTTTTTTTTTTTTGGTTTTTCGAGACAGGGTTTCTCTGTGTAGCTTTGCGCCTTTCCTGGAACTCACTTGGTAGCCCAGGCTGGCCTCGAACTCACAGAGATCCGCCTGCCTCTGCCTCCCGAGTGCTGGGATTAAAGGCGTGCGCCACCACCGCCCGGCCAATCATTCACTTCTAATACATTGGTATTCTATTATGATCCAGATTCCATTGTCCAGCTGTGACATATGAAGTCTGAATAGATTCAATCAATCAAGCATTATGTTAAGACTTCCACTTAATATCCACTAGATGTCCCTTCTTCAGATTCGACTAATGCAAATGCATTTTTTTTATTTTCATTCTAAGTGCATGACCTCAATTCATCATTTCTAATTAGAGTACTAGCAAAGGATTTGTCTACTTTACAAGTTAGAAACACACTTCCATGCCACAACATCTTATCTCTTTTATTTCATGATTAACTCAATTTTTTTTCTGTTTTCTCCATAATGCCTATGTCCAAACCATAATTACCTATGAGGAATTATTGCAACAATATTAATAACTTTTTATTTTTATCTAAAGATGCATCTACTTCTTATTTACCTAATTTTAAGCACACAATCTTCTAGAGTTTTACAGAAGAATAATAATGAATTCTAAATTGGCTGTGACTATATTATGAAGAATGTGTAGACAAGCCATATACATTTTTTTTCAACTAGCAAGGATATTTAGTTTTTGTTTCAATTTTTCTCACAAATAAAACTTAGAGTTCACCTTCTTCCCCAACAAATTCTACTGATCTTAAAAAAAAAGACATATTAATCTTACAAAAACTGTTCAAGAATTAAAAAAAATGAGTGGACTCTTCTGAATGTTATTGATTTCTTTTTATGAATTCTACAGGCAAATTTCTCTTGGTGGTACAGATGTAGTTTGTAATAATAAGTATACTCAAAGGTAACATACCAATGTCTGCACATCTGCTTCTCAATAATTCAGGATTAGTGAATTCACTTTATAGACTGACATAAGAAAGGAGATAAATCATGCATTTAGATGTATTTCAAAGCATTTGACAGGGAAGCAAAAATGTTACTTCCTAAATGAGCCAGCTGTAAATCTCATCATTTATTGCAACAACTTTCCTTCTCTTCCTCCAACTCTTCCTCTTTGGTCATCAATCTTCATAGTCTCACTATATAACCCAGGCTGGGCTAGAACCTCCTTCTTCAAACTATTGTGTATTTGGTTCAATGTATGTGTCCCATTCCTAGGCTACATTGGGTTGAATTTTCAAGGAATTATTTTATCTAAGTTAGAACAAGAGAACTCTAACAAGATTTTTATTCATTACTGTACTATCTTTTATTTACCTAGTAAATAAAAAATTTAAAAAAAACCTTTTTTATTACTTTGTTATTTTTGGATATTATAATACAACTATATCATTCATTCTTTTCTCTTTCTCTCTCTAAATAGTTTAAATACTCCCTTGTACCACCCCACACTTTTTTGTCTTTCAAATTCATGGCCTTTTTTCATTTAATTGCTGTTAGATGATTATGTAACATGTATAAACATACCTGCATACATATGATTAAATGCACAAACACAACCTTCTCACTTAATACAATGTTATTTGTATGAACATATTTTAGGGGTGAACCTTTGGTACTGGATAACCAACCAGTGTGCTACTTCCTGGAGAAAACTTACTCTTCTGCCCCTGCATTTCTTGGTTGCCTCTGTAGTTCTTGTCAACTGTTGAAGCCTCCTGAGTTTTCCCTATCTATGATAAGATATATATTAGTGTCATTCTTGTTCTGGTTATGTTCAGGAAGTCATGTTAGTGAGACTTCATTGGTGTAACTTATGGTGTTACTAGTTAGTATATTTTTCACAGCAAACTCCTTGTTCTTATGGCTCTTAAAATTTTTCTACTCACTCTTCTGCAGAGATCCCTACACTAATATTCAGGCATTGTTATAAATAGAGAAAGAGAGAGCTCAAGAACTCTGCAGCAAACTTTGGGTTTCTATCTCAGTCTTCTGTTATAAAGATAATTTATCTCAATGTGGCTATATGCACAAATATTTAGAATGTAATTAGAGATTATTCTGATTTAGTTATGTAATAGTTTTAGGTTATTTTCCACAATCCATGATTTTATAGTACTTCTCAATTGTCTAGCTTTCCAGTACTAGATACAATTTCCTTTTTACTTAGTGATTAGTCTTTGGGTTTTGAAAGAAAGAATATCTTTATTGTCATAATGATAAATACTGTATAATTAATGCAGAAGAGTTGTGCTGATCTTAATAAATTTTCAACAATAATCAATTTTTCTATGTCAAAAGCATCCATGGACAAGTCAGAAATATGAGTTTAAGTATATATGAATGTAATCATATTATATCACCATCTATATAGATATTAATGGCATAATAGTTTCACAACAATTACTAATTTGTATTGAAAACATCAATTTCCAAAGCAACTATAATAGAGCTATAGGCCACAGAAAATGGTAGATATTTTCACAGCCAAGAGGCAATCTAATGATTGCCTAATAGTGGAAGTATAAATTGAGTAATTATTGAGTAAGGGACCATAACTGTTGACTTATATTGACTTACAAACCATTGAAAAGATATGGTGCTTATCATTATGATACTTTTCTGAGGGAATAGAGCCATAACACAGTGGTTAACAACCTGTACTTCCCTTGCAGAGGACACAAATTGATTCCTCTCATAACTATCAGGCAACTGACAACCTTATGTATCTCCAGTTCCAGGGCATTTTACACCTTCTTCAGGGCTCCACAGGCAGTGAAACCTTGGCCCAAAACCCCACGAAGACACACATCACACATGCATACATATAATTGAAGAGGACGGAAATAAATCTTTTAAAAAGTTTAACTGAACATAAATGAATCAACATTTCTTTTGTATCTATCTGAAGTATCATGTTTGGTAAAGGCAAAAGAAAAATGATACATATGATATGTTAATATAAGTTTAAAATACAGAGCTATGAAAACAGCTTAAACAGTTTGAATTTATTTTTAAATTTGGAATTATGATAGGCACATTGAGACTTCTGAATGCAGGATAATGTAAGTGCATTTCTTAAATTTATAAATTGTAGAATGACTTTTTTTTTTGTTTTTTTTTTTGTTTTTTGTTTTTCGAGACAGGGTTTCTCTGTGTAGCTTTGCACCTTTTCCTGGAACTCACTTGGTAGTCCAGGCTGGCCTCAAACTCACAGAGATCCGCCTGGCTCTTCCTTCCGAGTGCTGGGATTAAAGGCGTGCGCCACCACCGCCCAGCTCCATTTTCTAGTCTTAACATCTACCTACTCCATTATTAATTTTATTACCAATACCTTGGTTTGTCATTCATGAAATTACTGACCTTGAGAATGTTATGGAGAACCAAGGGTTTAGTCAACGAAAGGATAGGAACCCCAATAGTTTCAACATTCTTTAAGTGAGCCAGATCTTCTCAGAGTAGAAGAAATTTCACTGGATGTTCTTACTGTCACAGTATAATTCCCAGTGAAAACGCATAATTTATACAATTATTTTACATTTAAGATGATTTAGGCATGTCATAGATAAAAAATGGACTTGTTTAATATAGAAACTATCTCCAATAATTTAGTTGTATGCATTGGAATATAAATCAAAGGAGTCTTGCATCCAATATTCTCTATCTTGTTGTGTGTGTGCATGCATTCATGGAGAGTGTAATAAAAATGATATTATTAATTTAAATGTTTCATGACTCAAGATCATTGCTGGTTTTACTGCCATCAGCTGGTATTTTAATTTATTATTATTATAGGAGTAGAATGAGTAGATCAAAATAAAAGTCTTGACTGCTTAAGAAAATGTGTTTCTGACCTGTTAGGAGTGGTTTCAAAAATAATGCAAGTTCCTTCGCATTGTCCTCTCATTCCTCCACTTAACTTCATGGAGATTCCCTTGTTCAGTAGTTAGTGTACATCTGGTGTACAATTTTTCTGACCTTACTTACTTTCAATCTTATGTCACCATTTAAAACAAAGAGGAGTAATTCTGTATTGATAGTAAGTGTGACTTTTATATGAATCTTATTGAACTTGTTTACTCAATGTTTATTAAAAAATAATTTTAATAAACAATATAATATAAAAATATTATAACACTATGTTTTCTGAAATTAATTTATATTTACATAGACCTGTTTTTACAGTTTATATTTTGTTCCTTTTATAATTTTATCTTTAGTTTTCTGTGTGTGGGTGTTTTGCCTGAAGGTATGTGTACCATACATATTTTTATGTCAGAAGAGGGTTTCCAATTCTCTGGGATGGCAGCTACCTTCAGGTGTGTTCCATTTCTACTTTCCATATTGTATTCTTTGGACAAAATATTTTTAAAAATCTAACTGTAATCACGTATTTATTTTTCTAAAACTTGTATTGTCTTATATAATAACAAATATGGATTTATATCTCATTGCCTTTTGTATATCTAATTATTTTTTGCTTGTATATTTGTGTATGTGGGTGAGTAGACAAAAACACACATGTGAAAAAAGAGGATAATTTTAGGCATTGATTGTCTCCACTGTGTGGATTCCAGGAACTGAATTCAGCTCTAGTGGCAAATGACAATTACACAGTGAAAAACCTAGCCTAACCACCTCAAGTAACATGATTAAAGTGACTATCAACTCACTTGAAGAAGTACATTTTTTGTCTTGTAAAGCAGATCATTCTCTGATTCTGTACTTCTCTGTATCTCTGATACATCATTTTTTTAAATCTAATTTTAAGTTACTGTTGACTTGTCTTTTATGTATATCAAAATTGTTTTATAAATAAGACTAAATATTTTTCTCTTAACACTATAGAATGGTAGAGCTTACAACCATCAAAATATGCAAACAAAAGTCATGACTTAATATTAATTATCATTTTTCATGTCATTTGTACAATGATGCTTTTGTGCATTTATGGAAAGTTGTGGATGTTTAAGTCCCTCCCATTCCATAGAGTATTGTGAGAAGCTTCAATAAATGCACGTAGAATGTACTGTTGTTGTCTTTACATAAAATAGTCAAAACACTCTTCCTTTTCTAGAAGATTCATTTTATAAATGAATGTATTGTGATCCATTCAAATAAGTAATATGGTAGAAATTAATATGACTATAGTCATAACTTATGTCACTATACTCTATTTTGTTACATTGTAATAAAGATTGCTTCTAATTACTTATTGTTAATAAAATCATATTTCATTGTGAGAGACTTCAAATAAATTAAATATATCCCAAAGTCCATAAAACCCATATAGCAACTTTAGCAACATTTATATTTAAAAACTATATGACATGGTCCTCTGGCTCATTTGTAAGAAGAATTCTGGACCTGGTTTTGAATGTCCAATCACTAGCTTGAAGCACTAGGTGAGCAGGGATGTCAGCAGGGATTTGTACTTCAAACATTTTGCCAGGCTCTTCGGTCCATTCTTTCCCTTTCTTCTTTCTGTCCATGACAAAGTGGGCACCTCTGTTCCATAATTCTCCCCTCCAAGACAAACTGGCAACTCTCAGACTAGGAGCAAAGTCAAGTCCTTCTTTCCCTGAGTTCTTCCCATATGAATACTAGCTACAGTGATATGATTAAGGGAAAGAAAGATAAAGCCAGGCAAATGGAATAATGGTTGTGACTATCTGATAGACTATTTAGATTTGAGAACCAACTGTGAGAATTCATAAAAGTTTGGGAAAGCAAGCTAGAGAAACTGTTAAATGTGTAAGGAAAACTTAACTAGGAATTCTGAGTAAAGTATGTAGATCAAAAAAAAAATAAAAAAAAAACAGGAGTAAGAACAATAAAGATAATTTCACAGGGACTCAGAGTGACAAACTCTTCTGGAAATCTGATAAGAGGCACTTGTTTTTCACTGTGGCCAGCAATTTGTTTGGTATTTTGTCTCTGTCCTTAAACTTTGTTTAAGTTTAAGCTTAAAGGTGGCAGACTAATTTTTATATATGCAGGAAATTTCAAGACAGCATAGTATTCAGGTTGTGCATGGTGGATAAGAAATTTGCATATTTAGAATAAAAGCTACATCAAAACTAGGAATCAAATGTTGTGAAGAACTTAGAAAAGAAGATATCTTTAAAGCATCTTAATAATTTACCAGATTCCATCCATCCTATATCACAGGATATAAACTTTAAAAAGATTTTTTTTTCTTTTGATAAAAAGGAGATACTTGGGCACCCTATTGAGTTGAGAACACTTAAGTGAGGTTTTTTTTTTTTTTCTTCTCTATGTTAATATTGGTCTGTTTTATTGGTTTTTCTGTTTGTTTGTTTTGTTTGTTTGTTTGCTTGCTTGTTCTGAGTATAGTCATTCAGGTCTTCAGAAAATTTGCAGCAATGGTACAAATATATTGTTTTTCACCAAATACAGTGGCTGCCTCTTAAGCAACTGCTGTCCTAATCAGCAACTATGCAGCTACCAGCAGGGGTTTGGCCACTGGTCTAACAGTAGACTTTGGGAATTGTCCCCATGATATTTGTGCTGTTGGCAGGCAGAATGCAAATTTATAGGGTCATTGAGCCATCACCAAGATTTAAATGGAACCCCTGAATTCAAACAACTTTTAGGGATACCTCACTTTAAGGTCCCCTTGAGAGTGTCATTCATAATTCTGAGAGAGTAACATTTACTATGGTGTTCGCCATAGTAAAATCCTTGGGGAATAATGATTCCTTGAGGAGTATGGAATGTCTTCCAAAGAAAGCTTCAGGCAGTGGAATCAACAGAAGAGATGGAGGTTGTGTGGACATCAGTCAGTCATTACGTAAAGTAAAGATGCATGAAGCTTCTGAGCTCATATCAATGTAATCTCTCTCTCTCTCTCTCATATATATATATATATATATATATATATATATATATATATATATAAAACACAAAGTATATCGATACATATGAGTTTGTTTTTAGTCTCAGGAGGAAACTTTGGAATTAAAATTTCTAATTTTTTTTTTGCTTTATGGAAAATTTATTGCAATACTCCAACAGCACATCACTTTTTCTTTTTAGCATCTTGCTCTGCAGCTTCCTTTGTCCTCTTTGCTCAGATGCCTAAAAGCCAGGCATTGGCCCAGGCCATGGGAAGAGGGCATCTCTGTGGACCCAGGGAGGCAAAACAAATCCACTGAATCACTACAGGCCAATATGCTGTACCTGAAGTACTGCTCCAGGTTCATACTTTTCCCCAGGGAGCCTTCTGTTCCAAAGAAGAGAGATAGTTCTGCTGAAGAACTTATATTGGCCCCCCAGCTAACAGGACCTGTGATGCCCATCTGGAATGTCCACAAAAAGGAGAAAGCCAGAGTCATCACAGAAGAGAAAATGTTTAGCTCCTCACTTATAGACACTTGTAGATTAACAAAAAGTTTTCAATAATAATACACCACTGAGTATGTAGCAAAATATTATTTTTGAATGTGAAATATTCCCTATAAACACACATGCTTAAAACTATGGTTCCAAGTATGAGGTGCTAATTTTAGGGGTTGTGGAAATGTGTGCTCCTCTTACAGGTGGATGACTTATGTGTGGTTTAAAATGCTTACCAGGCTTCTTCTGCCATCTGAATTTGAATTCTCTCCACAGTGATGTGAACTCCACTGCTCTTCAGAGGGTGAAGTGAGTATTCTCCCGGCCATGATATGTTGGCACTGCTCAATCCATAGACCAAACTACACCCTTCCCACCACGACCTATTGTTCCAGAATTTTGGTCAAAATGAATTCAAAATAAAACAAATTGACTGCATTAAATTTTAATCTATTAATCACTGTTAAGATTATCACTGAAAATAACAGATTTAAATGACTATGGTATTTTTTTCAATCACTGAAAACAAATCTCCCCTACCCAAATGCTAATGAATTTTAATGGAGATAATTTAGTCTCTCAGAATCAGTGGACCTATTTGTTTTCTAGTAAAAATTATCACTGCTTACCTTTCAAAAGTGATTTATGTTTTACTAATTCAATGATGTATCCACCTATTGCTTAGACTACAGATTTAAACCTTTAGACTCTCTAAAGCATTCAGTGAAGTCTTTCTTGATGTTCAATTATTACAAACAATCTTAAACAGATCTAGAAGGCAATTATAAGAAAGCATGAGTAGCAAGAATAAATACAAATAATAGCAATGGCTCATGCTCTCTCAGCATGATTCTGTTAAACACTGTCTATAAATAACTAAATAGGCTTTCTAATGTGTTAGTAAAGAAATGTGCTTACAGAGTAATTTCCTGTGATGTACAATTGCAAGCAGACCATGGTAACCTTCTATACCATTTCGCTACATATTGTTTTCAAATTAAAGCTTCTTTTCTTCAAATACTGTTGTAGCATTAAGATTTGGAAATTATATATATACAGTATTAAATTCAATTTTTTTAACTAAATGAGAGATTGAGTAGTAATTAAATTGTACTTGGAAGAGGCTATAGGATATGAAATATTTACTTTAGGAAGAATAAAGTTAAGTAACAAATACTTTTGTAATTATAATGTAAAAAGTCCAACCTAAATTTTAAATAAGACCTGCACTGACAAAATAAATATTACCTTTGGAAAGAAAAAGGCACATGTTTGTATTATTAAAGCACACTGTAATCGGAAAGTCATTTTTAAACTTTTTTCCTGAGGTATGAAAATGAAAAGCAGGTCTATGGTGACAACTCACAAATTAAAGTAATGTGATATATAATTTAATCAATTAATAAAAGAAACTGTGCAAATTTCCTCAGATGCATTTTGTGGAAGCATACTCATAATTTAATACAACTAAAAGTTCAAAAACACATTATTAAGGTTAGGAAACTGAATATGTAAAAAAATAATTTCTGAGCTCAGCTCAACTTTCTTCTGCCTGCCATGTGGTTGTTTAGGAGGCTTCTTAAACTATTTTCCAACTTTTAGAATCTACAGCCATCAGAGCCGTCCCTGCCGCAGATGCTCTAGGCAGCCTGCATGGCCCTGATACACTCTTAACTTGCCTTTGCCCTGACCAGCACCGATGGCTCTGGGTGCTGTCTCCCATCATAGCTAACTACAGTAGATCCAGCTTTGAAACCCAGCCAGGAGCACACATTCTGTGCTCAGCTCAATCTGACCCAGGTCAATTCCTCCTTTTCTCCAACCCAGTATACTGGATCCACAAACAGTATACAACCTACAAAAGAAGACCTCATGCTCAGATATCACCATATATAAAATATGACATCAAAAGAAAGTATGTTCTCATCACAAATCCACTGCTCTTATGGAAATGTTTTCTACTGAGTATTAACTAAATTGACTCCAGGACAAAGAATTAAAAAAAAATCATAATTATAACCAAAGGCCTCAAAGTTTTCAAAGAAGACATAAACCAATATCTCAATGAACTTAAATGGAATGAGTTTAATGAGTCTGAGTGATGAGAAACAAAAAAACAAAAACATAAAGCAGATTAAAATGGCAAGGATAATTCAGAATTTGAGAAATGAATAAAAAAATAGAAATATTGACCAGAGTGCAAGGTGAACTGAAGGACTTGAGTAACTAAAAACACACACAGAAAACCCAGAGAAAAGCCTTACAAGCAGAATAGGTCAATCAAAAGATTGAATATCAGGAGTTGAAGATAAATAGAGGATCAGACCAAACCAACTATTTAAAAATATGAGAAAGGAACACACAGAATATTTGCAATATTGTGAAAAAAATCCTTGAATCATAGGCATAGATGAGAAAGAAGAATCCCAGGTCAATGGCATGGACCAGACGCTAAACAAAGTCATCCAGTTGAAGTTCTGCAAATGAAGAAAAGACATATACACACACATATAAGGAGGACACAGAACACTAGCTTGATAAGACATGAGAAGAAACTTTTCATTGTGCATAATAGTTAAAGCATGGGACATTCTGAAGAAAAAGTACTGAGATGGATCATATGGAACACTTGTTGGTCTATCATAGTACCCAAGTCTAGTTTATAGAACAAATATTAGATGCATCACAACTATTTATAACTCCATTTCTCAGGCTTCTTCTGGTTTCATATGCACCTGTACTCATATGCACATACTCTCCCTGCACAATACATATATGTTTAAAAATATAATTCTACTCTTGAATTGGTGCTAGATATTGAATCCCCTGCACTGAGTTAATAGATAAAAAGTTTGCAAACTTTGCACATTGTCAATCCATTGTAGATAACCATCAAAAGTGGGATAGCCCAGTCATTCTTTAATATTGTCAATACTTCAAATCAGGGAATATAGCTAATTAAAAACAACCTCAAGTCAATGATGTAGTTCCAGATAAACAAAGACCTATACAGAAACTCAGAAATATTACCTTCAAAAATCAAGGAAAAATCACTCATTACAAATATCATTTCCCAAATAACTGATTCACAGAAGAGTAAATAAAATAATTTAAAAAACTAATTAGAAGAATAAGTAACAGAATCAAACCATGAGTTATTAGGAATGAATTCTAAGAAAATGTCAAAAAAAAACATTTGAAGAAAGTAAGGAAATATGTGCAAGATATAAAAGAGGAAATCAAGAAACAAAATAACATGTTAAGATTTTTAAGTTGAAATTTGGGAAATGAAATTATCATTAGAACAGTAGAATGCCTCGTCAAGAAATGAATCGAGGAGAGAAACACACTATGAAAGCTAGAGACAAAGTCGATAAAAATTTAAGTAATGAACGGAAATATGAGGACTATAGAATACCATTCAAAAGTACAAGTTTAATAATTTTTTGAGACAAAGAGATAGTACATGTACATATATATGAAGTATAATTTAAATAGAGAAAATATAGCCAGGAAATCATGCCAGGTCAAAATTCGAAATCTATCAGTAGTTATGGCTCCATAGATATGAGAGGCATTAAAATCCCTGACATTCAAGACCAGAAATGAATCTTCACTTGTCTCCAAATTTCTAAGTTTCTCTGGATATTTCATATATTCCTTCAAGTAGGAAAACATATTTCAAAATATATAGTAACCACTAGGCATGAAAGAGATTATAAATGTCATATGTTTCTCATATTACAAAGACTAATATACCTAAATTTAATAAAGTAGATACGATAAAGTTTACTTGTGCTTGAACATAGTAAAATAATATTGAAGCTAAATAAACTTATTCAGGACATACCCTGACTTTTTCTTTTGGTCTTTTTTTTTTTTTTTTTTTTTTTTTTTTGGTTTTTCAAGACAGGGTTTCTCTGTATAGCTTAGCACCTTTCCTGGAACTCACTCTGTAGCCCAGGCTGGTCTCGAACTCTCAGATATCTGCCTCTTTCTACCTCCTGACTGCTGGGATTAAAGGTGTTCACCACCACCACCCGACACAAATTGACATTTTTAAAAGAAAACTTGTTGTTGAAATTAAATTAAGTTAGGTATCAAACTCTTTTCTGTAATATTCTGATTTTATAACATTTAGCTGATATAGGTATTTTTTTATATTTTTACTAAACATTTCCAAAATTATTATCTTTTCCTGTACATTGCTAAAGAACTTATATTACATCTAAAGATCTGGCAAAATTTCAGCAACAAGGAAATGTATAGGGTAGAAGAGGATGTGATTGGAACAGAGAACTAACTAAGCTGCCCTCCGGAGCAGCTCTTAGTTCCTTTTTCCCACGCTACATCTTCGTCCATTCACCACTACACATCACCATATCCCCACAATGCCTTTTGTTATTTTATCTTGCTTTCTATGGCTTTTTATTTATACAAATTGAGAAACAGCATATTAAATTTTATTCTGATATTTATTACTTCCTGAGGAAATCCAACTTAGAGATTAGCTGTCAAGAGTGAGCACGGATGAAAATAATTTTGTCATTTTCCTTGTTTCTCTTGTTATCAATATCATCTTTCTCTGGGGCCTTAACCATAAAGAACATTTGTTAGTGTGTCTCCGACAGCCACAGCTTTCGGTTTCAAGCTGATGTTATCTGTGCAACTGACTTTTGTCTCCATAATATACCAAATTAGTTTCAAATTGGCTGAAAACCTCTTGCTGTCTCTTCTATAATTGAACTTCCCAGAACCCATCTCATTTATTTCTAAATTCTAGTAAGTGGTAACTAACCCTAGGCATTTGTTTTTCTTGAGCCTTTAAATTTATTTTGTAGAGGCCTTTCCCTCCTGTGTTTTAAATCTTGGATGATCTTGATTTGGGAAAGTGTTAAAACTCTTATTGCTTTCCTTATGGCACTTTCCTTTACCAAGTACCCAGTAATATAAACAACATCATTGTGTTCATTTATGTGAGTATGTACAGACTTCAGATAACTAGAAAATAGAAAATAAAATAATGTTGCTGTAATTCATAACATCTACTTCAAATCATAACCAGAAAATGTGTTCACATTTCTGTTATATCTCTTAATATAATATTCTCCTTTGTTAGGCTATTTTATTATTATATTATACTCAATTTTAATTTGGAGGTATTATTACCTTTGATTTTTTTGGGGGAGAATGATATTAATTACATATAGCAATGAGCATTTAAAGGACATTTTTAAGTGTCTATAATTCAAATTGAGAGTTCTCCTCAATATGCCTGTAAACATTATCCTTGTCACCAATACCCCTGCATTTGGCCCTATCTATTCTCTTATACAGCCTTACTTCTATTTTATTATAATTTACATTTACATAATCATATTCATATATATAACTCTAGGATACATAAATGAAAGTATGTATTTATATTTCTTAGTATAATTTAATATGATAATCTCCAGTTGTCTCTATGTCTAACTATGACATAATTCTTTTCTTCTCTAGGGGTTGATAAAATTCCATGCTTCATTTTCTTCATCTAGTCCTCTATTGGAACCTAATTTGGTTCTATAAATTAGGTAATGTGAAAAGCTATTGCAGAAAATATCAGTGTGCAATGATGTATAGAATATGTGGGCTGGGAGTCCTTTAGATAAATACCAAAGAATTACCATAGGTGGAAATTTTGTAATGACATCACCATAGGACATTGGAAAAGTAGGTTATATTTAGATCTGTTGAGGTCATTATTTGGAAATGATGGCCAATCAAATACAATAGACTTTCTGGAATGGATATATTTTACTCAAGAATGAAAGGTACATGATCTAAGGTGGTATGATGCAGAGTATTAAACAATGTTTAGTAACTTGAGGGGGGATAAATTCCATGAACTTATTACCTGCAGACAACATTAGAGAAATTTGCTCTTTATATCTGGTGAAGCATCCAAATAACAAAATACAACAGTGATTTGGACAGATTGTTTCAGTATGAGTATACTAGTACCAACATTGAAGCACTATGGAGATTTGTTTTTCTTTTCTATACTTTTTATACTATCAGATTCTAGTGAATGGAAGTGTTTGGTGTCTACATCATGTTGAAGGATGTTTCAAGACAGAACATCTTCAGGCCTTGTAGTTGGCTTTTGTGTAGGCTTGACCTGACATCATTCATTTCAACATCTGCCAAATTCCTCAGGAAATAAATCTGAAGTTAGAAGTATGGCATGATTCCTCCAGATGTTTGACTTGTGGGTGGGGGAAGAACATGAAAGTAGAGAGAGAACTGCTAAGGTTAAGCGGGAGCTGGTAAGAGTGTACTGGGGAGGAAATAAGATAAACATGTAACGTGCACACATGCATAACAAAGTCAGAAGGAGATCCCTTAATTTAAAAAAAAATTCATCTAATAGTACATTTCAGTAATAGACATGAATAAAAAGTGAAATTTAAAAGAGTAAAAATTCATCAAAGCACAACAAAACAGTGTGGAAGAAACACTCTATAAACCAATGACCTGCACACTGAGTAAATGTACAACCATAGGCTTTTTATCAGTCAGCAATGACTCCAAAGCCTCATCTGCAGAGGTTAGAGAATTCCCTTTATCATGGAATTAGTGAAGGTCTTAGGAAAAACACTTGAATTTAATTCCTTCGATTTTTAATCTATCTCTTAATCACCATCTGTGTAAGAGATTTTGGTATCTATGAACTGGTAATCAAGATATTTTTAGCAATAGTTAAGTTTCAAATATCACTGTATCAATACATAGCCATTTTCATAAGCCCCTATCTGCAGAGTGTTGATATGATCAGAGATTAGCCTCTGATATAGGCTAAGTGTCCAGTTAATTGTGCAGTAAGCTTCTTGTATTCAGGGAATTCTTTCTGACTGAAGAAGCGAGAAGCACAAGTTCTAAGTAGAAAGTCTCATCAAATACATCTCATAGTTCTAGCATATTTTCTCTATGTGTTACTGCAGTCCTTTAAACAACAGGCTCTTTAGCACTGCACTCTATTATTGATCTTACTGTTTCCAATGTTTTTAGGGTTAACTTAAGGTATCTCATTCTTAAGGTTGAGGATCCTTACATGGAAATAATGTAAACTATCTAACTCTCATAGGACATAGTAGCATACACAGACCAGTACTCAACTACTCAGGCAAAAAAGGATTTTATGGACAATAAGTTATTTAGCTATATGTCTAAAAACATAAAAAAAGTTTCATCTTGAAATAATTGTTTTATTTTGTGTGTGGTGGGGATGCAACTGAGGCTGCATTTGCTAAACAAATATTAAATGATTTGCCTATATCCTCAGTCCATCACTATGTTTTGATGTAAAAATTGTGGGTTGGCAAGGTGTTGTACTTGAGAGATGACTCTATGGTTAAGGGTACTTTCAGCTCCTTGCTGGTGACCTGGATTTGGGTGTCCCTCATTTGTAACACAAATTGCAAAATGGTCTTATTAATAGAAAACTCAGAGCCAGATATTAGCGTTAAAGCTGAAAGATCAAAGAAGCAGAGCAGTTCAGCCACAAGTTCTTACCTCTATGAAATCCTCAGCCTCAAGTGATAAAGTTCCTGTTTCCTCACACTTTACATACCTTTCTGTGTCCTGCCATATTACATCCTGGAATTAAAGACTTGTGTCAACACAGCCTTGTAGCTGGAGGTTTTCCTGTGTCCTGGCCGGCAAGCAGTAGGGACAAAATTCTCTCACTTGTGTCCCTCAAGTAAACATACAGAGGTTTAAATTATTCATAACTGGTTGGCCATTAGCTCAGGCTTATTACTGATTATCTCTTGTATCTAAATTAACTCATAATTCTTATTAATGTTTACCCACATGGCTTAGTACCTTTTCTCAGTTCTGTCTTCACATCTTGCTTCCTCTGTGTCTTGCTGGCAACTCCTGACTCAGGCTCCCTCTTCCCAGAATTCTCCTTGGCTGCTTATCCTGCCTATTCTTCCTGCCTGGCTACTGGCCAATCAACATTTTATTTATCAACCAATCAGAGCAGCACATTCACAGCATACAGAATGATATAACCCATCACAGCCTGGTTCTTTTTCTCTCATGTAGCCCAGTCTGGCCTTGAACTCTCAGAGATCCAAATGGACCTTTCCCTCTGGAGTGATAGGATCAAAGGTGTGTGCCACCATTGTCTGACCTCTATATCTAATTTAGTAGCTGGCTCTGATCCCCAGACAAGCTTTATTGTGGTACACAATTGCTGGGGACCAGCCTCAGCAGTTTCAGGGGTCTAAAGGATGGGATACCTGGAAGGTGCAATAATGACTCAGAGACAATGTTCATGCAAGCTGAATGGTCACTTCGGGCTTCTGCAGTTGCTAAGTTTCTTTTGCTTCCCTGGCTTCTCTTAGTTTCTCTAGGTTCTCTTAGTTTCTCTTAGGTTTTGCTACAGCTTCTTTAGCGTCTGCTTTTGCCCTGGTGACCTCAGTCTTTTATTATCATAAGCAAGGGGGAACAGAAAGAAAAGGGGAAATCACCCAATACAAAATGTTCTCATGATTCCAAAAATTATTCTTAGAAAATCACCAATATATTCTTCATCATCTTTTACTAAACACAGGAACTATCCCAGACTTAACACCAAAGCAAACATAATCTATTTTTATTATTACTGATTATACAATCTTCTGATCACTTGACCCAAAGGCTAGCAACATGCAATTTCGCAAAAAAGGTAAAAATAAGAACAGTGGTCAATGTACCAGACAGTCATTTCCTTTTCACACAGTCTGCTCCATCCTCAAGACCCCTGTAGCTGCCTAAGTTCCACCTCAGCCCTCTGCAAACACCAAGTCCCATGACTGGTGGGCCACAATGACCTCAGACAAGAAATCTGTCCCTGCAAGTCAGCAACTTCTGTCCTTCTATATCTAACAATTCCAAGGAAGACCTAATCTAATTTATAGAGGTTCTATAAAAGGAAGCTCATTTTTCTTGGCAGCTCTTTTCAATCTAGGAACCAAATAATGCTTGTAGCAATCACTCCATCAGTTGTCACATTATCTCCACACTCCTTCAGGAGGAATAAAAAGTATCTGAATTAAAGTTGCCATCTCCCTTTCTTGGTGGAGGCCACTGTTTTCCTCCTATTCTAGGTTCCCACACTTTTAGTTTGTCATCCCATCTATATGTTACTCCATCCATAGTCTTCAGCCTATACCCCTTAGGGTCTCAAGTTTTACACAATGTCCTTGAAATATCCTCAGAAGCCAATTTAAGTCCAGTGTGTTGATACACATCATCTATATGCTATAGTTGACCACACATTCCATAGAGTTTATACAAGCCTAAAAAGCTTCTCCAGGCTGCAGGTTCTTTTCCATGAACTGCATAACTGCCTTAACCCCGGCCTGGGTGATCATCTCTGTATAATTTCCTGTGAAATTTACTTCATTCCTTTTCTGTATCACAGAAATCACCATTGATCTAGGAACACAGAACATGAAGATGAGATAGAAGAAAAAGACTAATATTACAAAAAATATTTATATGGAGGAGGATGTCACATGTGCACACTCTAAAGCATGACTTTGGGACATGTAGGCATTTCTGCCTGGCCCTCTAGAGGCATGCTAAGCAGAAGATCCAGAGGGTTGATGGTCCACAATCTCAGGTCCCGTTTTCTCCAATCTCTACTGCCAGCACGTCAGCCATCTTATATGCCATCCCAGGCACACAATATATCGCCACAACCATTCTCATGATAGGTCACAATATGTGTTAAATCCAATTCCATGAAATCTTCAGACTTCTTCTGGTCCTATGTTGTTATCATAACATTCATGCCAGCAGAACTGTCATGCACACATGAGTAGTGTTTATTTTTAAAAAGCCTTAAAGCAAAAATACTTTGAGAGGTTATGTTTTATTATGGAAAACATACAAACAATTAGATAATAAGACTGATGAGAAAAGTAATAGAATCATTGTGAAAGAGATGAAACACATGAAAATCTTTTATTTTTTATATTTTATATATATTATATTTATATACTTATATTTTTATATTTTCTAAATAGTGAAGTACAAATAAACAAGATTCTAAACACCACATTTATTTAAACCTTATTCACTATGTTTCCTGAATCAGAAGTATATTCTGTATATTTTACAATGTTACAATATTCTACTTATTACAACTGTAGTGGATACTCTAAAGTACATTCATGCTTACACAGACTATAATTTTTTCTAAGGTAGAAAATTATGTTCATATTTGAAAAGAAAAGGTCTTAAACATATCATTTATCTTTATCATAGGAAAATTATGATCATCAATTTGTTCTCATCCTATACTTTTTAATATGTATGTTAATGTTTTTAATGTTGGCCTTATATTATGCCTTCAAAGAACATAAGAGTAAATTCATTTTGCCCCTCATCAAATGTTCAGATTATATTGTCTGGGGAAGCAGGTTGAATAACTTCAGATCTTCTTATCTCCTACCTCTCCTCCAAATTGGATCCCTCAGCCTAATGTCAGGCTCAGTAGCAGACCATAGATTGTGCACACATCACATCTCCAATGGATCTTCTCGTGCAATCTTCCTTCCCCCAACTCATTGCTTTATTCCACCCCCAGCAGTAATTTCCTGAGAACCCAGAGAACACTCCTACCAAGGAAGAACCTAGAGTGAATGGAATCTTTGCTACTCACTCTCCTTCCCCGCAGATGTCCCCCAGTATTATTTCCAGCTCTGTATCAGACTCCATGTTATGATATATCCTCATTCTCAGTCCATATTTTCATGGTACTAAGCAGATCTTGGTGGCACACTTTGATTTCCCTCCTCCTGTGGACTCCCTGACACCCACTCCCAACTTCATTTATTTCCATTACTAAATGTCATCTCCCCAAAATTATGAATATATTTTATTCAGAACCACCAGTGGTTAGACCTATCAAGGTGCCAGAAGAATTTCCTACCAGGCAATACACAGTCAAAATACTCTCTTAAGTACCAGAGAAGACAATCAAAATTTAGGAACAAAACACCCATCCAACAATGAACAGATTTCAGTAAGTAGATCAGAAAATTTCCAAATCAAGATACCTAGATCCTAGTGTAGAAATGCCATCATTACTGTGAGAATAAGTTTATCTGTGATTATTGTGCCTGCACTTGGGACTCTTTTCTTCCTGTTGGGTTGCCCTGTCTAACCTCTATATGATAGTTTTTATTTAATCATATTATATTATGGTAATATTGTGTTCCCCAAAATATTGTGCACCCTAATAAACTTATCTGGGGGTCAGAGAACAAAACAGCCACTAGATATAGAGGCCAGAAAATGGTGGCACACATGCCTTTAATCCTATTACATGGGAGACAGAGATCCATGCATATCTCTGTGAGTTTAAAGCCACACTGGAAACAGACAGGCATGGTGACTCACACCTTTATACCCAGGAAGTGAGCCTTTAATCCCAGGAAGTAAGGGCAAAAAGCAGAAAGGTATATAAGGTTTGAGGACTAGGAATTAGCATGGTTAAGTTTTTAGGCTTTTGAGCAGCACAATGCAGCTAAGATTCATTCTGGATGAGGACTCAGAGGTTTCCAGTCTGAGGAAACAAGATTAGCTGAGGAATTGGCGAGGTGAGGTAGCTGTGGCTTGTTCTGCTTCTCAGATCATCCAGCATTCACCCCAATATCTGGCTTCACGTTTGTTTTTATTAATAAGACCTATTAAGATTCATGCTACATTATATATTTTTTCATGTTAATAAAAAAGACAACAATTGAAATTGGGTAACATAGAATTAAATATTGTAATAATAAACTAATTTTATGGCAAGAAATCCATGTTAGCTAAAGCAATACTGTATAAGAAAAGAACTACTGGTAGGATCCCTAATTTCAAGTATTACTATAGAGCTGTATTAATAAAATTGCATGGTATTGGCATAAAAACAGTCATCTCAATGAATAAAATGGACTTAAGACACAGACATAAATCCAACAGGTATATAATTGATTTTAAATAAACAAGAGAAATTCACATTGGAAAATAAACAGTATCTTCAAAAACAATACTGATCAGATTGATTGGCTGCAAAGTAGATGAATTCAAATAAATCTATATTTACCACACTCCACAAACTTCAAATGAATAAACTATCTCAGTATAAAACCAGATACATTAAAACTGATAGAAGAAAAAAATGGGACATAGCCTTAAACTATTCAGCACAGGAAAAAATCTACTTGAACAGAATATCAACAGTATAGGCACAAAGATCAAGAATTAATAAATAGGCACCATGAAATAGAAATTTTTCAGTCTGGCAATAGACACCCTCATATGCTTAGTGACATGGTACAGAATGGTAAAATTATTTCAGCAACAATATATCTAGTTGAGGATCTTTGTGGATTTCTGGGGACCTCTCTAGCACTTTGCTTCTTCCTATTCCCATGGGGTCTTCATTTTTCATGGTCTCTTTTTCCTTGTTCTCCCTCTCTGTTCTTGATCCAGCTGGGGTTTCCTGCTCCCTGAAGCTCTCTTTCCCTCAACCCTTGCCCTTCATTACTCACCCACATCCAGTTTTCTCATGTAGATCTCATTCATTTCTTTGTCATTGGGCGATCCCTGTGTCTTTCTTAGGGTCCTGTTTTCTAGGTAACCTCCCTGGAGTTGTGAGTAGGAGTCTAGTCATCCTTTGTTTTTTGTTTTTTTATTTGTTTGTTTTTAAATATATCTATTTGAGGACTAACATCCAAAATATATAAAGAACTCAAAAAGTAGGCATTGAAAACACATATAACCTAATTAAAAATTATGTATAGATATATACAGAAAATTATCAAAAGACAAGAGTCAAATGGCTGGGAAACTCTTAAATGTTAAAAATACTTCATTATTAGGGGAATAAAAGTAAAATAATTTTGAGATTTCATTTACTCCTCTCAGAATGGCTAAGATCAATAGAGCAAGTGACAGCTCATGCTGACAAGGATACTGAGTAAGGGGAACCGCCATCCATTGCTGGTGGGATTATAAATTTGTGCATCCATTATTGAAATCAGTGCCGTGGTCCTTCAGGAAGATGAGAATCAGTCTACCTCCAAATCCAGCCCTACCACTCTTTGGTATATACCCTCAAGTCCAACCATGTCCATTGCTGCTCAATTCATAGTAGTGAGAAATTGGAAATAACCTAGACCTTCCTCAACAGAAGACTGGAAAAAGAAAATGTTGTACATTTTACATAACGGAGTATTACTCAGCTGTTGAAAAAAAAAAAGAAATCCTGAAATTCACAGTAAAATGGGTAGAACTAAAGAAAAAATTCATCCCATGAGAGGCAACAGACCCAGAAAGACAAATACGGTATATATTTGCTTACATGTAGATACTAGTTGTTAAATCATTGATAAGCAAGCTACAAGAACCCACTGAGGTTTGATGTAGAGCAAAGGACTATGGGGTGACAGATAAATATCCCTAGCAAAGGGAATAGAATAGATATCTTCGATTGACTATCACTTGTGAATGTATATTTAGTGTCCTTCAAAAAAGTCTTGCTTGGGGCAACAAACTGCTTTTAAGATTAGGCTGCACAACAGCTGTAAATGGCCAACAGCAAGTGAAGTACATGGCATATTTAGAGGTTTCTTACATCATAATTCATGTCAGGGCTCTTTCTTTTTAAAAAATATCTAATTTTACTAATTTTATTTTTAATTATATATTTTTCTTCTCTTTATCTATCCTTCAGATTCTTTGCATCTATATCATGGCTTCCAGCTCACTGTTTTTATGGGATTCTTGAGTGTGCAAACGAATGCCTCCTCTGAATTTTGTGCCTTCTCTTAGAGTCTTTTCCTTCTTGATTTTTTGTTTTTTGTCCAATTTTGATGTGCTAGTTTTTGCTTTGTTTTCCTATATTTGTTATTATATTATAGAGGCCTGTTTATTTTCTAATTGGAGACATAGGGACAGGATTCTGGATGGGAGGGAGGAGCTAGGGAGAGTAGAGGAAACCAAACACTTTTGTCAGGATATATTATGTGAGGAAGAAAATCTATTTTAAATAAAATGAACAAAGGAGTATATTGTCATAATTATCAAAACTGAAATTGCAGTCACATTAATTTCTTAGGACAAAAAGTTTTCAAACTTCAATTGTTTCTTTAATGAATCAATAAATTAACTGTTACTCCAATGCTGAGCTAGCACAAAGTAAAAATAAATAAATAAATAAATAGATAAATAAATTATCCATTTATAACTTACATACTTTAATACTAAGCAGAAATTTTTGTTTGTTTTCTAAACAATAAGATTTCAAACTTCAGTTGTTCAATAAATTTTATTCCATGAATTAATAAAAATTTTGTCAAATTGTACAGATAATATATGTACGGTACCAAAACAATAAGAACCTGAAATTGTAAAAATTAAATTAGGTCAAAATGTAAAATACATTTTTGCAAGAATACTGTTCACAGATAAATAAAATTAAACTTTTGATATATTATGATTGTCATGATTATTGTTGAATTTACAGCATTTGTAGTACAATATATTTTTTAATTCAGTAATTATGATGCTGTAACAATGTATCTCTCATTCCTTTATATCATAAGGGCATAGATTTCTCTTGAAGGGTAATTTTATTGAAGGTCAGGGGAAGTTAAAAGAATATCAATAGATTATCTTTAAAAAATAATCATCTGATAAGTATATTATTTTTGTATTTATTTCCTTACTTGTGCATACAACTATTGAGACTTTTAACTAATTAAATAACTAAATACATACTTTTAGTGTTTTTTTCCCCCTCAGGTTATTTTCAGTCATGAAGTTTATTGCCATCTCTGAATAATTTAAGCTTTTCAGTATATTTTTGTTAATAACTTAGTGACTGCCATTTTCAAATACTTTAAGTAAAATTAAAATGATAAAAAACACTTACATTATTGATTAAAATACATTTATTGTTACATTTAAAAAATACTCCCCCAAAGGAATACATAATTGCAAGTTGACTGATGCTTGAAACTTTTCTTTGCATACATTAGCATATCTATCACTGTTGTCCCTGTTCAGGTGATATTCAGGCTTTACTGTTGGTGAGACTTTATAGCCTTAGTTCTGACATTTGTAAGAGACACAAACTCACAGTTACCTCACTGTTCCTCTGGCTCTTCCACTGTTTCTGACCCATCACCTGCAAATGCTTGACTGCAGGCATTGTGTTGGAGATGTATCGTATCAAATGGAGCTGGGTTCTACAACTCTGTATGATCAACTCCTTTCATCATGATGTGTATAAGTTCTTCAGCGCTGTGTCTCTTCTACTTTCTATGCACAGTGTTCTATTCTAGAAGAATAATGTGCAGATCAGTATTATTTCACTTCAAAAATCAGTGACCTTCTTTGAATAGCGGCAAGTTTTTGGTTTATAAACCTACTTTTCTCCTACTCTTTGAAATTATTTTGGCCCTTGATAAAGAACATCACACTAAGCAATTACCGATTATAATTAGATTTCTGACCAAGTCTCCTTTTCATATTTAAGATTATATCAGAAGATTTTGAACCTGCTTTTACCTTGGATATTGAGTTCACCTTAAAACATGACCTGATACATTTTGGATCCCATTTTTTAAGTCTCCAATTATTTCACCTTTCCTCTTCACCTGAAAATTTTATTATACTTTTCCAACCAACTGTTAATGAAAATACTCCTGAAATAGTCAACATACTTCAATTATATTTTCCTCTGCATTTTAAGGATGGTCTTATTAAATTCCATTTTTTTCTTTAATTGAAAAGGTAGTTAAATAAACTATTTTAGTGATGAGATTGCAGTTTAAAATTTATCTGGTATTGGGAATAACTGAATTTGGACCAACAAACTCAAATGTCCACATTTTCTCATAAGTGCTTCCAAGTCAATGTGTTCATGGAAATAAGCATGATCCACATTTGTCACCCAATTGATTGCCAGGTTTCCTGAAACAGTTCAGGCTGAACAGGTGTGTGTCCCCTTAGTCCTTCCCAGCTCCATATATATTTGTTCCAATGCTGTGTGCTGGTTTGGAGAGGATGACCTTCCCTAACATAGAACCGATCTTTGACCATAGGTATAGGAGTAACAGCATGCTCACCTCTAAAAACTCCAAACAAGCTCCAATCTCATAATCAAAAAAAATCATGATGAAAGCTTATACTTCCAGAGGAACTGGCTATGTACATTGTTTTTGTCATAGAATCAACTGTTCATAGAAGCAAAACAGATTTATTTTTACCACATATTCAAGCAAAGCGTTCTGGTGGTTGCCCATAGTGTTTAGGGAGATATATACTGAATAAATATATACATAACCTGTCAGTTAAGTAAGCCTGCCCCTAGTTGACATTCTCTATCACAATTACAAAAAGTTGTCACTGATTATGTAGGTTTAACATTAGTCTCACATGGGCCTGATAGCATGTGTCTATAATGCTAGTCCTCGCCAGAGTCAGGTGATAGAAGGTCTATGATCTGAAGACCAAGTGATATTTCATCCAAAGCAAAGCAAAGCAAAGCATAGTCTTATTGGTTACATTTTTGGCAGGTTATCTGTCATTTTTCTAAGTAAATTTTAAAATAGCTCTCTGGAGAGATTGCCCAGAGATTAAGAGCCCTTGCTCCTCTAGCAAAGGAACTAGGTTTGATTCCCAGTGTCAATATATTAGCTCAGAACCATCTGTAACGCTAGTTTCTGAGGACACTCCACCCACTCTGATCATCATGGGAACTAAGTATGTGTATGATGCACAGATATACATTTAAGAAAGCATACACACACATATAAATGTAATAAGTAAATAAATAAAAACTGATAACATTATTTGTAGATTCTAAGGCATTATAGAAATTTAGTGAATATATTTTCAATAATACATTAGTACTTTGTTCATTGTTATAAGTCTGAAAATTAAGGACCTCTCACAAAGGGCCCTGGAAGACAAGGTCTTGATACAAAATGAAACATCTTGAGATTAATGGCAAATACACATTTCTATGTGTGTTGCAAGTTGTGTTTGAGATCTAGATGTTTTCTGAAACTATTGTGGTTTGTACTAAATTTTAATGGCATTGGTAATAACTAATCCCACATATGTATTTTAACAGGTATGATTTTGATATAAATTAGAAGACCTTTGATCATAAAGAGTTAGAGTTCTTATTAACTATTGCTAAGATTCTTTTTCAATGAAACAGGAATCAATTATTTTGTTTTGGGGATACTTTTTTCTTTATCTTAAATTGGACTAGATAAGAACCCTGGAAAACACAACATTAAAGAAGTGAACATAGATACATAGCAAACAGCTCTTTTTACTGTTGTACTAAGTTATAATTTCTTTTACAAACATGAGATACCAGTCACTAATATCTTAACATTCAATAACTTAGCCCTTCTTATAATAGAGGAAGTTTAGATTCTGAATGTCATAGTTTGTTAGCATTATATCTCTTATAATCTTCAATATTTATAAAAAGATTAACAGACATATTTGATAATAATTTAGCTATCACTTTCATTAATCACAGCCTTAATAATCTTTTATTTGAAAACTGTGTATTAAAAATAATTTTGAAGAAGTTCTTTGTAATTTATCCAGTAAAGATTTACAATATATATTACCCAAAGGCATCAAAACTGACACAAATAAATTTTACAACTCATTATGTCTTTATCCAGAGCTATCACACAATTGGAATAATGTTAATAATTCCATAGGCCTTCAAAGTAAATTTTGTGGATAAACTAGTACTATAACAGATTGGGTCATCACAGTCACATTAACTATAATACAAAGATAAACTCTAATAGGGTATTTGCAGATGCAGTTATTCTTCATGCTCAGGTTACTTTTATTTCTCACACTGTTATTTCCTAATAACTACAATCATAACACTGTCTAATTTTTACTCTATTCCACCATCAGTATTTATATTCTAATTAGCTTTTGTATGTCAGCACATTATTAATATAAAATCTCTAGATTTTTTTTAAATAATCCAAGAGATGACATGCTCAGGAACAAACTAGGAAAACAACTCTCTTGAAAACCACATGGAGCCAGGTGGTGGTGGCACATGTCTTTAATCCCAGCACTTGGGAGGCAGAGCCAGGCAGATCTTTGTGAGTTCGAGGCCAGCCTGGTCTACAGAGTGAGATCCAGGAAAGGCGCAAAGCTACACAGAGAAACCCTGTCTGAAAAACAAAAAACAGAAAACAAAAAAAAAAAAAAGAAAAAGAAAAAAGAAAAGAAAACTACATGGCTATGGTTTTCCTGGATCTGGACTTTCCATGGTCATGTATTGGAAAAATCATGGCACTCATAGCTAGACCATGTATTTTAATATTGTAAAACTTGTGTTTTCTAGACTATGTAAAAATTTAAGAAAAACAATCTGTGGCACAGGAATTCCAGCAAATTCTATGACTATACATCTAAGACCTCTTTCCTCACCGATAGAAATGCAGGGAAATCTTGTGATATCTCTTAGGCAGGAATTATTCCCATATTCAACAGGAAGAAGTGAGAGAGAATAAATTGTTCTTGCTGTTATGTGTCTCCAAAAGATTTTTGAGCCCACAATTCTAGTGGGGTTACTGGGGGAGGAAAAGAGTGGGAGGGAATTTGAGAGGGAATATGATGAGAAAGGCAGCAAGAGAGGAAAGAGCTGTGACCTATTGGTTACTAAGCTTCACTCAGCCAAGAACATGCTCAGGAAAGGTTATGATGTGTGAACTTGGGAGAAGAGACCATGTTATGATCAAGAAGTCATCTTAGTATTCTGAATCTCAGTCTTTCCTTTTCTTCTTGGCCGCTTGAAGCCAGGACTTGGAGAAGGCATCATATACCCCCAGGATACACTGTATCTATCTCCCCTTTAATAAACCATCTCCTTTCTTGCAGCTCTCAAGAAGAGATATATTAACATATCAAGCACTGTATTTCATCCTGTAATGAAACTTCTTCCCAGCTGCAAAGATTGACATTGTCTCCTATGTCTCCCTTACACTGGTTGGTTAATAAGCTAAATTCCTTAAAAAAAAATCTGTTATAATTAAAATGAGCAATGTTAAAATATTCTGTAAAAAGTGCAATTGCAGGATAGATGCTTCTTCAGATAATTCATTGTCCAATATATTAATTTTCCTTTAAGGACTTGTAATATTCAAACTCAACTTACTTCTCTTTTGTTTAGTCATAGTTTCTTTTCTACATCATCTTTGTGAGAATAAAGTTTAAATGATTATACGTTTAAATCCGGAAAGATAACTTCATTTTGATGCACTCAAGGAACATGTAAATCAGCACCACCTCTCCACGATTAAATCTTCAAAATTTTCAATTCTGTTTTCTTATTCCTCTCCATATTAACCACTACATGACCAAACAATGAACTGACAAATGGAAGGGTATAAACAGACCAGAGTAAAAAGTAAAAGTTTGAATTGGGAAGATAAAATGGATGAAGACAATCAGTTCACTAAAAATTATCTAAAGAAACACATTTCACAGTCTATTAGCTTTAGTACATAGACCAGAGATGCAGGATGCTGCTTCCTGTCTATAGACACTGCATTCCAGGGGTTTTATATATCTGTTTACAGCTTTTTCATGCAACAGCAAATTTTACCTTTTAACTTTTGTATGGGACTCAGCATTTAGAAATTCAGAATATTCATTTATAATAATAATAATAATACACAATTAGAGAGACTAGAAAAATAATGAGGACCAGTGAGATTTGATCACTGCAGTTTTCCCAAACCATGCTGTTGATTATTACGTTAAATTTATTGTGATTAGGTAGTCCTAGGCATGGGCAAACACAGTTGATTAATTCTAAGTTGTTTAACAATTTAACTGTAAGTCACTGAGTCTATTTGTGTTTGAATATTTGAAGATTACCACCACAAAGGAAATTAGCGGACAGTACAATTGTTTAATGTCTTATTTTTTGAGTATTCACAATAGGCAGATATTCATGGCAACATTTTTGGTTCATGTGATACAAAATACTCTAAATATTTCTCATTTCTATAGGGAGAGAAACTTATTTCAAATAAATGAAATAAGTATACCAACAAAAGATACTTAAATATTAAGAATTGAGTACATTTTAATTATCACAATATTTTTGTGTTCTTGTGTAAGTATATTCTATTTAGCACAATTTCATTTGCCCATACATTATATATTTCACTATAATAAAAATACATTTATTAACCTAGGTTTTAAATTAAACACTCTGAAAATAGTAGTATTAGATGACTATATCCACATTACTGAAACTATTCAGATTTCTTGATCTACCTTAAATTTTTTGGTGTTTTATGAAAAGAAAATGAGAAATATTTTATTATAACAGAAAAGCTGTTTTAATAATTATATTCTACACTTAAATATGCAAAATATAAAAACAAGTTGAGTCTTCAAAATTCAAAAGTAAGAGCTGTTGACTCATCACACAAGGAAATCATGAATGCTTTCAAATTGACATGTACTCTGTCACGGGAAACATTTGTCTATTACATATTCACAGACACGTCATTGGTTTAATTATAGATTTAAATCTACAAAAATAATTTACATCTAAGAAGTTGTCACATGCCATCCTATCGGAGTTATTAACAAGAACATTTTTATGGTGTTAAGTAGTTATTCATTAAATTCTACAATGCAAAGTAAACCTTGAACTTGAGAACTTAAAAGTGATTATAATGTTTCATTGCACAAGATTGAAAACTGAGCCTTGAGAATGGCTGTCATATGCAATTATAGTTGATGGGAGAAAATACAAGTGCATAGAAAACACATTTCACCCTGCTTAAAAAGCTCCCTAAAATAACTCTATGTAAACTTGATTTTATTGTTTTTATATCACTTAAAATGTATACATATATATGCTCAATTTTTAAAAGTAGAAATACAATAATTCAT
This sequence comes from Peromyscus leucopus, assembly GCF_004664715.2. NCBI lineage: Eukaryota > Metazoa > Chordata > Mammalia > Rodentia > Cricetidae > Peromyscus > Peromyscus leucopus. The sequence goes on along the minus strand of NC_051072.1, from coordinate 16,037,327 downwards.
TATATATTCTAATATTCAGCTATGAGTTTTCTATTGAGAAATATAATTCTTCCATCATGAAAGGCAAGAACAATTATCCTACTTCAGATGAAGGCAACCAGTTTTATAAAGGAAATTAGAGTCTAATCAGTTACATGACAAAATATCTAATTGATTTTTAATTTGTGCTACTTTACATATTAGGAACAAATTGTTACACACTAAAAATTCAATCAAATTGCACAGCAAAATTATACAATAATAAAATATAAAAGTAAAAATAGTAAATTGTAATTAACAATGAAAGCATAGCTAATAGATTAGTTTTACTGTTTTCCTGCTTACATAAAATTAATATCAGGTAATTAAGAAATTGAGAGTCATCTTTAGTAGCTAGTTAAAATGAATGTAAATATTTATCCATCCCTGCAAATAATTTCACTGATGGCATGAATGTAAAATGGAGTATTTCTAAAACAAATAACATAACGTTTTTACATTGTGTTTATTAACTACTCTGAAGATGTGATATATTGAAGATACCTCATGATCTTTAAGGACCTTTGATACTTTATTTCTATAATAGCCATGCTTTATTATTTAAATCTTTTCATGTATAAAATATTTATTCTTGAATGTCTGTACAATATTTTACTTAATATCAGTTTTGAAACAATCAATTAAATTTACTCATTTGATTTCAGAATGTTAAATTTGATGAAAATTGCCCTCAATGTTTTTATCTATCCAAAATGTAAATATATTGATATCAATGGTTTTCTATATTAATGAGAACAATAATAGTACTAAGATAAAATTAAGCCAACCTTCCAATGCATTAACATACCAATTATTATAAACTTTCTTTCAATTTTGGTCAAATTTCCTAAAGCATTCCTCAACTATAAATTGTTTTCTGCTTTCCAATGTTTCCTAAAACATTAAGTATAACAATTAATATAAATTATTGGTTTAATATAAAGATATTCTGTATAATATTTTTAATTCTATTTTGAAACTAAGGATGATATTTGCACTCTGAATCTTGATTATTTTTATTGAAATAATCTTATAAAAAGTCATTTTTATTGTATATTTCTGTCCTTGTTTTAAAATAAATGTGCAATCCATTTCACTGAATTTATATTTGGTAATGAAAATAAGATGTGTAATTGTTTTGTAAGTATAAATATTTTAGATGCATGTTTTTATTTATATACACTAAAAGGTCTATTTTTATCTAAAATATGAAGAGGTTTTAGAGATATTTTTATAGATATGCCTTCTCATAAATGCTCTCAAAGTCCAACCAAATATAACAAACTAAAATATAACTAAATCCTGTGGAAGACAAACTGCTTGATTGATTTTGTATTTGTTTTATACACATCATTTCTAGCAACTGAAACAATACTCCTAAAAATAAAAGCGTTATGATAGGAATTACAAGTACTGTGCACATTTTCATGATTTTTTTATTACTTGATAAGTTTAAAATAACTATATTTATAAATTAATAATTCTTTCAATATAAAATCTTTATTACAATTTTTTAATACCAAGCAATCTCTCCAACACCTACTTTCTCATTTCCTGACTTCTCTATAAATGATATGATAATATTGACTTGTGTACCACTGTGTTACCATAAGAATGAAAGTCAAACAATTGCTTTGTATGCAAGTCTTGGAAAACCACAAGGAATACTCATTTAAATATTCTTATTTACCCAAACAGGCAACATTTTAGAGTTTTTGTGAGTTTCTAATACACTCTTTGTTTAGCTCATTTTTTCGGTTTATTCTATTAATAATGCATTAGATATCATGTTTTTATAATACCTTATATTCATTGAGTTGCTATTTGTTCTTAGTGTCCTAAATCCAATAATTCTTCCAGGAACTATTTTTTAAAAATATTTTATGACAATATTTTATGTATCAACTGTCTTTAATTCTGTTTGATAATATTTTAACTTACAGAAATATCAGTTTTATTTTGACCTAATACGGTTGATGGTAAGTTCATGCGCAGTAAATGCACATAATAATAATTACTTTGTTAGCATTAATTCACTGTGCAGGTGTAAGAAAGTGAAAACTCACATACCACATGTGATATAATCCTGCATATACTCTTCCATTTCTTACTTAAAAGTCTAAGGTTGATAGTTGAAAATAGTGATTTCACAATTGGATACATAGTTTGACAAATGTAAGGTGTTAGCCAGAGATAAACCTAAGTGGTTCATTATTTATGTGTTTTAGGTCTATATAAAAATATGTTAATAATATATAGTGAATATGAGATACTTTGGGTATATGAAATAATTTGTATCATTATAAACACATATCAAATACTCCTTTCAGTTAAGAAGAACAATGTTTCAACCCATGATCTACATTTTTGTGGTTGAAACCATTATTCATCTTTAATAATTTAGCTTACTAGGAACTTAGAAACTGTCTCTTTTGTTAACTAAAATTTATTATTCCATTTAACTTGGCACTCAAATGAACTTAAAACTTTGCATATTCATTCTCTACCCATTTATAATATATTCTATGGCAAATCTCCTTTAAGTTGTCCTCCTCTTAATCAAGATATTCTGAGTAATAAGTGAATCAGTTCACCTGTTTCTACTTAACTTTCATTTTTTTGCAATCTTGTTTTAAGTTGTCTGTAATATTTTAATAAACTTACATATGAAATACATTGCATTTCATACCTCAAATATGTTGGTTACTATTCCTTTGTAAACTAGCAAATGATATGTTAATGGAAATATCTTTAAGTGCTTTCTTACAGTGACTTTAACAACTAAGATATAAATGATAAGAATGGGAGAGTTGGGTTCTACCCACTCCTCTTAACAATATGATTAAGAAGAAACAGCACAGACAAACAATGAAGAAGAAAATTAAAGTTTGAAAATAGCATAAAGTACCAAGTATTCAAGGTACATAGGTCATTTTTAAGACATCTAATCCAAAGGACTGGAAAGAGGACTCAGCAGAAAATTTGCTCACCATAGGCAGGTCAGCACTGATTAGGACCCCATTATCCATGCACTTGCAGAGCAAATATGGTGATTCACCTATAATCCATGTATTTTACAGGTAGAGACAATAGGATATGCCAAACTGGTATTAGCAGGGGGAGATTCCACACTCACCTGCCTTCTATATCCCTTGATAAGGACGGAGTGATTAGGTGAAGCTGTCAGATTCTACTGCTTGCAGGGGCTGGAATCTGGCCCCCTCCCTCAGTTACATTTGTGTGACTTTTTCCATTTACTATTCCTCTTTAATTCCTCTTCACAAGCAGGAAGCTTATCTGGGTGGGTTTTGGTCCTGGGATAACCACTCACTTTATGGCATCTAGCATCAGGATTTATTTCATCCTTTGTTGTTGTTGTTGTTGTTGTTTTATCTCCTTGAGGATATATAAGCTCTATTATACTTCCTCAGGCTCCTCCTTCCCCTACCTCCCCTGAAAACTCTACAATTTTTTATTACTGTGTCTAGCTTTTCCCTTTTTGTTATATATGTTCATGAGAATGATCACTAATAACCACGTGACAAAATCACTACTAGACTGTTTTGAAATCTCTGTAAATGCCATTAATCTAAAAGTGTTTGATTTAGCTTCAGGCAGGTTTGTTTGTTTGTTTGTTTGTTTTTTTCCGTGTGTGTGTGTGTGTGTGTGTGTGTGTGTGTGTGTGTGTGTTGTTTGTTTGTTAGGACAAGGGCAAAAAGCAGCCACGTTCTTTGCCAAACCATTATACCATTACAGGAATGGTCTCTTGGTCACTTATTAATACTCCTCCCCTCTAAAACCTCTTCATTAAGGCTGCCATAACCTACAATGCTCTGAGAACCACTGTCTTCCATGCACCTACTATTATTTCCTATTATGCCCTGTTTAAAGCATTTAACTATTTTCCTAATGCAAAGTTCCAAAAGTCTACATTCTCTCAACAAGCAGAATGGCCCTGCATGTCACAGCACAACCCAGTCTCTGCTACCAATGACTGTCTTAGTCACTGTTCTAGACACTAGAAACAAGGCAAGTCATACATAAAGATTTATTCAGTCATTGCTTACAGTTTAGAGATTAATGCATTATAATGGTGAGGAGAATGGGGGCAAACAGGTATCCTATAGTGTATTAATTAGTAATTGATGTGCCCAATTGGAAGTGGGGCCACCACTGTGCAGGTGGTCCTGGGTTCTATAAGAAACTAGGCTGACAAACATTAGATGGAGCAAGAGGAGTCCTGCAGAAGAGGGTGAGGAATGATTGTAGCAACCAGAGAGGTCAAAACACTGTAACAAAATAGCCCACAGAATCAACTAACCAAGGATCATAGGGGTTCATTGAAACTCAAAACAAACAAACAAACAAACAAACAAACAAACAAAAACCAAAAACTAAACCAAAACAAAACAAACCCAGGAAGCCTGTATAGGTCTGATCTAGGTTCTTTGCATATATGTTATAGTTATGTAGCTAGGTGTTCCTGTGGGAATACTAACAGTGGGGGGGGCTGTCTCTATTCCTTTTGCCTGCTTTTCCTCCTGCTGGGTTGACACATGCAGCTTTAATAAGAGGAAGTGTATCTAGTTTCATTATAACTTGACATGCCATGTTTGATTAATTGATATCCCTGGGAGGCCTGCCATTTTCTAAAGAGAAACGAGGGGTGGACCTATGGGAGAGGGGATGTGGTGAGAAGGAACTGGGGAGAGAAAAGAGGGGGGAAACCGAGGTTGGAATGCAATAGAGGAGAGAAGAACAAATAGATGAGTAGATAGATGATGATGATAGATAGATAGATAGATAGATAGATAGATAGATAGATAGATAGATAGGTAGACAGACAGACAGATAGATAGATAGATAGATAGACAGATAGATAGACAGAGAGGTAGGTAGGTAGATAATAGGCTGAGCAAGCCATGGTGAACAAGCCAATAAACACATTTCTCCATGGCCTCTGAGTTAATGTTTTCCTCCAGTTTTCTGTCCTGTTTGAATCCATGTTCTGAAATCCTTCCACGATGAACAAGAATGTGGACATATAAGCCAAATAAAACCCTTTCCTCCCCAAATTGCATGATGTTTTATATCACAACAATAGTAACTCTAACTAGGGCAACAACCAATGATAGCTTGTGAATTCCAACAAGAAAAAAATCTATCAGAACACTCCTTCTATTTTCAATTGCTCAGCCTATGTTCAACATCAACATAAACTGGCAAAGCAGACTGTGGGCCATGGATCTCTCTGTGTGTACATATTTAAATTTGTTTATGTGTGTGTTTGTCTATGTATATTTCTGTGTGTTGTATCAGCAAATTTAAAAATTACATGAAGAAAAAGCAGGTCAAATGAAAAACTGAAGAGTGATAATAAACATCTTATTTTGCATTATTTGTAAGCTGTAATAGAGCTTATAAATATCAAGTAAAAACAATGAAGCAATAAAAACATTTTAAAACAATAAGCAAAGCATAATGAACATATCCCTATTATAATTGTGAAAAGGACAGTATATATAAACAAAAGTAATAGAAAATATGAATAAAAATCCATATTAAAGAACAACACACAAAGTATCACAAACTTACAATATCAAAACAATGATTAATAATCAAATCATAGTCAATGAGTTACTAAAGGGATCTACAGAATCCATGGAAGTTGTAATATCATTTGTTAGAATTTTTCGCAGTGAAAGGACTCAGGTAAAAAATCTGCACAGGCAAAATCAAAAATGCATAAGATATATTAAGTTCAGGATTTACCTATTATATTCCTTTATAGACATATGGATATCACTTTATCCTAGCAACAATGTGACAAAAACATCACATGAGTTATATTCAAAGACATCAACTATGTGTTGCAAACCTTAGGAACATTGAGTTCTGGAGAAATGCAATATAATTTCTTGACAATTTGAAAATTAGTATTACCATAAGTGTCAGTGGATAGTTATAACATGCATCATGGCTGTGTTGACAAAGGACAGACTCACTCCTCATGTGGAATGCAGTATGATGGTACACCAGTTCTTTTCAGCATTAAAAATTTTCCATAATTTAAAACTTACATGTCATTCTTAGAATGTTTTATTTTATATTTTGCCACATGGTAGTTAATCAACTGCAGTTAATTGTACTTGGGGAGCTGACCAAGAAATAGATGTGGATGAACATAAGAGCTACATTGAGAATACTGACATTAGCATTGAAGATGAGGGATTTTGATGGCCCTAAACATTCCCATGACTGTCAGTGACTCGTCTGGCTTTTCCAACCCTAGCCAAAAGAACTAGGTCAAACAGCCTGACCCAGAATGCCCAATGAAGAAATCGTTTTTGAATTAATTGTCTTGTTACTGTAAAGTAGTTGGCATGTGTCAAGACCTCAGGCATACAGCAGGTAAAAACTTTGTCTGACACAATGTATTAAGATTTGCAGGTTGTTTTGCAGAAGGCTGTTAAAGAAAAGTCACTTTAGGAATGTGCAGACTGTGAGACCCCAAACCCCTATTGATCATTCCAATTGAATATTTGTATATGCATACATATCTAATCAAACACATATATAATTTTATATACTTAATATACCAGCACTAACATAACTTGATTTATATATTTGTCTGTTTACAGATAATGTAATATTACTATAGCCCGAGCCAAAAGTTTGAAAGGAATACAAATACATATTTTAAGTGTATATTATTGGAATTTGAGAATAAGATTAATAAAATTCTCATAACTTAAAAGCATAACATGGCTAGATTGGTGAATAATAATATATGAGTAATTTTACCAAAGATAAAATAATAAAATACCAATAAAAGATATTTAACTTTGTGCAGTAAAGATTATATAAAAATGGATAATTTTCTAGAAAAATTCATTTTATCTAACACAATTTATAAAGTAATTATTAAAAATACCTAGAGTGAAAAAGTAGAAAGCTATGCAGACTTGATCTTCCAAAAGACCTGCAACTAGAACCAATTATTGAGATTTCCAAATTTCATAATCACACATACACACACACCACGTAAAATATGCTCCCCCAAAAGTTTTGTACCTTCAAATAATTAATTTCTTGTAGACATTAATAATCTCAACAACATCTCATAAGTCAACATTCTTACTAGCAGACAAAGCAGATTTTTAAAATATGCTACTTAATTTGTTCATACAATGTAAAATCCATTTGATAATGGGAACTGGTCCTAGTAATAATCTTAATTAGGTGAACAAAATACTCACTTTCACAAGCAATAGACAGATTATTTAATTTTTTAACTCAATGTAAATTAAATAATTTTTTTTAAAGAAAGAACTTTTTAATGAGGAGGCACTTATCTCGGCCCCAAAGCCATCACTACATAAAATAGAGAAACGATTAAACACCTGAAACTCATCTACCAAAGCCAAGTCCAAAACAATAGAAGTCAGCTATTCTGTTTACCATTTGTCATCCCTCTGGAAACGTTAGAAGCCCTAAAGTGGAAAAATAATCTGAAACTTTGCAATTTGGAAAAGGCAGATGAAATTGTTTCTATTCACCATGGACATAATTGTGTAATGAAATCATCTTCAAGGGAAAAAAGAAATAAAAACTAAGATACAATAAAGTATCATGCTGTAAAATTAATTCATGCCACACTGATACCACCCAGTATCTGTTCCTTTTGTGTCATTTCTCTAATATATATATATATATATATATATATATATATATGTGTGTGTGTGTGTGTATGTATGTATGTATGTATATAAAACCATGCTTGTGTATAAATGGAAAAATACATAACACATAGAAATGATAAAATGTTATTACTGAGAGAATGAATTAATTATGAAAAGGAATAAATCTAGAAATACCATTTAAGAATAAAACCAACTCACTACTGAACATATATAAGAATATTAAATTCTTCAGTGGTACCTTAAAGAAATTAGCAATTTGCTTTCATTTCTTAACGTGATCACAGAACTAGGATTCAAAGCATATTTCTGTTACTGATGAAATGCAATTCTGGGGTCCTTTATGAGTGAAAGACATTCACTCTTAAAATATTTCCTGAGTTCTTGTTCTCTTTTTCCACCCCCTCATGTGATACATCTGCTTTAGAAGTAGGAAAAAGGAACAAAGCTTGCATTTTAAAAGCAGCAGGAATAGAGGTACATTTGTTGTTGCAAAAAGATGTATGTCAAGCATACAAAAAAGATGCTAACCTCCTCTGGTGGACAGGACCGCCTACATCTACATGCTGCTATGGAAGGCCTTATGCTTTGAAAATTCTCACAGCCAGAATGTTCAACACAGAATGGCAACCTGACAACTGGGTGTGTTTAATGTCATTTATTGTTACATAAAGCTAAAAATTGCTTGAAACAGCTCTGCTAAACAGTATCTCTTCCACATAATATTTCCATTATCTTGTTGAAGTAGTCAATGAAGATAATTTTTCTTCCCTAAGAGAGAAGTGTTATGTGTGTACTATTTATATTCAATTTATATATATTGTAAAATATATACAAAATAGAGTAAAATTCCTTTAAATAATGACATAAGAAATAAGTAATGTATCCTGTTAATGACATTAAAGGTAGAACTTATGACAAGCTTAAATGTTTCCAGCGTGTTTCGAGGACACCTGATTCTGTAGTCTGCATTCTTTGAGTCTTTGAATGAAACACCTGTTTCTTTCTATATTTTTCTATGTATAATTTCATTACATAACAAAACAAGCCTATTTTATTGTTATTTGATTCATTATTAGTGTGAGTGAAACCAGAGACAGCAAGACCATTTGTATCCAATAGGCTTAAGAAGAACATGAATCCTACTTACTTAGCCTATTACAATGAAAACTTAAGTGAATTACTGACCTTCGGGTTCTCTGATTCTTCCCCTTTTGAAGAAGGATAAGAAAGTTAGGTGAACATAAAAATTAAAGGATTGTGGGATGCTCTTTTGTGAACTGACCAAATTAGAAAGTTTATTTCAGACAGAAATTTTTGTACTCTTTGTTTTTTCTGATTCTTTTGAAGACCCTGACTAAAACAAACTGTGGTACCAGCACTGAGAAACAGAATTGCAGGATTTTTGAAGACCCTGACTAAAACAAACTGTGGTACCAGCACTGAGAAACAGAATTGCAGGATTAGTGGTATCTAGAACTAGTCATTCAGATGGATAGAACATATCACCACTAAAGGCTCATTAGAAAGTATGGAGAACATTAAAAATGGTATACACTATTAAAGAGCTCATTAAGAGCAAGGTATCTCTGAATCTGATTTGCTTCTTTTGATTTGTAGGGAATTTAGCGACTATGTATATGAAACTATTGAACATCTATGGAAAAATAAAGAAGACACTGATTCGTATTATTTGGTTCATTTGAGCATCTTTGGAAAAAATTAAAAAAAAACTAAAATGAAATATGTAACCCAATTCTCTAGTTCTAGATGCAAATAATTGCAATGTTTCTAAGTATGCACTAGAAAAGAATCTTTCCTCTTTCACCCATGGTGCTCCAGTTTCAAAATAAAATGCAAGCTTCATGATATAGCTCGACCAGTTATTACAGTACAAATTTAGATACCAGCCTTGTAGAGTGTCAGCAGTTAAAGTAACAACACTGATTGAAAAACAGTAGGAGCCTATGCCTTGGGATGGCAATGTGTGGGAGGACCCTAAGGAGGATGAAGTAATTGAGTACTCAGATTCCAATAGGCTCACTAAATCTGAGAAAAGAGTGCCTATACCTCAGCAGAGGATGCATCTGTATCCCCACTACCAACCTATGCAGTGTGGTCCTCCGTCTTTGCATAAGATAATTCATTGTGACTCCTCTGTAGAGCCTGGAATGGATGACTTCCCCTATAGGAGATGTCAGGTATGATAAGCTGATGTCACTGAGAAACCACCTTTCATTGCCTCTAGACCTATAATTAGACTGACGTTTAATTGAGCCAGTAATTAGCACTCCTCCATGGCCTCTGCTTCAAGTCTTTCTCTCTGTTCCTGCCTTGAGTTTTTGCCTTGACTTCCTTCACTGATAGACTGCAGTGGACAACTGTAAGCTGAAAAAAACCCTGTCCTCCCCAAGTTGCTTTGGACATGGTGTTTTGGCACAGTAATAGAAACCCAACTAAGATATACAGTGTATTGAACATTTGTTAATAAAATAGATTTCTGTGATGATATTTTATTATAATAAATAAAGTTTGCCTGGATATCAGAGGAAATAACAAGCCATTTTAAATAAACAAAAAAGTTAGGAATTAAGTCATATATCTTAAATATGTAGTTATTTATTTTAGATATATTAATTTAAGTGAGTGGAAGATGATAAAGAACATGTTGAGCTCAACAAATGTCTTTTGGTTCCAAATAATATAAATAGAATGTATGTTAAACTAATTTAAAGTCTAATAAGAAAAGGATTGATTTTTCCCATAACATTTTTGCCATTATTATTAAGGTTGATATTGTGGATTGGCCAACAATTTAGTTTTGTTATTTTTCATTGCAGCTAGCATCTTCTCAATATGACACACCAACAGAATTTTAAGAAATTTACATAGCTATAAAAGAAAAAAATAGCTTAAAATAAATTACCAAATACAAGGCTAAACTTCAGAAACAAACTTGAGCTAACATATGAAACTGTAAGCACAGAAAAAAAATTAAGTCGTAAAGTAGATATAGTGCTGATATCAAAATCAGACATGAGAAGTTATACTTTCAAATTTAATTCTAGGTATGATCTTGAATTGGTACTCCAGAGTAACACATAAAGCACATTCTGGGAATTATTTTGGGTATCGGGGAGAAAATGCAAAGTAAGATCTTTGGATATTATCATTGGATGGATAAAGCACCAAATATTCTATATATCACAGTGGATATGAATTGCATGTCTTATTCCATGGAAAGACTTTTTCAGGGCAAAAGGATATTTGACAATCAGAACAAATCACACACTACATTGCATCTATGAATCTATGTATCTATGTATATCTATCATCTATCATCAATATTTCATAAATATGTTAATAAATGATGATTATATGTACATATTCATTATTTCATTGTGTATTGCATTTTCTAAATTCATCTCTTGGATAGATTTTATACACAGATAATAAAATTTTAGTATTGAGAAATATACATATACATATATGCATACAAAATACTAAGAATTCTTTTAGATCATGAAAAGCTTAGTAATCATTCTAAAGCAGATTAGTCATTCTAAAAAATGTGAGACTTAAAAACTAGCAAGATACATGGAATATTACAAAGCAATATAATATGAGATTAATTTTAATATAATTAAATTGTACTTTTAAAATGTTTATTTTTACTTTTTGTTAATACTTGTGTAGCAAGAATTGTTAGAAGATCTTATTACTAGAAACAAACCTGAGGCCAGTTATTGGAGTGAATAAACCTGAAGCCATGTATTAGGGTGAATGCTGGAAGATCAGAGAAACAGAACAAGCCACAGCCACCTCACCTTGCCAATTCCTCAGCTGATCCTATTTCTTCAGACTGGAAGACTTTGAGTCCTCATCCAAATGGATCTCAGCTGAACTATTGCTAGAAGCCTAAAAGCTTAACCAGTCTTACTTCCTTGTCCTCACGCCTTAAATACCTTTCTGCTTTCTATCATCACTTTCTGGGATTAAAGGCATGAGTCACCATGCCTGGCTGTTTCCAGTGTGGCCTTGAACTCACAGAGATCCAGACGGATTTCTGCCTCTGGAATGCTAGGATTAAAGGCATGGGTGCCATCATTTTCTGGCCTCTATATCTAGTGGCTATTCTGTTCTTTGACCCCAGATAAGTTTATTAGGTTGCACAATATATTGGGGGACACGATATCACCACATACCTGAGTATGTTCGGGGTGTGAAATGTCTGTGTGGGATTATATGAATGTTAATGCAGCTGTTAGTAAAGACCAGAATCGGATTTCAAATGCACTGGTACTAAATTTATAGGCAAGGAAGAGATTCTGGCAACAATAGTATAATTCTTTTTAAGAGCAATGTATGATCTTAACCACTGTGCTCTCCGTTATCTACACTGAAAGTGACCAACAGATACAGATAGACATACACATAGACATATACATAGACATTTATCTTTCATGCTACTAAGTCCACATAAGTAAAAGACTGTGTCTTAGTTACAGTTGCTATTGCTGCTACAAAACACCAAGACCAAAAGGCACGTTATGGAGATTTCAGCACTGCTGTTCATCAGTGAAGGAAGTCAGGACATGAACTCAAACAGGGCAGGGGCCCTGAGGTAGGAGCTGATACAGAGGCCATGGAGGGGATCTGCTTACTGGCTTACTTCCTATGGCTTGTTCAGTCCACGTTCTTATAGAACCGACGACCAGCAGCCCAGGGATGGCATCACCCACCATGGGCTGCCATTGATCACTAAATGAGAAAATGCCTTACAGCTGGATCTCATCAAGGCATTTTCTCAACTGAGGCTCCTTTCTTTCTGATGACTCTAGCTGGTGTCAAGCTGATACAAAATACCAGCGAGTACAGACTGATAGATAACAGAAAAAATATCTATAACCACCAAAGGGAAATGATGGCCATCATGCATCTTATGTTTCAAATATTAAATTGTAATCCCAACTAATTTATGACCTAAATTATGATTAGCCTTAATTTTTTGTGAAGAAATTATAATTTTGACAAAATGCATATATTATGAACACTCAAAGCAGAGATTTTTCTCAGTGATTCTTTAGAAAGAAATCCAAAGTTATGATAGTTTATGTCACATACTCATACACACACACACACACACATTTATATATATATATATATATATATATATATATATATATAAATGAAGGATATATTTGGTGATAATTTATTTATACTATCACAAATAAAGGATGCCTGGGGATCAGAGGGCAAGGCAGCCACCGTATTAAACATAGAGGTCAGGCAGTAGTAGCATATACTTTTAATCCTAGCATTTGGGAGGAAGATTCATCTGGATCTCTGTGAGTTCAAGGACATACTGGGAACAGAGCCAGGCATAGTAGCACATGCCTTTAATCTCAGCACTAGTTAACTATAGAGGTCTGGAGGTCTGTACAGACAGAAAGGAAGTAATAGAGCTGGGCAGAGAGAGGAAATGATGAAGCTGGGTGGAGAGAGGAAGTAAGATGGCAGGGCACAGAAAGGTATATAAGGCTGAGTATACAGGAAGTGGCTCTCTTGGGCTGAGAATTTCCCAGCAGGAAGAACTTGTGGTTGGCTTGTTCTCTGATCTTTCAGCTTTCACCCTAATATCTGGCTCCAGGGTTTTTATTAATAAAACTGCTTAGCAATTCATGTTGCATATATATTTACATCTTGAAAAATATAATTCCATTTGCAAACATCTTCAGAAATATTTCAGTGACAAAAATAAATCCATAGTTTCAATAATGTTTGTTTTGTTTCCTTTAATAACTTGTTTCACAACTCAGCAGTGAATGAAAATAAAATGTGTCTTCTTAAGAACTGTAAGGGATGTTAAATCATTATGAGGTAACTCACTTAATAAACAATTTAAAGTCTCCAGAATGGTATAAATTTATTTCACTCACTATAAATAATACATTCAAACATTTTTGTTTCTCAATATTTTTAAATATAAAACTATAATTCTGATCTGTTTGGTTCATTTCTTTTTACCTGTAACTTTTTTTTCTTCAAAATAAGTGATACAGTAGTTCCAACAAAAAATAGAACATGTTTCCTTTTAAAATAATCTGTAGATGAAATTCTAAAGGGTCTTATAAATAAGAAACACAGAGCCAAATACAGAGTTAAAATCCCAAGAGATCTCAGTACTAGTGAATAGCCTTTATAGCTTACTACTCACTGCCGTCCTTCCCCTGAGAGAAAGACCTTCTCCTGTGTGACCTGTCTTTTATTGCCTTTCTGGTCTACTTTCTTATTGACTCTATACACAACCACATGATATCCTCGTCACTACCTGTCTATATAGACCTCCAGGTCTCTATGGTTCGCACCTGGATTAAAGATTCAGATCACCACTTGGCTGTGTCCTTGAACACACATAGACTCTGCCTGCATGTGATTGGATTAAGGGCATGTGCCACCACCACTAGACTTCTGCTAAATGGATTGCTTTTTGCTCTGATCCCCAGGCAACTTTATTTATTAACATACAAATAAAATCACATTTCAGCAGAAAAAAATATCACCACAATAATCCCCTTTCTTTCTAGTACCTTCTTGCCTTTTCTTGACACTCATTTGAGTCTCCATTGCCTTCTCCATGCCTTGTTCTCTCAAACTTTTTACCTCCATAGTTCAAGATTCTTTGCAGAAAGGATTACTTGAGTTCTCTGATGATGTATTTGGTGTGAAGACACCTTCGACTGTTGAACTATCATTAATTCTATTAACATATAAAGGTTTCATATTTAGCTAAAAATATAGATAGCTGATTAATCATTCTTACTTTCAGATTGCTTGTGATCACTCAGCAGAAATTTCCTTGCTGCCTTTGTTAAGTCTATATAATTTACCATGACAGTTTTATTAGCCTGAGACAGCTACTGCTATTTCTCAGTAAAAGACATCAAAAGAGGGCTTCTCAGTCCAGTCACTACTCAGTGAGCCTCAGCCTTACAAATCCATCAAACGACTTTCTTACTTTTGTTGTTTTGTCATAAGAATGCAATATCTTATGTCTATAATACATATGATTCAATTTTATCATATTGCTCATTTCCTATTATGATATGGATTATGATATGAATCCTTATTATGAATCCAAAGATGCCTTCACACGAAGCAGCAGAAGTATATGTGTACTGCCAGTTATATTTTCCACTTATCGATTTATGTTTGTTTTCAGAATCCCACTTAATTAACACTAGGTTAGAACTCCATCTTTTCCTGGAGTTAACATACTGTTCTTCTTTAATCAAAGCATCCAGTGTTCGCTTAATTGAATTTCTATGTTCCTACAAGTTTCTGGAAAGGAGCAGATTCTTCATTCTATTCACTGCAGTTCTAGACAGTGTTTTAGACACTGTGTATTGTTAATAAATCTTACAGTGAGGGTTTGTTACAAAATATATGCTTGGCTTCATCCTATGGCTTTAAGCTCTTCTGTCATTACAAGTTTAAGTAGACTGAAGAATTTTTAAATTATGCACTGTTGGATTCCAAAGATTCCAGGAGCAGCTGTACATTCATTTATGCAATTTTATTTTGTTGGGAAAATCTAAAAATTTTCAAGTTTACTAAGTCAAAAAGAGACAAAAGAATCTAATTTTATTTTATCAGTGACCAGATATATCAACAAATGGGGTGGTCAGGATTCTGAGCTCCAAAAATCAATCATTGGTTACTTCAAAGCAAATTCACTGACTCCATGACAGTCAAACATATTTTCTGTGAAATTACATTCAGATTATTATATTTACATAGGAATTCAGTGAAGAACTAATTGAAAATAAAAGCTCATCTATTTTTTTGACCTTTAGGGACTTTATTCGATTTAATTCACTTTCATTAACTCAGGAAACTCTAAGTCAGGCATAAAGTGGGACAGGGCTTGTGAGAGTAATAGTTTAGGAAAATGTATGGGATATATGGGATGATTGGCCAAAATATTTTACAAATTGATTTTTTAAAAATGTAGAAAGAGACCATTGCCAGTTACTGATGTTATTGTTTATTTTGAAAATAAGTTAATAGTATGGAGGTTCAGCATATTAAAGAAATCCCATTCCCAGTAAAATACAACTATATATAGATCAAGGTCTACTAGTTTTTTCATAGAGATAAATCGTTATGTAGCACAGGTTGGCCTGACTCATTGTGTACCCAAGGATAGGTAACACTGAACTTCGAACTTTCCTGTCTCCACATACCAAACATATTTACATGTAGTTAAATGAATTCAGTTTTGGTTATATGATAATGTGAAATGACTTAAAAATTTCCTAGGAAAAATTAATGATCACTTCATATTGACTATAACTCCTGTCCAGTCTCTATTGGATATGTGGTTGAAAGAATTCAAAATAACAATTAAACAAATAATTATATCATGCAGAAGGACACTACTAGAAAACATATTGGAGTGAGTAAATATAAAAAATTTACAATACAATTGTCTTGCCATGCAGAGGGCCTAGTTCAGTCCCATTCAAGCTCCACAGCCCTTGATCCAACTTTCATGAGTTGGTTGGTTGTTTGATTTGGTTGTCTCTGCAGATCATGATCCTGATGTACTTGCTCATAGAGGGCGGAGAAGCTGAGGGGGTGGAGGAAGAAAGAGGGGGGATATTTGATTGGTGTATAAAATGAATGAAAAAATTTTTTAATAAAAATATTTACAATATTTATATATTTAAAGTTATAATATTCATAGGAAAATCAATTTTAGTAAAATAAATAAACTTGTAGAATGAAGCATGTAACAGAAGATACTACTTAGAAAACCACTATTATAAGTAATTATTGTAAACATTAATTTCTTTAAATATGTTTTAAACATGCATTTTTCAACAGAATGACTTTAGTGACAAGATGAACTCATTGAAATTTTTTTTCATTTTCCTCATTACTTTTCTTCTCTCCTTTGAAAAGGGTTAAATGAAAAGAAAAACAAGTTTGAAAGAAAATTACTGTTTCAAAGTTATTATGTAAAATAAACCTACTCCAAACAAGCATAATTGTATCTTTTGTTTGATAATGAAAATATGATTTTGTTTACAAAACAAGAGAACAATTGAATAGAATATATGGTAAATCAAAGTTTAGCTTTGTTTCCTTCAAATTTTAACATTTTTCTACACAATCTTAAACTGAACCATAATATTTTGGATATGAATTAAATATGTTTAGTCCAATGAAATAATATTCCAGTGTCCAGTGACCTACTTCTTCTCTCCTCTAATCAATTTATTCTCCATTATAACTTCCAAATCTCAACTAGGAGGAAGTAAAGTGTCCAGTGTGAATAACTACGATATCATAACTGTGAAACTAAAAGCCTGGGGCATTAAGTTTTATTTATCTATCATCTTTTTAAATAAAACATTTAAATTACATATCATAAATTATAAGTGAGAAGTTGCAAAAGTCCAAAGCAATGGAAAAAAGAAAAAAGCTGATATCTGCTCACTAAAGTTTTCTACAGATTGCTTCATGCTTAATATAGAGGTCCTTATATTTATTATTTCATATAAGCTCTACATATTTCATATACATACGCACACATGTCTTATTCACACACATAAATGGAGGTTCAGCATATTAAAGAAATCCCATTCTCAGTAAAATACAGCCCTATGTAGAGCCAGGTCTATTATTTTTTTTTTTTTACATTGAGGCACATTGTTATGTAGCACAGTTTGGCCTGACTCATTATGCATCCGAGGATAGATAGCATTGAACTTCTAACTTTCCTGTCTCCATATACCAAACGTTGGATTTACAGGCATACATCACCAAGACCAATCTTATATGACATTATGGACCAAATCCAGAATATTATGGATGTTAGAAAAAAAATGCTGTACAAATAGAACCGCATCCCTAGTTATGAGAGCTCTTTTCTTTTTCTTTTTTCTTTTTTATTCAAAATAGTATTCTAAGGTGTATTGAGAAAAGGCTCCAGTGTGAACCCCAACAAAAGTCCTGGCTCCCCTATACTGTACAGGTAGGGGAAACACGACTGTTCTGAGACTCTTGACCTTCTGAAGGCTTCAGTCATCAACAGTGAAAGGCTTTGAGGAACAATGCTGATTAATTTGTGCCATGTCAACTCTTAAAACAGTAGCAATAGTAACCCTTGCCTCATTTTAGCTCCATACCAAACTGTTGTCGCTGAGTTGGATCACCTATCATCCAACATACAGAAACCACAGCAGAAAAAAAATGAACACCAGATATTCAAAACCTGTGGGCATATTCATCAATCATTATTTACTGCTTCTGATCAGGGAGGAATAGGTGAAAGGTCAAGATCATCATTATTACACTGTCTTTTTTTCAACACTGCAAACCTCTTTCTTTCCACATGTCTGATATAATTTCCAAGGTTCTCTGTCATCTTACCTTATTTATTTTCCCCCGTATTCACCTTCCAACAGCCTTACTTTGAAGTCTAGTGCATTACAGAATAATAATATCACACACACACACACACACACACACACACACACACACACACACACAGTGCAAATAAGAAATGTTCCATGGGCTGCAGAGAGGCAGCCAGAGCCACAGAAAACATGTAAAAAATGATGGAAGTGATTGTTGAATCCCTGAAAAAAGAAATGTACAATAAAAAAAATAATCAAACTCAGAAAACACAATGAAAGAGAGGCAGAATTTGAATCTAACAGTTACCACACTAATCTAACATTTTGCACACTAAAACTGTCAGATGTCCAGTTTTCAACAAAAATACAAAAGCATAAGGAATTGGAAACTATGGTCTATTTTAAATTAATATGAATAGAAAACAAAGACTGTCCTAGAAAGAGATCTTAGAGAAGACAAGGTGATGGAGGCTTTAAAACAACGCAGCCAGTGGGATTCAAAAATTCCAAATCAAATTTGAATAACATCAAGATATGACAGAGGAGCAAATTGTCAGTATATGCATATAGAAAGGCTTTGAAATGTAAACTTCAAATATATCATGAAACTTAAAAGAATAACCAAATACAAATTTTATTGTGGAAACTAGAGTCATAGAAAATACATATCAGTAAGCTTAAACACTAGAGTTGGGAAGTAGTATTGAATGAACCAAAGAATATTTAAAACAATTGGACTGTACTAAAAAGCACACATCTGCTTCCTTTAGCTGTTATGAAGGAAGAAGGGGAAAAAATATGTGATTTGAAGGAACTTTTCTAG
Source organism: Peromyscus leucopus (assembly GCF_004664715.2). Classification (NCBI taxonomy): domain Eukaryota; kingdom Metazoa; phylum Chordata; class Mammalia; order Rodentia; family Cricetidae; genus Peromyscus; species Peromyscus leucopus. The sequence continues at coordinate 16,018,359 of NC_051072.1, read as the reverse complement.
GGTTGAGGAGATGGAGAGACCATATACAGAAGGAAAGAAGGCTTTCTAGGAAGGAGAAATAAGTCATATAAGTACAATTGCAAAACCATAAGTGAACATTATTTTATAAACTTAATTAAAATGCATAAATATACAGTGTATATATAATATATATTTGATTTATATTGTTTTGGCAATAGCTGTGCTTGTTTGGGGAATTTCCATGTGAATATTTTGTACAACGACTCAATTGGACATAAACCAGTCCCAGTTCTACAACTTTATATGGTGAAAAGAGATGTCTATCGGGACTCGTTCTCCATCATTGTTTGAAGACTTCATTAGGGTCACCTTTTTATATTATAGGAAGTTTCAACTGTACTAGGTTCTCATATTGCCCTTCAAATAGTGTTCAATTCTGGAGGTCGTTCTCCTCTTCCCTCTCTCAATCTCTGCTCCCTCCCCTTCCTCCCTGATCTTCCCATTCTCCCCCATCCCCTGGCTCCAGTTTGTCCATAAAAATCTATCCTATTTCCCGTTTCCAGGGATATCCATGCTCTTCCCACCCCCAGTTACTTCCTTCATGTCTAACTTTTCTGAGTCTATAGATTGCAGATAAGAAATTTTTTAAATACACTATTGTCAAGGCAAAATTTGAAAACACTAAAATGGAAGTGATCCAGGCATATAAAGTGTCTTCATACTTTTAAATTTATATTCAGACTATTTGTGCATTGCTTATAAGGAAGTTTGGAGCATAGGCCAAAAAGGCATAGGCTTGGAGTAAATGTGCTTACTCTACAACAAAAGGGAGAACTACAGGATCCCTAGAAGTCACATAAAGGGGAAAAGAGAGAACCAACTTCACAAAGTTTTCCTATGTCCTCCATACAAGTACATTGATACTTGTACCAACTCATACCCATCATGAACACACATACATGCTCATCTTTAAAGAATGAAATATAATCATTAGCCAATAGAAAGAAGCTTACATAGCATGTTTCTCTAAGACCTGCAATATTAGAAGTTATATAATTCTTGTTTATGGTAGTAAAATAAAATAAAACCAAAAAGGAGTGGATCTAATAATATTAAGGTGGGATTTAAAGAAAAAAAATAAAGAGACATAGAGTAGTGTATATTATTGAAATATTCGATGTTGGAAAAATAGGGGTGATAACAATTACTATCTAACAAACATTACATGTGTCTATGTGTATAGACATGCTTATATAGTTTAAGTGAAGTTTCCTCATGTAGGCTCACAATAATTCTGCCAAGAGTCATTGACTAATTTAAAAAACCCCAGCACTAGGCACGAGAATGCTTCATTTGAATTGGTTATCTGGCTTGTTCAAGAGAATCCCAAATTTATCAGCTATTGCTGTTTCCCTTGGTTGCCTCTCAGATGTCAAAGATGCGGTCTTATTGCTGAGGCCACCCTGTACTTCTACCATAGGACCCAGAGGATTCAATCTGGATCTAACTGGAAATCACCTCCCTGAATATTAGCTTTCTTTTTCAAATATATAAGTAGCATGTATGTATATATAATATATATTTAAAATTGTAACCATGAGATAATTATAATATAAATAATAGGGAGTATCACTAGAGGTGCTATTTGTGATATTAGATTTATAACCTGAATATATATAAAACTCTACAGCAAAGTTTACTAAAAGTTAGATTAAAAAAAAATTCTGGGTGTTTTCTTAAATACAAATAAGCATGTAGAAATAGGAATAACATCACTTAAAATTATGACTCTAGATTTTATAAATCTGACCAAAACCAAACCTACACATTTGGTTCAAAATTCTAGATTGCATTCCACCATCAGAAGAAAGCGTAGGTAGGAAGGAATTTAGTCACCTACATGTACCCAAACTCAAAAACAGAGAGAAAGCATGCACATTTGACTTACTCACCTTTTCTTTCATTTATAAAGTAAATGGGTAAATCCAGGATGGTGCTGCTCACAATGGGTGGGTCTTCTCACACCAATTATGACAGTAATGCAATATGTAAGGACATGTTTAAAGGCCAAAATAAGCAGTACCTCATTAACAGCCTTCTGGATTCTGCCAAGTTAATAACTACAACTAATCACATTCGGCTGTCTCTTAAAATACTAAAAATAGCAAATGACGCAGCAATTTCATTTTGGTTAATGTAGTCTGGAAGGAATATTTGTGTAGGTATCTTCACAGAAAAATAGTTTGGATTACTTTAACGTTAGCAAACCAAGTTTCCCTCACCCTCTGAATGGTTTTTGAAAAAGATATGAAACTGCATTGTGTTTATTGTGCAAAAGAGCTATTTTTGTGACAGGACAAATGCTAGTTGACTCCTGAAGACTTGTGCTCATTGAAATATTCAATCATAAAAGATCCAACATGTTTTACCTACTCAAAATATTTAGGGTATTGAGAGTTGAATATAGAGGATATTTGACAGTTACTGTGAGTGGAAGCAATGTTATTTTTATCAGGTTTAATATTAACCAAAAGTAAAGAATTAATCATACAGATGTAAATGAGGGATATACAATAATATGAGTGTATTTTACTGGGTTATATATACTTCATAGCTAGACGATTCAGTTTTTGAACTATTTCTTGTACACATACATGCATTCTTTTGTGTGGGTTTGTTTTGCATAGAATTGTTTTTTAAGTAGTCACATAATTGAGACTTTTTGTTTGCTTCATTTTTTAAAAATATACTTTTAATCAAAATATTAAAGCACTTCCCATCTTCCCTTGTGTTGTGAATTAGATGACTTCATAGGTTCATTGATTGGAATATGTGGTATTCATTTGGTGGGATTCTTTGAGATGGAATAAGAGGTGTGGCCTTATTGAAGGAATTGTATCTCTGATCACAGTCTTTAAAGTTTGAAAACCTCATGCCCTTCCCAGTTAATTCTCTCTCCCTTTCTCAGGTTTATGGATGGATCTGTATATATCTTTTCCTCTTCTGCTCCAGGGCCATGTTTGCTTGACTGCTACCATGCTCCTTGCAACGATGGTCATAGACTCAAGCTCTGAAACTTTGAAAATCTCCAATAAACTCTTCCCGCTATAAGTTGTCTTTATCATGGTCTCTAGTTACAGCAAGAGAAAAGACAGCTTCCCTCCCTCTAATTCTTTCCATTCCTCTTGACTCCCTTTCTAAACCTTTTCAAAAACTTTATGTTTAAGAAATCACCTATAACAATAATACCACAACATATTTTTTTTTACTTTTTTCTTCCCATATATCAAAAGCAACAATGAACACAATATAAATCAAATGCTAAATGTCTGAAATGCTTGCTATCATGGAGAGAAAATTAATGATAACACAGACATGGAAATAGTGGCATTGAACTCGGAATAACAGTGGGTAGGATTTGTGGAGAAAAAAAAAAAGGTTTATGTGGTTGTAGCTGGAGAGGTTCTCTCCGGGTCCCACCAAGCCCCCCAGCAGTCCTGCAGCCCAGTTATAAAATAAACACACAGACACTTATATTATTTAAACTGTTTGGCCTAATGGCTCAAGCATCTAGCTAGCTGTTCTTATATTTTTTTTTAAATCTCTATTTTTTTTATTTATTTTACAACACCATTCAGTTCAACATAATAGCCACAGATTCCCCTGTTCTCCCCCTCTCGCCCCCTCCCCCTCCCCCTAGCCCACCCCCCATTCCCACCTCCTCCAGATCAAGGTCTCCCCCGAGGACCGGGATCGACCTGGTAGACTCAGTCCAGACAGGTCCAGTCCCCCCCCCCCCCCAAGACCAAGCCAAGTGTCCCTGCATAAGTCCAGGATTCAAACAGCCAACTCATGCAACGAGCCCAGGACCCGGCACCAACGCACAGCTGCCTCCCAAACAGATCAAGCCAAATGACTGTCTCACCCATTCAGGGGACCTGATCCAGTTGGAAGCCCCCCAGCCTTTGGTTCATAGATCCTGTGCTTCCATTCATTTGGTTATTTGTCCCTGTGCTTTATCCAACCTTGGCTTCAACAATTCTTGCTCATATAAACCCTCTTCTTTCTCACTAATTAGACTCCCAGTGCTCCACCAGGGGCCCAGCCGTGGATGGCTGCATCCAGATTCCTCAGTCCTTGGATGGGGTTTATGGCACAACTATCAGGGTGTCTGGCCATCCCATCACCAGAGTAGGTCAGTCCCGGCTGTCTCTCAACCATTGCCAGCAGTCTTTTGTGGGGGTTCTTTGTGGATCTCCGTGGGCCTCCCTAGCTCTCTGCTTCCTCCCCTTCTCATGTGGTCTTCATTTAACATGGTCTCCTATTTCTTGTTCTCCCTCTCTTTTCTTGATCCAGCTAGGATCTCCCACTCTCTTTCCCTCGACCGTCGCCCTTCATTGTTCCCACTCATGACCAGGCTGTTCATGTAGATCTCATCCATTTCTCTGTGTCTTTTTTGGGGTCCCGTTTTCCAGGTAGCCTCACTGGTGATGTGAGTAGCAGTCCAGTCATCCTTGTTCCACATCTAGCATCTTCCTATAAGTGAGTACATACCATATTTGTCTTTCTGAGTCTGGGTTACCTCACTCAGGATGATTTTTTCTAGATCCATCCATTTGCCTGCAAACCTCATGATGTCATTGTTTTTCTCTGCTGAGTAGTATTCCATTGTGTATATGTGCCACAATTTATTTATCCATTCTTCAGTTGAAGGGCATCTAGGTTGTTTCCAGGTTTTGGCTATTACAAACAATGCTGATAGGAACATAGCTGAGGAAGTGCTCTTGTGGTATGATTGAGCATTTCTTGGGTATATGCCCAGGAGTGGTATAGCTGGATCTTGGGGGAGATTGATTCCCAGTTTTCTAAGAAAGCACCATATTGATTTCCAAAGTGGTTGTACAAGCTTGCATTCCCACCAGCAGTGGAGGAGAGTTCCCCTAGTTCCACATTACTGTAGCTCTATAGTAGAGCTTGAAGTCAGGAATTGTGATGCCTCCAGAAGTTGTTTTATTGAACAGTCTTCTTTTATCTATCCTGGGTTTTTTGTTTTTCCATATGAAGTTGAGTATTATTCTTTCCAGGTCTGTGAAGAATTGTGTTGGTGTTTTGATGGGGATTGCATTGAATCTGTAGATTGCTTTTGGTAAGATTGCCGTTTTTACTATGTTAACCCTGCCTATCCATGAGCATGGGAGATCTTTCCATTTTCTGACATCTTCTTCAATTTCTTTTTTCAGGGACTTAAAGTTCTTGTCATATAGGTCCTTCACTTGCTTGGTTAGTGTTACCCCAAGGTATTTTATGTCATTTTTGGCTATTGTAAAGGGTGATGTATCTCTAATTGCCTTCTCAGCTTCTTTGTCCATTGTATATAGGAGGGCTACTGATTGTTTTTGAGTTGGTCTTGTATCCTGCTATGTTGCTGAAGGTGTTTATAAGCTTTATTAATTCCTGGGTGGAATCTTTGGGGTCATCAAGTATACTATCATATCATCTGCAAATAGGGAAAGCTTGACTTCTTCCTTTCCAATTTGTATCCCCTTAATCTCCTTATGTTGTCTTATTGCTCTGGCTAGAACTTCAAGTACTATATTGAATAAGTATGGGGAGAGTGGACAGCCTTGCCTCGTTCCTGATTTTAGTGGAATTGCTTTGAGTTTCTCTCCATTTAATTTGATGTTGGCTGTTGGTTTGCTATATATTGCCTTTATTATGTTTAGGTATGTTCCCTGTATTCCTGATCACTCCAAGACTTTTATTTTGAAGGGGTGTTGGATTTTGTCAAATGCCTTTTCTGCATCTAGTGAGATGATCATGTGGTTTTTTTTCTTTGAGTTTGTTTATATGGTGTATTACATTGATGGACTTTCGTATGTTGAACCACCCTTGCATCCCTGGGATGAAGCCTACTTGATCATGGTGGATAATTGTTCTGATGTGTTCTTGGAGTCTGTTTGCCAGTATTTTATTGAGTATTTTTGCATCAATGTTCATGAGGGAGATCGGTCTGTAGTTCTCTTTCTTTGTTGCATCCTTGTTTGGTTTAGGAATCAGGGTAATTGTAGCCTCATAGAAGGAGTTTGGTAATGTTCCTTCTGTTTCTATTATGCGGAACAATTTAGAGAGTATTGGTATTAACTCTTCTTTGAAGATCTGGTAGAATTCTGTGCTGAAACCATCTGGTCCTGGGCTTTTTTTGGTTGGGAGACTTTTAATGACTGTTTCTATTTCCTTAGGGTTTATTGGGCTATTTAAATAGTTTATCTGGTCTTGATTTAACTTAGGTATATGGTACCTATCCAGAAAAATGTCCATTTCTTTTAGGTTTTCCAGTTTTGTGGAGTAGAGGTTTTTGAAATATGACCTGATAATTCTCTGGATTTCCTCAATGTCTGTTGTTATGTCCCCCTTTTCATTTCTGATTTTGTTGATTTGGATTCTCTCTCTCTGTCTTTTGGTTAGTTTGGATAAGGGCTTGTCTATCTTGTTGATTATCTCAAAGAACCAACTCTTTGTTTCATTAATTTTTTGTATTAATCTCTTAGTTTCTAATTTATTAATTTCACCTCTCACTTTGATAATTTCCTGGCGTCTACTCTCCTGGGTGACTTTGCTTCTTCTTGTTCTAGAGCTTTCAGGTGTGCTGTTAAGTCACTAGTGTGGGATTTCTCCAACTTCTTTATGTGGGCATTTAGTGCTATGAATTTCCCTCTTAGTGTCCCATAAGTTTGGGTATTTGGTGTCTTCATTTTCATTGATCTCTAGGAAGTCTTTAACTTCTTTCTTTATTTCTTCCTTAACCCATTGGTGATTCAGCTGAGCATTATTCAGTTTCCATGAGATTGTAGGTTTTCTGTAGTTTTTGTTGTTGAAATCTAACTTTAAACCATGGTGGTCTGATAGAACACAGGAGGTTATTCAAAGTGTTTTGTATCTGTTGAGATTTGCTTTGTGGCCAAGTATGTGGTTGATTTTAGAGAAAGTTCCATGGGGTGCTGAGAAGAAGGTATATTGTTTCTTGTTAGGATGGAATGTTCTGTAGATATCTATTAGGTCCAATTGGGTCATGACATCAGGTAAGTCCTTTATTTCTCTGTTAAGTTTTGAATTGGGAGATCTGTCCAGTGGTAAAAGTGGGGTGTTGAGATCTCCCACTATTAATGTGTGGGGTTTTATATGTGCTTTAAGCTTTAGTAATGTTTCTTTTACATATGTGGGTGCCCTTGTGTTTGGGGCATAAATGTTCAGAATTGAAACTTCATCTTGGTGGATCTTTCCTGTGATGAGTATGTAATGTCCTTCTTGATCTCTTTTGATTGATTTTAGTTTGACGTCTATTTTGTTGGATATCAGGATGGCTACCCCTGCTTGTTTCTTAAGACCATTTGATTGGAAAGTCTTTTCTCAGCCTTTTATTCTTAGGTAGTGTCTGTCTTTGAATTTGAGATGTGTTTCTTGTATGCAGCAGAAAGATGGGTCCTGCTTTCATATCCATTCTGTAAGTCTATGTCTTTTTATAGGTGAATTAAGTCCGTTGATATTAAGGGATATTAATGACCAGTGATTCTTCATCCCTGTTATTTTTGGTGGTAGTGTGTGTGTACTTCTCTTCTTTGGGGTTTACTGTTGTGGCTTTATCTATTGCCTGTGTTTTTGAGTGTGTATCTGACTTCCTTCGGTTGGAATTTTCCTTCTAGTGCTTTCTGTAGGGCTGGGTTTGTGGATAGGTATTGTTTAAATCTGGCTTTGTCTTCAAATGTCTTGTTCCTTCCGTCTATGATGATTGAAAGTTTTGCTGGGTATATTAGTCTGGGCTGACATCCATGGTCTCTTAGTGTCTGCATTACATCTGTCCAGGTCCTTCTGGCTTTCAAAGTCTCCATTGAGAAATCGGGTGTTATTCTGATGGGTTTACCTTTATAGGTCACTTGGCCTTTTTCCTTGGCTGCTCTTAATATTCTTTCTTTATTCTGTACATTTAGTTGTTTAATTATTATGTGTCGAGGGGACTTTTTTGGGGGTCTAGTCTGTTTGGTGTTCTATAGGCTTCTTGTATCTTCATAGGCATTTCCTTCTTTAAGTTGGGAAAGTTTTCTTCTATAATTTTGTTGAATATATTTTCTGTGCCTTTGAGTTGGTATTCTTCACCTTCTTCTATCCCTATAATTCGTAGGTTTGGTCTTTTCATGGTGTCCCAAATTTCTTGGACATTTTGGTTCATGACTTTGTTGGCTTTAGTGTTTCCTTCGACTGATGAAACTATTTCTTCTACCGTATCTTCAATGCCAGAAATCCTCTCTTCCATCATTTGCATTCTGTTGGTTATACTTGCATCTGAAGTTCCCAATCTTTTACTTAGGTTTTCTATTTCCAGCATTCCCTCTGTTTGTGTCTTCTTTATTTTTTCAATTTCCCTTTTCAGTTCTTGGACTGTTTCCTTTGTTTGTTTCATTGCTTTTTCATGATTTTCTTTCAGTGCTTTATTGTTTTCTTCCAGGACTTTATTGTTTTCTTGGAGGGCTTTATTGTTTTATTCTAATTTGTTTGCCCTTTCCTCTAGTTGTTTACAGCGTTCTTCCAATTTTCTTGTCTTTTCCTCTACACAAGCCTCTACCTTCTTCATGAAGTTACTCATAAGGCTACTTTCTTCTGCTTCTTCCAATTTTTGGTGTTCAGGTATAGATGTTGGAGGCGGGCTAGGTTCTGGTGATGCTGTATTGCTCTTCATTTTGTTGTATGTACTTCTGCCTTGATGTCTGCCAATCTCCTTGTGGTTCCTTCTTGGTCTTATCAGTGTACTTGTTTCAGAAAGAGCTGACAGATTCAGAAGACTCTCTCTCTTGTCCAAAAGGGAGTTTTCTTGTCCAACTCTTGTCCAGAAGGGAAGTCGGGGACAGGATGGGAGCTGGGGGCCGGTCTCTAAGTCTCAGAAAGTGGCTGGGGTCTCGGGCAGATGGGCATGGGGGCAGGGCTCGAGATTGCAGGGGCTGCCGGGGGGCTTGGAAAAGGGGATCCCTCCCGGTGGGGCTAGAAGGGGACCTGCTCGGTGGCCAGAACCTGGGGCCAAGTTGGGCGGGTCTTCCTGGAGTGGCTGGTGCCCAGGGATGGGGTCCGGGTTGGACCCGGATACTCACCTCTGGTCCAGAAGGGAAGTTGGGGGCAGCAGTTCTTATATCTTAAATTAACCCATTTCTAATAATCTATAAGTTACCACGTGGCTTGTGGCTTGCAAGTATCTTAACATCTTCTCATCGCGATGGCTGGCAATGTCTCCTGACTCAGCCTTCCTGTTCCCAGAATTTTCTTCTCTGTTTCCTCTGCCTATACATGCTGCCTTGCTACTGGCCAATCAGCACTTTATTCATACAGAGAGATATCCACAGCATGTAGTTATATCAGCCTAACATGTATAGGGATAATTCAGATTTTGCTTCACAAGACTGTTTAACCATTACAGTAATCTTTCCTGCATTTTGTGTCTGGTTCAGCAACAAAATTTTACATTCTTTTCTAAAATTACTAAACCTTCTCTACAGACTACCAGAAGAGAAAGGGAGATGAATGGTCTTTGGTTTCAAGACAATTTAGATGCTTTAAAAGATTGTCTATAGACAGAAATGGCCATAAGCTTGTGCTCAAAGAAGAGGGACCTGAATTTGAATTTTGGCTGTGTCATATGATTGGAAGATATACACAGAATGTTTAAATGGAGAATAATGGTGGAATACATGTTAATAAAGAGTAATCTGTGTGGAAAAATGGACATCTTTCCTATCAAACATCTAATTTAAGGAGTTTTATATGCTTCTTCAAAATGCTCATTAAAATATCTGAAAACATTTCTAAAACAAGTAAATCACACTTTTGTTATTTTAAGCCATGTAATAAGTCAAAAATTTGAGGTGAATATACACAGTACATCAGCCTTTTAAATAGCTTCAACTATTTCAGAACACTACTCTGCATTCTGGCCTCCAACTTATTATTTCCAAGTTCATTCAAATGCAAACATTTTCCCCAGCAAAGATGCATCCTTATTGTGTGACTTCAAAGAACGCTTACTAGCTACTTACACAGACAGAATTGTTGAATCTCCTGTGTTGTAATTTTTTTTAAAGATCCCTATGAATAAATATTTTGAAACCACCAGCCTAAGTAGTTACCATTCAAAAAAAAATCCATTTAGAGATATGTTTAGTTAGAAAATTTCCCATAGAATTAGAAGTTTTATATAGAAAATGACAAATGGTGCTTCTCCTATTATGGAAGAGAATATAAGAAGACTGAATGTAATTGTCACATTGATTTGTACAGAGATATCTACCCAATTAATTATATATATGTAATGTGAAGTTTCAACTCACTATGCTTAGTTGGACTTTTGAGGAAGCTCATTGAACACAAAGGAGAATGAAAATGGTTTCTTGCCTAGAACAGAAATGCTGTGCACATGTTTTTGTTTACCAAGTATTATTACATAAATCTTCTAATGGGTTCTTGAATGATCCTAAAAGGTGAGGATGGAGGAGACACCAATCTCATTTGTTAAAGAATGTCTCAGAAAACAACTACACCTTACACGGAACCTTCTGCCAAGCTGATTAAATGATTAGCATGTCGGTGACAGAGAACAGACTGAAAGTCCAGGGCCCAACAATCTTGGGCCATTTTTGAGTTTCTTAATAATTATTATTAACTGCTCTTTACCTTATGTGATGTAACATCTTACAACTATGTTCAGACCCAGAGGTAATAGCCATTAAAAGTCTGGTAATACTGTCAGTTAATGTCTTAGGACTGTAGCTGAGAATTTCTCCATGTTTCTTTGACCACATACACAGTGTGTTTGAGATGTGTTTGAATAGGATTTTCTTCCTGGTTATTATCAGACTTCATGACACTGTTACACTATTGGAACATGTGGTTTGGGAAACCTGAATCAATATTCCCAGATCATAGTCAATGATAATTGCCTCCAGAATTAATAATCCACATTCCCTTTGAGATTGGAACTGTTCTTTTTTTGTGACCCATTATATCTGGCTGTGTCTTGCCAGATATAACTTTTTTTTTTTCTGAATTCTGCCTGGGAAGTTACATTTTACAAGACTCTCTTAGCTTTGTTTTGAAGATAGAAGATGACTCTGAACATGTGTTCATGAAAATGGCACCATTTACACAGTACAGTTGCTAATGCCATAGAAATAGAAATGTTGTACCATATAAACTTACTGGAGGGAATTTGGACCTGAGGCACATGAGCATATAATACTCATATCAGGAAAAGAGGCCAAAGGATTTAATGAACACACCAGGCCAAGTAATATGTACAACATCCTCATGTGGGCCCCATCAGAAGAAAAACACTTAGCACTGTAATGGTGATTGCACCCTAGACCTGTCATTATACCGTCCAGTGTACATCAAAGACCAATGGCAAGCACATGCTTGGCAGAACTAGCAGGTGTACAGCTCCACTCCTCAGTATACTTAATTTCAATACTTTTTTTATTTAGGAAATTTTTCATTCATTTTGTATACCAACCACAGCTCTCCCTGTCATCCCTTCTCCTGCTCTCCTCCAGCTTCCCTCTCCCACCAACTCATCCTCTCCATCCCCTCCTCCAAAAGAGTAGGGGCTCCCATGGGGAGTCAACAAAGCCTGGCACATTCAGTGAGGCAGGACCAAGCCTCTCCCCTCTGCATCAAGGCTGAGCAAGGCATACATTCATTTTCTATGATGTAGTCTGATGTTACTGAATGGCAAAATACCAGTGTTGCTTGAAGAAAAAAATGAGACCACACACACAATATCCTTTTTGTACATGAACCAAATGAAAAAAAAAAAAAAAAACTTGGGAAATAAATTAATTCATTAATTCAAAATATGGATGATATTACTCATTCATGTAAAAATAATTAAACTTGAGATGATATTACAAATGCTTAATGTTTATCAGTCTATGAAGTATGTATTGATAAGAACCTGAACGTATGGTATGTTTGGTAGCATCCACCACACATGGATCATCTTCTTACTCTCAATGTAAGAATTTTCATACACTAAGTCCCATCTTATACATTCTTTTATTTCTGCACATCTTTATTGATCTTTCACTTACCTGAGTGAATGCATTACTAAAAATAACATAATGAATGTAATGCTGCCTTTTGAATCCTTCTAGTTTTGAAATAATTGTTCAGTATTTGATATTTGGTCCATCTTAGAGATGTTTTTAATTTCCACTGAGTCATACAATCCGCGATGGGGTAAAATACCTTGAAAAGATTATAACTAAAATATAGATGAGAAAAAATTGCTATTTTTAGTTATATGATGTAAGTTTGATTATTGAGAATTTCTATATTTTTACTAAAAAAGAAAATATTTAGAATCAAAGTGTCATGAATATTATATCATGGTGGATCCATTCTTCTGTTTTCTCCAGAAACAGCCATATAGAGTGCTTTCGTTACCATCATCAAGGGCAGTACTGTCTGTCTCCTGAACTGATTTCTGTATATTCTCGGAAAATTGAAAAATCATCATAGCCAAGTGCTTTATACATCACATTTTGTTGCTTCAAAATGGGATAGCTCTCTAATGAGTATAATTCAAGTAGATATGAAAGTTTGGGTTGTAAAAAAAAAAAAACCACTTGTATATGGATTACTCCTTTTAAATAGACAAAATGCAGAGACGAATAAAAAATGTGATCAGAGATGCATAATGGCGGCTCAAGTACCATCGCCCATGGTGAAGAGAAATTTCATGGAGTGAAAAATCAAAATGCATTGCTTATCTTCCTCTCAAAATGAAAATCTGCTAGCCAGAATGAGAATGGCCCTTGCAGTCATGGCTTAATACACTGAATAATGACATTGCTTTTCTGGCAGGAACTTGGGGGAGATGAGGGACTGAATGAGGACTCAGTGGGAAGTAATTGCACTTCTCTGTAGCTGATGAACTTCAGAACTGAGGTAAGTTGAGGAAAAAAATGGAAATCAGACATCCTACTGTATCTGCAGTGAGCACTCACACTGGTCATGTAATAGATATTGATGTCTGCCCACAGAGATGAGCGGCTGAAGAAGAAAAGAGCCATTTTCCAGCTCATCTCGATTCCACATTATTCTTCTCCTGACTGGTGCTTGAAAGCTGATAAAATGACTCAGGAGTGGCATTACCTCCTAACGTATCTAATTGGGTAAATGGTGGCAGGTCATGGTTCCCACTGATGGAGAGATGCTTACAGTTACTTCGTATTTTTTGTTTAAGGGAGTTTTATGATGCTCACTGAATTTTGTTATTTTAGAAAAACTAGGATAATAATGCTTTTATCCTTATTTCTTTAGACATGTATTGGCACTTCAAGCAGTGTATCAAAACCCTATCAAAGTCCATTATCAAGGAAAACCTATAGGATAAAACCAACCTTAATATAACAAGGAGAAAAAATCTGTTCCATGGCCATTGTCTAGTGCTGTCATTCTTTAAGGAAAGAACATAAATTCACTAAATAATATATTTTTAACCATGTGAGACCCTATTATTCTACATACTTATTGGCAGTCTTTATGATAATCTTAGAAGTATTTCATATTATATATTTGAAAGATCTAGAAGCAAATAGTAAGTTAGAGACTAAAAAAAAAATCAGTCATTCCTGCATCTGTCAGAGAAGTGAGGTCACAGGATAAACTAATGCTCACAAAATTTCAGATACAGTGAGAACCACAGAATGGCTGTTGACCAGTGAAGTGAACAAGCAAAAATTCCCATGGAAACTACCCCTGGTATAAGAAATTTTCAGTTTTCATTGAAGAATTCCTGGAGAGGTAGAGTGGAAAAGCCTAATAGACAAAATCTGAAGGAGTCATATATAAAGAAATTCATATCTTTCACAGTTTTCCATCCAGAACCTCCTAAGACATGGGGAGGTTTATAAGAAGAGTAGTAAAATGTGTTTATGTACACTTTCTTTCCCCTTCTCCCATTATCCCAAATATGACATGCTAATTTGTATCATATACTTTTTTTACTACCTAGGGAGCCCAGTTCAGTCAAGTACTACAGGTACACAGTACAGAATTGCTAAGTCACGGTTGTCAACATTACTTTCTCCTAAAACATTATTTAAAAGTATATTTATCATGTAATTGTTCCACATATTTACACAGTATTAATTGTTGTTTAGACACATTTGAACAGTGGATAGTGCTAGTCTCAGGATACTTAGCCTTCTGATCTCCTTTTTCTTTCATTCTAGGTATGGCCCTGAAGCTCCCATCTTTCATTTATTCATTAACTGCATAGTCAATCATTGCTTCCCCACCATGCTGCACAAAAACAGGGCTTTATTACTTTTGCCTTACTATGCCTTTAATCCTAGCATTCAGTAGGCAGAGATTCATCTGGATCTCTGTGAGTTCAAAGCCACACTGGAAACAGCCAGGCATAGTGACACTTGCCTTTCATCCCAGGAAGTGATAGGAAGCAGAAAGTTATATAAGGCGTGAGGGCCAGGAACTAGAGTCTTGTTAAGCGTTTAGGCTTTTAGCATCAGTACAACTGAGATCCACTCTGGTGAGAGCTCAGAGGCTTCCAATTTGAGGAAACAGGATCGGCTGAGAAGTTGGCGAGGTGAGGTTAGCTGTGGCTTGTTCTGTTTCTCTGATCTTTCAGCATTCACCCCAATACCTGGCTCCAGGTTTGTTTTTATTAATAAGACCTTTGAAGATTTGTGTTACAAGATTTCATTTATTTAATTGCTGGTTTGTGCTGTATTCTATGTAAACTATTCTATGTGTCCACATCTTTTGGTTGCTACCCAGCTCGGTTCTTTGCTTTAGCAATCATAAATGGTACCGAGGTAAATGCAGGAGTGCTGCTATCATTTTGATATTCTGAATTTATTATGACTGAACATTACACAAAGTAGGCAAGCTGAACCACTTGGTAGATTGAATCTGTTTTTTAAAAAGTGCCCATGTTTTTGTTTTTCTTTTGTTTGTTTGTTTGTTTATTTTTGTACTAATGCACCATTCCATAATCATAAAGAAGTGTTTCCTTCTCTCTACATCTTCAATAATGTGTATAACATTCCTTTTTTCTGTGTTTTGTATCAGCTACTGTGATGGGAATGTAGTAGTCCCTGCTTTCCTTAACAAAGACAATCTTGCGCTGAAATCACTTATCTGGTCCTACCATGCTGAAATTGCATCTATACTATCTGAAAAGAATACAGTAGCATACAATAGTATACAATCTGGACTACTGAGGAGAAGGAAGGAATAGACTCCAGCTTTCTTAAGAATTAATCTCAAGTACTGCCGTTTAGACATGTTGTCCCACCTAAGGGGTAAAACAAACAAAGAAATTGAAAGGAACAGGTCTGAAGTTCATATTCCAGGGGCACAGCCTCACCAAAGTACTGAGAAGTAGCCATGACACAAAGGAAAAGTGTCCTGCTTCTGACAACTTACAGTTACTATCTTTTTTTTTTTTATTATTTTACAATACAATTCAGTTCTACATATGAGCCATGGATTCCCTTGTTCTCCCCCCTCCCGTCCCACTCCCCTTCCCCCCAGCACACCCCCCATTCCTGCCTCCTCCAGGGCAAAGCCTCCCCTGAGGACTGAGATCAACCTGGTAGATTCAGTCCAGGCAGGTCCAGTCCCCTCCTCCCAGGCCCAGCCTAGCGACCCTGTGTAAGCACAGGGACAAATAGCCAAATGACTGGAAACACATGAACTATGAACCAATGGCTAAGGGGCCCACAACTGGATCAGGCCCTCTGAATGGGTGAGACAGTTGATTGGCTTCATCTGTTTGGGAGGCATCCAGGCAGTGGGACCGGGTCCTGTGCTCATTGCATGAGTTGGCTGTTTACAGTTACTATCTTATCTGATAATGGCTCACTGGGTAAGGGTGCTTGCTGGAAAGACTGACTTCCTGAGTTTGGACCCCTGAAACCACACTGCAGAAAGACAGAAACAGCTCCTGTAAGTTGTGTTCTGATTTCTGTAACACACACAGATACATGAAGAAAATGATAGGAAACAAAAGAAATAGCTGATTAAACAAAATTATTTTAAATAAGTGAATAATGAGTGCCTATCACAAAACTGCAAAGCAAAGCAGAGGTAAAGTTTACAAATTGAAGAAAACATCTGTACAAGATTATCCTGTGGCATTAGTGCTAGAAACATAAAATCAGGAAGTTATTAAAGTTTGAATGAATATGCAAATGTCCCTAAAGAAAACTAGAGAATGGTAATTGACATATTAATAATGAAATAAAACAGATGTAATTTATTAAAAAAATATTTAAGAGACATGATAGCAAATGAAGTCAGCGTAGCAGAAATAATAATAACTTTATTCATAATTGGGGTTCTTTTTCAATAATTTTAATACACATTCTCTTACTTTTCCAAGTTAGATAATGTTATATATTAACAATATTACTACTAATAATGTGACTTGAGACACTTATTACTATTACTAGTTGTTCCTCAACAGATTAAAATAACATGAGCATAATAGATCATCATTTGAATAGGTCCTGAGTTATGGGTGTGTGTGTTGAATGTATCCTGAGTTATGAGTGTAACTGGAAGGTTTCTCTGTTCCCATCAGGCCCACAGTCAGGACAAATCTATCTCACTCGCAGTCTCATAGGCTGCTAATAAAATAATCACTCAGAAGCTTATATTAATTATAACTGCTTGGCCATTAGCTCAGGCTTATTATTGACTAGCTCTTACATTTAAATTAACCCATAATTCTTATTTATGTTTACCTATATGGCTTGGTACCTTTTCTCAGTTCTGCCTTGTCATCTTGCTTCCTCTGTGTCTGGCTGGTGACACCTGACTCTGCCCTTCCTCTTCCCAGAATTCTCCTTATCTGCTCACCCCAACTGTAATTCCTGCCTAGCTACTGGCCAATCAACATTTTATTAAACAAGTGTACAAAAGCATTATCCCACAGCATATGAGTTTTAATGATAATAGTTAACATATGCCAGATAAAATACTTCCTAATGTATTGAAACAGTTCTGCACATTCAGTTAAGTAATTATCATAAAGACTACTGCTTGCATTGGCTGAAATATAAATAATTTTATACTAAGATTGTGTTTTTGTAATAGGTATTTCCTACAAATTCTGTATTTAGCTTACATTGACTACAACATCTTACTACATAAAAGCAAATCCCAATAAAGGCCAAATATACAACTTATATCTTTAAATTGTTGTGGGATATTTAAACACATGCAGTTTAAACTGAGGTCCCTCAATCAAATTTCATAAAGAGCATAACATCAATTTATTGTTATCATTTTCATAACCTTTCCTTATCCCATTGACAAGAAACAATGGCTATTATGAGAAGAATAAACCTTGAAAAATGAGGAAAATTAATATTAATCTTATTATACCACGATTTCAGGATTACATAGACCACAGAGTTGTCATCATATATATTGTTTTGTGAAGAAGTAAAATATGTTGGCAATAATCATTTCATACACCTGTAATAACATGTCAAGATCATACAGAATGAAATTTTAGTATAAAATGGATTGTGTGATATGGTGACATTTTATTTGTGCTCTAAAAAATAAAGCTTACCTGGGGATCAAAGGAAAAAGTCAGCCACTATATTAAACACAGAGGTCAGGCAGTGGTAGTAAATGCCTTTAATCCTAGCATTCTGGAAGCAGAAATTCATCCAGATCTCTGAGTTCAAGACCACACTGAGAGCAGAGCCAGGCATGGTGGTACATGCTTTAGTCCTAGTACTACTTAACCATAGGGTTCTGGAGGTCTGTACAGACAGACAGGAAGTGATAAAGCTGGGCAGAAAGAGGAAGTGATGTAGCTGGACAGAGAGAGGAAGTAAGACAGCAGAGCACAGAAGGGTATATAGACCTGAGTATGCAAAAGCAGCTCTCTCTGGAAGCTGAGGAGTTGGTGAGGTGAGGTTGGCTGTGGCTTGTCGTATTCCTCTGATCTCTCAGTTTTCACCCCAATGTCTGGCTCTGTTTTTTATTAATAAGACCGGTTAGCATTTCTTCTTACAGATTTTTAAAGGGAAATCTTAGAAGAAGTAATGTAGCCGGGCAGAGAGAGGAAGTAAGATGGCAGGGCTCAGAAAGCTATATAAGGCTGACGATACAGAAATTAGCTCTTTTGGGCTGAGGATTTCCTAGCGGTAAGAATTTGTGGCTGGATTGTTCTATCCCTCTGATCTTTCAGCTTTCACTCCAATATCTGGCTCAGGTTTTTTGTTTGTTTGTTTTTGTTAATAAGACCAGTTAGCAATTCTTGTTACATCGTTGCAGCACACATGTAAAATTCCAAGTAATCCAAACACTCCTGAGACAGGAAGGAGAAGCTCCAGGGCTAGCCCCACCTGAGCGACACAATGAGTCAACGGCAGCCTCTGATTTTTAGCAATGGTAATACCAAAAGAAAAAGATGAAGACAAAGGAGATAAGGGAGAGGAAGAGAAAGACAGAAGAAATTACTAAAATTGAACACGATTAAATATAGTCAATTTTAAGGTCATTTCCTATTATACTTTATATAGTCAAATATTTTATTTGCAAAACATTGTAAATTAATGACAGGGTAAGTGAAGAGTCTTATATGTGACTATTTTATTTATTTCTTAAGTTTTAAACATATATTTTGCTGGATAGATATATTCAAATTGGATATTTAGGAGTTTTATCATATAACTAAATATATGAAAACACACTTACCATAAAATACTATTGATGGAAGTATTAAGGCAATTCTACATAGTTAAAAGGGAGGTTTATTGTTTGGAGTAACTTAAAAGTGAAGGGATAGGCTACAGGGTCTGGGAAAGGTATAGCGCAGTACAGTGGTGTTCTCTGGAGAACTCTGCTTGCTCAGCATCCAGGATCCAGAAACCAAGAGAACCAGTACATCCGGATCTCAGGTCTTGTAAATCCAAATTTAGATTTCATATCCTGTAATTTTTTTTGAATGGACTAGACTCTTTGGATGAAAGTAATCTTTATGTCTGTATGAGAGAAACTATGGCCATAATATATAGTTTCCAAGCTGACATGAAATGTATCAATATGAGAACACAAGGAGTACTTGAGCATCTCTGTTGCTGTGAAAAACAGATAACAGAGAATTTAACATATACTCTTCACTATTTGTCTCCTCAAGTAAAATGTACCATCATCACTCAGAGATTCTGGGCAGGGAAAGTCACATAAACTTGATTAACTATAAGGAGAAAAGGAAGATGTGATCAGAATTCCAAACTGACTTGGAATATTGTTAAAACTCTAACTTAGTTAACAAAGGGAAAATAAGGTTAACCAAACCAGAAATTACAAGTCACATTATTTCTAAAAAAGAAAGCAAAATGAATAAGCAATGATGAATTCCTTTAATTCTGTAAAATTATGGCTTACCTTTACATGCGAGCATGGAAGTCTGTCTGATAGTAGTGCGTGACTGAAGCTCTGTTTTTGATTCCTACTGCTCACTGTTACAAATAATTTCTAAGAACTCTGTAGAAGAGATTCCAATGTATATACATATATGTATATGACAACAACTAGTGAAAAAAAGAGGCCATAAATTGGAAAAAGGGGGCACATTGGAGGTTTTGAAAGCAGAAAAGAGAAGGGAGAAATGGTATAATTAGAAACATGAGTTGAAAAAGGACACCAGCAAAGGACATTCCAAAGTGAATGAGGAAAACCACAGGATGCTCAACCCTATTATCAATCACTATAGGTGACTAAGGAAAGCTGGGATAAGGAGATGTTGCCCTTCCCAGGAAAAAGCATAGCAAGTAGTTTTTGAGTGCCAAAAGATCAGCTCTGACAACATACATAGAATTAATATTATAGGAACCTAAACAGGTTCTACTTAGGGACACACACACACACACACACACACACACACACACACACACACACACAAATCGTATACATATCTGTGTGCAATAAAAATTAGTCAAAACGAGTCCATGTGCTATAAAGAGAGGAAGGAGATGTATCTAAGAGGGCTTCAATGGAGGAAAGGAAGGGGGAGGTTTATGACATTCCTTGGAGCCACAGCACTCCAGAGGTAACAGGAAGATGATCACAATATTATTGCCACCTTGAGATACATAGTAAGTTTCTGTCTCAAATTGTCAAAGGGGGAAATAGTGGATTTTCTGGGTTTGGTATTTAAAAATCTCCTGAAAATACTTTCTCATGATTCTCTATTGTAATGTAATATTTGTGTCATTTTATTCTGGTTTTATAAGCAAGATTATGTTATAAGAATTAAAAAATTACTCAAATTTATTTTTGAATTTTGTAAATATATTCACAAATTTTATTTTAATGGTTATGCCATTGACAAGCATAGTAATACAGTAAATATCTCTTCAAGTTGTTGATGCAAATCTGCTGTTTTCTCCACCATTTTTTTCACATGCATATATGTATGATCACTCTCCACATTATAGATTTGGACAGGGTCACATGCTGAAGTTGGAACACACTGCCTTGTACAATCTGAAAATCCACAGTGATTTTGTGAGTCCTGAACTGAGATTATAAGTGGATTGCCATGTCCCTGTGGTTTTCACCTAGGCATGGGGATCTAAAATGTGATACTCACGCTTGGAATAACAAGCAACTTACCTACTGAGTCTTTCCCAAGTCCAGTTCAACTTTTTATTGCATGGCTCTTTAGGCAAAGTTGTTAGTCCTCATAAGATATAGGAAAGAGTTAATAGTTGTTAAACATTTTGTACGACTTGCTAATATGGACTGTCTCCAAAACAGGCTTTCCATTTTTGCTCTTAATCAACCCAACCAAAAAACAGAAACGGAAATCTGTAAAGTTACCACTTATTCTGGATCATAATTATAAAAATGTGATAAAATATAGTTTATGAAAACAAGCTGTTGTGTTTCGCCATTTGACTTAAAAAATAAATTGGGTTATTTTTGTTGCTTTGCTTTATTTTTGTCTCAATTGATTGTACTGAAGTCCACCAGAGTCTCTTCACTGCGCCCCATCAGTGACTACAGGATAATATTTGTGAAAAATAAAAATGGTGATATTTCTATAGGAAAGGATGTGGAATAACTTTAAAAAAACCGTTAATGAAATAAATTATGGTTCATCCATTCAATGGCCTCCTGTTCAGTTGCTGAAATGATGCCACCATGTAGTCGACTCTCTTAGGCTTCATGCTAAATAGTAGAGAAATAAAGTAAAATCGGTATCATAGTTAAAATAACCAAAGTTCTTTCATTTGAAATAACCGTATACACATTTGAAGTAAATCATCCTTACATTGTTACAGCAACCACCTGAAGTTTAGGGATGTCTTAGCTTCTTTTTTCTATATGATAAAATTTGTACATACAGAGATTTATGAAGCTTATTTGAGTTTACAAACTTAATGAGTTTGGGAACCAGGATATAAACTAAGATAGCCTGATCCTTAATCCTGTTATATGTGCACAGCTACAAAGAACACAATTTATAAAAATGAGATCACATAATCTTATCCAAGTGGAACACATGTGCCTGTACTTACATATCCACAACAGAAAAAGAGAATGAGGAGAAACACACCTTAATTTTACTAGTCAAACCAGAATATGGGTATCAGAAAAGGAGGTCCCAACTCTGCTTTTCATGAAGCAATTTCTCTTTGTTTTGTTTTATTTTGATTGGGTTCTGACAAATAAAGCTTGCCTGGATATCAGAGTGCAGAACTAAACATTAGCTAATCATAGAGGCCAGGCAGTGGTGGTGCCTGCCTCTAATCCCAGCCTTTGGGAGGCTCATGCCTTTAATCCTAGCACTTGGGAGGGAGAGAAAGGAACTGATAAGGTGGGGTAGAGACAGGGTCTTAGCCCTTTTGGTCTGAGGAACCGGAGAGGTAAGAAGTCACTGGTGGTTGCTCCTCTGCTTCTCTGATCTTTCAGGTTATTACCTTGATATTTTACTCCTGTTTTTAATTGATAAGACTAATTAGGTTCATGCTTCATCTCTTGCTACTATGCCTTGTTAGCATTCAACACTTAATAAATGTTACTAATGTGTGCCAGAAGGATTCACGGCATGTAGTTAGTGCTTATGTTTGTCTAAAAACTCAGTGGAAGGCTAAAAGGCATAAATCACTCCAATTTTGTCTTGATGCTCCATTGTGGATGTGTTTAAATTTGTGTGTGTGTGTGTGTGTGTGTGTGTGCATGTGTGCACACACACTGTGTTGATGCTGTGTTGCATATAGTTGGTGGATGTGTACTGCATACATGCAGTTGTACTTTGGCCTGTGAATTTGTATGCTAAAGCTAGAGCTAGATGATAGTTATCTTGTTCATGGCTTTCCATCTTTCTGCCTTCTGAAAATGTTAGTAGTTGGAAGTGACCCATTAGGGTTAATCTTGCTAACTTGAAAACCATCTCTCCCTCTCCCTGCAGTGGTGGTGTTGCAGGCAGAGAAGGCACACCAAACATTTTGTGGGGGTTCTAGGGACCCAAACTTAAAATCCCATGCTTGAAGGACTAGAATGTCTAGCCACTGAGCCCTCTCACTAGCCTCTATTGTAGTGTTCCATGATTTCTTTTTAATTTCGCAGTTTAACTATGTGTATACAGATGTGTGGACCTTTTTGTGGGAAAGTTCGTGAGGGTTCAAGTGGCAGTGGAGGGCAGGGAGGGCATTGAAGTCCCTGGAACTTGTGTTACAGGAAGTTGTGAGACGCCTGTCAAGGGTGATCTGAGTGGAATACCTCAGTCTGTGAGAACATAACATGCTCTTTGCTCCTGAGATACTTCGGTTCCTGATATTTCCTGAAAATAAGAACACATTAAAAGGCAATGTATAATTTTTATACAACCAGAACAAATATTGAAAAGTGTCTAGAAATGCAGGCATTTGTGGTGATATATTTTGTACCCTAATAAGCTAGTCTGAGGATCAGAGGGCAGAGCCAGCCACTAGATGAGACATAGAGGTCAGACAGTGGTGGCACACACCCTTAATCCTATCACTCGAGAGGCAGAGATCCATCTGGATCTCTGTGAGTTCAAGGCCACACTGGAAACAGAGCCAGGCAGTGGTGGCACACACCTTTAATTCCAGTACTGGGAACACACGTGCCTTTAATACTAAGAAGTGACAGCAGGGTGGAGGGAGGTATGTAAGGTGTGAGGAAACAGGAACTAAAGTTCAACTGAGGCCCATTCCGGTGAGGACTCAGAGGCTTTCCATCTGGGGGTTCATGGAAACAGGTTTGGCTGAGGAGTTGTCGAAGTTTGCTGTGGCTTGTTCTGCTTCTCTGTTCTTTCATCTTTCAGCCCAATACCTGGCTCTGGGTTTTTGTTGTTGTTGTTGTTGTTGTTTTTGTTTTTTATTTTATTAAAAGACCATCTAAGACTCGAACAACAGACATTAAGCTGAGTTTCCCAAATATTCTACATTCACTTTTGTGTCCAGAAGTATTTTCAGGCAATTCCTCTTACTACATGGATGAATTTTTAAATCCGCTAGTTATTTAGATTTGAATCTTAGATTTAGATTTAACAATTGATTCCCATGGTAAATGAGGGGTGGTGTGACTATTTTCTTTGAAATTTTAAAATATATGTTGACATCCAGTTATGCCAGCACAGTTTGTTGAAGATTCTTTCTTTTTTCCATTGTATAGGGCACACTGCCATTTCACAAAGGTACTCCAGTGCAAATTAGAAAACTCTGATCAGCCAGTGTAGTCCTGTTATATTTGAATTTTGTAGATTAAAAAATACTTATTATAATTGTCATTATAAATTGTTTTCATATGTATTTCTTTATTAAAAGCTATTTTATTTTTAATGATTTTAATATTTATGGCATTGAATATTATGCTTATTTTAATATTTGTGTTTTTTTCCAGTGTTGTAATTGTAAACCCTGTCTAACCCATGTCAAAATATCAAATTTTTTTTTTCTGATTTTAGGAAAACAAGATAAATTTTTGCTGTTTTAGAGTTGTTATTCTCATGACCCATCCACTCCTATTTCAATAAACATGACATCAACATGTCAAAATGAAATACGAGGTAGATCACTTTTGCTGTAGGTATGTGAATAGTGAAGGTTATAATCATAAAGACATGAATACTTCAGGATGCTCACATTTTACCATTATAAATGTGGTCGAGTTTTCTTATGATGTGTTTCTTTCATTTTCTTTTTCTTTTCTTTTTGCCTTAGTAAATGAACAATCAGTAAGTGACATGGAAACACACCCCCAATTTAAAATGTTGAATATATTCAGGCATGACACGAACCTACAGATGCATTCTCTTTCACATTTTCAATTAAAGGAGAACTACAATGCAGTGGAGAATCTAAATTATCTGATCAATAACTTCGTAATACATTATGCCTAAATGAATTAGCTGCTCTATAACTGCTTCCTGAAATGTAAAAATAAAGCCATTATCTTCCTCACAGGTTAGTGTCAGGGGCAACTGAGCTAATGTCTATTACTTAATGTGTGGCACACATTAATCAATAGGCAAATAAGTACAGATTCTTAAGGATCTGATTTTATAAATTTGCAGATTTCCATCTGATAAAAATCTTGCAGATTTCACTCATTTAGACAATGCTTTACCAATGTACACAGAAAGATATTTATCAATATTCCTCTATAATATGTTGATCATTTTATTAAATACCAGGGATGCATCACTGAGTATATTATGCAAGATTTTATTTGAGAGCTATGTCCCCTTTCTTCCAGTGAATAAGCGGGAGATTACAGTTACAGAAAAGAAACAATAAAAACTGTATTTCAGAGAATGATTAATATGGCAATAAAACATGACATCTGTCTATTTTTCAAGTTATGTTAAAGATGAGGAAGCAGCATGCTAGCTAAGAACTGGAGATTAGGGAGACACAGTTGTGCAGATTTCTAGAGAAATGACTCCCCAGAAAGAAGTCACCATGACAACAAAGGCAAATCAATGGTAACAAACCAGGCAGGATGGAAGAGTGAACAGATACCTAGGACAGCAGTGAGGGTGACTGTAGAGGTTTCCTTGGCAGAGGAAGGTCACAGCCCCTCCTAAGGTGTACCAGAAGAGCGAGTTTAATATAATTCTACTAGAAAAGCCTTCAGAGACGTTATGGAGGGTAATAACAGAGTTTCATCTATTATAAGTACCATCCATATTCACATAACTGTTACTGAACACAAGCTAGGCTATGATGGACATTATATATACAACTAGTGGAGATAGACAAAAATGGTCGACTTGGAAGTTATGGTGTGGGTAATGCCAAAATAATAAATTTTCTGACAGTGGTTAAGAAACTAAGTAAATCAGGAACAACTGATAACAAACCAGAACGCTGCTGAAGCGATAATGAGGAATAATGAGATCAGAGGAGGAGGAAAGGAATCAATTTCATTTTAAATTCAAAACTGTGGTGTGTGTGTGTGTGTGTGTGTGTGTGTGTGTGTGTGTGTGTGTGTGTGGTGTGTGTGTCTGTATGTCTGTGTGGTATTTGTGTGCTTGTGTGTGTGTATGTGTTTGTGTGTGTGTTGTGTGTGTGTTGGTGTGCTTACTCATGTGTGAGGGTATAGAAGCCAGAAGTCAGGGTCCACTGTAGTTGAAGTTTTCCTCGTCCCACCTGGCCCACGGTCAGGACAAATCTCTCTCACCCACCAGTCCCGAAGCTGCTCAGACACAAATAAACACACACAGGCTAATATTATTTAAAACTGCTTGGCCACAGTCCAACTACAGTCCACAGCCTTCCTTTGTCACTGTCCACCTTGTATTTTTAGATAGGATTTCACAGTAGACGTGAAGCTTAGCAATGTTCTCTTGGACGACTGATGGATGAGGCTCCCCATGGTTGGGCACACAGCTGGGTTTTAGATGGGTGCTGAAGACCTGAACTCAGGTCTGTCCTCATGCTTATGGCAAACACTTCACTTACTGAGCCACTCTTCAGCCAATCATATAGACTCTAAAACCCGGTGCGTAGGATGTTAATATAAGCTAGTATAGGTCTACTACTAATGAACAATAAACATCAAGGCTGTAGAGATTTTTTTGAAAACCATCAAAATCTAACAGATTATTAAACCTTTGAGATGATGTGTAATTATCCAATTTCAATAATAGAGGTGAAAAGTAAAAATCCTACTCCCAAACTGTCATCTCTTTCATTTAGTTTTCACTGGTTTTTAATTAATAAAATTTAGTTTTGATAATTCTGTATGTGTATATAATGCATATATATTATTCTCAACCCTTCCTCTCTTAACTCCTTTATTATCCCTGTCTACGACCCACACTCCTATTTCTGTACACATCTTTTTCTCACATTTTTCTGTCATTTTGTTGATGTTATTTTGAGATTCACTGGGTCCTTCTGTAAGACCATGACTTAGAAGGTATCAGTAGGAATCAGCGCCCTTAGTCCTGGGGACATAGCTAAAGCATTTGCATACCCTCTTTTAGAGTCTATCAGTAGTGAATGAATCGCACAGCAATGAGAGGCAAATACCCCAGAGTGTTAACCCATACCAAAGATTTTTAACAGATGCTACTATGCAGGCCCAATACAAATAATTAAAAACTGTGTAAATTCGTGTTTATAATGGCTCTGTAGTGCCTAGGGGTATCATGTCACAACATCTCTTCACATCCCTGTCTCTCCTGTTCTCCCCACACCCTCCTCCACAATATGCACTGAGTCTTGGAAGAGATGGTGTA
Source organism: Peromyscus leucopus (assembly GCF_004664715.2). Classification (NCBI taxonomy): domain Eukaryota; kingdom Metazoa; phylum Chordata; class Mammalia; order Rodentia; family Cricetidae; genus Peromyscus; species Peromyscus leucopus. The sequence goes on along the minus strand of NC_051072.1, from coordinate 15,991,589 downwards.
AGTCATTTAGGCTGGATAGGCCCTCAGCCATTGCTTCTCTCAACATTGCTGGCAGCCATGATTGTGTTCACTGACAGTCATTCCCAATGAGGAGTTTTCTGATTAAAGCAGAGTTTATCTTTTGTCTATTCATACAAGCATAGATATTTGGAAGCTGATTTTAGCCTCTGTTAATTTAGCTAAATAGTAATAGGTTTCCCTTTTTGGGTCTAGACTTCCCTAGGTGTGGGTTGGTGGCTAAGCTTACAGTGCCAGGCCTAGATTTTTTTTCCCATGGAGTGGTTCTCAAATTCAAGCAGAATACAGTTTGTTTTCCTCTAATAGTATTGCCTACTATAGACATCTTTCCTGGTAGGTTAGTTTTATTGTTTCTAGAGTTCATCTCTTGGAGATCGATCCCTTTCTTCACTAGCCTCCTGCATCAAATTCCTTCTGGAATTTTAAAACCTGGACAGCAGGGAAGGATGTATTCTGTTTATTCCCAACGGGGCTCACACCTGATAACAATCAGGATTGTATAGTTCAGAAGGGAACCTTCAGTGGTGGCAAGAGAAAACAGAAAATAGAATGAGGAAGTTACAATCATTAATGAGTAAAAATCATCCTTGGACAAGACAGATGGATGTGAGGCTTAACATTTTACAAAAAGCAAAATAAACAAACCCTGACTGGAGTTTGTTGTTATCAAGAAGTATAAATTGAAGGAGTATTGAGCAAAAGAGAAAATGTTGATGTGATGCAATGTCACAAAACTGGTATGATCTTGAGGGGAATGCAGGAACTTAAATAAAGTTGTGCTCTTTGAACTTGAAAACAAATATAGTAGTGCTTGATTTAAAAGTCATCATGCTTACTTACATTAAGTACCGATGGCAAAGATTTTTTTTAACTTTGCAACCAGATACTGAAAGTTTAATATTCATAGATTTCAATGCTTTTCTACTCATAATATGCACATGACTTTACATTTAACAGAAATTTCAGACTAGCTTATGATTTTTGTAGTTTGTGATGCAACAGAAAAATATCAAATGAGTAATTTATTTAAAGTAATTTTAATTCGTCATCATTAGAGTTTTTAATTTTTTATTGGAAATAAATTCTCCTCTCACACAACACATGCAGCCACAGTTTACCCTCCTTCACTCCTCCGACCATCTCCCCACTTCCCCTTTTCCCCAGATCCACTCCCCCCCCCTTTTTTTTTCTGCTTTCAAAAAGACCATGCCTCCAAGAGACCACAGACAAACAGCACAAAACAAGATACAATAAGGCAAAAGCCCAAATTTTGGACTGGACAAGGCAACCCCACAGGAGGGAAACAGTCTCAAGATGAGACAAAAGAGTCAGCGAAACACCTGCTCCCACTCTTTGGGGTCCCACAAAAACACCAAGATAACAGCCATACCATACATGGAGTGTAACAGTGCAGACCCACGCAGGTCCATGCTTGCCACTTCAGTCTCGCTGAGCCAACGCATGGGAGTTCTGCTTAGCCAATGGAGTGGGTCATGTTCTCCTGGTGTCCTCCATTGCCTCTGACTCCTACAATCTCTTCTTCCTCTTCATTTGAATGGTTGCCTGATCTTCAAGTTGAGGGAACTGATGGGAGCCCTCCAATTAAGATCCTCTCTCTGTGAAATGTCTGCCTGTGGGTCTCTTTACTGTCTTTCATCTGCTGCCCGAGGAAGCGACTCTGACGATCAGTGGAAAAGGCACTCATCTATGGATATACCAGAATATCATTCAGAATAATTTTATTTATTTATTTATTTATTTATTTATTTATTTATTTGTTCGTTCGTTTGTTTGTTTATTTATTGTTTTCTTTCTTTCTTTATATTTTATTAGCATTATTTTTTTTTCCAGGCATGTTTGGTTATGCACTAGGTATCTTGTCTATCCAGTCTCTGGTTCCTCTCAGTCCAGGCAGTAGTACGAGAACTTCCGCTGGTGGCATGGGCCTCCAATTAAAGCAAACATTGTTTGGCCACTCCCACAAGTTCTGCACTATGATGGTCCCAGTACATCTTGCAGGCGGGAGAGATTGTAGTTGGAGGGCTTTCTGGTTGTGTTGGTGCTCATGTTTCTTTTTCTGTAGCCTCCAGAGTACCTTCTCATGCCAAAGCGACTAGAATATAGGGATGAAGGCCTCACTGAAGCCTTATCTCTACCACTCTACATTCAGTGAGCTGCGTGAATGCTGTCCTTGGCAATGGGGCCCCACTCTCCGTTTTTAGAAGGCAACCTTCCATCCTAGCAACAGCCTGGGTTGTATAGGAATCTTCATGGAACCTCCTGGACCATCCATTCAACTGAATGTAACTCAGTCCCTCCACTGGAAACCTTGCCTGGTTACAAAAGATGGCCAGTTCAGACTCAGTACCCTCCATTACTAGGAGTCCTAAAAGTGGTGATCCCCACAGTTTCCAGGAAGTTTTCATTGCAATAGGTTTCCACACCTACCCACAAAGTTCCCCAGTTCCAGCTGTCTCTCCCAGAATTCTCTCCTTCCACCTCCCCATCTGATCTTTCCCTCTCCTGTCCCCAAACACCTGAATCCACCAACAAAGTTTATTTTACTTCCCCTTCTCAGAGAGGTCCATGCATCCTGCTTAGAGCCCTCCTCTTTACCTAACCTCTCAGGGTCTGTGGATTATAGCTTGATTATCATTTATTTAGCACCCAATATCCACTTGTAAGTGAGTAGATACTGTATTTGTCTTTCTGGTACCTCACTCAAAATAAATTTTTATATCTTTATTGATAGGAAATTGTTTGTCAATTCCTTCCATTTCAACTGTATAATATTGATATAATACTCTTTGTAATAGAAATTACATATGTGAGATGTGGGGGTATATGGAAGGAAAAAGGCAGAGAGAGGGATAAAGATAGAAAGAAATAAAATACGAGTTTTATAAATAAATTTAAAATGTGATTTAAATTAAAAAAGAAATAGTTTTACTTATTTTGTAGGTTAAACATTTCAAGTAGAATTAAAACAAGATATTTTTCTCATTTCTTTCATCCTAATTACTATAAGCTAAGTTTTAGGTGTAATTAATAAAATTATTAACACATTGTTAGACTGCTTAATAAGTATCTAGAAGATTCATATTAATGTTGTTGCTATATTCAGTCATGTAGATTAATTCTAGAGTGTGATAGATAATTTTATATGCTTAATATACATGGATATAGCTGAATGTATAAGCCTACCCAAAAAATTTAAGTATTTCTTGGTCAATTATTTAAAATTAAAATAACCACACTCAATGGTATAGAGTATTTTTTAAATTTATCTACTTTATCAAACCTAGAGAAAAACATACAATAGGAAATAAAATAAAATGTTTTCTCTGTTGCTGCAATTTCTCCAAATCAACCTAAAATCTGAATGCCATTTCTTTGGATGGCAACAAATATTTGAAAAAGTATTCAGCATTCAAGTAACCAGAGAGAGAGAGAGAGAGAGAGAGAGAGAGAGAGAGAGAGAGAGAGAGAGAGAGAATATAAATTAAAACTACTCTTGGATCCATCTCACTCCATTCTGAGTACCAGCAGCAAGAATTTGAGAAGGTTTGGGGAGAGATAAACCCTTATTCAAGGTGGATGGGTTGACACCTTGGCACAGTCATCATGGAAATCATTATGAAGTTTTCTCAAAGATACGGAAAATACAACAAACACATGGTCCAGCTACACTCCTCCAGGATTTATACTCCAAGAACTCCAAATCCTTCCAACAACATACTTGAATAACTGCTGTGGGATGGTCTATATGTCAAATTGCTCTGATTGGTCAATAAATAAAACACTGATTGGCCAGTGGTCAGGCAGGAAGTAGGTGGGACAAGGAGAGAGGAGAATTCTGGGAAGCAGAAGGCTGAGGTGGAGAGACACTGCCAGCCGCAGCCATGACCAGCAGCATGTGAAGACACCGGTAAGCCATCAGCCATGTGGCAAGGTATAGATTTATGGAAATGGATTAATTTAAGCTATAAGAACAGTTAGCAAGAAGCCTGCCATGGCCATACAGTTTGTATGCAATATAAGTCTCTGTGTTTACTTGGTTGGGTCTGAGTGGCTGTGGGACTGGCGGGTAACAAAGATTTGTCCTGACTGTGGGCAAGGCAGGAAAACTCTAGCTACAAATGGTGCCCAACGGCTCAAGTTTCCACCTTAAACCTGAGAATATTTAATAACCAATTCTAAACAGAGCCAAAACCAGGTTCCTGCTTCTTGTCTCATACGGGCAGCTAGATGCCGCAAAACGCAGGTTTGAACACTGGCCGGTTCCTGGCGTGTGCATTTGAAATGAGGCGTCTGCCAGCGGCACATTACGCTGTGGTAGATTTAGTCTTTACTAGTATTAAAAAAAAAAAGTTTCTGGGCTACACGCTGCTTTGATAAAAGCTTAGATCCTCTATTTCTAAGACTTGATGACTCACAGAACTGGCAGAAAATGCCATGTTGGGAAGCTGAAATGGGCAGAGCCAGCAGCCACAGTACCAGTGCCTTTTCAGTCTTAAAATGGTGCAGTTTAAAGCAATAGGCTCAAGGTAATATAAAAATAAGCCACATAAAGATGGCTACCACACAGAGAATCTGGATTATGTTCTCTTTGATATTTGTAACTGAAGAAAAACATTTGATTGCAAAGGCTGTTGAGTTATGCCAAAATGTATATTTTAAAGATAACTTGACTTCAAAATTTGGATGTAAGGATATGTTGCTTTGGAAAGGAGGCTCTGTTTTTGTTTCTACAGAAAGCCAGAGGCTATGGATTTGTTCCAGATTAAGATACATCAGGTTTGACCAGCCAAGACCACCTGAAAGGTCTCTGATGACACCATGGCCCAGATGATCCAACATCCAGAATCGTTTCAAGGCAACTGGCTCGGAAGATACAGCCTCATGGACTACTCCATGATCCTAAAATTTTCTTTGTGTCCCCATAAGATACAGCGCCCACCTCCAGCAGGAAGTAGTAAGAGAAGGTACGCCCAATTCCCAAATATACCAAGCTGGCTTTGGAGATGTGTAAAAGTTAAAACCTTCCTTTTAAAAAAAAGAAAAGGGGAAGTGCTGTGGGATGGTCTATATGTCAAATTGCTCTGATTGGTCAATAAATAAAACACTGATTGGCCAGTGGCCAGGCAGAAAGTAGGTGGGACAAGGAGAAAGGAGAATTCTGGGAAGCAGAAGGCTGAGGCGGAGAGACACTGCCAGCCACAGCCATGACAAGCAGCATGTGAAGACACCGGTAGGCCACCAGCCACATGGCAAGGTATAGATTTATGGAAATGGATTAATTTAAGCTATAAGAACAGTTAGCAAGAAGTCTGCCATGGCCATACAGTTTGTATGCAATATAAGTCTCTGTTTTTACTTGGTTGGGTCTGAGTGGCTGTGGGACTGGCGGGTAACAAAGATTTGTCCTGACTGTGGGCAAGGCAGGAAAACTCTAGCTACAAATAACCATTTTTATTGCTGCAGTAGTCACAATAAATATAAAGTGGAAGCAGCCTTTCAGTTGGTGAATAGATATGAAAAATGTGGAGAACATAGGAAATTGTATTTAATGTAGCCCTAAATGTAATTGAAATATAATGACAATCACGGTGTTTGCAGGAAAAAAAATGAATGGACCTGGAAAGGATTATTAAAATATGTCAAATTCAGAAGGAAAAACAATGCACATTTATCTCATACATAGCTACTTTTAGACTGATGCCATCCCCACTTCACATTTGCTGTTTGCTTTGGCAGTCAACCCATCCTCTTGGAATCTCCAATATCCTATGTTTTTCACTGCAATTAATGATTCTACTTCACAAATTAATGCAGTGCCATGTCAGGGACTCTTTTTAAGGGCACTAACTTGGATGTCAACTGTTTTATATGTCTTCCTCAATCTTACCGGTGTCAAGTCTTCAAAGCTGTTACCATTTAGCCAGTTCTTGCGACATCACAAAGTTCTGCTGCTAGCCCAGCCCCATCGGGTGACAGATGCATCAGCTTCATTGTGCCCACCTTAAGGATACAGGATTGAGTCTATTGCCCCAGTGCAACAGAAGCTGCTTCTCTACAGTGGTACTGGCCTATACAATCAGAGCAGCTTCTCCAGCAGCAGACTTAACTCCATCCTGCCTGAAAGCTCCTCTGCTTTACCTTCAACTTCACTCATTTTCTCAAGACATTGGTACAGTGCAGCTAGATGCTCAGGAAAATGTAATATCAATGAACCTTATCACACACAGTTCCTGGAGTAATTCTTCTCCTATGACTTATGAGGTTGTGTCACTGCTAATCTTTCTCTCAACTTTCTTATCTTCCAAGGTTTCAGTAGAGTGGTCTGCCCACAGTATGCAATGGCATTTCTATTTCAAATTCCAAGAACCTTCAATATTCCTTGCAAAAGCAACTCAAGTTTTTTTTTAAAGCTATGTGGTTATGTTTATATTAGCAGAATTATCATTGGCAAACAAGACTCCATTCTCTATTAAGAAATGACAATATGTGCCTTGAGAGATGTCTAAATGATTGAGGGCATCTGTTACTTTTTCAGAGTATTCAGTTTCAGGCCCAAGTACAACTTGGTGGCTCACAACCATTTGTAACACCAATTCAAGGATATATGATACATGTTTCTATTCTCCAAGGAACCAGGCACACATCTGGTAAGCATACATACAGGGAAAACACTCATGAAAATAAAATTAAAAATAAATATATCTAAAGACAAAGAAATTACATGTATTGTTAAAATTCTCCGATTCATAAGACAATGATAGTGGTGATAAAAATGTTTTCAGAAATGTTAACCAAGTAATTAATCAAATGATGAAGATATTTCAAGATATGATACTGAATATATTTATAAATATGTCTTTGAAACAGTATGTTAAAAAGGTAATGATGGTAAAAAGAAATATTACAATTTGTATCTTATGATAACTAATACTTGTTTTAATTATATAATTGCATTATATCATTATAAGCATGAGTATACATATAATAGGTTTCGGTATTTAAAAATACTATTGTTAGACTTTAATGAAAGACAGAGCTGCTTTGTAACAACGTCAGAAACACCAAGTAGAAGGAAATTTAATACCACTTCATCAGACATGGGTTAACACATCTTACAAAAAAACCTATTTTTCTATTCTGCACAACTGACAATTTTAATGCCATTTGCTAATTACAAAATTTATATTCAAAATTACCAATATCCATTGAACTACCTAGAAGCCATGTGCATTTTATTTTAAACTAATTCAGAATTAATTCATTAGTTATATTTTAATTTCACTATATTTTAATTGACTCCTAAGGCACTGCAGCCATTAAAGTCTAATAAGATTGTTGATACCTGCAAGCACTGTGCAGTGTCTGGAAAATGTCGAAATCATATTAAAAGTATCTGTTTCATCAGTTTAGGGCTCAATGGGCATCCATGAAATCTGTGAACTAAGATTTTTTTATCTGAGGGAGTAAGGGAAAATCGTGATGGTTTCCTTCTTACTTTTTTTTTTATTCTTGTTATTCATCCTCTACATCTTTCTTGGTGATTGTCTTTTCTCATCCTTGATGTTTTCCTTCTAACTAACTTAAATTTTTCCCTTACAGCTTATATACTCCAGTAGAATCTTACATACCCCAGTAGAACAATTACAATATGGTTTCATTATATTTTTCTTTTTGTTTGTTTATTTGTTTGTTTTTTTCTCTTTTTTGAAACAGGTTTTCTGTGTTGTTTTGGTGCCTGCCCTGGGTCTCACTCTTGTAGACAAGGCTGGCCTCAATCTCACAGAGATACGCCTGACTTTGCCTCCTGAATGCTAGGATTAAAGGCGTGAGCTACCACCACCCGGCTCATTCTATTTTTCAAGTGAATGATTACAATGAATACAAGTAAAAACAGCATATTTTCCATTTCCCTTACATGATTAAAACAAGACATCACATACAATCATGTACAAGCAAATTCTTATAGATTAATAGAGCAGTGTAAGCATCAAGGTATTTTTTTCTCAGCTAGTTCTTTTGCTGGCAGGCTGCATTTTGCAGTTACAAGAAACTACCAATCATTTTATTATTTCTCTCAAAGGGTAATCTTATAAGAACTCTTAGAAAAATCACAAATATAAACTTGTATATATGAAAAAGAACCAGTCAGCTCTATTTTAAATCCTCAGGGTGCATACCCTCTCATCAACAGTTTTTTGTAAAGGGAAACTAGGGTAAAAATGGGCCCAAGAAACCATCGCCTTTGATCACCAACCCATCCTAGCAAGAAAGATATCTCAGCTAATTAAAATTGGGCCACCTTGTTTTGGGTCCTTGACCTTAAGGAGGCCCTCATGAAGCTATGTGCCTTTCTAAACTTTTAGTTTGTCCTCTTGGGTTTCTTACCTAAAGGTATTTGACAAAAACATCTTAGTTTTTTAGTACAACTTTCAGTTATTTTCAAAGCTTTGTTTCAGGTATGATGAACTCTGAAAGCAGTGGACACATCTCCCAACATTAAGATTAATAAAAGAATTCAAACTAGCTGGGATACTGGGATTCAACTGTTTTCCTTCCTTCCTTCCTTCCTTCCTTCCTTCCTTCCTTCCTTCCTTCCTTCCTCCCTCCCTCCCTCCCTCCCTTCCTTCCTTTCTTTCTTTTCCCATTTCTCTTTTGTGGTGGTAATCTAATTATACTGAAATGTGATTTTGATTGTATGTTAATAAATAAAGTTGCCCGGGGGTCAGAGCTATTAGAGCCATAGCAAGAGTGTGTCGGTGGTGGCACACACCTTTAATCCCAGAAAGCCAGCCTTTAATCCCAGGGAGTGGTGGTAGAAAGCAAAAAGATATATAAGACGTGAGGACCAGAAACTAGAAGCATTTGGCTGGTTAAGCTTTCAGGCTTTGGAGCAACACAGTTCAGCTGAGAGCTATTGGGATGAGGACACAGAAGCTTCCAGTCTGAGGAAACAGGACCAGCTGAGGAACTGGTGAGGTGAGATAGCTGTGGCTTGTTCTGTCTCTTTAAATAGACTAGCAGACAGGAAATAGAGCTCTCATTCGGGAGGCTGGGACACCGCAGGCGGAAGGGTGAGATTTTGGCTCTGAGCTCTGACCTCTCGGCTTTCTCTTTCACATTGTTTCTGTGTTTCTTATTTGGTGGGACGGTTGGTTACATCTATACTCTTTATTAAGAAATTTTCTACTCACTCCATATACTATCGACAGATCCCCTCTCCTCCCTCCTCCCACCCCCCAGCCCTCTTTCCCAAGCCACCCCGCAACCCCACATCCCCCAAATCGAAGCCTCCCATGGGGAATCAGCAGAGCCCACCACACTGAGCCTAGGCAGGTCCAAGCCCCTTCCGACTGCACCAAGGCTGTGCAAGGTGTCACACCACAGGCACTGTGAAGCCTGCCCATAGACCAGGGACAGGTCCCAATCCTCCTTCCTGGGTGCCCCCCAAACAGTTCAAGCCAACCAACCGTCTTCCATATCTAGGGGGCCTAGTCCAGTACCATGGGGGCTCCACAGCCACCAGTCCACAGTTCATGGGCTTCCACTATTGTGTCCTGTCATCTCTGCATGTCTTTCTTAATCACTAACCTAAGCCACAGTCTATACAGCTCCTGAATAAAAACTCATGTGTTCTAGATTTGTGACACTTCCTTGTTTTATTTATTTATTTATTTATTTTATCCCTTATAGCTTCTACTTTATCAAAGGCAGGGGCAACATTTTAATCTACCTTTATCTATGTTAATTTTTTCACCAAACTAACCACTATCATAATCCCTTAGTATATTTATTAAAACCCCTCATCAAAATCCTATTTAAACTGATACTATTGTTGTATGAAATCATTGCTTCAGATAAATATTACAGCTTAGGAAGAAATAATCTTCATGATAATCCACAAATAAAAATAGTCATTAAAACAGGATATTTCCAAGAGATGATCATACCGCATTGAGGGCAGTGGGGATCTCTCCATGCCCAATCACATCATGCCAGGTACCAGAGAAAAATGGCAGTGGCAAGCATGCAAAGACACAGCAGTAGCAAGAAACATTCTCTTCTAAGCAAGAGTCATCCATCAGGGATTTGTTTCCTGGGGGGCTGATCCCCCGAAGTCAATTGCTATGCACTGCTCCTCTGATATAGCCACCAACACATATAAATGACAAAAGTATACCATATCCATTTCAAACTAAGTGTATAGTCAGAAAAGAAAGCACCTGGAATGTACCCTTCATTAATTTAAACATTAATCCCTATGTTTAACATTTTGCTTGAGTTTGTAGGGTGTTTTTTTTTGTAACTTCTTGGTGCGTAGTTCAAAATTATAGCTGTATAAATGTAATATTCAAAATTTAAGAACTGTTGATCATTGACACACTGCATTTTACTTTTCAATAGTTTTACAAAGTCTTAAGATAAATATAATAAAAATAGTGTAAATATCCAATCAAAATCCTTATACCAACTTGTAAAATCCAAGTTAAATTAATATCATGTTGACTTTTGAAATATCTCCATTTAATCACTTCGTTAATTTTGGCAAATATGTTAACAGAAAGGATTGAATAACTTGTTTTCTAAGTCACTGTTATGAATGATTGTGGTGGTTTGAAAGAAAATGGCCCCCAAAGAGAGTGCTACTTAGGAGGTGTGGCCTTGTTGTAATAGGGGAGGCCTTATTGGCTGGAGTGTGTGACTGTAGAGATGTGCTTGATGTCTTCTTACATATACTCAAGCCATGCCCAGTGATACAGACCACTTACTGTTGCCTGCAGGATCAATATGTAGCAGTTCCTTCTCCTGCAGCATGTGAGCCTGTGTACCACCATGCTCCCTGCCATGATGATAATAGACTAAACCTCTAAACTGTAAGCTGCCTCCTCAATTAGGAGTTTTCTTTTATAAGAGTTGCTGTTGTGGCCATGTTGTCTCTTCTAGCAATAGAAACCCTAGGGTAATGAAGTAATTCACTGGGGATAAATTTTAATAAACCTTGCAATGGTAAGAGCTCAAAGGACATTATTTGGAAAAGTGCCACATTTAAGTATAAGGTATTGACTAAGCTATTTATATAATCTCTCTATTATGTGCTGCCTCTCTTTAGATAAGTGAAAACAAAACAAAAAAAAAAAAACTTAGAGAGCAGAAAATATTCACATTTGAAGATAAGCACGTTTCAATTTTGACTCAATTATATGTACCTCTTTTGTTTTAAATTTGCATTATTTTTGAGGTTTTCATGCTCCTCTATTCTGATGGGGAGTTGACACTGAAATTACTCACTTTTCATCTACTAAAGTACAATCATTTGCTTGATTTCCTTACAGAGAAAATTTTATTCTCTTTTTTGTTTTGATCACAGGTCAACATTTAATTCCTTATCTCACATTCTAATGTAAATGGATCTGACACATAGAATTTATCCTAAAAATAATGAAAGCTTAATATCTCACCTTTTTAACCTCATCATTTCCAGCATCTGCTGAATAATATGAGAATCATTCTTCTAAATTTCACAGTAGAATTTGTAATATTATTCTAGTAAACTCAAATCTATTACTTTGTAGTAACCAGAATTGTCAATTACAAACATTCTATCTCATTTTACCCAATAAGTAGATTAGCTTGAAAAATATCTGTCAGTTTACGTTTTTGGTTGTGTTTTGTTTTGTTTTGTTTTTTACACAACATCATGTCTTGATCTATCAAAGGGAAAAACAAATTGAAAATTCAAGGTTAGTTTCTAAATTTACAATACTTAGGATGGGTGGGACACTGTAGTATTTTAATGGAATATTTGGATTCTTGCTATCATGATGCAATCAGCATTTCTTTGGATGGGGCTGACTTCTGAAAATATATATTCTGTCATCAGTTCAAACTGAAAATAGCTCCAAGCATTTACTTACAAAATATGAACCCTAGAAAACTGACATAACAAACAAAATGTAATTTTCCTCCATCACTGTTTTATACATTTTCACTTAAGTTCACTTTGCTGTCCACAACTGTTCAAGATGCAGTATATCTTGTACATTTACCGTGATTCATAGTCATTAGTTTATAAATCTAATCTTATGAACTTTGTCATTTTTGAATACAGATTTTGTTCATTCCTCATGAATCCAACTCCCTCGGTGTGTCTTTTTTGTGTTGGCTGCAATTTATAAATCAATTATACCCCTGAGAGCTTCTATATGTGCTTTGTATTTCTTTGGAAAATGTACTAGAGAACACTTCCTTGTGTGATGAGTCACTCCAGGGCAATTGACAAGAGTCAGAGCATTAATATTACTCGAGAAAGAAAAGTGCTGTTCAGTCACCAAGCAGGAAACAAAAGTGGGGGCTGGCGAGCAAATCAGAGTAAACTAACCAGTATTAACACAACGTGCAAGTCGGGATTGACAGATGAAGCCAAAGATCTACAAGGAAAACCATAGCTGAAGACCTTATTCAGAAGATGTAGCAGCTGCATACAAGCCATGTTTCTTGATGAAATCCAATTCATCAATAGGTGATGAGGGAAACAGAATTGGGTCAATGGTCCATTGTGCCTGATAACAAGTCCATCAGAACAGCTGCTTTTGACACCTTCAAAGACATCAGGCTTTCCTATTTATAACAAATCATTAACTTTTGAGGAAATTTCTGGCTCGGGTAGTTATTATCATGTATCGAAACATTTCAAAATTTGAAGCAGAAGGCATGGACACTTGAAATGGTAAATTCAGTTGAATCAAATATATTGAAAATTTAAAAATCTATACAATTTTAGTATTCGATATTGAAAGTACATTTTTGATCTTTTAAGTAAACTCAAACTTAATTGGGGCAAATACAAATTGAACACTTTTAGATTTATGACTTTGTTTTGTAATTTCTCTCTTTTAAAACTGTTTGTTTATTTGAAACATTATTTATTTTGTGGAACTCAGTCTGCCCTGCAACTTGCTAGGTAGTGGAAGATGGCCTTGACCTTCTTTTCTTCTAGACTCTGTTTGTGCCATAGTTCAATTAAAGCAATACCACCACACCCAGCTAAGAAGAGTTATTTCACATGAAGTTTCAAAAGTTTAAAACATAAGGATCAAATAAGAGTATCACAATCAACATGAAGATTTCCTGAAAAAAAAAATTGGACACAAATCAAAACATTTCAGGTATTACCAAAGTACGTGGAGGTGGAATATTTATTAAACTTTTATTAATATAAAAAACAAACTGTACAGAAACAATAGCAGAAAAACAATAAAGCCTTCAAACTTAAGGTACAAATTAACAGAACAACATTTGCATCGTACAATACTCCCAAAAACTAGCTTACAGATAATACAGACCCAAATTTCAAGGCAAGTAAATCTATAGATGTTATGCATTGGGCCCTTACTATAGATTGCAATATGTGTTCCTTGTAATTTTTCTAATTGGAAAACAGTCAAAAGAAACAATTCCTGGTTCATATTTTCTCTATTCACATACAAATTATAATAGTTTTCGCTCACTCTAATTTCATATATATCTTATATGTTTTGTTCTCTATTTCTATATTAGCTGTGTGACTGACTGAATGCTGCCTCCATGGTTATTAGCTGCCTATTTGGAAAGTAGAAATTAATTGTATCACAATTGTTTAAAAATACAGCAACATCAAAAATCCTTAAAAGCATTTGCAGGCTTAATGTTGTGCAAAATGATCTATTAAGTATAACTATATTTAAGTCTATGTTGTCTTTATGCTAGCATGGAATAATTTTTCAGTTTGATGGAAAAATGCACTCAGTATCTTCAAAGTGTTTTTGTAATGCATAGCAATTAATATTCTGACAATAATTTTCCCTTTATAGCAATCACATAATTTTTCATGGCTCCTTTCCTTCGTATTATGTTTCAATTTCAGTCTCATTTTAAATGTGGCAGTATGCAAATCTACCGAATGAATGGGTATAGAGTGTAATGAAATATATTTATACACCTTTTCTGATGTAATATATTCCAAACAACGTGAAGTCATTAAAGACATAAAATAGGTGGATGTTAGTTTACACTTGATGTTTTAAATTTTTAAAACAATATTTAGAAATAATTCACTTTATGTGTATATATCCAATCATTTCAAGTACATTCTGTGTTTATTTCAAGTACATCATTATGGAGAGAGCTGGGGTTGTATCTGAGAGCAAGTCAGACACAGTCTTGTTCCCAGAAGGCACTCATCTTTTGACAAGGGACATACAAACAAACAATGGGTAAGTAATTGAATATGATTGGATACACAAATAGTAAATGACCTGGTGATTCATGCTCTATGATTATATTTAAGAGAGTAGTATGATGAAGGTGAAGAGCAGTTGAAATTGTTTTAACATGGAAATGTTCTGTGACCAATTCTTACATTCATTAAGGAAAAAGATAAAAGAGCACACAAAAAATATGATGACTATTATAGAGAGTGGAAACAAATACTTCATTTGATAGTAGACAATGGCATCACTCATATTCATTCTACTTTTTCTGTCCATGAAGTCTACCAGTGTATGTTCTGAACTAATATAAAATGTCTTCAGCTGGAAGGAGAACACTTGTTGTCTTTGGAGTCACAATAAAGCACTAAAACTCCATATTCTAACCCCATATCTTTATAATGCATTGCCTCAATTCTAAATCCAAGATCCCTGTTGATCATCCATATGCCATGTAGGTCAGAAAACAGTAGTGATAGAGTTTGAGGTTAGGAACACAATGTTCTAGCTTGCCAAGGGCTCAGTTAGAACATTTAAAATAGGCTTGTACAAGTTAGAAAGGAATAAGTTCAATTGTCTGCACCTGTTTTATTTAGAAATTTTCTCTAAAAAAAAAAAAGGAAATTGGATGAAGGTGTTCATCTTTCATCCACAGAATGAAACATGTTAAAACTCAATGAAGTGAATGATTGTGTTGTTGCCCAAAGTGCAAACCATCTGTGGTTATCATTTTCCATGTTTTATCCATGTTTACATTTATCCCCCACCCGGCAGCTTGTGGATACCTTTCTGGTGCTGTTGGCTTTTGCTTAGAAGAAGAAATTCTGTGTTTGCGGCAATGATTTCCTGAAGAGTTTTCAGGCTCCAGTCCTTTAATAGGAAGTTTACAGGCAGCTATCCCATGAGAAGGAGCCATGATTTTTATTTTTTTCTGTTTGTAGATGCTTTGATGATTACTTAAGAAATGAAAGAGAAAAGCAGAACTGATATTTTGGCATAATTTCCTGTTTCACAGGGGAATAAAGCCTTACTAGAATAATTGAAATATCAACACAGTAGAGTAGATCATTTGGGGCATCTGTTGTCAGTTGATGGCAGTAAAGTATTATCATCAAGGAGACAGCCAATTCTACCAAGAAGATGGGCCACTAGAGAAAAATGCTCAGAAAATTTTAGGAAGAACAGGATATTAGAGACATCGGCATTTTTATTTTGACTAAACCTTGTTGGATGTGGGTATTCTCTCACTTTGTTGACAAGATGTGTGTTGTATGTGAAGTATAATTAAACTTACATTTGTCTAAAGTACAGAGTGAGTTGATTAGATATATGCATATGTTATGGGCTGACTAATTCCTCAATAACTATGTATACTCATCACCTGACAGTTATACTCTCTTTGTATTTGTGTACAATGTCAAATTTACACATGTCCTATTACCAAATTCCAAGTGTCAAAAATAAATTATTTTTAACTGTGTCTCCTTTACTGAAAAAAAAAGAGAATTAAATAGAATGTTAATCCAGTAAAATTAAAGGCTTTTGTTATTTGAACAGGATGTCCTCATTTCTCAAAATTCTTAGCTCCAACTCTTGCTCTCTCTGCTTGTGAGAACCGTGCTTTCTTGGTGGTCTATTTTGCATACCACCATATACTACTGGACCTGTATGTGTTTATGAGAAATCATATCTATATGTATGGTTATGTTCTCGTTGTTTACTTAAGTCACCTATTTAGTGTGTTTATCCATCTGCTAATGGACCTTGAATTGTCATACTGTACAGGAATTATTTTCATTTTGAAAGATTTGTTAACCTCCCCCCCCCAAAAAAAAAACAGACCATTTTTATTTATGCTTAATATAAACTATCTTTATCTAAACTAAACTGAATTCTTTTGTTTATGTGGCAGGAGATGGCTTGATAATAAAACATAAAATATTGGAATTAAAGAATAAGGTCTGCATCGAGTCAACCTGTAACAGTATACTGGAGATACAGTATACTGGAGATACATGCCCTGCAGCTCAAATGTGACTTCATCATTTTATCTGCAGTTGTGTTCACGTTACCTTAAACCTCCCGTGAAAAAACTTCCCTTCCTTTCTCCAAGATGTAAGGTAGTGTTTAGACAATGATGCTCTACCATGTTCTCCACCAGTTCTTATCAAGTCAAATTGTGTCCTTTCCCACATCCTGTGTTTGACTTAACTCCATTGTCAATCATCCAATAAACTAACCTAGGTCTCAGAACAATTTCATACCTATTGTAATAAAATGATTCTATAAGACACTTCTGACTTACTGATTTCAGTTCCTTGGCATATATATTAAGAAGTATAATTTCTTTTTCAAATGGTTGCTCCATTTTATTTTAGATTTATTCATCTTATTTTGCCCACAGTTGTGTTTGTGCAATATGTGTTTGACTGTTGCCTCTGGAGGTCAGAAGAGGCACTGAACTTCCCAGGTGTCTCACCATGTAACTGTTCCTCAGCTAGTATGAATACTCTCAACTGATCAGGCAGCTCCCCATCACCACATGTTATATTTTATATATTTTCAGGAAATTTTATACTATTTTCAATAATAATTGCTCCAACTTTTAGAGAGAAGCCAAAATGATTGGTAAACAAATATTCATGACAATATTTCAATGGTGAGAATCAATTCTTTGGCTCTGAATAATCATTTCAACAATTGAAATTGGGTATAGTCTCTGTCAGTTTTAGAGAATTTAATGTTTGAGAACAAAATGGTAGTTGTTTTTTTCAGAAAAACATGGGTGTATCAAAGAACTTTTGAATAAAATTTGTGAATAGAGACAGCAGGATAGCTTTGTGGGGGAAGGAGTTTTGTGTACTAGTCTTGCAATTAAGTTCAATCTCTTGAAGATAGATATATAGATTCACTTTATTAAATTATATTCTAACATCAATAAATTTCATGGCATATGCAACATCTTTATAAACACTACATAAATATTTGTAATAATAATAATAATAACTAATGAGCTTCCTATAACATTCTGAGTAGTCCAGAGACCACTAGATAATATTCTTATTCTGAGAGTATCAGCACAGAATACTCTCCATTTGTTGGAAAATGAAGACCCTACTTACAGGTATGTTTAAGGGCATCAAGACCACAGAAACCTGGCATGTCTCAGTGTACTTGTCAAACTACCAATGAACAAAGAGCAATATCTATTGCTAAAATTAATAAAAATGCCTACTATATCCTGTAGATATAACCAACTGTCTTATTAAATAAGAAACACAGAAACAATGTAAAAGAGAAAGCCAAGAGGTCAGAGCTCAGAGCTAAAATCTCACCCTTCCTCCTGCGGTGTCCCAGCTTCCCGAAACAGAGCTATTTCCCTGTGTGCAAGTCGGTTCATAGTCATTCTGCCTTCTCATTGGTTGTAAACCCAAACACATGACTGCCTTGTCACTGTCTGTATGTACAGCCCTTTAGGTCTTAAAGGCGTATGTCTCCAGTGCTGGTTGTATCCCTGAACACACAGAGATCTATGGGATTAAAGGCGTGTGCCGCCGCCGCCGCCGCCGCCGCCGCCGCCGCCGCCGCCGCCACCACCACCACCACCACCACCACCACCACCACACTCTGTCTATGGCTCTAATAGCTCTGACCCCTGGGCAACTTTACAATCAAAATCACATTTCAGTACAATTAGAATACCACCACAATATCCCAGCATATAGGTTATATTGACTCAAAATCTTCCCGTTCTTTTATTCTAAATATGTGACAGCAGCAAAGACTGAATTATATCACTGGGGTAAATTATCCAATTTAAATTTCCCTGTTGGGGGTTATTTCTTTTTTGAAATATCATATTTAGTAAAATATTAAGTAGTCACAAACACAGCTAAGTTAATTTTTACTGGATCTAAAGATTTTATTTAAGTACTTAAGGTACGCATATGCATGTATATAACATATGTGTTTTGAGACTTTTCTGTGGTTGGTTTTTCTCTTTGGTGTCTGGCATGTAATAAAAAGAAATTTATAAAATATAGCATTTTCTTGGTTTTGATGAGAAATAAAATATGTCAAGAAAAAATGGTATCTCATTATGAGAGACTTAATAACTTCTTGCTTAGATTCTAGTATTTTTCTGTAGAATGATCATAAGGCTGCTGTGGATATTTCTCTATATAAATAAAACACTGATGACCAGTGACCAGGCAGGAAGTAGGTTGCCAGCCAGGAAGTAGGTGGGACAAGGAGAGGAGAATTCTGGGAAGCAGAAGGCTGAGGGGGGAGACACTGCAGCCACCGCCAGGATAAGCAGCATGTAAAGACTCTGGTAAGCCACCAGCCACTTGGCAAGGTATAGATTTATAAAAATGGGTTAATTTAAGATAAAAGAACAGTTAGCAAGAAGCCTACCACGGCCATACAGTTTATAAGTGATATAAGCATCTGAGTGATTATTTTATACGTGGATTGTGGGACTGCGGGGCTTGGGGAACCTGGAGAGAAGCCCTCCAGCAACATAAGGCAAAATATCAAAATTCCCACATGTGATGATTTTCCTGGCAAAAAAGCAAAAGCATAGCATTTTTAAAACATGCAAATTTTAAACTTGGATATTGCTCCTTTAATAAAAAAAATGTTCACTCACTGAAATTAGAGCCTTGCCAAGGAAAAGAAAGTCATAGGGAAAATTAAAGTAACTAAAAGAACCACATAATTAGTAAGTAACAATGCTTACTATTCCTCAGTATTTCTTCAATACATAATTTGTGTAAGAAATAGCATACTCTTACTAACTAGACTCTTAAAATTCTTCCCCAAAAATGAAATCAGTCAAGATACATAAGATGTGTATTACACTCAGAATTTTTTTGTTATTCTCTACATAATATAAGGTGTTCTCCCAACAACTTTGTAAAGAATCAGGCATCAGATGTAATACTCAAAATTTTCAGACATTTAATGTAATTATGACATATATATTGGGTAAAGGCCATGAGACTTGTTTTCTTCAAAATCTAACTTATTCATCTACTCCTAAGGCTCCCTTTAAACATAAACTCTTATTGATAATATTACAGACTACTGACTCAGAAAAAAATTAGATTTCATTTCCATTATCATCAAGTATTAATGCAGATGTTGATAATTTCATACTTTGTACTCTATTTCCTTATATTCAATTTTTGCATAAATACAACTGAAAGACAAACAAAACCAAAATTTATGAGAAATTAACTCATTAACCATTAGCAACAAACTGTATTAAAAGGGCCTAAAGTCTATTCAGATGTTTGAAAACCTATAAAAATTATAAAAGCAAGACCATCAGCCAATCCTTTGAGCATAGACTGATGCAAATCTGAGACCCTATATTGTCATTAACAGAATAGAACCTTTTGTGCTCATGCACAGAATTTAAAAATCAATTCTCTCCTTATAGAAAATTCTAAGGCACAAATACCAGTTTTCATGAAAACCCTCTAGATAAATCTCTCATACATGAGGGTGTCCCAGAAAAAAAGATGTTGTCACTTTGCAGAGAAGAATAGGAACAATTTTATACCCTGATAGAGTCATGCTTCCCAGGTACACAACCCACTGAACATGGACATGCTAAACTGATTTCTTGATTCTTCTTATTATATTATATATTATATTATATTATATTATATTGTATTATATTATATTATATTATACTGTATTATACTATGTTATACTATACTATACAATGGTATTTAAATGCTTGTTGCTTTTTAAAGAGATAGATGGTGAGTGGATCTGGATGAGAGGAGATGTAAGGATTAACTGGAGTAGAAGAAGTGGAAACCATAATCAGGAGACATTGTGTGAAAAAAATCAATTTTTAATAATAAAAAGACAAATGAATGATAGCATTTAACTTTGTGATATAAGTTGTCTCCAGGCAACAAAAAGATAGATAAACAACCATGAATGCCATTTCTTCTCATGGAGACATAAACAACTATTATAATCATGTAGTTGTTGACTTGGAACAATGAAAAAAATGGCCCATAGTTCATATTTGTCCTAAAAACTGAAAACAATTAGACCCATGTGCATATAGGACTGGAATTCAATCAGTATAATTTAATTACACTTTGTAATAAGAATATGATATCCCATAACACATAGTGGATACCTGTTATTCACCTCAATGAAGAAGAAAGCATACTATTATCAGGTCATATAGATTATTGTGTCAGTGTAAAATGACTCATATGACTAATAAATATCAAGGAAAAAGACTTTACTAAAAAATTTAAGATAACATAGTCTACAATAAATTTCCTAAATTAGGGAAAATAGCATAAGGTACCATGAAGTGTCCCTCAGATGGCCATATAAAGTTGAAAAGAACAGGGAGCTCAACACTGTCTTTAATTTGCTTTCATGATAAGAAATCTTTTCAGAATCTTGATGAAGTATCAGCTTTACTACTTATAATTGCATGGAATATTGAAACTTACATTCTATCTCACTGCCTGTGGGCCACCTAAACCATTCAAGCTAAACAACTGTTTATCCACAGGGACTAGTCCAGTACCATGGGAGCTCCTCATCTATTGGTCCATAGTTCATGTGTTTCCACTAGTTTGGCTAGTTGTCTCTGTGCTTTTTCCAGTCATGGTCTCAATATCTCTTGCTCACAGCATCCCTCCTCTCTTTCATCGATTGGGCTCCTGGAGCTCTGCCTGGGACCTGGCCATGGATCTGTGCATCTGCTTCCATCAGTCACTGGATGGGGACTTTTCCCTAGTGCATGGGGTGGCTTTTTGGAGCCTAGTACCTATGGTGAGACAGTTTGTGCAGCCTGGGTGCAGGGAAGAGGGACTTCAACCTGCCTCAACTGAATGTACCAGGGTCTGCTGACTCCCTAGGGAAGACCTTGCTTTGGAGGAGGTGGGAATGGGGGGTGGATTGGGAGGGAAGGCTCAGGGGTGGGAGGAGGGAGGACAGGGGAATCTATGGTTGGTGTGTAAAATGAATATGCTGTGGAATGTTCTGCATGTCAAATGTGTTGCTCTGGTTGGTTAATAAATAAAACACTGATAGGCCAGTAGCCAGACAGGAAGTATAGGCGGGACAAACAGAGAAGAGAATTCTGGGAAGTGGAAGGCTGAGGCAGAGAGATGATGCCAGCCAATGCCATGAGAAAATGTTAAGATACCGGTAAGCCATGAGCCATATGGCAACTTATAGATTAATAGAAATTAGCTAATTTAAGATATATGAACAGTTAGCAAGAAGCCTGAGCCATTAGGCCAAACAGTTTAAATAATATAAGCATCTGTGTGTTTATTTTATTAGTGGGCTATTAGACTGCCAGGGCTTGGTGGTACCTAGAGAGAAAATTCTCTACCTACATGAATAGAAAATCTCTTTTTATATATATATATATATATATATATATATATATATATATAATAAAACTTTTATATATATAAAATAAAACTTACATTCTTTGGCAAATATTGTTCTGACTCAAAAAAGTTAATGCCCTTGCCTTTCTGACAATTCCTACACTTTATATTTTATTGTAGGATAACAGACTTCCCAGAAAAAGAATAAATTGGCAATGGAGAAATTTAACAAAGTAAAATATAGCTATTAAATGATAATATAGGAGTTACTATAAATTAAATACAAATCTAAAAATAAAATTAAATAATTACTTAGAATCTAAGTAGTAAAGGAAAATTAGTGTATTATTTTCTTTCATTACTTCTTTAAAGATAATAACAACAGACACTAACAAAGAATCCATTAACTTCCATATGAATCTCTTTTCTATATTGTGGAATAAATACAGTATTTAAAATTTCTTTGAACCTTTTCCAAGTTTTAGAACCCAGGGCCATCTTGCTTGAAGGCGATGGAATCTTTGAAAGGACAGTCAGTAGCAGTCAACACATAAGCCCTTCTCTACTGATGTTAACACAGGCCTCTGTAACAAAGGTGTCATCTTGTTTGTAGGAAAGTAAGAAAGGTACAGAGTGCAAAACGTTACTACTAACTGAGCCAGGCGGTGTTGGCGCACACCTTTAATCCCAGTACTCGGCAGGCAAAGGCAGGTAGATCTCTATGAGTTCGAGGCCAGCCTGGTCTACAGAGAGAGATCCAGGACAGGCACCAAAACTATACAGAGAAACCTTGTCTCCAAAAACAAAAAAAACAACAAATAAAAACTCCCCAAAATTAAATCAAAACAAACCATTACTCATTGTATGAGGCTAAAACATTATGAATAAATATACATTTCAAAGTGTTGAGACTGGTTACACTAATAAAAAATAGAGTATGTACAGCAGCAGACTTAATTTCTCAACAGAAGATCCCATTCCACTACTGGGCTGTCTTCTTAGACTCAGATATCCGTGAAGCCTACATAGCATTTTTCTTTCACTGTAGGTGATATATTTCATTACAGTGTCTTCATAAACTCCTATCTACTATACATACAGAGAATTTTTTTGAAATATTATTCATAACACTGATACAGTTCTTACATTCTGCTAACAATTGTTTTTGGTAGCTCTATTGGACAGTATCTAGTTTTGGTAAAATCTATATAATTTTATCTATTAATTAATACTCCAGCCTTAAAAATACTCAAAAAATGATTAAAGATACTTGTCTTAGTTTATTTTGTTGTCGTTGTTTTCATTTTGTTGTGTTCCTAATGTCTGGGTATATTTTCTTGTAGTAATATGAAAATCTAGTAGAAGGTTGAAATTATATTCAGTGTGTTTGCCCTAAAGAGTAACTCTACTATTATATGCAAGTAACTACACTGTTAAAATACGGTGAGTTTACCATTGCTGCCTAGAACATTATTTACTGCTGAAATAATTATATCCATAATATCTTATACCTGCAGTCTACATTTTCTGTTTCCATAAAAATACATGCATAAAGTTTTAATAGATATTAATATGTGAATCTCTGTGTGTAAATGATTTTCCATAAATTCATTGTCTCTTAGGAATAGCTACATAATAAGGTGTCATATTTTGGAGAAGGTAAGGATGTATAATATGTTTCATCAATAATGTATCTATGTTAAAGCACTTTTCTTGTTATATAAAATATTCATTAAATGTAATTATGTTATGTTTGGCTTGTAGTTTATGAAAATTATTATTGATTTTGTCTAACAATACTTTACATTGAAATGTTAAAATCTCTCTTAATAGATCATCTTCACAAAAGTTTATGGATAAATACATAAAAATGTCCATATGAAATTATATAAATTTTTTTGTTTTACACAAATTAGGCTTTTTTTTTCTTCTTGTTCCATACTCCACTCTCTAACAAGCAACAGATTCAGCCAAGGATTTCACATACACAAGGAAAACAGTCTATCATTGAGTATATATATGTCTTAGTATTTGATTTGTTATACCTAAATTGTTTTAAGTGTATTTTTTTACATTCTTGATCATAGCCATTCTAACAGCAATAATGTTGATCTCAAGGATATTTACATTTTTATTTCCTTAATGACTTAGGTTTGAAATTTTGTTTTCATCTATACACATTAGAACGAGCTGCTAATTTCATCAGCCTATAGGCTGATTGGCTGTTGAGTATTTATGAAACTTGCTGCTCTTTATATATTGTATATATCAACCCTCTGTCTATGGAGTGTTAACAAATACTTTGGCCCATTTTGCAGACTGTCTTATACTTCTGTTGATGGTTTTTCTACTCTTCAGAACTTTTTAAATTGATTTACCCCTACATGTTTTAATGGAACTATTTCTTATACAATTGGAGTTCTGTTTAGAAAGTTCTTGCTTATACTTTTTACTTAAAATATATTTCTTCTGACTACCTTCAGCAATTGAAGCATTTCAGGTTAAAATTTAGGTCTCCATTCATTTTGAATTGATTTTTGTGTGAGATGATAAATGTGCATCTAATTTTATTTTTCTACAAGTGGGCATCCTTTTTCTCCAGCACCATGTCTTGAATAGGCTATCTTTTATCTGTTGTCTGCTTTTGACTCCTATTTTAAAAATCAGGTCACCATAGCTAGGTGGGTTTATTTGTGGCAATCTCACATATCCCGTTTATCTGAATTCTGTTTTTGTGCCAGTGCCATGCTGTCCTTGTCACTAAACTAGAAAGGATGTAGGAAATGAGGAAGCCCTATCTGCCGCTGACAGGAGAGTAAACCAGTATACCCTCTATGGAACTCTGTATGGAAGTTTTTTAAAAATCTTAAAATAGACTTATCATTTGACCCAGGTATACCACTCCTGTGAATACATCTGAAGTCCTCTTTATCTTACAACAGAGAGTCTTACACACTGATGAATTATTCACAATTGAAGGAAAATGATACAGGACTAGATTTTCATCAACAGAAGAATACATAATAAAAACATAGCATGTGTGCACAATAGCATTTTACTCAGATTTGAAGAAAAGGAAAATTTCAGGGAAATTAATGGATCTGGAAAGTATTACATTAAATGGGGTAACTCATTCTCAGAAAGTTAAAAATTGAGTACTCTTTTTCTGTAAGTATCTTACATTATTTAGATTTTTTTCAGATTTATTTTATTTTACTGAATGTTTTCCTTCATGTATTTGCACCATGTACATGGTTGGTGCCTGTGAAAATAAGAGGAGTATGCCAGATGCCATGGAACTGGAGTTACAGATGGTTTGTGACACATGCTGTGGGTGCTGGGAACTGAACCTGAGTCCTCTGCAAGAGCAAAAAGTCTTTTTAACAATTTGCTATCCTCAATTTTAATTACTGTGCATGAGGGAAAATGGATAAACACTATGAAACTCAAGAGTAAGCCATGAGAGGGGAAATAAGAGGTACTGAAAATGGGCATGGAAAAAACAAATGGTTGGTTACATGTCACATGAAACAGAAAGGAAGTCACAGAGAATTCAAGGAGGAGAGGAGAGTGGGACAGAGAGAAGATAAATGACTAAAGCAAATTTTGTTTGAAAAATGCTGTAATGAAACCTTATTCCATCTTAGACTACAAAATACAGATTAAAACGAAAAAGAACTTCTTACATGAAAATTGGTCATTTGAACAGTACCTTTCTTGCAACGTATTCACTATCCCCTTAGCCAGACACAGTCCACTCTCTGCCTGCTATTATGAGTGATGGCTTTAAGTACCTCTTATCTACTGACTTATCTGGAGATCATGATATCAAAATATCATTGCCCAAAATGATAAGGAATGCACAGTTTCTGAGGAGAACAAAGGAGATTTGCTAACTTATAATCTATCCATGCATGTGGTCCACATACCATACAGCGAGTGTATCAAAACCTATCTTCAGACACAAATAGCTTCCTATACACCCAGGGTTCAAAATCTGTATTAATAGATCATTTTCACAAAAATCATACCTTAAAAGTGTTTTTATTTGTTTAGTATTATGATTATGATCATGATTATGATTATGATTGCAGTGTAAGACCTTAACATAAAATCACTGCTTCAAAGACATAAATAGTACCTGGTGCAATATATAAGGGTTATTGTTGCCTCCTCATCTGTGGGAAATTCAAAGAAGTATACATAAATTTGAAGTGATAAAGACTGAGATCTTCTTCTACAGCAGACAATGAAGTATAGATTATTAACAAGAGGAAACCTATTGAAAATTCCTTTAGTAGAAACTTCTCCAGAGCAGAGGAATGAGAGCAGAAACTGAATTCCACATGAGAAGCAGATGGAAACTCTGTCTTCACAGTGCTCTAATTGTTTCTTTGGGGAAACTGAATCTGTACATCAGGGCAAATTCTTTTAGTTTTAGAATAGTTCTGGGATATGTTATTCTTCTCCCCAGTATGCCCACAAAAATATAATGCATATATGTTATATTTATATTTATGTTTATATATGTCATACTTATATATGTTATATAGGATATATATAAAATGGACTGTTGCTTTCACATCCTAGATTTGCTTTTTTACAGTTCAGGAGTCCCAAAGTCCAGGAGGAAATGGCCAGTAGTAAATGGTTTCTCCTGATGACTCCCTCAGTGGCACAGTGATGCCCTGTTCTCACTGCGTGTGCGTGGCTTTTCCTGTCAATATGAATCACAGTGAGTGAAAACTCTAAAAAGTAGCTGTGTGTACAGAGACTTATTATCTTGTTAGACTGCAGCACTCTGGAGAGATCTGAATAGGATATTGCAGGTCCACAGGCTAATTACCTTATATTAGGCTAGTTCTAACCCTCCAGATAAGCCATACCTTGCCTACCCCTGTGTCAGAACTAACATCTTGTAGCTCATAGACAAAAACCCTTTGGAATCTATTACTTAGCAGAACACTAGCTTTTACCAGTCCAAAGGCTAAGGATGTAAAGATGTAGCATTGTAGGCCTACAGAAGAGCTTTCCTCATCTTATGGTACATGACTAGTGGATATAACCATTAATGTGTTTTTAATTTTCCTTATTTATGAGTTTCTTTTTTCTTCAAAACTGTAAAACTCCATGAAACAGGTTTCACATTGGAACATGGATTTGAAGATATCCTAAATCTGTGTCCTTGAGCCATGGTCACTCAAAGTATCCCAGAATAAACTCTCCCCTATATTTTTCTTAAAATAATGTGATGATTTTTTATTGACACCATTCATGTTTATTCTTTCAAAGACACTGACTGTATTCATTGGATAATATATTTGTAAGCTTATTTAACATTATTTACTTTCTTAAAGGCCTAGTCTCCAAATGCAGCCACATAAGTAGTTAGGACTTTAACTTAGAGGGTTTGTCTGCTATTTTTCTGGAGATAAATTTATAATTCAGTATATAACTGCTAGAAAAGCACTGTACTGATGGGGTACTGTAAGCTTCCCCAGGAATTGGGCAAATGCTTGGGTATAAATAATGCTCTCTATCTAAATTAGCCTTTCACCAATTCACAAATATGCAAACAGAATTATTATGCATAACAACTATCAAGAACATCAATTTGGCTTTGTTTACCCATCACTTGGTATTGGATATCCAATTGGTATGTTCAATCCTGAAGCCATTATATTACTAGATGTGCTGTTCCATGGAGATTCAAAACTCAAAGTATTTCTGTGATTGGTCCTTTCTCTTTAAAAGTAGATGTAAAACTACCAGTCATTATATCCTGACAATGAAAACACTCTACTGCTGTTAATTACTATAGAATTCTTTCTGTGACTTCTGATAGATAGAGTGCTAAACAGTTTCCAATTTTCCTATTTGGTTTTCCCATTCCCATTACTCTCTTGGGTGAAAAAAAAATCACATTATCTCTACTCCCAAACTGTTAAAGAGTCAAAAGTAAGATTGTTCATTTACTATAAAATTACTCATTTGGGATGAATGAGGTAACATTAGCCTTTCTTCCCAAACTCAAGAATTTGAGTCAAGAGGATTATGAATTCAAAATTAGCCAGAACCACATAACATCTCAATGATAATATAAAGCAATACATCTTCTCAAGAGACAAAACCAATTGGTTCTCTAATATCTAATAGTTAGCCCTGAAAACATACATACTGTGGAAGGCCAGCTCCCACTTTTTCCCAGGGTACTCTTGGGAAAGGAAAGAGAGATGAGAAATATTTGTTAGAA
Source organism: Peromyscus leucopus (assembly GCF_004664715.2). Classification (NCBI taxonomy): domain Eukaryota; kingdom Metazoa; phylum Chordata; class Mammalia; order Rodentia; family Cricetidae; genus Peromyscus; species Peromyscus leucopus. Next base: position 15,963,666 of record NC_051072.1, on the reverse strand, counting down.
AGAGTGTGGAGAAGAGACAGACAGAAACACAGGATAATTCCAGGAGGGGCCTGGATAAATATCCATAGCCCCTTCTGTCTCTTCAAAAGGACTTCTTATAGGACTACCAAGGAGTAGGGCAAAATACCTCCCTCAGCAAAGCCAAGTACAGACCCTTCCAAGGGTCAAGTCATCCCTTAATGCAGTGCTACTGGGTAAAGCAAGCTCAGATTTTACTAGGAAGCCTTTGTGGGTCCCCACAACATACAAGTAACATACAGACTAAGCATGTTGTCTTTATGTATTATGTGTGTGCGTGTGTGCATGTGTGTGTTTATAGACCTACATGTACCTATTTAGTATTAGTTAATTAAGCAGGGGCCCATGAATTTGAAAGAGAATGGAGGATTACCTGAGAGGCTTTGCAGCAAGGAAGGGGTGGCTGGTAATGATAAAATTCCATTTTAGTCTATAAAATTATTAAGATATAGTATACTGGCTGTAGTTTTCATATTTTTATTTTATATTATATTTTATTTGGCTTCATTTAATGAATATTTGTTGTTTAACATGTTATTTGAACACAGATATTCAAGATAAAATGTTCAAATCTACAGCACTCTAAGCAGCCACTCCAACCTGAGTTTTCTTTCTGGTGAAAACACTCAAGTGTGGTGGTATTCTATTTGTACTGAAATGTGATTTTAATTGTATGTTAATAAATAAAGTTGCCCCGGGGTCAGAGCTATTAGAGCCATAGCAAGAGTGTGGCAGTGGTGGTGCATGCCTTTAATCCCAGCGCTTGGTAGACAGAGCTGGGTAGATCTCTGTGTGTTCAGGGATTCAGCCAGCATTGGAGACATACGCCTTTAGGACCTGGAGGGCTGTACTTACAGGCAGTGACGAGGCAGTCATGTGTTTGGGTTTACAACCAATGAGAAGGCAGAACAGAAAGACTATATTAAAGACAAACACACAGGAAGTAGCTGTTTTTCGGAGAGATAGGAGCACCGCAGGAGGAAGGGTAAGATTTTAGCTCTGAGCTCTGACCTCTTGGCTTACTCTTTTACATTGGTTCTGTGTTTCTTATTTAATAAGACGATTGGCTACATCTACACTGAAGATCCATTTCCATAGTCATTTTGAAAGGCACTGAATCTTTTCTTTTCTGTAGGGGTTTATTCATTGATGTCTGTGAAAGGTACAGTGTAGCCCAGTTTGTCCATCAAGCCACTACCCAGCCAAGTATGATCTTCAGCTCGCTGTTATCTTCCCTGTACCTCAGACACGCAAGAAAGACATCAGACCCATCACAGAAACAGTTTATGTAGGTTTTATGTATAGTGCTCCTGTTTTGCACTGGTGTAAATTATTCCTGCTACTATTCAGCTCTTGTTCACTAGCACCCCTCACGCTTCCTTCCATTTCCTGTCCTTCAAACTGTGAACTGTTATCCCATCAGCTTCTCTGATATCAGCTTCCTTAGATTTCACAAATGAATAGCAGGTCTCCATTTAATTTTACTGTATAGATCAATACTATATCGACTGGAGCCAGTGATTTAAAAAATGGATATAATTTTCTCCTCAATGAACATTTAGAAAAATAGAATTAGTATCAGATTCAAAAGAAAAAGTGAGTTGGTTTACCTAGGGTTTTTAAAGGAAAATGAGTTTTAAGGTTAAAATAGTCCTTACTTCTCTACCGAAAAGGTGTTATACATTTTAACATTTTATAGCAAATACTGTCAAACTCAAATTTTGTAAAATAAAAATATTTTAGTTACTATGATATAAAATATTTTAGTCAAATTCAATTTTGAAGTTGGATAGGCAAATACACTGTAATTTCTTAAATAAATGTTTTTACTTATTTGTTAAATCTTTGGTGAGTCTATACAGTTTTGTTCATATTTACAGTACTTAAATCACAATTTTTAACATTAGAATAATAAATTAATTATACAAGTATAATTTCCTAAAAAGCAGCCCACTCATTTTTTTGGCCTTTGACAACTCTGCAAACCAAAACAAACAAAAATAATGAATGCATAAAACTTCAGCATGGATTTATATCATAGATATATACATTATGATATATTATATTTCCATATTTTTTATAAATTTTTGATATTTAAATTGACCTTTACTTTAAAAAATTAGGAAGTTAACTAATCAATTTGTTCAATACTTCAAGACTGAATTGAATTTGGAGGTTTAGAACTTAGATTAGTGGTAAAGCACTTCCCTCGCAATCCCTGGTTTTGGTTTTCAGCTCCAAACCAACCAACCAACCAACAAACAAACAAAAAATTAATCTGGATTGCATATAATTTTAAATACTATGCTCTACTGACTATTCTGTGGAGAAAGGTGTGTAAAATATTCCAAGTTTGGCTCCTCGCAGTAAGTAATTTTTAGTACAAATAGGAAATGAATATGATCAAACACACTTTATAAAGAAGTAGGGTTTGACCAGTGTGGACCAAATACTGAAAATCTAATTCCTAAACCCACAAAAGAATGAAATCTAAATATACATTTAAATGCTGAGAAAAGGAGCATAGAGCCATGGTATACTTCAAAGCAGAAGGCAAGAATTTCTACCTTTGAATAGAGATAAGTATCCAAGTATTGAGAATATGACAAGGCTTTCTTGTATGTTAAGGTATATCCTCCTGGGTTAAGTCTGCTTTTGTTTCCTCTCATTTGTCTTTCCTGCTGGATTGTCCTACCAAGTTGAGGAATGATTCTAGGTAATTAATGAACTTACAAGACATTTAAAATAACATATATATTAATAATTTGAGTTTATAAAGCACATATCATCATACTCATTTCCTTCCCCTAACAACTCCCTGATGTATCTCCACCTCTCTCCACCCAACTCTATGTCCTCTAGTTTTTAAAAAGCTGTCCAATCCTATTTGTACTTCCAAAATACTTAGTGCGTGGGGCCACCCACAGGAGCATGATCATCCTACCAATATCCTGCTGTAAATCTAGTGAGCAACATATTCCCACTGGGGTAATTATGGTACAGATGCCATGTTAATAAACAAATACACTTTAAATTCATAAAAGTCTAGATCAACTAAATCATACTCATGTGCTATGTCATGACTGAGACTATAAGCCTATGAACCAACAAGCCATATTACCTAGAGGAGAACCTACTTTGTAAGTGGACATAGTATTAAACTTACATCTAATGTCTTATTGCAAGACTTTTAATTTCCCCATATTTGCTAGAGTAAATACTCACTAGTGAGTTCATTTCTCTAATTCTTCCATACTTACTTTAGTACTAGAACTCTATTTTGTGGAAGAGAATCTTTAGAATGGGTTATCTTAACTCGATAGTGTTCACTTAAAGTTTAAGTCATTAATTATAATATTTAAAATAATAAAAAAGTGCTGGAAGTACAAAATATGTGACTAAACATAAAAATGAACCAACATCAACTAATATAACACTTTAAGCACCTATAGGCAACTTTGACTAGAGGGTAACTGTGGTGGTTTAAATGACAATTGCTCCTTCCGCTCACACTATCAGCACAGGCATTTGAACATCCGATCCTTATTTGGTGGTATTCCTTGGGGTGGTTTGGAGTTGTGGTCTTACAGGAAAAACATTACTGGAGTGAGCTTTGAGGATTTAATGCTATATACCACTTCCTGTTCTTTCTTTTTCATGCTTAGGTTGAAATGTGAGCTCTCAGCTTCTTGCTGCTATACTTCCTGCTTGCTGCTTGATAGGTCTTGCTTTTATGCCATGGTGGACTCTGAATTTTCCATATACAACTTTTAAGAACAAATTCTTCCTTCTATAAGTTGCCTTTGTCATTTATCATAGCAACAGATAAGTAACTAGTGTAGAAAGAACACAGATGAGAAAGCATTAATGTGTGTGTGTGAGAGTGTGTGTGTGTGTGTGTGTGTGTGTGTGTGTGTGTGTGTGTGTAAGGCAGTATTCTGAGGTTAGTATTCTCTTGAATGTAAAGTATATGATAATTACCTCTGGAAATGATTTTTAAACTACTCAGAACCTCATCATATTTATTATTCCATTAGGTTTAACATGTTGGTTGATCATACAATAGAGGTAGTGCCTCAAAGAGTATAAATTTATGATTTGATAGCTCTAGATGTCACCATAAAAACTGAGTCACTTTGGCAGTGGACTATTGCTCTTGGTCTCCTTTATGTCTAGAAGACTGGGTAGAGAGTTGTTTCCTTATTTTCTCTGCCTTAAAATTCTTTCCATAACAAATGATCAAATAGCAATTTCTCTTTAAAAGAGGCTCAATATGATCATACAGACCAAGTCCCATTTACCATGTAATATTCTAAGACTCCAAGGATTATGACATGGACATTTTGGGAATTAACATTCAACCAACTGTACTCTTCATCTCTCTCTCTCTCTCTCTCTCTCTCTCTCTCTCCATATATATATATATATATATATTTATATATATATATATATATATATATATACATACATGCATACATACATACACATACATATAACTATACTCAAGGGAAATTTAGTATAACTAAAATTAGGTTCAATATAGAAAAATATAATTATATTACTTTGATGATTAATGAATGAATACTAACTACAACCTAGAAAATAGTTTCTTTTGATGGATCCCTAATCTTGCAGATCACTGTGCAAGAGATGTGTGTACTACAAGGTTGAGTTTACAGATTTGAGCTTATTAATGCAAACATTTTTCTCATAAGATTAAGAAAGTAGACTGCCATTGAAATAGAATTTATTATTATTCTTTTGTTTTTATTTTGCCTATCAATATGTTTTAATATTCAATAACAATGGTATTTATTATATGTTGTAGGACAGATCCATAGGGTCAAGAAAATTGGCTTAAACCAGTTGCCAAGGCATGCACATAATATACTTCTTTATAAGCCAAACTAGAGCCTGCCTGAGGGCCTAGCAACAGGTGCTGTCAGAATTCCTGGTTGCTGTCAAAGTTTCTGATTGTGTGGAGGAGTCTTCCTGAGAGCCTAGCAATTGTCAGTGTTCCTGATCATGCCCAGCCAATGAGGGATGACCACACAAAGTTACTAGATTGGGACACAGCCTGAGTCCTGGGAGAAGGGTACATAAGACCTTCCCCATTATTAAATAAATGAGTCTTCTGCTTGCCTTCGACTCCTGGTGTCTGTGCCGTTATCACTGCACCTTCTTAGCCCTCCCCTGAGGGTGCCATTAAGACCAAACAACTTCTGGCACCCAATGTGGGGCTCAAACCCATGACCCTGAGATTAAGAGTCTCATGCTCTACTGACTGAGCTACCTAGGGATATTCTGTTAACTATTTGCTACCAAAAGTTTGGCCATTCTAACCACCTCTAGGCTGCAATGCCATGATCCTCAAAGGCTCTCATTGGCAGTGGCCCTCTAGACACCTAGGGGTTTGGGGGAGTATTATGGCAATCTGGGCCCCTTCTATGGATACATGAAGCATATTCTGACCTGTACCAGGTCACCTCTAAGTTTGAACAGTTCTTCTAACTCGGCCTTAAGGCATGGATGCTGGCATGGAGAACATAGGACAAGAGCCAGATAAGCTTACCTTCCCTTTTTCTTTAAAGAATACCCAGTCCCTCTGGGCAGAGTCTATCTCACTCCAGGAAATGGTTGCAGGATTCACAGGAACTATTGACAATCATTTGCCAAAAAACCCAAGACATTAGCAGAACTCCCATACTTCCAATAATGTATAGCCCCATGCAGTCCCCTCCTCTACTCTCATCCCTCATGTCACTGTTTTTTTTTTTTTTTTAAGATTCCAATAAAAACAGATATAGTGTTCTTATTTGGCATCCCAGCTCCAAAGATGTTACATATGTTATCCTTAACTTTGGTACTATTCAATTGAGTGACCTGCTGAGACTCCTAAAGGTTCTAGTGGAGTACTAGACAAAGCCTGTCAGTGTTTTTCCTAACAGCCAGTATGATGCACAGGCACTTCATATGCCTTTTCTTTAATCAAAGACTCACTGACCTCCATCACCAGCATCATGATGCATATAAAAGATGTCCTAAATGAGAGGACTGAGCATTGGTACCTGTCATATATTAAATCTTACTCCAAATTACCCAGAATATTGACTTGAAGTGAGGTCACAGACACCATCATATTAACAGCCAGTATGGATCTCCTAGAGCAAGCCCGTCTTCACCAGCAATTCCACCTATCTCCACAGAATTTGCATAGACTTCTTCCAGAAATACGGGTTTCCCACTATAAACATTTGTCCCAGGCATGTGTAACTTGTATTCCTCTTGCCCTCTTATGACTGCTTCAATGTGCAGGGGTTAATCCCTGGGGGCTTGTTGCCTAACATCATCTGGTAAATGGATGTCCTGAATCATGCCTCCCCGCCTTTGGTAGTCTTAAATATGTTCATGTGAGAAAAGATACCTTTGTTTATGCCCTCACTCTTTCTGGGGGAGAAGTCTGTCAATGCTATCAAGGCCCTTAAGTCAGCCATAACTTAAGGTATGGGGGTACCTTGGGCACTTAAGACTGACAATGGTCCTGCCTATGCCTCTCAACACTCAATGACTTCTGGGATCCTGCAAGATTTCCCATACAGCTGGTTTCCCCTAAAGTCCATAGGGAAAAGCCATTGTGAAGAGGATGAACAGAGCTCTTAAGGAGTTGTTGGCAAAGATTGTCTTGGCAGAGGTGAGGAGAGATCCTCATCTGGCCTTAACAGGGTTCGTTTTCCATATGAACTTTATTATTCATTGTAGTTAACACACAAAATTTTCCACTTAAATCAGGCAAGGGCAGAGGTTATGGCCTTTGACTCTTTAATTATTGAAAAGGTTTGGCATAATATAAAAAATCTGTTTGATCCCTCCTGGATTCTCACTTGTGTTTTGATTGGTGGGGTGGTGCTTTTAATCTTTCTCCTTTTAAATTGTCTCCTACAGCTCATCCAGCAACAATGGGCAGCCACTAAGACTACTCTACAGATGTTAATGGCTCTTAGACATCTAATTCATAGCCCTCCATCGGAGGTTATGCATGCCTACCTTTTTGAAATTCAAGAGGCTGCTGCCTGACCCACCTCACCCAGGTTGACTCCTCAAGGATGAAAGCTCTTTGAGGGCTAATAGTCAATGAGAAGTAAGAGCTTGTTTGGCAAGCCAAACTAAGACAGGCATAGTCCAGATACTGAACCCCTGTGAGGCAGAGTCAACAAGGTTGGAGCAAAGAACTCCGACTCCCACTGAGGGGTCATGTAATAAAACAAAAGGTTGGATTGTAGTAGGACGTGCCCCTAGGGTCCAGGCAATTGGCTCAAACCAGCTGCCAAGGCATGCACATAATTTACTTCCTTATGAGCCAACCTGGAGTCTGCCTGAGGGCCTAGCAACAGGTGCTATCAGAGTTCCTGATCATGTCCAGCCAATGAGGGATGACCATGCAATGTCACTACATTAACACTCAGTCTGGGCCCTGGGAGGAGGCCTTCCCCATGATTGAGTAAGTGAGTCTGCTATTTGCCTTCAACTGTCTCCCAGTATCTGTGTCATTGACAGTTGACACTGTGCCTTCTCTTCCACTCCCCTGAGGAAGCTGTTAGTACCAAGCAACAGTTATATGAAATAAAAGGAGAAATTCAAATAAACTAGAATAGGAAAAATAAAACTCACAAAAATGGGGAGCAAAACTTTTAAGTTCTATTTCCAGATACAAGGAAATAAATAAATATAATGTTAAGAGATATTGGCATCATAATATAAGAATCCTTGTTTACATTAAAATTTATTAGAACAAGAATGTAATGAGATAGAAGTTGACAATATTTGGTTATGGTAGTTTTATGTAGGATAAATTTGTTTCACTTAGAGTTACATTTTAAAGAATTGTTTATTTTCATTATTTCAAATTTTATAGGCTGTAATAGCTATTATAGATGAGATTTAAAAATAAGAACTGAAGCAGACAGAATTTTTAAAGCAGCAGGGGTATTTGAGTTTTCAATACCAGAGGACTAATTTTTACTATTATTTCAGAAATTAGAAATAAAAATTATACAATTTAAGAAGATAGTTTAATTGACACAAATAATTTGACTAGAGAGTGTAATACTTCAGCATGAAAAGCAAATGACCATGTATCAACAAGGATGAGGCCTTTGCTATATAGGCAATATATTATGTTGCCTATGGAAGAAAAATGGGAAGATTATTGTTACTTTTTTTTTTTTTTTTTTTTTTTACAAATAACTGCAATATTAGAGTTATAATGGGGATTTATTATTAGGAGTTCTAAACATACTAAGGTGAAGCCACTGAGTCAATATCTAACCAACACCTAGTCATTGCACAGTTTAGAGCTAAACTAAAATGCAATTTTTTCAGGATTTCCAACCTACTGAAAAAAATAAAACAACAAACAAACAAAAAAAAATTACACTCTGAATTAAGAAATAAGAACTCAGAATTCTGAGGCATTTTATGGAATTCTACATTTGAAATTATTCTTCAGGTTTTTCCTGTTTTTCACTCTTCACTGCAATCCTAAACTTGTACAAAGTGAGAATATTTGAGCATTTCACATAATCCTAGTTACCACAGACTGAAATACAGTAAAGGTGGATTTTCCAGCAAATACCAGCAACTAAGTAATAGACAGTAAGCAATGTAACAGTTAATACCACCAGGTAAAAATAAGACTACTACCACAATTTTTTTAGCCAATTTGAAGCAAGCTTTATCACATACAGGCCAAGACCATGGATACTGACCAGGTCCATCCCTGGGATTCCCAGTTTATGACACTAAATTATATTAGGGGATTGCAAAGGAAAAATCCCAAAGACTTCGCAATTCCCACTTCCCATGTTCATTTAATAAAGGTCAGATATACATCCTGGGAATTTCCTGCTTACATGTGATCAGTCACACAACACTTGTAATTGTTGCAACCAAGCTTGCTTATAGAAGTGAAAACACTGCACTTGTTATCTTACAAAAACAGCCCCCAGCATTCTAAGAGACTATCTGTCCTTGGACAAATGGGGCTTACAGATCACAGACATTTTTATTTTTGTAGCTCTCTTAAGCATAGTAATTTTAACATAAAACATAACTTTCCAGGTTTTGGCTATTACAAACCTAGATGCCCTTCAACTGAAGAATGAAGAATGGATAAATAAATTGTGGCACATATACACAATGGAATACTATTTAGCAGAGAAAAACAATGACATCATGAGTTTGCAGGCAAATGGATGGATCTAGAAATAAATCATCCTGAGTGAGGTAACCCAGACTCAGAAAGACAAATATGGTATGTACTCACTCATAGGAGGATACTAGATGTGGAACAAGGATGACTGGACTGCTACTCACATCACCAGTGAGGCTACCTGGAAAACAGGACCCCAAGAAAGACACGGGGATCACCCAATGACGGAGAAATGGATGAGATCTACATGAACAGCCTGGACATGAGTAGGAGCAATGAACGGCAAGGGTCAAGGGAAAGAGAGTGGGAGATCCCACTTGGATCAAGAACAGAGAGGGAGAACAAGGAATAGGAGACCATGGTAAATGAAGACCACATGAGAAAAGGAAGAAACGAAGTGCTAAAGAGGCCCACAGAAATCCACAAAGATACTCCCACAAAAGACTGCTGGCAATGGTCGAGAGACAGCCGGGACTGACCTACTCTGGTGATGGGATGGCCAAACACACTAATAGTTGGGCCAGAAACCCCATCCAAGGACTGAGGAATCTGGATGCAGACATCCACGGCTAGGCCCCAGGTGGAGCGATGGGAGTCTAATTAGTGAGAAAGAGGAGGGTTTATATGAGGGAGAATTGTTGAAACCAAGGTTGGATAAAGCACAGGGACAAATAAACAAATGAATGGAAGCACATGAACTATGAACCAAAGGCTGAGGGGCCCCAACTGGATAAGGCCCTCTGAATAGGTGAGACAGTTGATTGGCTTGATCTGTTTGGGAGCCATCTAGGCAGTGGTACCAGGTCCTGGGCTTGCTGCATGAGATAGCTGTTTGAAACCTGGGACTTATGCAGGGACGCTTGGCACAATCTGGGAGGAGGGGGACTGGACCTGCCTGGACTGAGTCTATCAGGTCGATCTCAGTCCTCCTCCGGGGTGGCCTTGATCTGGAGGTGGTAGGAATGGGGGGTGGGCTGAGGGGAAGGGGAGGAGGGCGGGAAGGGGAGAACAAGGGAATCTGTGGCTGTTATGTAGAACTGAATAGTATTGTAAAATAAAATAAAGAAAAGAAAAAAAAAGAACTAAAAAAAAAAAAAAAAAAAAAAACCACATAACTTTATCCATCACAGTAACCTCAAATTTCTCTATAAGGAGCCAAAGCAGGTTATTAGCTTTTTAGTCCTTACAACATTACTTATTTGTAATAAGTAATGGATAGTGTGAGATAATAATCATTACTTTGTTTGAAAATAGCATATCCTTCATGATATGACTACAAATGTGCACCAAATATTACAAATAGAAAAAAAAGAACTCAAAGGCAAATATAATTTATGTTTCAGAGAACAAGAATATGAAAACATGTATAACTGATCATTGTGAACATAGTTGATAATGTAGCAGCCACTTGATCTTATGAAAGTGAGATATTAATTTTGACAGAAACATCAGTTAAGAAGATAGGTAAATGGTTAGTGGATTTTAAATTAGTAAACATCATATATGGAAGATGTAGAAAAACATCAAAACATAATTATTTTTCCCTGTACCTGGAGACATAAAGTGAAAGAATCATTCTTTAGATTTTCAGAAAAGATTAAATATAGAAATATAGGAGATGAGTAAATAGGATGCGGAACATTTGATAGTATTGTTGAATGAATAAGTACAGACAAACATCATTTGATTTTTCTCAAAACCAACATTTTCTGTAACAAATACAAGATATTGGCCAGGTGGTGGTGGCGCGGCGGCGGCGGCGGCGGCGGCGGCGGCGGCGGCGGCGGCGGCGGCGGCGGCGGCGGCGCACGCCTTTAATCCCAGCACACAGGAGGCAGAGCCAGGCAGATCTCTGTGAGTTCGAGGCCATCCTGGGCTACCAAGTGAGTTCCAGGAAAAGGCACAAAGCTACACAGAGAAACCCTGTCTCGAAAAACCAAAAAGATAAAAATAAATAAATAAATAAATAAATACAAGATATTAAAAAGAGCTGCTAAAATGAGGTAATAAGAACACCCATTCACCCCACCCCACCACACACACATACACACACATGCTTATTTCAAGAGCACCTCTTATGAAGTTGGTAAATTTTGATTATCCTGATGTCTTATTTCTAAATGAGCCCCTTTCATATAGGAAGTACAGATTTGAGGCATGTAAGACTAACAAATGCTAAGACATCTCCATCTGCAAAAACATATGTGTGTGTGTGTATACATATGCATGTACATATGTATTCTTACTTGTAAAAACAAAATAATTTTATTATAGAAGCATAAATATATAAGGACAATCTGGGGCAGCATAGGCAATAAAAATAAATAATAAGGTGAAGCAAAATCTCCTTGTGTATCCCACCTGAGTCACTGAAGATGGAAATGTCTTTACTTTTGTTTGTAGATATAACCAACCATCTTATTAAATAAGAAACACAGAGCCAATACAGAGATGAAAGCCAAGAGGTCAGAGCAATAGCTAAGAGCTAAAAACCTTACCCTTCACTGTCACTGTTGCCCTACCTCTCCGAAAGAGACCTACTTCCTTTGTGTCTGTCTTTTTATAGTGTTTCTGTTCTGCCTTCTCATTGGTTGTAAACCCAACCACATGACCTCCTAGTCACTGCCTGTCTGTACAGACCTCCATGTCTTCTATGGTTGGTAGTGAGATTAAAGGCGTGTGTCTCCATGCTGGCTGTATCCTTGAACACACAGAGATCCACTTAGCTCTGCCTCCCAAGAGCTGGGATTAAAGGCATGCACCACTACCACCCAGCTTCTGCTAAGGCTTGATATTATCTCTGACCCCCAGGCAACTTTATTTATTAACATACAAATCACATTTTACTACACACAAAATATCACCATATTTGTTAATCATACTTACATCAAGTATGTACTTTCTTCATGAAAGGAGCTCATTTAGAAATATGAAATCAGAAGAATGAAAGGATACCAACTTAATAAGAAATGCTCTTGAAATAATAATTGCTATTTTATCTCCACTAGAAGTTATCTCTCTACTACTTACATGAGCATACGCAACCTACTGTATGAACTTCATCAACTACAATATCAAACATTATAATGAAGCTGGGAACATTCCCCAAACAATTAAGTTTTGTTTTTTTTTTCCTTTTTCAAATAAGCAAGTTTTCTATCAAATCTTCAGCTGAATTACATCTTTTTTCTGTTTCTGTCCATGATATCCATAAGAACTTTAATTATTTTTAATAAACTATATATTCTTTCTTATGTCCACACTATAATATCTATGGTTTGAAAATTAATTGAGATCTTTATTATTTCAATTATGTAAGTACTCAAACTTGTGGAGCAGATAGAGACATATACCCATAAATAGAGATAGTAAAATATCATAACACTGTGAGGACTTATGGGTAGTGTGGGCATGCCTGCACACATGCATATACATGCAACCTTTACAAAGAGAAAGAGGGAGGAGAGGGTATCCATTGGGTAAAGAATTTAGGATGAGAAGAAATGAACTATACAGAGAAGAAACTTAATTTATTATACCCGTGAAACTTCTTCCCACTCTAGTATTTTCTATATTCACTAAAATAGGACATTTATTAAATTTTAATTTTTAAGCAGAAAGTATGCTATCTTTTGATAAAAGATGAATAAATAAAGAAGAGAGCCGAGAATCTTATTAAGACTATTTTAAAACAAATATTTTCTATTTCTTCTTGGTTCAGGTGTCCTGATGTTAATTTGAAATTATATTCAGATATTTACATGCACTTTGAATATGATATTTTTAATTTTTATTCCCTAAGGTAAAAATGTTATTTACATACTTATCATTTCAGTTAATGACTGAAATGTCTCTGAATAGACATTTCTTGTAAATTGAATTATCTGAAGAATACATGACACATGCTAATTAAAAGAACAAAAAGTATAAATGGTAGGAAACATTTGACAATTTTACTTTTATGACAGGCAATAGTACCTTTTGTAGGCAGTGTTATGTCTTTTTTTTTTTTTCCTTGAGACAGGGTTTCTCTGCATAGCTTTGTGCCTTTCCTGGAACGCACTTGGTAGCCCAGGCTGGCCTCAAACTCACAGAGATCCGCCTGGCTCTGTCTCCCCAGTGCTGGGATTAAAGGCATGCACCACCACCGCCTGGCTAGTGTTATGTCTTTAGTGATGAAGTTTTAGAGACATTCTTTATTACTTATAAGAGTTAAATACATAAGCATAAAAATTCTCTATTTTGGGAAGATATGTGCATTATGTTTTGCTTACAAGGTTTATTAGTTTTAATACTGTAAGAGAAAATCTCTCAGTCTGAATTCCATGACTTGTCAAATTAAAAGTAAAAAATTAACCTAATGAGAATTTAATACATGCTTTATGGATTATTTTATATGTGAATTAGGTTCACAATCATAAGAATAGTTTTAATGTTGAATGAAAATATTGTCAATATTTTAAAATGAGAACAATTTTCAGCATATGGTTGTAATATATAAATGTAAGGTTTCAATAGCCTAATTTTTATTGAAAAAATATGCTAGTATAAAAATAATTTAATAATTATTTATAGGTTTATATGTGAATAGGTCATGCATTGAATAGAAGAAGTACAGAAATACTGCATTTGACATCGACAATCAAAGCTGACATCTGTTGAGTGTTCACTGGGACACTGAGTGTCTCTGTTATCCACAAGCAACTTAAATATTGGTTTTTGACACCTGTTCTAATAAAACTGGGTTTTTGTTTGTTCATTTTTGTTTTTCTTTCTTTCTTTTTTTAACTACAAGGTCAAGAGCATTGCATTCTAGAAAGTTGACAAAGCATATATGATAAAATGCACTATAAAGCAGCATTATATGAAGTTATACATCTGATAGATGCATGGGCAACTTGTGAGAAAGTCTCTTTTTACAAATGAATATATGAAATGAATAAAATGTATGAAGACATACAGAAATAAATGTAGGGAATCAAGTTGTACACAGCCTTAGAAATATATATAAAAATTAAATATATATTAGTGGATCAATAAATTATTTAATTAGTATCAATTGAAATTTGATAAATAAACACTTTCTATGCATCATCCCTTGTAGTCATATTAATTAAAATAAATACTCAAATAATACTGCATATACATAGATATATATAAATATATATATGGCAAAATGGTTCTATCATAGTTGGGTTTTATTGCTCTGAAGAGAGACCATGATCACAGTACCTTTTTTTTTCTTTTTCTTTTTTCTTTTTTTTTTTTTTGAGATAGGGTTTCTCTGTGTAGCTTTGCGCCGTTCCTGGATCTTGCTCTATAGATTAGGTTGGCCTCAAACACACAGAGATCTGCCTGCTTCTGCCTCCTGAGTGCTGGGATTAAATGCATGCACCACCACCGCCTGGCACAGCAACTCTTATAAAGAAAAACGTTTAATTGAGGTTTGCTTACAGAGTCAAGGTTTAGGCAATTATCCTCCTGGGAGGAGCCATGGTAGCATGCAGGCAGACATGGTGCTGGAGAGGGTGCTGAGTTTTCTATATCTGGATGGGCCAGTAGCAGGATGTGAACTGGCTTGAGCTTCTGAGACCTCAAAGGCCACCACCTTGTGATGCACCTCCTCAAACAAGGGCACACCTCTAAATAGTGCCATTTCCTATATTGTTATAGGGTCCTTTTTTCTTTCATACCATGGCAGGTATGAAGGATTTTACTTTTCAAATAAAGCAATGTAAATACAAATAGTTTCCTACATGCTTTCCTATATAATGAATGAAATGACAACAGATTTCCCAAAATTTAACTTAAAGTAAAAAAAAAAAAAAAAAAAAAAAATCTCAACATGGAGGACAGGTTATGGGTAGGAAGTTCTACCCTTACCTAAGAAGCTATTGGCATTTGGATTACCAAGGTTGATGGTGTGATGAATATCAACCACACTCCAGGTTAGGACTATGTGGGGAGTACATGGGAAATACAACATGATATATATATATATATATATATATATATATATATATATATATATGTATTGCACATGCAGAGAGAGACAGATAGATGAGAGAGAAAACATATGAATTTTGCTAGATAGGGAGGTGGCGGTTTTCTCAGAAGAGTTGCTATGGGGGTGAATATGATCAAATACACTGTGT
This sequence comes from Peromyscus leucopus, assembly GCF_004664715.2. Taxonomy (NCBI): domain Eukaryota; kingdom Metazoa; phylum Chordata; class Mammalia; order Rodentia; family Cricetidae; genus Peromyscus; species Peromyscus leucopus. The sequence continues at coordinate 15,948,285 of NC_051072.1, read as the reverse complement.
GAAAATCCCCAAAAATTAATAGAAACATTACTTTTAGAAACACCCCTTCAAATACAAAACACTGTATAACAGGCAAAACTTATTTTTAAACTATTAGGAAATTATTCAAAATCTACTTAAGGAATTAGACCCATATTTCCATACCTCAAAATTAAAATTTTTGTTTTGAAATAAAAATATTCATATGAAGAACTGACTAATGCATGTGCAGTAGATGACACAATATTAATATTTTTATTACCTCCTCTTATTATTAGTTTTGTCCTGCTAGGTTTCACAACAGTGGTTACTGTACAGATGTTGGAGACATCTTTCTGATTATAATATACTTACTTGTGGATACAGTACAAATGGGTAATATTAACTTCTCTTAATTTTCCACAAACACAACTTAATAGATTCACTCTCACAGCAAAAATATATGGAAAGCTATTTATTTCCACTTTATACCTCCTCTACCTCCTTGTTGACCAGATGAAATATTTTCTGCACGAGATATAGTGTTCCAATATTAACTAATAAACAATAGGAAGAAAATAGATGTTAAAAAGGTCACAACAAAGTCCACCACTAATGGTTTTGCTGCTCAGTTAAAAATTGTCTGGGGACACATTTGGTAGGATCAGTCTCAGCATAAATTATTGAATTAACAAGGGATGGGGTTATTCAGGGAACTGCTTGAAATGATAATGAAATACTTGAGAAATTTTAATGATTAAATATTCCCCAAGGAAAACTTCTGCTGAGCAATCATTAAAAGTATTCCTTAACAAATCTGAAGTTTTTTTTAAAAAAAAATATTTCCTCAAAGAAATTCAAATGTGAATAATACTTTTTCTAAAAAGGTATGTAATGATACCTGTAAGGGGAATTTTAGGAGCAGTTATGCCTGAAAAGGATTGGTGGCATTTCAAAGTTCCTTCAAAGAACAACTTTTTTTTTTCCTTTCTCTGAATAAATCACATGCTAACTTATATTCAAGTACCGGTTAAATCCAAACTTGAGTAGAGCACTGTATGCTCTAGACCTGTTGTGGACTATATTAATTGATTTTTGTAACAATTTTGTATTCATAATTCAAAACAGGAAACTAAAACTCTGTTATATAGTGTGCATACGTGTTTAGGTAGCCAAGTTGGGGGCGTGAGTAGATAGAATTAGCTTGCTTCACATTAAAAAATCTCTAATTATGCTCAATGGTCCCAAAAGGCCAAGGCATTTCTCCACTTTAGAGAAAAGATAAAATGTTAAAAACCCACAAGATTATGTCTGAGTTTGGCACTCTGTATAATGACTAATAAAACTGCTTACACTTTAAATTATTCTCTGTCACATTGTTACCACTTAACCTGAGAAGAACACACTCATTTACATTCCAAGGGCAGTCTGAGATTTGAATTAAACATAAGTGTACACAAGAAAGGCATCCCGTGATGTTTCCAGGAAGTCAGCTTCTAAGCACTTATTAACTAATATATTTTCTTGGCAGATAAATGGCAAACTGAAATGCACTCTACTGTGGAGAAAAGAAATGGAGCTGAGAGCCAAGACATCAACATCCTTGTCTTGGTTACAGCAGCAACTTGCATGACCTTGGATGAATCATGATTTCATGTTTCTGAGCTGTATTTTTAAATCTTCCTCAATGGAATTTATTGGCTATTCCTTCTTATTTACATTCTCAAGATGATTTTAAAGGGGTAATATAATTATTGAGAATTCTCCACAATTATCACACTTCCAAACTATTTAATTCATATATTTTTTGTTAGTCTTCAACATATAAAACATTTTCATGCTATTTATTTCCCTTATCATGTAAGGAATAAGGATGGAAACAGAAAGAGGCGTTTCATTGGCAACATGATGGCAGAGAATGTGAATCACTCTAGGTTTTGTCATTCTAAGGACACTGTGAGCTTTGTTTCAGTAAGAATTCTCCATAAACTGCCACTTACCAGTTCTCATCACAAGTGCGTGATGATGGTAGCTTTTATAAGTATTCAAGTAATTCTGATATGAATACTCTGGATATTCAGTATTGGAACATTGGGTGCCAAAGAATATTCTCATAATACCGGGCAAAGAGCTGTTTAATAGACCCGCGTCTTAGTGTAATCAATAATAATCTACAGTTCCTGGAAAAGCTTGGAAGTGGCCTTATAGGATGCCTATTTATTCCCTAACTGTACGTGTTCTAAATTTACTGCAATATTGTTCAACTCCTTTAAAAGGAGATCATTTCTTACCATAGCTGCAAAGGTCACATTTAACAAATCCTAATTGATTGCAATTGAATCTGTTAACAGCTCCCAGGAACCATGTTTGATGAAAAATAGACATTTTTTTTTCATGTCAGGCAAAGACTGGAACTGATTTGCACTCTTAGACATAAACAAAGAAGGCGTCTCATTGCAAATCTACCTCTAAACAATATTCTCTCCCCTAAAGCAGCCACACTAGTGACTTGAATATCTGATACTGTAGATTACCTCCCAAACATAAATTGGGTCTAGAGATTCCCTTTGCACACATAGCATGGCATTTGGCTGACTCCTGTAATTGCTCATGATTCTGCTGTGAGAATATTCTTTCTTTTTAAACGCAGTCTAAGGCCATCACACTTTTCTCCCACTCTTTCATCAGAACCACATTTTATTTATTTTACTAGTATTTTAGTTACTTGTCTCTTGTTGTGATAAAACATCATCACCAAAGGAACTTCCATATTACTTCAAAATATAGCATTACCAGATTCTTCATAGCAACCTCTCAGTGTCAGATACAAACTTCTTTTTTCATAAGAGCTAATATTGGCAAGGAAACCTAACAGTAAGCAGTAGGCACAGAGGCAGAAGCAGGATGCCTATGGGTCACATCTTCAAAGGAAAAACAGGAAGCAGAGAAGGGAAGCTAGAATTAGGCTTTAATCTCAAAATTTACCTCCGGTGAAGTACTGCATCCATCTAGGATAAATATTCTAAACCTCCCCCAAAACCTCCAAACTTGAATTTTCTGATACTACTGAAGACATTGTTATTGCAACCATTACAATGAGAAACTGTCTAAAGACATTGCTTATTGTTAATATTCAGTTTCTCTATTGTCCTACACAGCATGATCTGTGCAAATAAAAGATTTTGACAAAATTACAAAATCCATCGAGATATCATATTATACATCCCAGATAAAATAATAGAGAGAACAAATAGTATTGTAAGGTCAATATGTAGTAGAGAGGTAATGTAGCAAATGTGGAGAACTATCTTGACACAAATGATATTTCAATTCTGAAATTTCATTCATACACACACACACACACATACATAGATACACAGGTCTCAAATGTATATGTCAGTATATATAACACACATTTTATGGTCTATAAAGTTTCAAACCACTCTAATAACATAAATTCATTTATAACTTTATTGAAGTAATATCTTCATTTGGAAGTGATCTTAATATAAAAATTATATCAGAATATTAACAAAGTAATTTTTGTTAGCCTATATTAATTATTTAAATGAAGCATTTCACTTACATTTCCATGAATGTTTTTTATTTCTACTAACAATAAAATAGAAGCCAATATTCTACAGAATGAAATAATTAGCATTAGTCTTAGATAAAATTATTCAAACATTTGAAAATTTGCTGTTATTAGAAAAAATCATAACTGATAAATTTTCTCATTTGCAGTATTTTATACATTACAGTCATTTATTTGCCAATTCAGATCTTTTGTAACATTATTTTCTGAAGTAAAAAAAATATATATTAAAACTTTCTTCAAGAATAGTATACATTCTTCAGAATTGCTCCCTCAAGGGAATAAATTCTCAACAGAATGTTATTCATAAAAGATAAACAGAATTAAAAGAACATAGAATATGTATGTGTGTACATATGTATATATATATATATATATAGTACTATGCTCCAGTCATTTTAGTTAAAATAAACCTGAAATCACTGTGTTAAAATATAGACAGAGAGAAAAATAGTGAAGGAATAATGATAAATTTCCCAGCACTGAATCTAAAACAGGGAAATTTTAACTAAATATTAACTAAAATTGAAATAAGGAAGGAAAATATAATGGCAAAATAATATCATGTTAAGACAGAATACAATGAAAGCAACAGATTGAAAAAATGGTGGGATTTATGTTAATGATTGTTTGGTGGCTAATTGAAATGGGTTGATTTTTTTCCATCTCAAACATTTAGTAGAAAATCATCTATTTCCAAGACACTATAAAATTTGAGTTGAGGAAATCTTTACACAATTAAATTATCACATAATATTTTCCATTGGGCAAGCTCTTTGTAAATAGTTTCTTCAGGAATTATTCAGGAAGCTCACATTGACGATGTAAGTTCATATTAACATGAAATACTCTAAAAATCTGTTATGCTTTGTAAAGACATACTTTTGTCATATCAACATAAATAATTGGAGTATTACTAGATGTTTTAATAATTAACAGCTCAGATATAAAGCACAAAACGTATCATGAATGTAACTAACCTGTGAACTAGTATCATGAATACCCAGGGAACATTTATATTCAAATCTCAGTGGTTCACGCAGATGTAAAAATCCATTATTTTACCAGAGAATAGCTTTGTTTAGCATTGTTTCATTAATATATTCTAAATTTAAATATTTTACCAACATTCCCCATGTTCACACATCCTATATATATTATTTGCCTTATATAGATAGAATTATGTGTTAGCAGGATGGCTGAAAATATTCACAGGCTCACCTGGGTCCACACTGCACAGGCATTGGAAGATGCTCACTGACCTACCTATGCTCTCATGGCCTGGGCTGGCTGAAGAGATTCACAGGCATCACTGTGATGAGCAAATATATGGTGGAGAAATGAAAGAAAAGGAGAAATGGACTGGTTCACTGCTATGGAAAGAGGTGGAACTGAAGAAGTGAAGGTGATTAGGAACAGACTGATATGGGTGGCCTGATGGCCACCCAGGGTCATCGTAATATCCAGGCCCAGGTTCCTGCCAAGGGCCGTGTCTACCCCAGTCAGGGTCTGTGTTGACATCTGTAGCTCATGTTGCCACCAAAGGTCACAAGAATGGTTGCGATCTTTTTCACCACCTTAGGCCATGTTGGTGTCCTATAGCCATGTTACAGCTGAGTCATAATGATTAAAAGTAGGTTGTTTTTTTTTCTTTTATTTTGTTTAATTTTTTTTTTGTTTTTTTTTAGTTAATATTTTTTTAAAAAAAATGTGTGAGGACATTTTGGAGGTAAGGGACAGATATGGAGGGAATGGGAAATGAGAAGGACTAGGGTACAAGAGATGAATTCCCAAATAATTAATAAAAAATATAAACATTAAATATGTAGGATTAGATTTTATATTTTTATTAATTTCTTGGGAATTTCACATCATACACCATGATCACACTCATTTCCTAGTTCTGCCACATCTGCCCCCAACCTTGTGACCTCCACCTCCTAAAAAAATACAATTTCTAATTTGGGTAATGTCATGAAATACTTGTTTACGTTGTGTGAAGATGTGTCATTATGATTGGTTTAATAAAGAACTGAATGGGCAATAGTTAGGCAGGAGAGACTAGCTGTGATTTCTGGGGAGAGAGAGAAAGAGAAGTCTGGGAAGAAGAAAGGCCAAGCAGCCAATCAAATATGAAGGATGCAGGATGGACAGTATGGAGATGAGGTAAGAGGCCCTGTGGAAGAATGTAGATTAAAAATATGTGTTAATTTAAATTATAAAAACTAGTTAGGAACAAGCCTAAGCTAAGGCCAAGCTTTCATAATTGATAATTAGTCACTGCGTCATTATTTATAAACTGGTGGCCCAAAGAAAAACCTAACTACAAAGTAAAGTCTTCAAGAGATTGCCCAATGTATATATTCTCATAAGGAAAGTATAGACTCTCCAGTGTTTGAATATGATAGGCAGTTTGTTTTGTTACTTTAATTCTAAACTTTCTGTTGTATTTGTAGTATAATGACATGTGATTAATTTCTGTCTCTTAGTGCTTAATGTTATGAAATACTTTATTTTTTTCTTTCTGTTTTTTTTTTCAATACTAGAGATTGAATGGAGGATCTCTACATGCTAGGCAAGAGCCCTACAACTGAGCCATGCTCCTAAACTCCTTTTTTATAATGTATCATTGACATAAAATTTAACTAGGATGTCCAAGTTAGCCTGGAATCCGTTTCATACATGTCTTTAATATGCAACCCTACTGCTTTACCCTCCTGAGTAGCTGGAGTTACAGGAATGTACTAGCCAGCCATGAAAGATAAATTTCTAAGGAACTAAATGAACAGATATTCAATGGTACCACATAGTATCTATTAACTGGCTTCCCTAGTTTGTAATGTATTCTCTTTCTGTATGTCTGTTGAACAATATCTGATATATTTTGGATATGTACCATGTGTTAATTTTGATTAGTATGAATCTTGACTGTGTTTTCAGGAGATAAATTTTAAATTTTAATGCTATGTAATTTGTCTTTATTTACTTCTATTGTTGGGAGACTGCATCCTATTTAAAATTGTGAGTCTACCAAGATTATACATACAGTTGTCTATTTTTTTTTTTTTTTTATAGTTCCAGGGCTTGTCTTTTATATATTCTTGAAGTAAGATGTCAGGACAAAAAAGGCACTCCAATTTTTTATATTCACATTAAACTGGCTCATCACCATACCTTGAAAACACTGGCTTATTTATTTATGTATTAATTTAGGGCATTTCTTATAGAAAAGATCTAATCTTTGGTGGTTTTTTTTGTTTGTTTGTTTGTTTGTTTTTTCCGAGACAGAGTTTCTCTGTGTAGCTTTGGAGCCTTTCCTGGAACTCACTCTGTAGCCCAGGCTGGCCTCAAACTCATAGAGATCTGCCTGTCTCTGCCTCCTGAGTGCTGGGATTAAAGGCGTGCACCTCTACGCTTAGCCTAGATCTGCTCTTTAAATAACCTACTCCCATAAGTTAACTGTTGGCACATTAGCTGCTTCTCTACATTCCATTATGCTGAGCAAGTTGAGTTATATTTGCATCCATGACAAATCGTCTTTATCACCTTTAAAATGCTGCATATTTATAGAAAAATCACACATTATCATTAAGATATATCAGTAAACACCTGAGTCATTTCCACATTTACTGTTTGTTAATTTCTGTATTGTGATAAATTTGACAATGAGATAGTAAATTACTGTTTATTTTTTTATTTTATTTATTTTTCTGCTTCTCCCTTTTATTGAAAATGGAATATTTTCTAATACAATATACCCCGATTATAGTTTTCTCTTCCTCCACTCCTGCCAGTTCCTCCCCACCACACCTTGAATCTGGTTCCATTCCCTTTCTGTCTCTCATTAGAAGAGAACAGGCTTCTAAGAGATAACAACATGCCAGGCAGCGGTGGTGCAAGCCTTTAACCAGAGCACTCGGGAGGCAGAGTGGATCTCTGTGAGTGTGAGGCCAGCGTGGTCTATAGAGCAAGATCCAGGACAGGCAACAAAACTACACAGAGAAACCCTGTCTTGAAAAATAAAAATAAACAAACAAAAAAAGAGAGAGCAACACAATATAACAAAATATAATACAATCAGATGAAACAATAACCGTTGCATAGATGCTAGACAAGGAAAACCAAAAGAAGAAAAAAGAGCACAAGAGAAGGCACAGCACGTGAGAGGGGGAACCATGTAAACAAAGACACAGTACACATTGAATTTATAAAAAGGCACAGATCAACTGCTAGGGCTGTGGCAAATAGTGTGTGTGTGTGTGTGTGTGTGTGCGCGCGCGCACACACACACACACACACGCGCGTGTGATGGGTGAAGAATTGTTTTATAATGCTATAGGTACACAGATCCCAAAAGCAGAGAACAAACAACTGAAATATTAGTTTTACACACATCAAAGAGCTAAAACCTTGTATCCTGTGAGGCCACGTATTAGGATTTGTATATAGATCCAAGACTCAAGAAATATACCAAAATCCTTCTATATACAATTTTGAGATCATAATGTATATGTGTTGGTTCTTTGATTTAGGATATAAAAGAGAAGCAAATAGTATTTTGACGAATCAAATGTGTTTTTCCTGAAACTGTCTCAGAGAATGTTCACTAGTGCTTTTTGTGATGATTGTTAATGATGATATGAAGTTAATTAAAACAACATTCTGAATGAACAAAACCTGGTTTGATCATTTAACAGATTAGCTTCAGCAGATATAGAATGAGGCTTGAGAAAATAGTTGCATTGCAATCACCTAACCGCCGAGACATTTGAATTAGCTGTAGCAGAAGAGAGATGGAGGAGCCATAGAATATTAAGGATGAATTCAGGAAGGCCTGAGACCATGGAAAACTTGCCTGTACTCTATACTATTTTTCAAGGAGAGGTTGCTATGGTGACAGACTATGGAGCCTTTATCAAAATCCCAGGCTGTCGGAAGCAAGGTCTGGTCCATCGAACTCACATGTCATCCTGTCGAGTGGACAAGCCTTCTGAAATAGTAGATGTTGGAGACAAAGTGTGGGTGAAGCTTATTGGCCGAGAGATGAAAAATGATAGAATAAAAGTGTCCCTCTCCATGAAAGTTGTCAACCAAGGAACTGGGAAAGACCTCGATCCCAACAGTGTTATCATTGAGCAAGAAGAGAGGCGGAGGCGCTCCTTCCAGGATTACACTGGGCAGAAGATCACCCTCGAGGCTGTCCTGAACACCATCTGCAAAAAGTGTGGCTGCAAAGGCCACTTTGCAAAAGACTGTTTCATGCAGCCAGGTGGAACCAAGTATTCTCTGATTCCTGAGGAGGAAGAGGAAAAAGAAGAGGCAAAGGAAGAAGGAATTGAGAAGCCTGATCCCACAAAGAATTCTTCCAGAAAAAGAAAAAAGGAAAAGAAGAAAAAGAAACACAGAGACAGGAAGTCATCTGACTGCGACAGCTCCGATTCTGAGAGTGATATGGGCAAGAAGGCCAGGCACGCATCAAAGGACAGCAAGGCTCCAAAGAAGAAAAAGAAGAAGAAGCACAAGAAGCACAAAGAATGAGGGTGGGATGGCCGTGGCAGCCCTTGGCTGTCTGTTCTCTGACCCCAGATAAATTTATTAGAGTACACAATATTTTGGTGAACACAATACCACCACACCTAACTAACCAAATATACACAAAAAGATACACAGTAGGCAAAATGTGAAATATGTAACTTATCTTAGTTTGGTTTAAAAATACACAATAGTAAAGAGTTAAATGGTTATATTTAAACCATATATTTATAAAATTAAGAGAATACATAAAATTATTAGGAAAAAAAAAAACAAGCCTTTCTGTTGTTGGACAACAGAAAGTTGTTAGGGTTTCTATTGCTGTGAAAAGACACCATGACCACAGCAACTCTTATAAAGAAAACATTTAATTGAGGTGGCTCACAGTTTCAGAAGTTCCGTCCATTACTATCATGGCTGGGATTATAGCAGCATACAGGCAGATGTGCTGGAGCTGAGAGTCTGATGACATCCTGACTCAGAAGCAACAGGGAGTCCACTGACTGCCACACTGTGAGGAGCTTGAGAAAAAGACCTCACAGCCCACTCCAACAGCAATACACTTCCAACAGAAGGTATGGCCCAGATTAAAGGTGTGCCCTCCAGCCTCAAGGTCTGGATTAAAGGCATGTATCATCCAGCCTCCTCCAACAAGAACACACTTCCTCCAACAAGGCTACATTTCCTAAGAGTGCCACTCCCTAAGAGCAGATGAGTGCCAAATACATTCAAATTACCACAGCACCCACATCAAAGCTTTCTCAATATTAAATTTTGTAAAGGTTTTAATTTCTAATACAAGTGAAAAACACTGTTATGTATGTCATTTAATTGTTATATCTGTATAATATATATATTATATGTGATATAATTTTAAGCACATATAAATTTCTAGAATAGTGGAAGCGTCTGAACCACTCTACGGTGTACAAATGAATTACAGAAAAAATATTAATAAGCTTTCATAATTCTTGACAACAAACATATTCAAACCACTGAACTTTAATATTAGTGCAGGTTAGACCCTTAAAGACGTACATTCTAGTTTCATCTGGAGTAATCCTTCTCTGAAAGGTACCATAAAATTTAAATAATTTTTATCCTTACAGATCTTTCCTTTTCTCCCTTCCTTCCTCTCTTTCCAATTTATGACCTTTTTTTAATTTTTGCTGCATATGTGGTGTGTTTCTTTCTGAAAACATATACATCTATGTAACATATGAACTTGATAAGTTGTGTTCATATAATTGGGTAAAAGATATATACATACATTTTGAATATGTGTGTATTCAAATAAGTGTCTAAGCAGTCTACACATAAATACATGCTATCCATATTATGGTAATCAATCAATGTATGTTCAGCTTTGGTAAACAATCCATCAAAGTAGTGAAGTACTATATTTAAGCCAATTAAATTTTCTATAAAAAAATCTTTGAAGAAGCATATTAAGTGTATATTAACAAATTATAAATAAATGATCAATATAATTTTCTCATTACAATTGGCCATATATTATGTTTAATTGAATGTATATCACAAGACAATTTCACATCTCCTTCCCTCTCACAGAAATAAATGGGTATTTGCAATTTCACAATCAGAAGTTATAAAATGAAGATTTTACTAACAGTTACCTTGATGTACAGTTTTACTAACTGTACACTATTTTGAGCTAAGGAATAGTGTTTAACACCTTTTACATTTTCAGCACTGGGCAAACATGTTTATTTCCATCCCTAGTTTTGGTGTCAGTAGAAACAGATTTGTGGTTTGTGGTTTCTTTTCATTTATCAGAGAAAGATTGAGGTTGTTTGTGTTTAATAATGCTTTAAGTCCACACCAATGCCATTAATTTCTCTGAACCAATTTTTTTTACTGTGAATTCATCAGAGTAGAATTATTCCCCTATATTTTGATGTATAATAATTATGCTTCTTCTATGTATATTTTGGTTTTGCTTTGATATAATAGTCAAATATATTTCATTAATTCTTCTGCAACATTTATACAATACTGTGTAATTTGTTTTTTAATTTCTTTAATTATAAACCATACAAGGTACATTTTTCAGTTCTATGAGGCAATAAAGTTTTATCTTTCTTATAAAACTAATAGTCTTACAGAGATGCATTTTTAAAGATTTTTATCAAACGGAATGTGTAATCCTATTTCATTCAGTTGAGTAGTACCAGTAAATACTAATAAAGTAGGATTTATTGTTAGGATCCTGCCCTCGCTCCTGCACATGCACAACTCTGGTTCTTGCATCTTAAGTCAACAGGGGGCCTTAGCGACTACATACTCAAGGTGTGGTCATGCAATCTGTGCCTTAAAAGCTGGTTGCAGACCCCTATACTCTCTCTGCTCTCTGCTCCCCTCTTCCCCCACCCGACTATCTTTCTCTCACCAGGCCTGGTCCCCCCACCCCTTCCTCCTAATAAAGCTCTGAATACTGATACTGTGTTCTGTGGTGAATGTGACCTTACCACTCTGTAACCAGCACCACCACCAGTGCCTATTATCATCCTTTCAGTACTAACCATGTTTTGATTTTAACTTAGTCCTGGGAGTCAAAATTCTCCACACTAAATGTTTTCAAATTATTGTTCTTTCCTTTCTTCCAAAGACATCACTTATACTATGACATTTTGAATGGGTTCCTCAAAATGTCATAGGATCTCAGAGTCTTAATCTCCAAATTCATGTGGATAGCATTTGAGAAGGTCCTTTTAGAGATAATTATGTCTAGATGAAGATATGAACATGGTGTCTTCATTACAAGTGACATGAATTTGTACAAGGATGATAAATTTTATCTGGGTACCTTCCTCAGCTGTCACTGACACCCTCTGACATTTGGTGGTGCAGCAAGACCAGTGGCAGATGCAGCCTCTTCATCTTGCACTCCTCATCCTCCAGAAATATAAAGATACATTACTTCTAATATGCTCACTACATATTGTAATATAATCTAGCATAGAAAGAGAAAATTACGAAAGATAAATTTCATGTGATTGAAATGCCAGTGAGAGAAGAAAGTGCAAATGAGCCAAACATCTTCTTCATAATCATTCTAAAAAGAATAAAATTTCCCATGATGTTCTCTGAATGCAGAAAATGTCTGTGACTGAATATGACAAGAATTTTTCATGTACAGGAAAGAGAAAAATGTATCTAAAGTGGACAACAGATCAATGTTTTTTACTTGATTTAGTTTTAGCCTAAGGAGAGCATGAGATTTCATAGTTTTAGGGCATTGTACTAGAACACTTCCAACTTCACATGCCAATCACAAGTATCTGTCACCGATAACTCTTCTGACAGGTTTGCTATATTATTATTGCTGCTCTCTCATTGAGCTTAATAAGTTTTCAAGACTGGCTCTTGAAACTCTGAAACACCATACGATATTCACCATTTAATTAGTTTTAAACTTACGAAGCAAAGAAGATGCTTGTGGCATTGTCCTGTAGGAGACATCCTAGAGCTTCTATGTCCTGTCTGTCAGGCCACATACTGATACTTTTGCAAGTGTTTACCTGTTCCAAAGCTCATTTGGACACAGTCATTTTTGTGTATGGATAAGTTTCATCATGTAGTTGTTATTGATTAATTTCCTAGTTTATGGAGGTCAAAATAATTCAACCATTCTTCCTACCTGATAGATATCTGTATGAAATATGTAAGTGTTTAATCATGTTAAGTCTTGCCTAAGACCAGCCTTTCATTGCAACCATCCAAGATCCTATCCCCTCTTAAATGATTAATCAATATATTAGCATAATAAAAATATTTTGACAGGCCTGCCTGGTCCTGGTCAGTCTGGGTGGGCCAAAGATATTAAGATGAGAAAGAATATGGTGAAAAAATGGGAGAGGAAGAGAGGGCAGAGTGGTTCATGTGTTGTGGAGAGAGGTGTAGCTGAAGAAGAGAAGGGAGTGAGGAGGAGGCTGATGTGGGTCACACATACTGCCATCTGAGGTCACGGGGATGTCCGGCTAGGCTGCTGCCAAGGGCCATGCCTGAGTCTATAGCCCTGCCTCAGCTGGGATTTGTGCTGATGTCTGTGATCTTTGTTCATTAATGGGGGTCATATGAACAATGTGTTTGGAAATCTGAAGGCTATGCTCAGCCAGCCCTGCCCTTATTTGGCCCTGGGAAGTCTCGCCCCACCTCTCACCAAAGACGGAGCTGGTTCTGCCTGTTCCCTGGTTGGGGTGGTCCCAGGAGAGGTCCAATGTGACCAAGTCAGCAAACACAGACTCACATCCAGGGGTTTAAGTGGGCTCACTCCCCCATCTCCCCCATCTATGACCTGCTAGAGAGCCTGAAGGGACTGATCCTGTGGAACAGAGCTGAGGGATCTCCATGACTTGGGCGAACAGCACAAAACCCGAGAGGAGTTTTGGTAAAGGTGCAGTAGGGATTGTGTATGGAAAGCCAGATGCCTTGAACCAGACCAACAGCTCATTACAATAAGCAACTCCAAATAAAGCTGTGTGGACAAAATTGTAAAGGGCACGACACACTGCAGCTTTAAAGGCCACTAAGACAAATGAAGAGGTGATGGAGAGCTGGGAAAGACGGGGGTAAAGTGGGTTTGTTGTTGGTGTTGTTTTGTTTTTACTAATACTTTTTAAATTTTTATTTTGAGGGGTTATGCTGCAAGAGTGAAGGGCAGATTCGGAGGGACTGGAAAAAGAGTCTAATGATTTTAGCACATACCAGTTTCAAAATGGAATGGAGAAAAATATAAAATTTGCAATGTTATATTTATGGGTAAATTTGTACTAGAAATGAGCTCACTTGTGCATTGCTCTTCCTTCTCAATTAAGGGCCATGAACTTGGAATAGCACACCCAAGATAGTAAAATATATTCTTATTGAAGTGACTTCATAATAGTGTTATCAATACTGTTAATTAAAATTTTAAAAAAAAAATTGTTCTCTCTTTAGTTCTGAAAAAAAAAGCATTCTGAGTTGTTATCCCTGTCTCATTGAACTAGAGACATGGAAATGCAATATGTAATAATTAGCAGCCCATGAGAATTCAATAGCATGAGAACACAATCGCTTGCTTATGTTGATGTGAAACACAATTCATGCTTCATAGGAAATAAGCTGTAGTTTATTTTGAGCCAAATATGAATACACAAGACCATGTAGTTACTTTAAATGTCATGTTCCACCACAACAAAATTAACTTTTTGTAGCCACAGCACAAAGAAAGTTATAAATTAAAAGCATTAGACAATTCACTGATAGGACTACCAGGTAGCATGTAGTAAAGCAGGGAAATGTATTCTCTATGTTTCAGTTTCTGTACCACAGCATTCTCAGTTTGATTACTGCAGGGGGAGGCTTGCTGCCATTAGTAATAGAGTCAGAGAGTTTCATTTCTCAATAATGAAGGATAGATCTGAAAACTTTTGAACATATGTGGTTATTGAACCAGGGCAGCCAAAGTTAGGTTTGGCTGTAAGTCTGCAGCATTCTGTTTTTCTGTGCACATGATAATATCCAATAGACCACAGGATATAACATTGTACTGTTCGGACTAACTATGTGATAAAAATTAAAGGATTTGTGACAGTCAATGTCATATACATTTTGCTTCATTACTGTATGCATTACAGAGACAATAAATTCTTAAATACTCACTTGGAGAAACATGCATCTATATGTATTTTCCCCAGCTTACAGTGCTTCTTGCATTTAGGAGAAAAAAAATATGGAGACATGAATCGGAATAACTGAGTAGGGTACAGTGTTTCTTTTTATTTATTATCATCAAATACGTAGTTCATGAAAAATATTTTAATATCTTCTAAAGATAGGTCCAAATAAAACCACATGTATTCCACTGCAAATTCTGATTCTAACCCATAGAATTTTGGAGAAACATAACACATCTCAACTACTACACATATATGTATGATATGTGTTTAAATATGTGTATTATGTCAAAAAATATGTACACAAACATATATAGCAGAAGTATATTTGCATATATGTGATAATTAACCATGAAAAATAAAATGCCATTCTCTTTAGAGATGATTTCCTATAAAGAAAAAATGCTAGGAATCCAGTAAGCTATCTGAAAAAACGATGACTGTTCATTAACAATATAGGACACAAAATCAATATAATGTTTTGTTTGTATAATAGCAATGACATGAATTAAAAAATTGATTTATCATTGTATTAAACATTGATATTGGGAAGAAATAACTGAAAGAAATTCAAAACAAATATATTGTAAACTAGAAAACTGCTAAAAAGTAAAGTTATTGATTCAATGGAGAAGAACACAGTACCATAAAACATATGCATTCCTCTGTCTCTTTAAAATTTCTTTAGTTATTAGAATCAGTAATGATTAGAGATGATTTTTACATAGTGGAAAAACACAACGACTTTAGGAAGAAAAACTGAATCAAGAGTATCAGTGTGGAGAATTCTTCAAATAAATACTTCTGCCAAAAAAAAAAAATCTACCATATGACCCAGATATACCACATCTTAGAATATGCCCAAATAACTTGAGACCTTACTCCACAGGTGTTTTCTCTGGCATGATCATTGATGCTTTATTCACAATATGTAGGGGATGGAAACAAGTAAATAATTCACCCAATGAATAAATAGTGAAACTATGGAAATATATGCTGTGGGATATCATTCAGTTGTAAGAAAAAACAAGACCAGGAAATTAGCAGGTAAATGGAGGGCACCAGAAAATATTCTAGCATAAGGGAGTCCAAACCCAGCAACACAAGCATTGCATATTCTCCCTGAGCAAAGATTCTTAGTTCCAAATCTTGACTTATGAGTACATATCCTGGAATTACTGCAGTAACCAGGAAAATAAACCCTTGATCTGGGTAGAGGTTGGGGAAATAATAAATAGGGAAATAGCAAGGTGCAAGTGACCTGGGAAATGGAGAAAAGGGGAGGACTCTCATTAGGGAGTAGAAAAGGAAATGAATGAAAGCAAAAAGACTGAGGGAAAAGGGCAAAATAACAAGTAAGATGTCTGAAAATAATTGGGCATCATATCTAAAAATAAAATACCTGCAATTTAAATAAGTCTGTATACATACATGATTTAATAAAATTTTCTATTCTGGCATGAAAATGCTCCCTCCCAGAGCCAAATATATCTAGATAAATTCCAAACACCAGGCAATGTAAGTCATCAATTGACTACTTGGTCAATGACATCCAAGAGATTCCCAAAGCACTATAGACTACTGTTATTTTTTTGGGGGGTGCCCTCCCCCAAAGATGAAAGTTAGTTCTTTATTCCTGAAGACACAACACACTTTGGTAGCAGAACTTAGAGGCCCCTGAGCTGTAAACCACCTGAATGCTTTTTTCCTGAAGAGTAGTTTTCATCATACCAGAAGGCACCATGCAAGCTTCTAAAGTAGGGAAGCAATGAACAGTCATACCCAGATATGATACCAATGAACCTCAATGAGGGACCATATGGCACAGTAACTCTAAGGGTGAAATAGTGGCACACATACATTGAAGGCAACCAGTAGCTCTATATTTGGACATTAGACCTAATCATTAAATGGGCAATCATGCTTGGTAGTGGATACTTAGCAAACTACCTGGGGAAATAGAAGTCATGAATCCAGGAGAAGAAACTACTGCATGTACTCCTGAGACTTAGGAAACATCTTTTAAGTGGAGGCAGAAAGATTGCAAAGGCCAGAGGAAAAGGGCATTTGTAATGAAATACTTTTTTGTAGACGAATTTCTAAACAGTCTTATTAAAAAAGAAACACAGAGCCAAATACAGAGGTAATAGAGGAAGAGAGGAAATAGCAAATAGCCACATCTATCCTTAACTTACCACTATGCTGTAGCTTTCCCAGAGAGAGGTTCTTCCTGTCTAAACTGCGCGTTTATTGCCTTCCTGTTCTGCCTTCTCATTGGCCAGCCAGACACAGAGGAAGCAAGATGTGAAGGCAGAACTGAGAAAAGGTACCAAGCCATGTGGCTAGACATAAATAAGAATTATGGGCTAATTTAACTGTAAGAGCTATTCAGTAATATGTCTGAGATAATGACTGAGCTGTTTTAATTAATTTAAGTTTCTGAGTGATTATTTTATGTGTCTGTGGGGTTCTTGGCTGGGTGAGCATAGGAAAACCTTCAGCTACATTTTCTTATATCTATGACAGGAAAGCAATATCCATGAACTATCAAGAGTGTTGTTGTCTAGAAATGACACACCTGTAGACTTTCTATGTATATGGGGGAAATCTCACAAGGCCCCACACCTACACAAAGAGCTATGGGCAATTAATGACTGCTAAAAGATGGAGGAAACATATTTTTATACATGCATATGGATGTTTTTCTCTGAAAACTAGCTTTTGTAATACCAGAACTCACCATGCAAGTTTCCAAAGGAATAGAGCAACCAATAGTCCTACACAGATGTGATGCCTCAGTATTTACAACTTCATTATTTGTATCATGGATTGAAGAGGGAGTTGGGAGGCATGGAGGAGGAGGTGGGGCAGAAGTAGAAATAATGTAAACATAGTAGTCAAAAAAATCTCAAAAAATATGCAAAATAAAAATTATGCAAAATAAAAAATGATTTAAGACATCAGTATTATATGATTATATTATATTACTAATATAATATATTAATATATTATATAATCAGTTTTATATATATTATTAATATATAATAAATGCTGATTATTTTTACTTATCACTAAATTCAAATAGAGAAAAAGTTAGAAGAAATACATTTAAATAGAATGAAGATTACTTCTAAAATAAATCGTAAATATAGTTACATATTGTTATATGAATAATGCCTTAAAATAGGTAAGATATCTTTGGACATTTTAGTGTTGTCTCTGACAGCAATTAAATTGATATTCATACTTTAACATTATCAGCTTTGCATTACATCTTGATAAGATTCCAAAGTGTCATTTACAACATTGATTGCATGCTGTTGTAAATTATACTCATTGTAACTATTTTTTGTATGTGCCTCATAAATGGAAAGACTTGGCTTAGAAAGCATATTTGTGGTTCAGTTAGAAAAAAAAGAAACACTGCAGATGCCTGAGAATACTTTTACTGTCTCACTAGGATCCAGTACCTCACCATACAAAAAATCAGAAGAAACAAATTCAAATATTTTGTCTCTAATATTTTGTCAGCCTACCATGAAACAAAAGACTAAACTTCAGTTCTAAATACAGCAATCAGAATGCCTTTGTTCATAAATAAAGAAGCTCAAAATATAAATATGGGGATTTTTTTTAAAGTTTAAATCCCACTCTTTTCAAAGTTAATTGCTAGATTCTTAGCATCAGCCTTTACAAACTTACCATTTATCACTGATTTGTGTCATGCTTCTTGTGGCCTTTGCCAGGGTAAAATTTATGTTGTTATAATAAAATACCCTGACAAATAACAAGTTACTGGAAAAGGGCTTTAATTCAGCTTACAATTTCAGGTTGATCACTGTGGGGAAATCAAAGAAAGAACTTACTTTTTAAAACGTTATATTTGTTCATTTATTTTACATCCTGACTGCACTTTCTCCTCTCTCTTTTCTTCCCAATCCCTCCCCCTACCTCCTCTGCCTCCCCACACCTCCCCCCAATCCAATGCCCCTGAACCAATCTTCTCCTCCTCCTTTTAATTCAGAAAAGGGCAGGTAACCTATGAATATCAACAAAACAAGGCATATGGAGTTTCAGTAAGACTAAGCACCTCCCCCAGTATTAAGGCAACCCAGTATGAGGAATAGGGTCCCAAAAGCCTACAAAAGAGTCAGAGACAGCCCCTGCTCCTGAAGCTAGGAATCCCACAAGAACAAGCTATACAATTGTCACATATATGCAGCGGGCCTACGTCTGTTCCATGCAGGTCCCCTAGTTCAGTCTTTGTAAGGTCCTATGAGCCCAGGTTTGTTGATTTTTTAGGTTTTTCTTGTTATGTCCTTAACCCCTCTAGCTCCTCTAATCCTTCCTCCCTCTCTTCAGCAGGGTTTCCTGACCTCAGCCTAAGTTTTGGCTGTTGGTCTCTGCATCTGTTTCCATCAATTTCTGGATGCAGCTTCTCTGATGACAATTGTGCCAGGCACCAATCTATGAGTACAGCAGAATATTGTTAGGAATCATTACATTGACATTTTCCCCAGCCATGTTTGAGTCTATCCTAGGTCTCTGGGTCCAGATAGTGTCAGGGGTGGGCATACTCTCATGGTATGGGTCACAAGCTAGACCAGTCATTCTTTGGCTACTCCCACTGTTGGACCCCAAAATTTAGGGTCTCAAGTTGGCGCCCCAAGAACCCAGACTCCAGTCTAGTTGATGCAACAGCATGAGGAATTTATTGAAGCTTCTGTACAGAAGGGCAAACTCTGCTCCTAAGAGCAAGTGCCACCTCCTACTGCAGCCACATGGGGGTTTTTAAAGGAAAAATCCACAAAAGCCATAAGATTACAATCATACAATTTCGTTTCACAAGATCATGGTCTGATCACAGAGTGGGTACAGTCACGTCCACATGTACATTCTTCCTGAAACCTCAAGGGGGTATCAGGGCAGGAGTGGAGTTTACAGGAAGGTCACAGTGGTCCTTCCTGGAACACCTGCAACTATCCCAGTAACAGCTGAGCACATCTCTTAACAGAAATCTTTTTACATTGTTACATTGTGGCAGGGGTGGTTGAACAATGGCTGAGTCAGGTGGCCCTTGGAACTAGATTTTTTTCGTTTCTCATTTCCTGGGGCTTGGGGGGGTGTAAGCCTGAAGGGTTAGGGTCTTTCACCACAAACTCTGTGCCACCTATACCTCAGCATATCCCACAGGTAGAAGAGATGATAGGTTGAAGGCTATTTGCCTGGTTTGATATCCCTGTTTCCAAAGGAAGAACATCTAACAGCTAGTCATATCACATCCACAGCCCTATTGGTTACCACCAAGTTATGTGTGCCACTACAGCAACTTTAAAGTTATGGCTGTATTTTTACTATAGTTTTAATATCAGGTAGGGACTGCTGAGTGATTCCCTTCTTTGGAAGCTTTAATGGAGCCTTCTGGAACTATAAAAGATGGAGTTGAAAGAGCCAGTAAAAAGGGGTTTTGTTACTAGACTGTGTCTCTTAGTAATGTAAGAAGCTATACCAATAAAGTCTCAACAACATCACTTCCTAAACTTGAGATGAACAAGAATAATAACAATAGATACACTAAAGTGAGTGGTGGAAAGCCCACAAGGCCTCAATCCTATGCAGTCAACTACAGGCAAATACAGAATAGTGAGAGGGGAAATACCCGCGAAAGAACCAATACCAAATGGTCGGTCCTGAAAACATATTTACAAATAACATACAGACTCTGAAGATTCTATTTTAGTCTATTAAAATATGAATAAAACAAGAAAGGGCTATGGATTTTAAAATGAGCAAGGAGTGGTATAAAGAGTGGGGCTTAGATGGATGGAGAAAATGATGTAATTATAATTTAAAATAAAAACTTTATTAAGAGTTTATAAAAAAAACTGTATGAAGGATATCAAATGCAAAACAAGCAGGTTCAAGTATCCCTTTCATAATTTTTTCTAAATATGAAAACAGTTTTGTGATTTAAATTCATTTTGCTTATTTGTTAGTATTCAATTTGTTATGCTGTAGTAATAAAAATCTACCATATAACTCATGACAAATTTATGGTCTACTTGTATTCAAAAGGACCATCTATCAATTCTGGTTGTTATGCTTGACAAATGTTCCTATAGGAAAATAAGTAACTAGCAGCTTTTATAATAAATCTTATTGTTGAATTAGATATATTTTAAAACAAAATTTTATATGTTTAAAGAAACATAATTTGTCATAATCACAGAAAAGCAATATATAGTTATGAAAAATGAATAAAATGTGTATTGCTATTATTACATTCACTTAAATATGTAACATAAATGCTTTGACTCAATGTTCTTGAGTTTAAGAATATAATTTGATGTCATCCATAGTGATTCGTTCACTAATCTCCCCAACATATTATCATATAAGAATAGTTAATGTGAAGCTAATTATAAAGTTTTCATCAAAATAATATCTCATAAAAATATGGTTTTGTATACAAAAAAATCCTTGGAAAGCCAAAAATATATAGTTATTCCTCAGTGAAATATGATTGATTTTACTATTTATCTATGGCAAGGCAATACTGAATTATTTTTTATGATTTTAAACATTTTCAATTAAATATATAAATTCTTACATTAAACTATAGGTAATTGTTATAGATTTAAACTACATGATTTAGATATCACCTAAAGAACACAGAAATAGTTTTACAAATATTACCTTAAACTGAATAAAATTTAGTAAATATCCATACGGACAATTAATGACTTCCCTATAGATTATTAATTTATATTAACCCTCTGCTCTATGTTTTAGACAGTTCATTGACTGAAGAACAAGCTTTTCTTTAAAAAAAGTATAGTAATTCTTTAAGGTGATGTCACCAAAGTAATAGGGAAATGGACCTTTAGGGCAGTGACCAGGAAATGCCTTCTTATAAAAGTACAACACTCTGCACTTGGAGTGTGAAGCATTGGGGAATGGACTTTAGAGAGATAGAGGACATGCGTGGTCCTTTAAAGTGCAAATGTAATAGTATACTCAGCAAGAGTGACATCAGAATAGAAAATTAACAAGTAAGATCTCTGCATCTTTTTTTTTTTTTTGTAGTTTGATCAAAATCTTTTACTAATGGTTCTTTTTTTTAAAAATTTTATTTTACAATACTATTCAGTTCTACATAACAGCCACAGTTTCCCTTTTTCTCTCCCTTCCTGCCCCCTCCCCTTCCCCCCAGCCCACCCCTCATTCCCACCTCCTCCAGATCAAGGTCTCCCCCGAGGACTGGGATCAACCTGATAGACTCAGTCCAGGCAGGTCCAATTCCCTCCTCCCAGATTGAGCCAAGCGTCCCTGCATAAGTCCCAGGTTTCAAACAGCTATCTCATGCAACGAGCCCAGGACCTGGTACCACTGCCTAGATGGCTCCCAAACAGATCAAGCCAATCAACTGTCTCACCTATTCAGAAGGCCTGAACCAGTTGGAGGCCCCTCAGCCTTTGGTTCATAGTTCATGTGTTTCCATTCGTTTGGCTATTTGTCCCTGTGCTTTATCCAACCTTGGTTTCAACAATTCTTGCTCATATAAACCCTCCTCTTTCTCACTAATTAGACTCCCAGTGCTCCACCCAGGGCCTAGCCGTGGATATCTGCATCCAGATTCCTCAGTCGTTGGATGGGGTTTCTGGCCCAACTATTAGGGTGTTTGGCCATCCCATCACCAGAGTAGGTCAGTCCCGGATGTCTCTTGACCATTGCCAGCAGTCTATTGTGGGGGTATTTTTGTGGATTTCTGTGGGCCTCTTTAGCTCTTTGTTTCTTCCCTTTCTCATGTGGTCTTCATTTACCTTGGTCTCCTATTCCTTGTTCTCCCTCTCTGATCTTGATCCAGCTAGGATCTCCTGCTCTCTTTCCCTCTACCCTCGCCCTTCATTGCTCCCACTCATGTCCAGGCTGTTCATGTAGATATCAGCATTGTTTGTAATAGCCAAAACCTGGAAACAACCTAGATGCCCTCCAACTGAAGAATGGATAAATAAATTGTGGCACATATACACAATGGAATACTACTCAGCAGAGAAAAACAATGACATCATGAGGTTTGCAGGCAAATGGATGGATGTAGAAAAAATCATCCTGAGTGAGATAACCCAGACTCAGAAAGACAAATATGGTATGTACTCACTGTGGAACAAGGATGACTGGACTGCTACTCACATCACCAGTAAGGCTACCTGGAAAACAGGACCCCAAGAAAGACAGGGAGAAAAAGATCTCTGCATCTTAATAGGCAATCCCTTCTCCTTTCCTTCCTTCTCTGTTCCCCAGCCTGCCCCTCCCCTTCCATTTCTTTTCCTCTTCCCTCCCCTTCCCTGCCCTTATTCTTCCTTCTCCTCTCCCTGCCTCTTCTGTTTCCTCTCTCCTGTCTCTTCTGTTTTCTCCTCTGCCCTACCTTTGCTTCCCCCCTCCCCCACATCCCCTCAGTCTTTTCTTGGTCCTTTATATAAAAGTATGATTTTACTTATAAAGTTAGGGCCATCGCACAATGGAATTCCCAATTTGGCAATATTCTTTGTTATCATACAAAATATAGATATTTGTCAGCGCATGATATAAATTTAAATTCTTAGGACAAAAATAAAGATCAATAAATGAGTTCTCATGTAAAAACTTTCCAACACTGAACCAAATGAAAATTGAATAAGCAGAAATAAAATAAAAAATAATAAACAAACAAGAGCCCACAAAGAGAAAATAATAAAGAGTTTTAGGGTACAAAATATTGTAGATTTCATTTCAATTAGGTATCTACAAATTTTTCCATTCTTTAGCTATATGCTGTTCAGATAGCATAACAACTCAAAGGTTGAGTATAGTCACATAAAAATGGAAAAAGAACTTGCTGGGGAGTAAATCCTAAGTAGTATAAAGTGTATAAAGAACTGTCCATCCTGTTTCTTTCAAATTTTCAGCTATCCACTGAGATACAATGAAGTTTCTTTTTCTTTATTTCCTTCCTTCCTTCCTTCCTTCCTTCCTTCCTTCCTTCCTTCCTTCCTTCCTTCCTTTCTTTTTTCTTCTCTGTCATTCCTTTTTTAAACTGTTGCTGACTAGATTGATTGCAGTGTAGTATTAGATAAATTAATCTTTCTCCCTACTAGCAAAGTGAACCTGATGCTAGGAATTTTATCTTCTTGGAATGAATAGTATGATTATCATAAATTGATTTATTTACCCACTAATACAGACAGTATTTATGAGGCCTGGTTCAGCAGTCCTGATGAAATCTAATGACAAAGTAAAACAAACAAACAAAAACCTGAATGAAATTGGGGGAGGGGGTCTTCAAACAATTGATTTGGTTACTTTGATAAATTTCATTTATGGTTTACACCAGTAACATTAATATTTTATAGCCTTGATGTGAAGAACTTACTGTGAATACATATGAAGTTTCCTTATTTAATAACACTTACCTTATAATAATAATGAATAATTACTTTTTGCTCTACAAGGGATAAAACCTATTTATCATGATTACAAAGCACAGACTGTAGAACTATGTTACAGCCTCAATCACCAAAAACAATAAATTTAAGGATATAGGTTACTGTGTTGAATTATCTCTATCCTGTGAAAATTGTGTGAACACAGCTTGAAAACAGACTTTTTTTTTCACCTAACAGTTTAGAAAAACTCAAAGAAATAATTTTCTTCCACAATTTATTGTATTTATTTGTTTAATATTTTAATTAAAATAATATTATATCACTTCTCCATCCCCTTTTCTTCTTTCAGCCCCTCTCAGGTACCTTTTTTTAAATCCCCCTCTTCCACTCCCTATTCTGTTCTTAATTATGGTTTTACTCACACACACGCGCACACACACACACACATGCACACACACACACACACACACACACACACACACACACACACATACACACACAGGCATGTATACACATACAAAATAACACTTTTCTGATTTGCTTGTATATAGTCTCATGGATGACCACTCTGAGTTGCACAACCAGTAAGTGGCCTCGTTCCCCGGAAAGGCTAATTATCTCTCTTCAAGTAGTCATTAGTTGCCTACAGTCCTTTTTTTTTTTTTATATAGGGGTGACATCTCATGAATTTTCCCCTCCCACCGTTAGCCCATCTATTGATATTGCCATTGCTTCTATTTACATTATCTCCTTCAAAAAACATCAAGGCATGCAGAAGGCTGTTAATAGAATCCTCACTCCTTAGCATGTCTAAATCAGCTTTCTAGCCAAAATGCCTAGGATATCATCGTGTATCCTTTAGATATTAACAGTTGAGAAAGTTTGGAAAGCCGATCGCCATTCTTTAGAACTGCACCCACGAGAAGATGAGGGTTGGTTTTGCCAAATCAGCACAGTATTATGAACTGACAATCAGCTTGAAGAAGACAGCTCATTAACAACTGAAACCACAAAAACACCACAGTGAACTAAAGATCTCCATGGGTGACATGCAGCGGAAAGCTGTCAGGGAGGGCTGCTACTTCTTCAGCACAATTGCTATTAAAAAGAAAGCTAGTGAGGAAAAAAAATAGAAAAGCAGATCAATAAAATCAGCATGACCTTCAAGATGGCAGGAGGCAGAGCTGGTTCTCAAGGAGGTTAATGGCTTCCTGAGCAGCTAGTTTCTCTATTTGTTTTGAGGTTGTGGTATATGTGTATGACATAGGCATTACTTGCACAATTTTTGAAAGATAATTACTTAGAAATTGACCAAAAATGTTCTATATTTGACAAGAAATGTCAAGAAGAAATCAGAAGGTCATCTAATAACTGAAAGAAGAAAGGATTGAGAGAGTTTTATATTTGAATACCTAAGAAAACAAGAACCTTTAATGACATAAAAAGAGGCAAGGTTTAGGTGGTTTGCATTTAAAAAATAAAGTAGTGCATGTCTTCTAAAGTATGTTGCAGGAATCTTAAAAGTTCTTATTAATAAAATCAAACCCGAGCCGAGTTATTGGGGTCCATGCTGGTAGATCAGAGAGACAGGACAAGCCACAGCTATCTCACCTCACCGGATCCTCACCTGGTCTTGTCTCCTTAGACTGGAGGCTTCTGAGTCCTCATCCCAATGGCTTTCAGCTGAATTGCTGCTCGAAAGCCTGAAGCTTAACCAGCCACATGCTTAACCAGCCAAATCTTCTAGTTTCTCACCCTCACGCCTTATATATCTTTCTGCTTTCTACCACCACTCCCTGGGATTAAAGGCTGGCTTTCTGGGATTAAAGGCGTGTCACCATGCTTGGCTATTTCCAATGTGGCCTTGAACTCACAGAGATCCAGAGGGATTTCTATCTCTGGGATGCTAGGATTAAAGGTGTGAGTGCCACCATTTTCTAGCCTTTGTATCTAGTGGCTGTCTGTTCTCTGACCCCAGATATTTTTATTAGAGTACACAATATTTTGGTGAACACAATACCACCACATCTCCTCTCTTTTTGTCTAAAATTAAAAAAAGCTTATAACTAATACAAGAAAAAACTATCCAATAAGTATATACAATATATACAGCCAAAACTTACATTAATGATGTCTAGTCCATTAACATGACAGATTCATATGAAAACTCCATTATATATATTAACAATGTCCAGTCCAGTAACATCTGACAAACTCAGACCAAAACATTTTCATTACTTATCTTATTTAAAACAAGTAGTTCCTTTTTAAAAGTAAATTCCATAATCTCCCTTTTTATCTTATCATATCCATATTCTCTCTTTTTTCTTTTCATAATACATTCAGTAGTTTACCTTTTGTCATTTTTATATCTTCCCCTTTTTCTTCAGTGTAGATTCAATGATCTACCTATTTATCCTATTATTTATCTTCTTTCTCAGAGTAGATTCAATGATCTATCTCATATCTATATTCTCTTTTTCTTTTTGCTTTCTAGGGGTGAAGATATCTTTAGGGAATCTTGAAAAGAAAATTTTTGGGTTAATCGTCAAGTCCTGTATCATTTGTCCATTCTCTGCATAAAAGGAAAGTTCAGGGCTTGTTTCAAGTCCTTGTTCGAGTAGTCTGTCAGGCTGTATCATCTCAACTAGTCCTCTCGAAATTGTCCTGACCAGTTTGTAGTCCAAAGTCGATTTTTCCATGGTGTTAATCGGCTTAATGGCTTTATCATAGT
Source organism: Peromyscus leucopus (assembly GCF_004664715.2). NCBI lineage: Eukaryota > Metazoa > Chordata > Mammalia > Rodentia > Cricetidae > Peromyscus > Peromyscus leucopus. The sequence continues at coordinate 15,921,363 of NC_051072.1, read as the reverse complement.
CCATGTGGAATCATCGTTGTAGAATCCTGTCATCTTTTTGAAGATTTCAAAGTCAAAGTCACTGTTAGGCATGGTCATGGTTTCCTGCAGACTTTTTTTTTTTTTTTTTTTTTGCCTCCTCTGTGGTTTGGAGCAATCATAGTCTGATAAATGTCTGTCTCTCGGAACCATGAACATTCTTCCCTAGAACAGAAAATCTTCACAGCAATTTTTCCCCACCATTTGTCTTGCCAAACTTTTCCAAACTGACCTTTGCCGATGCTTTCTTGTAACACGATGGTCCTGGCAATTCTGTAGTCTATCTCTCCGAATTTGCACCTTTTGGGGTCTAATTTTTTGTAGCTCTATTTTATATCCTAAATAATTAATAGAATCTCCTCTTTGTATCTTTTCAGGAGCAATTTGTAATCCCCAGCAAGGCAAAATTTTCTTTACTTCTTCAAATATTATTTCTAAAGTATCTGCATTTGAGTCAGCTAGTAAAGTATCATCCATATAATGATAAATTATAGATTTAGGAAATTTTTTACGTATCACTTCCAATGGCTGTTGCACAAAATATTGGCACAGAGTTGGGCTATTCAACATTCCCTGTGGGAGGACCCTCCATTGAAATCTTTTAACCGGTTGAGAATTATTATAAGTAGGCACTGTAAAAGCAAATCTTTCTTTGTCTTTTTCTTGTAAGGGTATTGAAAAGAAACAGTCTTTTAAATCAATAACTATGAGAGGCCATCCTTTTGGTAACAGAGTAGGCAAAGGCATCCCAGATTGTAGAGAGCCCATTGGCTGAATTACTTTGTTAATTGCTCTAAGGTCTGTTACCATTCTCCATTTACCAGATTTCTTTTTAATAACAAATACAGGAGAATTCCAAGGGCTGGTTGATTCTTCAATATGCTGAGCATTTAACTGTTCTTCTACCAGCTCTTCTAAAGCCTGGAGTTTCTCTGTTGTTAAAGGCCATTGCTGGACCCATACAGGCTTGTCTGTTAACCATTTTAAAGGTAGAGCTGTTGGTGTCTTTGGAAGATCATCAGTTATTGTGCCCTGTTCTTGTATAATATGGATGGCTGGTGACCACTCATTAGAACAATATCTTCTAATATTTCTCTCAGTAACATGTGCTAGTTTATGATTTGTTTCTGAGATTGGAGGGATGTTAATCTGAGTATTCCATTGTTGCAACAAGTCTCGACCCCACAGGTTCATAGTTATGTTAGCCACATATGGTTTTAATTTTCCTCTCTGTCCTTCTGGACCTATACATTCGAGCCATCTTGCACTCTGTTTCACCTGAGATAATGTACCAATTCCTAACAGTTGAACGTTTACCTCCTGAAGAGGCCAAGTTGGATGCCAAAATTCTGGTGCAATTATGGTAACGTCCGCACCTGTGTCTACCAGACCAGACAACAAAACACCATTTATTTTTATTGTTAATTTTGGTCTTTGTTCATTAATAGAAGTTTGCCAAAAAATTTTCTTTATGTTTTCTCCTGAATTTTCTATTCTCTCTGTTTCATCTTCCTGACCAGCATGATTTATTCCAATAGGCATTTGGTTATTTAATCGCTCTCCAGAGCAGGCATTTCCTCTATGGCTGCAGGAAAGGTTTGAACTGGATTTGCACTGGGGGCCTGCCTGAGGCCCCTCTGGGAGTTTCCCGAAGACTGAGGCAAAGGATTACCCTGTCTGTCCTTTGTTGATCTACATTCGTTGGTCCAGTGTTTTCCCTTACCACACCTTCTGCATACTCCAGAAGGAAGGGGCCTTCTGTTGCCATTGTTCCTTGAAGAAACATTGTTTCTGGGAATGACCTGTCTACAGTCCCTTTTCAAATGTCCTTGCTTTCCACATCCAAAACATCTAACACTCCTCAAACCTTTTGAAATTACTTCTCCTACCCATGTATCATCATGCTCATCAGCTTCAACATTAATTGTTTCTCTAATCCAATCTTCCATAGGTGCAGAACTTGCCCTTAATGGCCTGATTATTCTTTTGCATGCTGCATTCGCATTCTCAAAGGCCAAAGATTCAATTATTGCCTTACTAGCTTCTGAATCCGAGACCATTCTCTTTACTGCTGAAGCCAGTCTTTGTAAAAAATCTGTAAAAGACTCTTTTGGGCCTTGCTTCACCTTTGTAAATGACTCAGATTTTTTTCCTGGTTCCTCAACTTTGTCCCATGCATTCAAGGCTGCCGTTCGACATAAAATTAGGGTTTGGACATCATATAAACATTGTGTTTGTGCTGAAGCATATTGGCCTTCGCCCATAAGTTGATCCTGGCAAACTTGTATTCCTTTATCCCTCCATTGTTTTTCTATGTTTTTAGCCTCCTCCTTAAACCAAGTCAGAAATTGAAGTCTCTGGCTGGGTTCCAGAACACCTTGTGCGAGGTCCCGCCAGTCCTGTGGTACTATCCTATTATATGTTGACCAAGAGTTTAACATTTGCTTTACATATGGGGAATGCATGCCATAAGATACTATTGCCTCCTTAAACCTTTTTAAATCCAACATTTCAATTGGAGCCCAAGTATTTTGTGTAGCCATTTGATCAGGCATCTGCTGTACGGTTACAGGATAAATTAAGGGTGACTGTGTGAAAACAGGCTTTCTTTCTGCAACCTTATGATCCCGACTTGAAACAACTTCACTGTTAATTTCTTCTGTCTGAATTTTTACAGGTTTAACAAGTTCTTCTAAAGCTGTTATCCTGGCACTTAAATTGACTATCTTTTTAAATATTAAAATGTGGATTATTATAGTGATAAGGTGCATAATTCCACAAATACTAATATTATATAGTTGTTCCATTGCCAGACTGCCTAAAATTTCGAACAAAAACCAATTTTCTTCCAATGTACACATAAAACCCATTTTTTTTTTGATGTGGAAAAAATTCTCTTTTAGATAGTTTCCTTTAAAATATCTGATATGTTATGACTTACCAAATCTGCGTAGAACAGTAGAAATCCGAGGGATTTTCAAAGCAGCCACCTAGTGTCCCAGGTGTAAATCCAAAGAGAGAGAGAGAGAGAGAGAGAGAGAGAGAGAGAGAGAGAGAGAGAGAGCGCAAGAAAGCGTAGCTGGCTAAAGTTTAAATGCAGCCACGTGTTCCCTCTTGTGCCGAATCAAGGCTTGGGTCTGGCTTCCTTAAGCTCCGACCACGTGCGTTGGCTTTACAGGCAGGGCCCTGTTCGGCAGGGCAACTCTGAGTTGTTTGTAGCACCGGCTTTAAGCAAGCAGGATTTAAGCAAGCAGCTCACCGATAGTCCAGCCTGAGGTCAAGCAGAACTAGACCCAGGCTAAGGACTAAGAAGCCGATCGCCGCCGGCCGCCGCGTGCCGCCTGCCGCCCTTGCGGGAAAGCGGACCTGCCGCCAAGCCAAGCAGTTTTTAATGGATTCTTGTCACGTTGGGCGCCAGATGTAGATGTAACCAACCGTCTTATTAAATAAGAAACACAGAAACAATGTAAAAGAGAAAGTCGAGAGGTCAGAGCTCAGAGCTAAAATCTCACCCTTCCTCCTGCTGTCCCAGCTTCGCGAAAAGAGACCTACTTCCTGTCGGTTAGTTTTTTTAAAGTATGTTGTTCTGCCTTCTCATTGGTTGTAAACCCAAACACATGACTGCCTCGTCACCGTCTGAATGTACAGCCCCCTAGGTCTTAAAGGTATATGTCTCCAATGCTGACTGTATCCCTGAACACACAGAGATCTTGTGGGATTAAAGGCGTGTGCCACCACCGCCACACTCTTGCTATGGCTCTAATAGCTCTGACCCTGAACACACAGAGATCTTATGGGATTAAAGGCGTGTGCCACCACCGCCACACTCTTGCTATGGCTCTAATAGCTCTGACCCCCAGACAACTTTATTTATTAACATACAATCAAAATAATATTTCAGTACAATTAGATTACCACCACAAAAGTATGTGTTTGGAATAAGTGAAACAAAAATTTAATGTAAATTTAAATCATTATTCATCAGATAGAATGAGAATGATAGGTATTGGTATGTGTAAAAACTAATGAAAATATTTCAAACTAGATTTTTGAGTTAAATTTTATATATATATATATATATATACAAGAAGGAACACTGTATAAACATATTCATATCTAGCATGCTAATATATATGTCTATTTCTCAGTGTTCATATTATATATACTATAATAATGTATATGTTGATATACTTAAATACAAAAGAAACTATTAATTAACAAGGAAAAATAGAAGATTAATTTCACCTTTAACCCAAATAACAAATCTCAGAAAATATGCTGCTTCTTTTGACATTGTTCTTAATAATTGGCGTAGGTGTTTTGAACAAAAATAGTATATAAATTCAACTTACACTAGTGGACTCAAAATTACACTGTAAAAAACTCTGAAGCTTTGAAAATGAAATTAAATTTGAAAATGTTGATATTATTTGCCATTGTATAACAAATATTGTCTGTGTCTATTCATAAGACACTGTATGATTTGGGGGGCACAGAGGTCCTTGTACTCATGGAGAAGCTCTAAGAGATCTAGGGATGTTGATCATGCAGGGATGTTTCCTCAACTGAGGAGATACAAAACAAGTCTGCATTCCATCAAGAAAGCTGAGAGTAGAGATTCTTAAAAACCTTGTGACCCTTTTGCTATCCGAAGTGAAAGACTTCACCCTAGTTCCCCAGAATAATTATTCTAGAATCTTTCCCCCCAGACTATTACACAGCATTCAGAGAGATGTCTCATGTGCTTTATGCCCTGCTGAACTCTATGTTATTGGTCAGAGACCACATTAGATTCTAGGCCTTTTATCTCTAGAACCCACCCTCATGGTCACATGTACTTTGCAAAAGAATTTCCATAAAGTCACATCTTAAGCTTTATTCTACACTTGGTATTGCATTGATTGTTTCTTGGTAACCCTTTCCAAATTTGTACTGTGTCTTAAACACAATGACAATGAATAGCCTGGCATTAGATTCCCAAAAATCTGACCCAGGTTGACAAAGCCAATCTGTACCTGCTTTTCATTCTTATCTCCTCATTCAGGGTTGATTCCCCATATGACACCTGCAGGAACCACCTCACATGATCACTTCAAAGAACAATTCAAGCAATAACTGTGGCATATCCTATTAAAATGTGTAGTATAAGAATACTTACATATTAAAATTACATTGAAATTTCAATAAAATCATCAAAGTGTGCTTTTTTAAATATTCCATTGTAATGCATTCTTTCTGAAAGTAGAAACAAAAAAATTCTCTTGCATCATGAGTAGCATGAATCAAAAGATCTTATGTAAGCCATGTCTGTAGTAAGCAATCTAACATTGTGATGAGAAAGGAGAGATGCACTTTTGAAAAAATAAATCTAATTATGGTAGATTATAATTACAACTGAAAACAAACTTTTGAAAGAGAGAAAATTGCCAAAGAATATGTATCTCTGTATCCAAACTTTCTTTAAGTAGTTTGAAAATTAGATAAACGCTGTGGTGGTATTGTGTTCCCCAAAATATTGTGTACCTTAATAAACTTATCTGGGGTCAGAGAACAGAAAAGCCACTAGTTAGGCAGTGATAGCACATACCTTTAATCCTAGCATTCCAGAGGCAGAAATCCATCTGGGATCTCTGTGAGTTCAAGGCCACATTGGAAACAGCCAGGCATGGTGACTCATGCCTTTAATCCCAGAAAGCAAGCCTTTAATCCTAGGGAGTGATGGTAGAAAGCAGAAACATATATAAGGCATGAGGACCAGAAACTAGAGGCATTTGGCTGGTTAAGCATTTGGCTGGTTAAGCATGTGGCTGATTAAGCATTCAGGCTTTTAAGCAGCAGTTCAGCTGAGAGCTATTGGGATGAGGACACAGAAGCTTCCAGTGTGAGGAAACAGGACCAGCTGAGGAATTGGCAAGGTGAGATAGCTGTGGCTTGTTCAGTCTCTTTGATCTACCAGCATTGACCCTGATAACTGGCCTCGGGTTTGATTTTATTAATAAGTACTTTTAATATTCCTGCTACAAAAAGCTATCACATATAAAAGAATTAACAACTTTGAAATGCAAGGTAGAAATATTCAAATAAAAATTATGTAAACATAAGGATGAATTAATAGAGGCATATTTTAATTTAAGCAAAATAGCACTCATGTCTTAAACAATTGCCATCAAGACTTTAAAATGTATAGTATACCTGAATTGTATATAAATATCTGTTAAAGTATTAAACAAACCAAAGACTATGAAACATTAAAGATGAAACTTAGAAAAATATCCCCCCAAAATCAAGGCAAGTTTTCAAATAACAAATGAAATAGATAAACCCCTTTTTCCCATCATAAACAAACAACAACAAAAGAAAGTACAAAATAGTATGCAATTTCAGTTTAAGTTGCTAAGAACTAATCTATTATGTTTTCCAAATACAAGAAAATTATATGAAGTAGTGATATTTCATTTCAAAAAATACTCTGAAAAATGGTTGATTTCTACTGGTTAGTTTATGTCAATTTAACACAAGCTAGAGACATATGAGAACTGGACTTCAGTTGGGAAATTGCCCCCAACAGTTAGGCCTGTGGCAAGTCTGTGGGGTATTTTCTTTATTAATAATTGATGTACATGGTGCCATTTCTGACTTTGTGTTCTAAACTAAAAAGGCCAGATAGTCAAGACAGAGAGCAACATTACTCCATGGTTCTGTTTCATTTCCTGCCTCCAGGCTCTTGACTTGAGTTCCTGCCATGACTTTCTCTCATGATAGACTTTAAAGCTGAAATAAATCCTCTCTTCTACAAGTTGATTTTTGTCATGGTGTTTAATCACAGCAGGAGCACACTAGGATGTGACCCAAAATTTTGATGAAATGGATGTTCTATCTGACACTTTTTACTGTGTTGACTTTGCAAATGATTATTTAAGTTTCTTCATTAGCCCATTTAAAACACATTTTTCATTTAGTTTTCATTCATTTAGTTTTCATATATATATTAATTTATTATTTAAACATTTTCCAGTGTTAAAAGAGTTTTACTATTCATGTGAAAATCTTCCTTTGTGCAACATGTGTACATTATCACTTCTGCAATGTAAAGTTATTTTAACTCAATAGTATCTTTAAAAATCCACTCAGCAACTAGGACTTCTAGCAATAGTGGATACACAGCCTGAACTGGCTCTCTCATGTGATCAGATTAGTGACTACCTCAGTTCTTATCAGAGGGTCTTTATCCAATAACTGATGATAACAAATGCTGAGACCCATAGCCAAACTTTAGGTGGAGCTAGGGAATCTTGCTGAAGAGAGAGAGGAAGGATTGTAGGAGCCAGAGGGTCATGGACACCACATGAAAACCCACAGATGCTACTATTCTGGCTCATGGGAACTCACAGAGTCTGAACCAACAACCAGAGAGCCTGCATGGGACCAACCTAGGACCTCTACAATGTGACAGTTGTGTAGCTTAGTCTTCTTTTGGGACTCCTAACAATGGGAGTAGGGGCTGTCCCTAATGCTTTGACTGGCTCTTAGGAGCCTATTCCTCATAACAGATTGCCTTGTCCAGCCTTAATACAAGGGAGGAGCTTAGTCTTACTGCAACTTGACATGACATGCTTTGTTGACACTCATGTGCGGCCTGCCCCTTTCTAAACAGAAACAGAGAAGGATTGGTTTCAGGCATCTGGGGAGGGGGCAGAGGGGAGGTAGCAAGAGGGAATGAGAGGATAGGAGGGCAAACTTCAGTCAAGATATAAAATAAATTAATTAAATAATTAAATAAAATAAATAAATAAATAAAAATCCCACTCTCATACATAGTTTTATAAGTTAAGACATTTAAAGGTATGGCAAATACTTTTGAATATACTTTTTTTATTTATTTATTTTTGGTTTTAGGATGACAAAATGACTATATCACCTCCCTCTTCCCTTTCCTTTTCTTTCTCCAAAACATCTTGTATAATGCTTTTGATCTCTTTCAATGTTGTTACATTCATACATGTATGTACATATAAATTCCTAAATATAACCTGTTCAGTCTGTACCATGTTGCTTGTATGTTCAAAGCTGACCACATGCTATTGGTTATTGAATTGGTGTGCTCTTCCTTTGAGAAGAAAATTTTCCATTCTCAGAAATCCTCACTTGCCTGTACTTCTGTATGTGGAATTGAGAGCTCATGATCTTTGCTGTCCTCATTGGCAGGTCTATTGGTGTCCTCATTCAGTGACTGTTTTGGCAATCATGTTGGTTTAGCATCTTTTATATAATGGTTAATGTGATATAAAATCTGATCAAGTCAAAATTTATTGCATTACCTTGAAATGAGAGTGGTTTTATATTTGTACATGATTTTTAATTTTGATTGTCTCATTTGCCTTTTCAGATTCGTATGTCATATACACTATGGTTCAATTAAATAGGGTCATGTGTGCTATTTTATCTCTTCATGGGAGAAGAGGATAATATAGTGTTAAAATACTGATAAATTAGAGTGTATTTATACACGGGAGCAATAAACTCAATCTGGATGAAAGTATGATTTCTGAAAACTACTTTTGTAGAACATAGATATGTTAAAATTCTTAGACATGAGAATGTGCTCTGAGATGGTGAATTCCATTCATGCTGGAAAATGTTGTTAAATAAAAGTGACTTTTGCCGGGCGGTGGTGGCGCACGCCTTTAATCCCAGCACTCGGGAGGCAGAGGCAGGCGGATCTCTATGAGTTCGAGGCCAGCCTGGGCTACCAAATGAGCTCCAGGAAAGGCGCAAAGCTACACAGAGAAACCCTGTCTCGAAAAACCAAAAAAAAAAAAATAATAAAAGTGACTTTTGATACAATGGTGTCATGAAACACAATGTAAGGTGTAGCAGGAATCTTAAAAGTTCTTATTGATAAAATCAAACCCGGAGCCAGGTATTGAGGTGAATTGGAAGATCAGAGAACAAGCCACAGCTAATCTCACCTGGTCAACTTCTCAGCTGGTCTTGTTTCCTCAGACTGGAAGCTTCTGTGTCCTCATCCCAATGACTTTCAGCTGAACTGCTGCTGGAAAGCCTGAATGCTTAATCAGCCACATGCTTAACCAGCCAAATGCCTCTAGTTTCTGGTCCTCATGCCTTATATATGTTTCTGCTTTCTACCATCACTCCCTAGGATTAAAGGCTTGCTTTCTGGGATTAAAGGCATGAGTCACCATGCCTGGCTGTTTCCAATGTGGCCTTGAACTCACAGAGATCCCAGATGGATTTCTGCCTCTGGAATGCTAGGATTAAAGGCATGTGCTATCACTGCCTAACTAGTGGCTTTTCTGTTCTCTGACCCCAGATAAGTTTATTAAGGTACACAATATTTTGGGGAACACAATACCACCACAGTAAGGTGAGTTCATGGGTATCCATGCAGTTAAAAATATGTGAATAACAAAAGCAATATTGGGGGATAGAGAGATGGCTTAGCATATGAGAGCACTGGCTGTTCTTCCAGAGGTTCAGGTTTCAATTCCCAGCAACCACATCATGGATCGTAATCATCAATGGCTCTAGTCTTATGGGATCTTACATCCTCGTCTGGTGTGTAAATCTACCTGCAGAACAGACAAAATAGTCATATGCATAAATTAAATAAATTAATTCTTAATCTTGAAAACTATTACTTATGCACAATTTTGAGGATATGATAGTAGCTGTAATTTGTTAATCATTAAATTCCACCCCTAGGATTAAGTGAAGAATCATTAGTATGCAAGGTTGAAGGTATTGAAATGCATCACTTTATTATTACAGGACTTTACAGAGATAAGGATTTCATAATACACACATGTAGTAATTTTTCTAAAAACACATTTTGACTTTTGAAGAGATTGAAATTTTGCCAGATTTTACAACCAAGATAATAATATTTCTTGACAACATTTAAGGCTACATACTTAGCCTGCTATTTTGTTGTGTACTCAGCTTGTTTAACATTGATCTGCCATTTAAAAACAATGAAGCCAACTTTATAATGCCCAGTATTTCCTATATAATCTGCTTGTACAGCCTAAATTAAATGCATAGATTTTATCTTCAGTTGAGTACTCCTCATGCTCCTAGCACAGATTCATGTGTGTGTTTATGTATGTGTTTTGTTAAGCATTTGCATATAATAATCAGCAAGTTGAAAACAATATTAAATAAAAACAGATCTCTACTATAAATGGTGGAAGAAACATGTAGATAGAGGTTGAAGATCTCTGTTTGCAGTTTTGAGTGCTAGACTCATTTAGCTGGTGTCAGAAATGTTACGTTTTTCTTGTAAAGCCAGGTTAAAGATTTCTAGAAAAGTATCCCTCATCCCTTTTCTATACCATGTTGCCTCTGCTCTTTAATAAATACATAGCAATTTTGTTATTGAGAAGCAACACAGAAATTCATCAGGGACGAAATCATCAAACACATACAGTAGACAGGGTACAGACAGGGCACAGACCAAAACTATAGACAGACCATAAATACTGAGAGAACAATGGTTAATTAAAATTTGGGCTTACTCTTGGTCAATTGTACCAAGAATAAGTCGGTTTACGTTCCTTATTGTGATTGCAGAACATTTGTTGTCTTCTCTTAGGCTCCTTAGCACTTAATCGGCACACACACACACACACACACACACACACACACACACACACACACTAACACTTATAAAAAAATTCAGTGTTGTGTACCTTACTTTTTTTTCCACCTTATTTTTAATTCAGTCAATGATTCCAGGATAGGAACAAACTATCCACATTTAAGGTGGACGTGCCCACCTTTAGTAACCTAATCTGGACAATTCCCCACTGACATGGCCATATTTATTTTTCAGGATGATTACAAATTCCGCCATGTTAACAACCAGGGTTAACCAGCAAATAAGACAGACAGAGAAAGTCTCATGGAGGATATGGCATTGAAATAGAAACCCAAAGACGCATGGTAATTACTCAAAAATGTAATTTGTCCCTTCTACTGCTCCCATTTCTTCTAAATTCCTCATATGCAAACAAGCACACAAATGCATTTTTATTATATCACACTGAAGTTGGGAAAATATAAAACTTACTATATGACCTTTTAAATCGTTATGCATTTCTAATCATGTTAAAATATTTAAATATCCAGGTGTTAAATACTTTTAGAAGTAGTAGTCAATATTTCATAGGTTGTGGCAGGAAATATTCATGGGATGAGGAATGGTGTAACAAGAAAGCCACTCATAATCACTGAGAGATGTACACCGAAAGTCATTTACATTTTCAGACCTATACAGTGTTTAATAATAGTCAGCATGGGAGACTGATTTTGTCCTCAGAAAACTACTACCTGTTCAAACATGTATGAGCTACACAAAATAAATGGAAACCATTGAGTCCTTCAAAAGGAAAACTGAAGCCTTCTTCACTGGTTGAATCTTTAACTGAGTATCTAAATATAATCAATATTGGGGTGTGGTGTAGCTAGAGTTTTCCTGCCTTGCCCACAGTCAGGACAAATCTTTGTCACCCGCCAGTCCCACAGCCGCTCAGACCCAACCAAGTAAACACAGAGATTTATATTGCATACAAACTGTATGGCCGTGGCAGGCTTCTTGCTAACTGTTCTTATAGCTTAAATTAATCCATTTTCATAAATCAATACCTTGCCACGTGGCTGGTGGCTTACTGACGTATTCACATGCTGCTGGTCATGGCGGCGGCTGGCAGTGTCTCTGCCTCAGTCTTCCGCTTCCCAGAATTCTCCTCTCTCCTTGTCCCACCTACTTCCTGCCTAGCCACATACTTCCTGCCTGGCCACTGGCTAATCAGTGTTTTATTTATTGACCAATCAGAACAATTTGACATACAGACCATTGTGGTAGTATTCTAATTGTACTGAAATGCAATTTTAATTGTATGTTAATAAATAAAGTTGCCTGGGGGTCAGAGCTATTAGAGCCATAGACAGAGTGTGGTGGTGGTGGTGGTGGTGGTGGTGGTGGTGGTGGTGGTGGTGGTGCACGCCTTCAATCCCATAGATCTCTGTGTGTTCAGGGATACAGCCAGCATTGGAGACATATTCCTTTAAGACCTAGAGGGCTGTACATACAGACAGTGACAAGGCAGTCACGTGTTTGGGTTTACAACCAATGAGAAGGCAGAACAAAATACTATGAAAAGACAGACACACAGGAAATAGCTCTCTTTCGGGAAGCTAGGATCACCACAGGAGGAAGGGTAAGATTTTAGCTCTGAGCTCTGACCTCTCAGCTTTCTCTTTTACATTGGTTCTGTGTTTCTTATTTAACAAGACGGTTGGTTACATCTACAGACCATCCTACAGCAGTGTGGTTCTATATAATTATCTAAAATATAAAGTAAAATCGAAATTTAACCTCCCTGTTACCTCTGAATAAAAATGATAGAAGGTTTTCAGGACTACAGAATTTCATTGAAAAAACTTAGTAATATTAATAAACATTTTCATCATTACATTGGAATATATTCATATGCCTGTCCTAAGTTGTATATGAAATCTTTTTACTGACAAAGATTATTCAAGTTTTTATAAAGAAAAAAGTCTTTCAAAATGACAATGTGTTAATATATTTGAGCACAACTATGTAGGCTTGTACAGTGTTTGCTTTGTTGCTTGCTTAAAGTTCTTTCAAGGAATCCTAAAACAATCTGATGAAGACTTCAATTTATAAAACAAACCATCTTTAAAAAAAAATACTATCATTAGAAAAGCCCATTCTTCTATGGAGCGATTACTTACCTTTTCAAACATTTGAATCCTTTCAGTTCCTTATTTCTCCAGTTTACAAACATTGACAAATTTTTAACATTTTGCTATTATTACTTTAAACTAAATAAGTCTACATCATTCACATAACTTCACATAACGGTTATGTATCTAAGTATTTTTATCATATATGTGCATTCATATATCTGAAATACATAAATATATATATATATATATATATATATATATATATATATATAGTGTGTGTGTGTGTGTGTGTGTGTATGTGTGTGTTTGAAAGCTACATTTACTTGTATGGTGGATATTCAATTTGATATGTATGGATTATATATTATAAAATATACTCTAGCTGAAAATTCATGAGCTAAATCATAAATTCCTTTCATACCATGCATTTATAGTACATGACTTTATTCTTGGCATGTTAAAATGAGAACTATGTTTAAATATCCCACAAATATTTTGTTTTAACTTTTGTCCTTTGACATTTTAATGAAATAGAGTACATGTATTTTCCATATTTTTGAAAAATTCAACAATTCACATTTATGGTTACTTTTAAAAAGTGATTAAGATTTGTGGTCCAGCAAAATGGCTCAGAGTGCAAAGGTGCTTTCCTGTCAATGCTGATGATCTGAGATTAATGCCTTGGACACCCTTATTAAGAAATGACTCTTGCCGGGCGGTGGTGGCGCACGCCTTTAATCCCAGCACTCGGGAGGCAGAGACAGGCGGATCTCTGTGAGTTCGAGGCCAGCCTGGTCTACCAAGTGAGTTCCAGGAAAGGCGCAAAGCTACACAGAGAAACCCTGTCTCGAAAAACCAAAAAAAAAAAAAAAAAAAAAAAAAGAAATGACTCTAGCAAGCTGTTCTTGATATTAAGTATACTGTGGCCCACTTAGAACATGTAACAAAGAAATTAATTTTTTTTTTTTTGCAATAAATACCTGGACATATTAGGTTCTTTTTTTTTTTTTGGTTTTGGTTTTTCGAGACAGGGTTTCTTGTGTAGCTTTGCGCCTTTCCTGGAACTCACTTGGTAGCCCAGGCTGGCCTTGAACTCACAGAGATCCGCCTGCCTCTGCCTCCGAGTGCTGGGATTAAAGGCATGCGCCACCACCGCCCGGCCATATTAGGTTCTTATAATTAAATAGAATGGAGATTTTTGACAAAGCACCTGGTGGACTGGGAAATCTAGACTTAAGCTACTATTCACTTGTATTCCTACAGTAAAGCAGTCTATATTGTTATAAATCCAATTGAGATAGGGATTCAAACCGGGGTGTGTGTGTGTGTGTGTGTGTGTGTGTGTGTGTTTGGGGGTAAAGACCATTCTGTCTCCTGATAATGACGCTAAACTCATGATATAAATATTTACTTTAGAAACCCTCAAATTTACTCAGCCGTGGTGGCACAAAATTGTAATGCCGGCATTCTGAAGGCAGAGGCAGGCAGAGTTCTGACTTTCTTTCTTTCTTTCTTTCTTTCTTTCTTTCTTTCTTTCTTTCTTTCTTTCTTTCTTTCTTTCTTTCTTTCTTTCTTTCTTTCTTTCTTTCTTTCTTTCTTTCTTCTTTCTTTCTTTCTTTCTTCTTTCTTTCTTTCTTTATTTATTTATTTTATTTAATTATTTTTTATTTTACAACACCGTTCAGTTCCACATAATAACCACAGATTCCCATGCTCTCCCCTCCCCGCCCCCCTCCCCCTTCCCCAGCCCACCCCCCATTCCCACCTCCTCCAGATCAAGCAGAGTTCTGACTTTAAAACCAGCTTGGTTATAGAGTGAGTTCCAGGATAGCATGGGCTACACAGATAATCCCTGCTCAAAAAACCAACCAACCAATCAAACAAGCAAAAAAAGCCTTCAAATTCAAAATAAACTGGGGAGCAAGCCGATATGTAGCTTTTACTAATGGTTGTAAAACTCAACTGAACCTTTGCCCCTCCTCATATATATATGTTTTCAAATTAATCTTTAGAAAAGATCTCTTGACTCAAAATGACTGAGAGATTTGATCTTATTTACAAGAACATTGTAGTAGCATCCCTCTTATCTTGAGGGAATGGAATCTGTGTAGATTATATAAAATTAATGATGAAAAGGAGAATGAAAAGTGGTTAAATGTAGACTTTATGAAGTATGAAGTTACAAAATAGTCATTCTGGCTTGGATCATTATACTCAAACTTCTGCAAATGTTCTGAACATTAGTTCCCTTCTAAATGGGACAAGGATTCAACTTTATATTTTTATGTTTTCCAGAATAGTCCCATACTGGCATTTCCCTTATCTCCTCTAATCTTGGTTTAGATTTTTCTCAGAAAAAAAGTAAGAGAAAGTGTGTCTACACACTTGTCCCTTTGGGCTGATTTTCATGCTTCCAACATGAAGTGTGTATTTTCATTAACTCTCATTCATATTGTACCTGCACACTTTGATCAAGCAAGGACATGCTCTATGTGCTGTTCTACTAATCCTTAGACATGTTCTTCTCTAAAGGAAGGATCATCTTGCCTCTTAGGTTGTGTTTTTTTGTAATTTGGCAATAATCCTGGGATCATCAACTCAAAGTGTCTGAACCAGGAAGGAAATTGTGTTACAGTGGTAAAAGTGGTTATTAAGTCATTCTCTTTTGGTCAAATACATTGGCTATATTTAGAAACCGTAATTTCTGTGAAATAGGTAAAGGATGAACCCCTGTGGTTTTAGTAATAGTCACACTTTAGCAATAAGAAGACAGAAATTATATTAAAAAATCAATCTTTTTCTTTTAATTACTGAGATTATAACACAATTGCACAATTTTCCCTTTCTCTTTTTTCCTCCAGCCCCACTCCTCATTAAATCTTCTGTTATCTCTTTCAAATCCGTGGACGCTTTTAAAATTAATTATTGCTACATACATGAGAAATAATATTTCCCAGAAAAGAGCACAGTAATTGGGTACACAATACCAACTGGTCACTCCTGAAAATATACAAAAATGTAACATTAGGCAGACTAAATGGGCTGTATTTATAGGCCAAGCAGCCTCACCATCACATGAAACGATACCAATATTTACTGATTTTCTGTATTTCCATTTGTTGTTCTTTGGAGATTATATCAACCCAGATACTGATAAATATAGACTGTCTTCCTTACTTCCCTTTCTCCCTCTGTTCTTCAGTTCTACATTTAGTCTAGCTGTCTTTATTTGGAGAATATGTGAAACCAGATACTTATAAACATGGACTATCTTCTCTATTTTCCCCTTTATCTTTCTAGTCTACTGTTACTGTTATTCTTTACACTTTTCAAGCTTCCTTCACTATGAACTTTAAAGGCCATGTATTCTATTACTTATGTCATGTTTATTTTTCTTGTCAGACTTTAGGTGGAAATTTGTTCCCTGCTATATATGTGTGTGTGTGTGTGTGTGTGGTGTGTGTGTGTTTATTTAAAAATTGGGATATTATAAAATTAATGAAGCTCTGCCAATGACCTGAATAGTCCAAAATGGTAATTTAATTAAAATTATTTTCTATTTTATTACTCTTCTTTTGTTTAGACAATGTTAAAATGTTACAAATGTTTAAATACATTTCTGTAACTATGCCTCTGTCTCTAACTATTTTGTAAGGTAACTGTTTAATTAAAACATTTATTTTAATTTTAAGTACTTAAGATTTTAGACAACCCCTTAGTTGAATATATAATCATGAATACTAGTTATATTAAAATGTTTCTGGTTTTGATTGCAAAAGAGAAGAGAGCTTATTGTATTAATATAAAATATCAAGCTTTATATCCATAGTCTGGGAAAGTAGGAGTTTAACTGAATATCATACAGTCTCTTAATCATGCTGAAAGTCGAGGAGGTCAGCAATCACTAATAAAAGTCTTAAAGTCATGAAATGATAAAAATGAACCCAATAATTATCACCATTCAGTAAGTGATTGCATAATTGAGTAAGTAATTTTGGACATAGTCATTCTCAATATTTGTTATATTTATCATTCCTCCTCCGAACAAAGACATAGCAAAAGTGATTTAGCTTAACACCATAAGGACTTATGTTGACTCATGGTTTCATGATTCATTCATTTACTCTCAGTCGACAGGATATTGTAGGTCAAGGCATCAATGAAGGCAGGGAGTCAGTGAGGCAACTGGTTACTGTGTGCATACAGGCAGGAAGCAGGGGGATATGAATGATGATGTTCAGTTGGCTTCCAGCTTTTCCTCTTTATGATCATTAATCATGCTGGTGTACTCACCCATATATTGATCATTCAGCCTTGGTTAAACTTCTCCAAAAAACACTCACACAGATACACACAATGTATGTCGCCTACAGAGTCCAGGAGTGTCAACAATTAAATATCTTTTTTTTTTTGTGGCCACAAAGACACGCAGTCATCTCATAATGTATAATGTGTTAATTTACCATAGAGTCCCCAAAATATTAATAATTATAACATTGTTCAAAATTACAGAATCCCAAGTCTTTTCTGAGAATCATAACAATCTTTTAACTGAGAGCACTCATGTAATGTAAAGAGTAAGACATATGCTGACTGATATTTAATGTGATGTTTAATATCACAGAATAAACACTGTCATTCCCAAAGGATAGCATGGATGTTTAACAAAAAAGAAAAACAAAGACAGAAACAAAACAAACCCAAACTAATAGGAACAAAGCAAGCCTGACAACTGACAGTTTTATGTGTAGATTTTAGACTATTATCTTGAGAAGCTCCACCCTCAAGATTGCCTGCAAAGCATATAGTCTTCCTTATGAACTGACTCTACTCCATGCCAATAGTCTCCCTCAACACACCTACCATTCTGGAAGCTTCCACTTCCTGGGGGGAGTCTTCATATTTCACTTTCTTAGCTTCATGAAATGGTCTGTTTGTGGACTCTATGATGTTGGAAAAAATAGGTTCTCTCCATGTTCTTAGTCTTGTCAACAAATAATTCAAAACTAGACTCAAATAACAGCCAAAGGACAGTGTGATTAGAGTTAAAAGGAAAAATATACAATCAGGAAAGCTGTAAATCTCAACAGCTTCACAGAGGAGAAAGGGGAAGGAAAAAAGTCTTGACATTTGAGTTACTAAATGGTTGTCCACCACATAGTCACAGGCAGACACATGGCAGTCAGAGGGGGTATACTTTAGGAAAAGAGTAAAGAAGCCTAAATCATCGTGTACCTTATGTGTAGGTTGAGACTAGCATCTGCAAGAAAGAGAAAGAAAACAGAAAAGGAAAAGTTACATCTCTCAGAGCCAGACAAAAACAGATGAACATTGTAACTCCTTTGTTTTTGTGCACTGCTCTGGTAGTTAGCACATCCGGCTGGAATATGAAGTCTCCACCCTGGACAGAGCTCAAGGAACCCTTATTGCTGCTTTAATGTTTACAGTCAGTTCAACTCTGCTGCCTCTTGCCTTGCCTCATCAGCTCTCTGGAACCTTGGGATGACTTCTATGTCCCTGTGACATTTATATTTTAGATTCATAACAAAATCAGTTCTCTGTGAATCATGTAGATAAGATCTGCTGCCACTTCCAGATATTGCTGAGGCCCACTTATTAGTGCTACAGTGGTTTCTGTGAGTCTTGGTGGCTGAAACTGAGAAAGCAATTTTCCAGGAAGTTGTTTCTGAAAAGGAATTTTTTTTTGTCTGAATTCTCAGTTCAGACTCTCTCTATGGAGGTGAAATTGTATTAAGTTGAAGAATTTGGCAAGTGGGGACTTATTTTCACACTGTTTCCTATTATATCAGTGAAATAATCCTCTTTACTGACATTAATCACTGTAATAATTATACATGCTTTTTTTTACACATCTTCTCTGCGTTTTAAGTATCGCCCTACACTGCTTTCCTCACCAAACTATTCATTGTTCATATCTTTCTGCACTTTCTCATTGCAGAGCAGTGACTTCCTACCAAAATGCTCCACTGCAACATTCTAGGGCTTTTTTCCCCTGAAGCCCTAAACTTTACTTTTTACGTTCCTCCAGAAAATACTTCCAAATGTCTATGTGGTAAATAAAGTTTCCTTCTTTGGGTTCTAATCGCCATTAATAAGCTTATTTAGAAAAGGGCTGAAAGGATGCCAAAGGACAATTTCACTAGGGTTTGATGGAAAAACCAAAGGTCACCCAAGCTGTAAATCTCACTTGTTGCCAAGGGGAGAGAGATGGGAGAGAAGAAAGTCATTGCACTAATAAGCAGTCACATGGTAGACGAGCAGCAGAACGGAAGAAGGATAAGGGATGTAGCTTTAGAAAAAAAGTGCAGGAAAGCACTGAGTGCCTTGAAAAATGAATAGGATTTGGCCAAGGTTAAAAAAAAAAAGATAGATGAGCAAGAGACAGAGACAGAGAGACACACATACCCATACACACAGAGACAGACAGACAGACAGACAGACAGACACACACACACACACACACACACACACACACGAGAGAGAGAGAGAGAGAGAGAGAGAGAGAGAGAGAGAGAGAGAAGAGAGAGAGAGAGAGAGAGAGAGAGAGAAATTGCTCTCTCTGGATAACTCCAAAGACTGGGCAAGCAGCATTTGCCAACTGGGAGAAGAAGCTCTGCAAGTGGTTCAAAGTGACTGCACCCAGAGATGAGCTTCATGGAAGAATTACATTTTCGAATTAAAGGGGTGATCAGTTCTCTTTTCTTCAACTTCTCTTCATGCTATCCAGCATTTCTAGGAAGAAGACTCATGTCAGACGATTTGATTGATGAGCTCTGTTGTATTAATTCTTAAAACAAGAGGATAATAGTATGTAATATATTGAGCAGCATGGAATAGCAGATCTCGCTCTACCCAGGGTTACAGGTAGTAATCATACTTTATATCTTTACAATAAAATATTCTGGTTTCTGTTTAGATATTACAAGTCATTCTACTTTTTACCAGAACTAAATTAGCTTTGCATTAAGGGACATCAACAAAATAAAATAACATTATTCTTTCACATGTTTTTTAGGTTGCATTTTTTTCATTTAAGAGTATATTTTATTTTGAATATATGCATGTTAACTTTGCCTTTTTGTCTTTTTTCCCTTATTGAAAATGGATTGTTTTCTTATATAACATATCCCGATTATAGTTTCCCCTCCTTCCACTCCTCTCGGTTCCGCCCCACCTCACCTCCCCTCTTATTCCATTCTCTTTCTTCACCATATTGTTTGTATTTTATTTTTTTCATGTTTGATTGTTTTGTAATTTAAATGTTAAAGAGACACTGACCTTTCTAGAGTTACTAGTGACAGGAAAGGTAAGGTCCAAACTCCATGAGGAAGGATTTCATCATCAGTGCGTCTTGTGAGCTCATTAACATCTGTCTAGTTTTCTACTATAAGAAGAAAACAATCAGGTTTATCATAGGAAGTACCCCTCTCCTTGTTACTCATTTTTCATATTAGTCACTCTTTTGATAGCTGTGAACAAATGCCTGACATAACCTAAGGAAAGCTATGTTTTGGCTCACAGATTGAGACTACATTTGATCATGAAAGGGAAGGTATGAGGCAAGACTGACCCTTACTGTGCTGGAAGAGATTGTGAGCAGTGAGGAACAAGAGAAATAAAATCTGATGTACTTCTGGTTTTCTCCTTTTTCTACACTTTTATTCACTTTGTAATGCCAATTCCTGAATGGTGCTATACATATTTAGGGTGGGTAATCCATCCTCACTCTCTCTGGAAACATTCTCATAGACAAGATCAGAATTATGCCTCTGAAAATATCAGGTTATTTTATATTCAGTCAAATTGTCAATGAGATGTAACTATCTTATCTAGCTTTAGTGTTATATCATAATAGTTATTAATTTAGACAAATTTAAATCAATACTGTGACTTGGGCTACTATTATACATGATTAGTCATAACCAAATAAAATTGTTCAGCAGTCCACAAAACTTATAACAGTTTTTAATCACTCTCAATATTGTGATAACACCATTTACATCAATCGACAAGCCATTTGGGAACCATGTATGACACCATTCCCATTTCTTCTTCCTTTTCCCTGGAACAGATCATCTCAAACATCACACACATTTCTACACATCAGAGTCTACTTCACACCACTCTCGATTAAATTTCTGCTTTCAATTGTGTGATTGTATCTTTACTTTACTCAGATCTGTTTTGTATTCAAAAGGGAGAAACCTTTCTTGTTAAATAGCAAGCTGTATCTTTTAAGTTTGCATATTTGGTGTTCTAAACAATAGTCTTATCTGATGAATGGTTTTTGAACCAGACGGGAACTTAATATACACTTGGGTAGGTAGTCAGTTCTGTATCCCTACAATCATGATATGTATATACATACATACATACATACATACATACATATATACATGCATACATATATTTCCTCACATTTTATCATTGTTTATAGTCCAATTCATATGAAAAGTGAAAAGAAGAAATGGAATTAGTGTAAGTAAGCTTCCTTAACCAAGCCACAATAAAATAAATGTCAAATTTTAACACCAAATGTTAATGTGTTACTCAGATCACATCTTCTTTGTTTTCGTCCTCTAACTCCTTGAATTTAAGCATGTGTAGACTAGAATAGTGTTTGAAAATGTTGTATATTTATAGAAGATTTGCTTTGTCACATTAGAAATTTATTAATGCTTAGCAATCAGTAAATAGTATATGAGCCAAATCATTTTCATAAACACATCCAATCTCAGATATTTATCTGCTTTGTTTGGTGAGTTTTGTAGTATTTTGACAAACCCAAGTAGTCTGCTAAACAACAGAGGTATTCTGCCCATTTTAAAAATAAGTTTGTCCACTCTTGTATTAAATACAATAACAAATGCATACTCACCTAAGGATATCTCTAAAGCATCACAGATAGAGAGTAGAACATAGGGACACAATGCCCTAGAAATACTAAAAAAAAAAAATTCTTAGAAATCTGCTACTGGACTAGTTTTATGAACTTCCTGAAGTTTATAGGATGCCTTAATGAATTTAAATCCATAATTTAATTTGTGGCTCAGGTAAAATTTTAATGCTATGCAGAAAATGAAATAAAAATATGTATATAGTAGAAAAATGAAGCTTCTTCACAAGCACATAGCTCAAGAGTTGTCAAAGTATTTTCATTATTTGCAAAGCTGTATTTTGTTGATTATGTTACAACTTGTTACTAGAAACATATATGCAGATCATTAAAACATCACACTGATGCTAAGTACAGGGTTTTGTTTGAAGCGGGGGAATCTGGATACATTTTAGGCAACGTAGAATTATTTGACTCACTTCTAAAATGGAATGACATTGGGTCTCTAGTGGGTTCCTATGGGAAGGAACATCACATGCATACTGGGGCAATGCATTTGTGGCGGTTTAAATAAGAATGGTCCCATAAGCTCATATAGTTGAATGCTGATTCCTCAGAGAGTGGTGCTACTTAAGAAGGACTAGGTAGTGTGGCCTTGTTGGAGTAGGTGTTCCCTTGTTATAAGAAGTGTGTCACTGCAGTTAGACTCTGAGGTGTCAAAGGCCCAAACCAGACCCAATGTCTTTTCTTTTCCTGTTGCCTATGGATCCACAAGTAGCACTCCCAGCTACTTCTCCAGCACATGCTTGCCAGCATGACATTGTGTTCCCTACCCTGATGAGAATGGATTGAACCTCTGAAACTGTAAGCCAGCCCTAGTTAAACCCTTCCTTTTTTAAGACTTGCTGTGGTCATGGTGTCTATCCTCAGCAATGGAAAAATAGACTAAGACAACATTGGACAAATTCATTGTTATATAGAGAATGTCATCTATATCCCTCCCCCTCAGAAGGATAGAATTTAAGATATTTAGCAAAGAAGTTACTCCAAAACCCACCCATTATTATCCTCATATTGAAGTGTGTAGAATAGCTTAGCTATGAATATAATTATGTACAATGTCATATGAGTCCTTCCAAATAAGAAAAAAGGTTAATTCTGAGGAATTTTAAGAAAAAGAATTCTTTTTTATTAATTTTTTAGATCTTTTTGAGACAAGATCTTTCTAAACAGCCAAGTTTGACTTTGAACTTGAGATCCCACTCTCTCTACTTTGTGAGTTGGGATAACAGATGTGTGCTATTGAGTTTGCTTTGGCAGTGTGTGTTTCAGTTGTATAAGCACAAGGCAGAGGTGCAAAGAGGGAATATCATACATGCTGTTGGATAATGGATCTTCTGACTTCTTACTAGAACTGTGTTGTTTCAATAAATAGCACTGAAAAGAAGTGAGACATAGGAGGTCATATAACAGCAGGAATATGATGTCATAAGGCATACTACATCAGAAGTGAAATAGGTCATATAAATGGTAGGTATTGAACAATTAATGTATGTTCTATTAGAACCTGTACATTACCTAAACAAAAGATGTTCTTAATTTCAAATCAAGGAACCCAAGGACACCAAAAAAAAAAAAAAATGATTCTAACTTCATAATGGTCTTTATGAGAAAAGATTTATTTTAATATCTTTAGTATCGTAAGTCAGAATCTTATGTATCCGTAAGTCAGAATGTTAGGTAGACATTATACATCTGGAAAAAAACAGTTTGGAATTTTAGGCAATTATTCCAATTAAAGTCATGAAGAAATAGGTTAAAAAATCATTCATGCAGTGGCTGGAATATAGAATAAATCTCTTAAAGTTACATTTGGTTAACCTTTACACAGATCCTACGATATTTTCTATTATTCACACACTTGATTAAAAATATATATTATCTAAAATATGAAACCACAATCTGTAATGCACAAGCAATAGTTAATGAGTTTTTAAGTGTTTAATTTTCTGTTGGTCACATTTCTGTTGATCATACCCACCATATGATATGCAAACTTTGAAGGTAATATATTATAGTTAATGTGATTGTTGAAAACAACTCAAAGGAAAGTGACCATTAATATTGAGAGTATTTTAAGACCTTTGACCTTCATGGAGTATATAGTTTCTTCATCTGTTGCCAGTAGGTCAACTTAGAGAACCTAAATGTGTTAAGACTAATGTCAAATAAATCATGTTTCTACCACTTTTTTCACCAACCTCTCAATAAGTTCACTTACTAAAATTCACATAGCAGACATAATCTAAGAATGTGATCATTAGACTATACTTACAACACTCAGATATTTTAATCACACATTCAGGATTGCAAGATATCAGGAGACATAAAAATATGCATAATTCCAAGATTACCAGTGACAGATCATGGGTATCTTCTTTTTCTGCCAGATTCAATATATCAATATATGAGGTGTTAGCCACAACTCACTAGCAAAAAAAAAAAAAAAAAAAAAAAAAAAAAAAAAAAAAAAAAAAAAAAAAAAAAAGACTAGAAGACTCTCTCTCAGCCACAGACATTTGTATTATATACTAGCTAGAAATTAACATTTTTTGGGGGGGAACTGAATTTTATTGTGATAGGTAACTAGTGTGACCTGTTGAGTAAGGAGAACTGCATTCTCCAGTTAATCAAACAATTTCTTAGTTGCATCTGTGAAAAAAACTTATATTACAAGTGAAACATCTTGGTTTGGGTTGATTTAAGGTTCTGGTGAGGCACTGCTAGCTTCTTACTTTAGTCTCTTAGTGTCACACTTATGGAGTAGAGAGGACAAGGGAATCCCTGGTCTATTTCATATAGGCACAACAAAATTCATCAAGGCTCTATAATCATGGGCTAATTATCCCTCAAAGATATTCTGAATACCTGTAGCTCATTTAACATCATCACCCCAATGCAGCATGGATTTTATCTCATGAAATTGGAGAGAATCACTTATTCTGTTGTATCTCATAATCAAATTAATTTAAATTAAGTCTTTGTTTTGAATTGTTGATTAATTCATCAGGAAATGAGAACATTTTGGGTTCTACTTACTTAATTTATTTCAAGTCCTTAATTTAGAATTTATTTTCTTCCTATCAAAAGACTACTTTTTAGATTTCAATTAAAATATTTGAGGTTTACTATTTTTAATAATAAGCAATTTAGGGAGTTCTACCCACTGTTCACCCATATATATCCTTAGAAACAAAGCAAGGACTAATCCACTGTGTAAAATGCAGTTTTAAAGTAGCATCTGATCCCTTGTATTTCTCTCATCTCTATTCTCTATGCATTAATACAAGCCTAGCCTCAAAAATTGAAATTTAGTTAAAACTGTTATACCAATTTTAGGTGACTAATGACTATGGGTATATTTTCATGGAACACTGAGTTCCAATTGTAATCTGGATTCATTATTCAAGGATGATTTTCTTTATAAAACTCAAGTTATAAAATTAAGCATGCTTCTTGTTAATCCTATGTAATAAAAGTAAAATGGGCAGGTCCCAGTCCCACTGCCTGGATGCCTCCCAAACAGATCAAGCTACTCAATTCAGTGCATGTCCTGGCTGTTTGGAACCTGGGGCTTATACAAGGACACTTGGCTCAGCCTGTGTGGAGGGGACTGGACATGCCTAGACTGAATCTACCAGGTTGAACTCAATCCTCAGGGGAGTCTTTGCCATAGAGGAGATGGGAATGGGGGGTGGACTGGAGGGAAGATAGGGGGTGCGGAAGTGGGGAGAACAAGGGAATCTATGGCTTATATGTAAAATTAAATTACATTATAAAATAAAAAAGTAAAATGGAAATAATATTATAAAACTATGTTGTCTGCAGTGCCTTCAGAGCTGACCCTGAGTTCATTCTATGTATCTGCTACACATATTGTGCTTTTTTAATGGAAACTCTTAAGAAAAAGATACACACTTACTCACTGGCTAACAATTACAGGGAACACTGCTTGACACAGATTAGATCAGGGAATTCCATTGGCTCTGAATTTTACATGGCATTTCAAGTATATCTTGATGTTTCCTTACTTAGATTGATGATGCAGATATTGTGACCTTGCAAGAGAGAAGGAAGAGGTGCTCAAGAGGTGGATCAGCAGTTAAAAGTGAGTCCTGTTCCTTAAGAGGACCTGAATTCTTCTCCTAGCCATTATAACCATAACCATGTTAGGCTTTTCACAATCACCAGACACAACAGTCTTATTGGTCTGATGTCTCTGACCTCCACAGACACCTGTATTCACCTGTTCATAGCTCCCCACACACACATTCACTCAATTACTTTAAAAGTATTTTTTCATATAATAATGTAGTTTGAACATGTTCTTTATTTTTTACCCTCTCTGAACTCATCATTATCCCTACCACTTTCATATGTACACCCAATATTTCTCTTTTCTGAAGAAGAAGAAGAAGAAGAAGAAGAAGAAGAAGAAGAAGAAGAAGAAGAAGAAGAAGAAGAAGAAGAAAAGAAGAAGAAGAAAAAGAAGAGGAAGAAGGAGACAAATAACAACAAGCAAAACAACAAAAAATGAGAATCAAAAGACACACATTAAGTCTAAAAAAAAAATAAACCAAAAAGGCAAAAAAAAATCATTAAGCCAAAAATAGTAACAAAATGATACTAAAATCACACAAAATTTTGAAAAATGAAGTCTGTTTTGTGGTGGCCAAATATTGATGGCATTGGAATATGCACTGAAGTATGACAAATACATCCAGTGAAACTACTTTGTAGAAAACTGATAGTTTCTTTCCTATCAGATATCAATTGCAAATGGATTCTTGTTTTGAGGTGAGAACTTGTGTCCACTTCCTCTTGTCAGGTCTACAATTTTGTTTTGAACCTGCACATGTCATGTGAATGCTGTCACAGTCCATGTGAATATGTGTGTGTGTGTGTGTATTCACACACACACACACATATATATATACCTTCTTGTGTCTGGAAGACACTATTTCCATGGTGTCATCAACTACTTCTATCTTTTATAATTTTTCTACCTCTTCTTTGGCATAAATCCTTGAAGCTTTGGATGAGGAGTTATTAAAGATATTCAATTTAGGACTGAGGGTTCCAAAGTGTCTCATTCTTACAGCAGCTGTGCAGTATGCTAACATATGACACATAAACTTTATATTGAAAATAAAATGAAGCAAAAGAGGAATTGAAAATGAGAAACTTTATGAAATAATTTACGAGTTTTTTTTGAAAAAATACTATAAATAGTAAATATTGCAGGGGAAATAAGTATCATAAATTATTAATCTAGCATTTTTATTTCATGTAATTAAATTAAGCTTTTGTCATAAAATGAATTTGTAAGGTATGTTGAGGAAAAAGAAAATGGGGAACTATACAACACAACCTCAACATTCGTGATTTAGTGAGCACCAGCATTTTGGATACATATTTTATAAATACCATATTCTTGGATGTTTTCTGAGTTCATTGGTGGTCCTTCTATTTTTTAAGATTTAAAGAAAATATTTATGTATGTGATTTGTGCCTGTGAATGAATAGGTATGTGTATATAAGCACAAGTGTTCACAGGGGCAAGAAGAATGGGTTAAGTCTGAGAGTAGAATTATAGGTGAATATGAACTTCCTGAAATAAGTTCTAAGAAGCAAACTTGGGTTCT
This sequence comes from Peromyscus leucopus, assembly GCF_004664715.2. Lineage (NCBI taxonomy): Eukaryota > Metazoa > Chordata > Mammalia > Rodentia > Cricetidae > Peromyscus > Peromyscus leucopus. The sequence continues at coordinate 15,894,048 of NC_051072.1, read as the reverse complement.
CTGTAAGAATATTATGCATTCTCAAGCCCTGAGCCATCTCTTCCTCCCAGTTTCTGTGTTCTTTAGCAATCATATAACTTTTTTTTACATTTCCAAAAAGAAAAGACAGAAAAATAACAGTGAAGATTCCTCAGATTATTTTTTGACTTAAACAGCAAATGACTACTGAATGATCATCATAAGAAAACGATCCCCATTTACTTATATTATATGAAACTGAATATGAAAGATACTGAGAATGCACAGTTAGTAACAAAAAGACAGAAAATTCCCATCAGAAAAGTTAGAGGACAATAGCTAATGGATAAAGTTTTTTTTAAAATAAGTCATAAGCATGATATAAACTTCTTCACCTCTTTCTAAAACCCAAATTCATATGACAGGTGTGAAATTAATACTAAAGTCTTATTTTGGGAACTGCTCATGTGTCTGTTGATATAGGAAAGGAGAAGAAAAATAATAGATAATTGAATCTACTTAATCCAATAAATAATTGTTATTCTCAAAATATTTTACATTGGTATGAATTTTAGATGATTGATACAAATGTAAAGTTAATTTTGTTACATTATATGTATTTTTACTCTTAAGTTTTTGTGTTTATGTAGCTCATTTAAAAATGTATAATTAAGAAATATAGGCTATAGTCACCCATAACTATCAAACATATAGTCAGGTTAGTTAGGTTTTCAAGGTCATACAGAGATATTTTTCAAAAAGATTGGTAAACTTCAAGCACTTCAAAGATCTATAGAATATGGCATTTAAAAGGTATAATAACCTAAGCCTTTTCATGATAGTGAGATATGTCTGATCCTTGCAGTATCAGTCTACTTCAACAAAGATGATGGGCATCAAAAAAGCTCCTTATGGAGTTTGTTTTCTTTGTGGCAAAGCTAAACATGTGGACAAAGAAACTGCCCTTGCCTCAATTGCTAACAGTTACTGTCCAAACTGGATGAGGAGGACACAAAAAATGTGACCACTGAACTTGGCCAAGACAAGGTAGGACAGTCCTTCATAATTCCATGCTTCACAGGAAGATCTTTCAGATATTCTAGGCCTGTGGATCAAAGGTGGATTCCCCAACATCACAGAGGAACTTTGTGTGACTCTCCATGCAGCATGATATCCCTGTCATTAGCTAGCATTTAACCTTCTTCAGGTCTTTGATGAAGTTGAAGACTAGATAGTTATATAGTTACTTAGTTATGATAAAAGTTAAATTAAATATGAAACTTAAGACTCACCAAGATAAAATGGATAATTAAATGTTTTCTCTGATTTTGTCAAATACAAACAGACTGTGTATTGTAACTGTAATTCTTACTTGATAACTGTTTTTGTTGATTATAATCATACTACATTAAAGTTAAAACCTTCCTTTTTTAATTAGACAAAGAGGGGGAAATGCTGTGGAATAATCCTCTAGCATACTGCAAAGATTTTTCACTGGAATTGGTTTAATAAAATGCTGATTGGCCAGTAGCCAGGCAAGAAGTATAAATGGGGCAATTAAACTAAGGGTGATGGAAATGAGAAGGATAGAATCAGGAGTCACCAGCCAGATACAGATAGATCAGGGGATGAATGTGCCACGCTAATAAAGAGAGCACCACATGGAAAAGCATAAATAAAAATATGGGTTAATTTAAATGTAAGAGTTAGCTATATCAAGCCTGAGTTACTAGCCAAGCATTTATAATTCATATTCAGCCGCTGAGTCAGTTATTTGGGACTAGGCACTCAGGACAGAAAACGTCAGTTTACCATCTGTAAGTTTTTGAGCATGAATACTTCTTCATTATTACTCTCTTAACCATCAACTTCTCATTCAAAACACAGCATCCCAGTATTGTATGACGTTTTTGCACTCATTTACAGTGGCAATCACTCAAAATTTTAGTAAGAGATATTCAAGTGAATCTTAAACTTAGTTTATCAGTAAGCAGTTGCAATTTAATTGGTACATTTGCAATTATTATTGCAAATTATATTCTATAATATACAAAACTTATATCTAACATAAAAATGTATTGATCCATGTACACAGTACAAAAAAGTGAGGATTTAGTATGAAAACATAAAAATGCTAATGATAAAGCAATAGTGGATCAGAAAAACGAACTCCGTGTAGTGTACTTAATCTAGTAAAAAAAAAAAAATTTCAGAGGTAGAAGTCTATCCAATTTTTGATAGTATTTTTGTTTTATCATTGCACTGTAGTGATGTAAAATACTTGGTTTTGTCATCTTACAGAAAGAATGTTCAGAATTCTTTGCAGTATATTTGACATTTTCCTGCAAGTCTAAAATGATTTCAACATAACAAGTTAAAAAAAAATCTTCCAGGATTTGGACAGCTTTTGTTAGAAAATATATTATGCTGAGCTATTATTTGTTTTCCAGGGCTTTCCCCCATATATTCTAGTTATATCCCCTGGGAAACTACCAGAGTTAATACCTTCACTGTGATGGAGTGCTTCAGATATTTGAATGGACTTACCACCTTTCCAAAATGTTAACTTTTCCAACTTAAAGATTCTCTAGTCCTTCTGTTTTTATCACATGAAAGGATATTATTAACTTCACCTTCCCATCACATTTTCTGCAGAAGGGAAGTTGCAGGATCCACAGTGTTGTCAAGACCCTTCTTGACATTTCAGGCACACATATTTGACAGAAATGGTTCCTGTTGCAGACCCTCAGTGGCTAGGCCCGCCATCAGTCTCCATCAACTGTCAGACCTAGCTAGTGACAAGAGTTTCCTGGCAGCTGGAGAAACCGACAGTGACAGCTTATGTTAATGTCAGCACCTCCTCTAAGTGGAAATTTCTGGCAGCAGTCAGGACCGTTTAAATTACCCCTGAGCTGACTAGTGTGTCTGAGATACCTCTTACATCCTTAGTGTTGCTGTAATAATGCACTTAGGCAGACTCACTCTTTCATGGATTCCTGGAGAGAAATTTCACATCATTGTGAAAACTACCATCAAAATTTGCTTGACTCTCCATAACAAGAAGATATAGATTGTATGACCTAGAAAGACACTTTTCTCTCTCTCTCTCTCATTCTAGGTGTGAAATTATTTGGTTTCTAGAGATGACACTCTTCTTGTTTTCTTCAGTTCTATTATGTTAATATTGTCAACATTTTATTATTACTTCATAAGGCCTTTCCTCAGTGTGCTCAGAGAGAGAAAGATGGTGAAAATTAAAAGAATAGATGGCTGTATAAACGGCTGGCTGGCTGGCTGGCTGAGTGGATGGATGGATGGATGGATGGAAGGATGGATGGATGGATGGATGGATGGATGGATGGATGGATGGATGGATGGAAGGAGGGAGAGAGAGATTCTTCTATTATAGCTGCTTCTTTGTAATTTTTCTATTTAAAAGTAGGAATATTGGGGGATGGAGAGAAAGCTCAATGACTAAGATCAACACATGTTCTTTCAGAGGACTAGATATCATTTCTCAGCATCCATATTTGGTGTTTTACAACTTCTCTAATTCCAGCATAGGGCAAATAGAAACTGCTTTCTGTCCTTCTCAAACACCCCCATTCCTGACCTCACAATCACACACAGCCACTAAATAATAAAAATAAATATTTAAGTGCTGAAGAGATAGCTCAGCACTTATGAGAACTGACTGCTCTTCTAGGGATCCCAGGTTCAACTCTCAATACCCCCATGACAGCTCACAACTGTCTGTAACTGTAGGATCCAGCACCCTCACACAGATTATAAATAAATTAAAAATAAATAAATTTGAAAATTAAAAAAAATAAATAACCATTTTGATCCATGGCTCATCCATACATTTACATGAGATGTTCTGTAGTTTAAGTTTTCTCAAGATCAAGCAAAAAAAGAGTTCATCTCAGAAAAGATAATACCTATGTCTCACTTTTGACATAGGTATTATCTTATGTAAATCATAAGAATATAGACATTGTAAATTAGATTTGCTGTTGAAATGAACTTAGATTTGGACATTATTGGAATCATAAATCTCCATTTGGCTTATGAAAATCACATTCCCTCTGTAGGGACTAGGAGCAGAACTTAGTGAATGTGCTTTGTTTTCCCTTAATTTTTTTAAGTCAAGACCTTCTCACGTGATCGGACTGATCAGTGTCTTTCAGAACAACTTTTTATCAACTTTTGCTTTAGGAACAGGTTAAAAATCTCTCAATTGTTAAAGCTCCTTTTAATTGTTTTTATTTATATTTTTGTTTCCATTTCACTTTAAGTTTTCTTTCAACTTTTCACTTTTTCATAAGCAATTGAGAGGCACAAAGCTGAATGTTGAGTATTTTTCTTAGAAATTTCCTCTTATATTTGCTGTATTTTGTCATTCACTCATAGCTTTAAAGTCTAGGACTAGGACACAGTCCTAGGACACAGTCTAGGACTGTGACATAGTTTATCTATCTTGAATAAGGAATTGATATTATAGTTGGAATTATTGTTTCCACTTATCAGATCAATATCTTTCCAGACTTCCTCACTATAACTTGTAACACTAGTGTGTCTACCAATACTTTAAACTCATCTAAACTATACTGTTAAATTCCAAAGTGCCATCCAAATTTTTAGAGACTCCTTTGCTTAAAAAAAAAAAAAAAAAATTTATTAGTCAGGATTCTACAAATAAACAGCACAATAAAATGCGTGAGACAGTCATTTGGCTTGATCTGTTTGGGAGGCAGCTGTGCATTGGTGCCAGTTCCTGGGCTCATTGCATGAGTTGGCTGTTTGAATCCTGGGACTTATGCAGGGACACTTGGCTCGGTCTGGGAGGGGGGGACTGGACCTGGCTGGACTGAGTCTACCAGGTCGATCCCTGTCCTCGGGGAAGACCTTGATCTGGAGGAGGTGGGAATGGGGGGTGGGCTGGGGGAGGGGGGGTGAGAGAGGGAGAACAGGGGAATCTGTGGCTATTATGTTGAACTGAATGGTGTTGTAAAATAATAATAATAATAAAAAAAGGAAAAAAAATGCATAGACCCAGAGCCAAAGCCAGACTAGGAAATTTCTATGCCATTTTCTTTTGAGAATGTAATATATTAGTAGTGCACTCATATCATTCCAGCTCCTTTTACTTCTACCCTCCTTCTTCCTAGTTCCCTCTGCTTCCTCTCAAATTCAAGATATTTACATCTTGACTTATTCACATCCATGAATATATTGATATAGATAGATGATAAGTATATGGATATATGATAGATAGGTACAGATAGACAGATGATAGACAGATAGATGATAAATAGATAGATAGATTGATAGATTGATAGATGGATGGATGGACAGATAGAAGGATGGATTGACGAATAGACAGACAGATATATAGACACACAGAGATGGATAGAAATAAATTTAAACTATAGCGTATACTCACTGTTGCTCCCACATATGTACATGGCTGACAACTTTGGAGTGGATAACTTATCAGGGATTTGTCTTTGGAGAAAATGCTTTTCCTCTGTCACCAAAGTGACAAGATATCACTCGCCAATGTCTATGTCATCCTAGAAGCAGAAAAGACAAATGATCTGTACATGCCAATCTAGAAGATAACAGTTGAGGTAGCTTCTTAAAACACAAAAACTATTGATGTTTCAGTTTAATAAACAAATTCCTCAGTCCCAGCAGTGAATCAGTAGGAGTTCCTTCTTCATAAGAGGATGACACATTTTGTATTATTTAGATACTTACTTTAATGAATATTATTGAAATTAAGAATTGCAATCCGTCAATGAGTCAAATTATTTAAATGCTATTCACCTCCTCAAGTTGACATGGTTATTATATTGGAGCAAGTATATGGGTCAGATAAATTGAAACAAAAATTAATCATAACATCCATGCCACGGACAATGGTTTTGGCTAATGAAAATTCTCTGAACAAAGTAGTCATGCTTATTTAGTAACCCATCTTTAGAAAACAATTCAAGTATTCAAAACAACTTATAAGACTTTACATTTTAAAGCAAACTGTATCCAGCAGAGACCCTGCAGCTTTCTAGTGGCAGCCATTGTAAAGCTCCTTTGTTATTAGCAAGGACTACACTAGAAGAACAAGAGTTTGAGTAGAATGGCTGAAAGCTACTTCCTCCTTTTTTCTTCTTTGTGTCACCATATCAGGCTAATGTAAATGACTCCCCATGCTTAGTAGACAATTATTCTCCTAACCGAGTTCTACAACTGAAAGAAGATGAGAGGCATTTGATCTGGAGCAGAGCTCCATTTAGCAAACTCTTTGGAGACTCAAGATTGGGATGCTCAGTGGTTAGGATTTTAATTAAGACATGAGATGGCAATAGAAGAGAGGCATGTTGGAGCATGTTGCCAGGTTTAGATCTCAGGCTACTAAGAAAGGTGTGGGGGTGGATTAACAAAATCTCTCTTGTGGACACATTGACAATGAGCCAAGAATATTCTCACTTGATTTTCTACATATCTAAAAAATTTCCCACCAGCCCCCCCCATGAGAACAAGTCTTTTCATTCTGATCATGATCTTTGGGAGGCACATTTATATACTCTATTGAGGTCACAATATGTATTTGGAGTGAAAGGAATCAATTAAATGGAGAAATTGATAAGAATTCCATTTCATCATTAAATAAAAGCATCAAACTAAATAAGTATATTCAAGTGTATATCCACAATGACCTTACTGGACATATTAATTTTCTAATGTAGATAAAAATATTACACAATGATTATGCATATAAACATATTTCTTGGTCCTACTTTTGTTTGTTCCCTTGCATTCTTAATTTTAAATTCTTCATAATGATGTTTCAATTTCTGTTTCTTATTCCATGACATTTAAAGAAATATCTATCATTTTCCTTTAAAATACTAAGATATGTACTAACATTAAGAGAATAAGAAGTACAAAAATATTGCCTCCCATTACATTTAATAAACTCTTTAAAATATGATACTGTTACTAATGCTTAGGCGCTGTATTCATTCACTGGCATTAGTTTGAGATAATTATGATTCAGTGAGGTCATCTCTGTTTTGTAGCTGTGATTAAATAACTGATAAATGTAGTAAAGGGAATAACTACTTATTTCAGATTACAGTGTCAAAAATGAGTTCTACAGTTTCCTAGCTCAATGTATGTGAACAGCATGTATTTGGGCATCAGAATGGTAGAAGGATACTGTTTACATCAGAGCAGATGAAGAAATGGTGTAAACCAGTAAGTGAAGAAATAAAATGCTCCACAATCCTATCCACCAACGACCCTTCTGGAAATATGCTCAAATATTCTCAAATAATACCAGGAGCTGGTAACCAAAAGGGTAAGCATGAGTCTGTGTGGGACAGTTCAGATCAATATAGGAAATTTGAGTAACTTGTTAAAGAAAATGTTTGTTAGTTCCCATTCTATTGCTTCAATAGCCTGAATTTTGTATTGACCTTTCTTCTGTCTTGAAAAAAAAAGTAGAGATTTTTTGTATGTTTTTTATATGGAGTTACTTACCAATATATAAAGAAAAATACACATACACACACACAGACACACACACACACACGTGTGTGTGTGTGTGTCTGTGTGTGTGTGTATCTTCTTTCATGCTGTACTTTAAATAAATTCTTCAATCACATATTTCAAATGTTTGAGTGTATGATTTAATAATTTTATTCATAATTTTGTTCCAAAGGGCTAATATCATAAGTTAGACAAAGCTTTCACTATTTCACTATTGGGGTTAATTTCCACAAATGAATTATTGGACATCGTAGTTAACAAATTCATAAACATTCGTGGTACTAAAATTTTTATATTCTTATTTCCATAAAGTATATTTGCTTCCCTTGTTTTATCAGTAATTGCAATATAAATTTAGTATGTCTATTGTAGCCTAACTTTCACTCATGATTCAGAATTTCCTTTATAGCTAATTCACATTCTGTTTATGGTACCAGTTTAGTTTGAGGCTTCTGAAATGCAGCTTGATATAGAATTTAGAGCATTCATTCCTGGAAATATAACTGAAAGAACTTAAACATTAAAGTGGCTTCTCTTGAGATGACACAAGACCTCCCACAATCATCTAGTTATTTGTTCATTAACTATTAGTCCTCTCATTTGAGTTTGGGGCCTAGAGATACTTGTTTCTGTTGAGAATAGACAGAGTAATATAATAGAAATCAGAATGCCAAGGTAACTGTCAAGAAAATGTATGAATACAGGGATGTATCCAACCAACATCAGAGGTATGCTGAGGTCATGTCAAGGTCACTGAAAAATTTCAACCCTCAACAGAGATGTTCCTGTAGAGGAGGCTGATGTTTCAAACTCATTGTTTCTCATGAGTATATCATTACTTTTTATTCATCATAAAAGAAACAGAAGTACTTTAAATGTCACCACAAGGCAATTCAAAAGTGGAACCATTCCTTCTTAAAATGTATTCACTGTCGATGTGCAGACTCATCAATACACTACCAGTACTTTCATTGTGGTAATCTTTCTCCTTAGTATATTGCAAGAACAATTGTACAGAACAATCTATGCTTTCATTTGCTTATGTGCAAGTATGTATTTCTTTTTTTTTTAATTGATTGTAATTCATTGTGATTCTAGAAGGGGGAGTTGGCGTAATTTGTTTTTCATCTGTTTGTTTTTAATCAAATACTATTTCTGTAAACAGTGACCACCGCTTTTTGGCATTTGTTTGTGCCTTATCATGCCCATGTAAAGCCATGATATCTTCATGTTCACATTCATGCATTACAGCACGCACACACACACACACACACACACACACACACACACAGACATACACAGACATTCAAAAATATTTAAAAGGCTATATATTGCATATTTTATTGAATATATATTATTTATCTTTGCTGTGAAAAATTTATTCATGCTTAGGCACATGAAATACAGTTCATTTTTCACTTTTCTTGCAATGCTTTCTGTTAATTTTTAGATTTTATGGTGGCAACCAAAACCTATTGCTACTGGGAGGCAAACCAGTGTCACAGAAGTCTTGGATCAATTTCTTTTAAAATTACAGAAAGCTTTTTTTTCTGAAGAAGTAACTTTGCTAACTTGTTCTTATCTCCCTAAAAACATATTGTTATCTTGATTTTCTGGTCAATAAACAACCGATGTTTCTTAGAAGACAAGCATTACATAATGATTAGTCTTACCAAAATAACCACAGTTGGGACTGCATATTGCAAGCACACCTAAAATCTCTGGCTTTTTTTGGACCTGACGCCAAGAAGGTTGTCAAATACCCCTTGCAGCCATCGGGGAATTAAGAAATGTGCTTCATGGTACAATTTCTCCCTGTGGAGTAAGGTGAGTGACCTCATCTATAGTCAAGGCCAGAGGAAATGTGTCCAATTGGAGAGCAAATTACTAGAGGAGACAGGCAGCATGTTCAGCCTCTATTGCCATTACATTGCTTCTTGCATAATTGCACCCTTTGGATTCTTAGTGAAACTTACTGTTAGATAAGGTCGCTGACTTATGTCAGTCACGACAATTTAATTTTTGTGTAAGCTTACATCCACTGTGTGAGAAGGATTGTTTCTCTGACTTACATCTACAATGGCTTGGGAATTTTTTAGGGAAAGACTAAGGCTCTGCGGCAGAATAGTAGCTTCTTCATCTTCAATAGAAGGCAAAAAAAAAATGAAGTAAGCTTATTAAAGAAAATCTGTGAGTTTTTTTTTATAGAACCAAATGCAATGAAACTGAGTAAACCCACTGTCAGGTAGTTGAAGGCTGATGGAAAGTGGTAATTTTTTATTCCTTTCCTGATATTCAGATAATCGTTTTAGTCCAGAATTCTAAAAGGATAATAGACGAAAATGGGAGAGAAAAATTTTACTCTAGTTGTTATGTCCCTGAAGAGTCTTCTTAGAGTGTTCTGCTTTGGAGGTGTCATTGATATTCACTTCCAAATGTGTTCAATCATAATAATCTAGCTGCAGAGCTGTTCAGACAATGGAGAGTCAGGGGGTGGGCATTCTTCTAAGTATCTAATTCATTTCATAAAATGTTGTTGAGAGAAGCCGAGTGAGCCTCATTAGCATATATTCTCATCTTCACGGTACTAGTGGTAAGTGCTAGGTGTGGTGGCAAATACATTTAACAGCAGAATTTTGGAGACGGAATCAGGAAGGACCTGTGATTAGGACCAAGCAAGCTATGTAGTGAGACCCTGTTAACCAACGAAATCAAATCACAAACACAGGTCTCAAAAACTGTGTTTCAATATTTCATTTATGAGAATAAATTAATTCTACATATAATGGGTATCATTATGTTACTTTCATACACGTACATAGCATGTTTACATAGCAGTCACCCCACTACCTGTATCTCCCTTGCTGTGTTGTGAATCTCCTTTGCCTTTCCAACTTTCTTTTTAATGTTTAAGTCCTATCTGTCTCTGTCTTTGTCTCTGTCTTTGTCTCTCTTTCTTTGTCTCTCTGTCTCTGTCTCTCTGTCTCTCTGTCTCTCTCTCTCTGTGAGTGTGTGTGTCTGTGTGTGTGTGCATACATGCGCACCCAAGCGAGCACATGCAGGATTCAATGAGTTTCATCAGGACTGTTTACAGGAGTGTCAGCTTGACGTTTGTTTTCAAGACTATTTTTATGTTCCCTGTAGCTGCTATACCACTGAAGAAACCACACCACACACACACACACACACACACACACACACCAATAAAACATCAGCAGCCCATCTGCCATCCATGACAGGATATACAGGGATTAACCTTGTAGAGATGTTGTGCAGATAATCTCAGTCTCACATGAGTTCTGAAGTGTAGTAGTTGGCATGTGTGGAAGTCAGTGTCAGACACTGCTCCATTCTCTTCCAGGCTCTTCTAGGAAAAAGTCTTTATCAGGCTCCTTGGGCACTGGAGGGCATGTTATAAATATTCCATTTATTTTCTGTATTTTGACAAGTCTGATTCTCTGCTGTCACAGCTGACCACCGAAAATAGAAGGTTCTCTTATTAAAGCCGATGGCAACACTATTTTATAGGCATGATACAGCTATTGGAAGATTATTGAACAGCCCATCATACCAATTTAGAAAAATAATGCTACAATCTTCTCCACTGGGGTCTGTGTCCTCCCTGTGTTATGATGCCAAATATGAATTCTCCCGTGTGGAACAAGCATCAAACATAATCAGAAAGGGGTTGTTTACCCTTACTATGATTACTATTACCCATATGAGAGACTTGTCCTTAGGCTTCCAGGGGGCTGATCTTGCTTGATAATTTATAGCATTGCACAAAGGCTTCACATGGGAGACTTCCATGCCATTTCATCCACAGGAGGTATCTGCAAAGCATCTTCCAACCTTGTCAGTGCTAGGAACCAGGACAGAATGTTGTATCCCAGGCCGAGCTTGATTTTCTTCCTGCTGGCATCCTGTGTGACATCTTCAACAGTGGTATATTAATAACTACGTCTAGTGGTTAACCCGAATGAGGAAACAATTGTGTTGTGTGGGGATCTTAGGGATTCCTCTGGCAGACAACTCATATGGGAATCGATTTTCTACAATTTTTACTTAATAACCCACTGTTACAGGAAAAAAAAATTATCCACCTACACTGAGTATTTGTAGTCAATTTTTTGTTTAATTTCCTTTTTTTTTGCATTTTTTTTTTAGCTTACCAAGTATCAGATTTCATTGTGAGCTTTTCATACACTGGTAATTTTGGTTAACTCTCAACTCTACCCTTCCACACATCCAATGTTTCTATACCTGGTGTCTCCTCTTGAACTTTAATAACACAGGTGTTAGTCTTCCCCCATGTCCGTTAAAGAATTCCCCCTGCTTCTTACTTTTATTTCCTCCATATTCACTCTCTTTGTTTTATATACATATACAGAAAAGATAGAGGCTGAAATCTACACTTAAAAGGGATATTCAGTGTTTTTTTTTTTTCTGAGTCTCATTCATCTCACATCACATAATATTTTTTAATATTTTTTTTTCATACAAAGTCCCTGTCTTAGTGGTTCTATTTCTGGGAAGAGACACCTTGACAAGGACAACTCTTATGAAGAAAGGTATTTAATTTAGTCTGGCTTACAGTTTCAGAGGTTTAGAACATTATCATCACGGTGGGTGGCATGAAGGTAGACAAGGTGATGGAGGAGGAGTTAAGAGTTCCACATCTTGAACCTCAGGAGCAGGAAGAGAACTGTGACCCATTACCTCCAACAATGCCACACTTCCTAATAGGGCCTTTGGGAGCAATTACATTCAAAGTACCATAGAACTCAAATTCAATTTTCTTTACAACTGAATTCCGGTATACTGTACACATGCATCATAATTTCATTAACCAATCATTTATGAATGGACAGCCAGATTGATTATCTTTTCTTGTTACTGTGAAAAGTGGAACAATAAAAATGAATATTCATAGTTCCATAAGGCAAGATATTTATAGTCTCCTGAGAATTATAGCCATGTCATATAGAAGTACTGTTTAATCTATTGAAATAAATGAAATGTTTGAGATTGCTATAGAGCTAAGATGTGTTATACAAATTTGTGGTTAGGAATTTAAAATGTATAAATACATTGATGTATATTTCTCCACAAAATAATATGACTCTCCTTCAGTTGCTACATAGTGGCAATATAATTACTTTTATATTTTCTTTATAATTTTAGACAAGGCTGTCATTTTCAGCTATATTAGTAGTCACATGGCACAGTGTATCTCTAAACCCCATGTGCCTTTAATAACAATGTTCTTAGGAAAAATATTCATCAGGTAGAATTATTCTATCACACAAGTTCTATAATCTAGTAGATACCTGAACACCAAACACAATTCATATATTACATCATAACCTCCACTGAGGTGGACTGAACATGAAAATGGTTTGAGTGAACCATCAAGAATACACATTGCAAATTCTATTACCGTGCTGACAAATATGCAGTATAAACAGCCCCATATAGTCATTCTAATTTGATGTAGGCCCTCTCAGATTCTAAAGCTGTGAGAAATAAATTCCCATTGTTTGTAATTGATTCAGTCTGTGCTATTCTGATATAGTAGCTTCAACAGACAAAGTGATCAGCTGTTGTGAATGTAAACTGCAAGAAAAGTTATAATTAGTCCACCTCTTCTAAAAGAAAAAGAGCAAGAGCAAAAGGACTTGAAAGATACGTTAAAACATACCAACCAGATTCTGTGAATTCGTTTGTTTAAATGGAGTTGGAAAGGTAAATACATAGTTTTCTATTAAGGATTTGAAAGCTCGTTAACAAGGTTTGCTAGGGAAACACATTCCTGCCCAAATTTCATCCACACCATGCAAAATTCACCCTCTGCTTCTTAGTCTGAAAGATCTCAAACCCAAGTATGAGCATCAGGATTTATAGCCTACCATTCTCAAAGGAGGGGTTGAACATAGTTGTTTAACTAAAACTAAAATAGAATTTGAACAAAATGGGGTGAAATATTAGGATCTTTCCCTACTACTGAGAAGTAAAAGAGGGTTGGGATATTAGTCAATATTCAGCAGCTCAGAGAACATGATCTTTAGATATGAAATAAGGGGAGAAAATACAGTAACCGTTTACTGTACAGTGAATTAAATAATAAAAGTCTAAGTTCAAAGGAAATTTACTACTTTCCTGACACTGAGGAACTACTCTTAAAAAAACAAAAACAAAAACAAAACAAAACAAAAAACAATGATTGAAACTTTCAGGGACATTCTGTGACCTTCACTGTCTTTCCCAATCCTATGACACTGTCCCACTCTCTGCCCTTGACTCACTATAATATTATTTTGACTGATGTTATCTTTACACTTTGGAAATGAACAGCAGTATAATTCAGAGATGACATGACCATGATGGACATGTTAGAAGTTAAAAGAATAATTTTTAGGATCTTCAAATTTAAAAAAAAAAAAAAAAAAAAAAAAACTTCTATTTTTGTTCCTCTTTTAACATTTTTTTCTCTTTTAACAAGGGAAGAAGACTGGATTTCCCCTCTGGCTCTTGTTATATCATCTTGATATTCTTGGGATTTTAATCAGTTCAGTACAACTCATTTTCATAAGAGAAAATGGTAGAATTAAAGAGATTTTTCTGAGTATTTGGGGAAAGAATGTGGTAGATGATACAGATGAATACCATCTTCTAAGCCATTAATATAAACCAAAAATTTGACTAAACAGTATCTGTATATTCACTAGTGAATTACCTGGTGCATGGATATCAGATACTTTTACTGATGCCCATGAGCTGTATCACCAATGAGAAGGAACTACAAATCATGTATATAAAAGAGTACCATTAGGATTAATGGTAAGTAGAGCTTCTGCAGGTCAATCATCAGGGAACAATCATGAAATGGCTTAGGCTGAATATTTTATACACCCTCAAGTGTGTTGACTCAAATTGTCTCTATTCTAGCCTAGACTGTAAATATCCTCAATCATGTAGAATACAATCTAAAGCCTTATTTATTTTTCAAAAGTGCATTTTACGTGTCTCTTTTGCACAATTTCATATGTGTATGTAATACATAGCTTTTCCTTTATTGAAAATATTTTTTTTCACTAAGTACATCTTGATCATGGTTTCCCCTACCTCTACTCCACTCAGGTCCTCCCTACATTCCCTCCCATCTGGATCCACCTTATGTTCATCTTCCATTAAAAAACAAACAGGCTTATACTATATAATGATCAAAATAAAATTCCAGAGTCCTTCAATGGTGTTAGAAAAGACTATTATGAGATTCCAACATGAACTGAAAACCAATCAGTATATATATTAATATACCTCTAGAAAATATTCATAATATGTAATTTTTGTTCTTGTGGTTTCTGTTGCTTTTCTAGTCATCCTGCCTCATCTTCATAGCTAAAACCAGTAAAGCCAGATAGAATAATCACTTTTCTAGTAACTTTACTTCATTGCGGCAGCTGCTCTCCTTGAATGTACATTAATTGGAAATCAACTCAATCCATTGGCACCTCTTTGTTATTATAGCCCAGATCTCTTCAATATTTTACTTGCTAATCATTTTAAATATGTAGCCTTCATAAAACTACTCAATAATGAAACACTGAAATGAAAAAGTAGAGATTCTCTTCATCCTGTTAATAAGATTGTGAGCCTCTGTAAGACAATCAAGAGTGAAGTATAAGCCTATCCATTTCAATGAAATTAAATTTTGAAATGTTGTCTTATTCCTAGAGATACCTATCATTTGAACCAAAAATTAAAAAAATAAAAATAAAAATTCCATGTTGTTGAAGATGTAGCCCACATGGCATCTTCTTGATCCTAACTTTTTTAGTATAGGACAATAGCATTAAAGCTGTCATCAACAGAAGCAGATTTCTCATGCATATAATTTATGGCAGATCATGTATTTCATCACCAGTCTTTTTTTCTTTTTCTTTTTTTTTTTTTTTACTATAATGTACTAATGTACTCACAATAATTCTTTTTTTTGTTTGTTTGTTTTTTCGAGACAGGGTTTCTCTGTGTAGCTTTGCACCTTTCCTGGAACTCACTTGGTAGCCCAGGCTGGCCTCGAACTCACAGAGATCTGCCTGCCTCTTCCTCCCGAGTGCTGGGATTAAAGGCGTGCACCACCACCGCCTGGCCACAATAATTCTTATTTTTCTTTATTTTTTTTTCTACAAGAACTTTATTCCTCAAGAACTTGGCACAGCCATAGCTGAATGGAATGGCAGAAGTCATAAAGTCGGTACAGCTCTCTGACAAAGATCCCATAAAGCTGAGCCACATAATGGCTGCCATGACATCTTTGATTTTCATCTCCACCTGTTGCATATTTGAGGGAATTTTAATATTTGAACAATTTGGGGATATCTAATTGATGGAAAATTTTTAATTAATCATTTAAGCCTTCTCCCAGGAGCATTGCTTTTAAGCTTCCCTGGGACAGTCCTGAACATAATATTCCTCATGCTTTTAGGGAGATATCCTTATCTGCTTGAAGGTCTTCTTTACGCTTTGGAGGTTGTGAAACATAAAGAAGCCAGAGATCTTTTCATGAGGCTATGATACATTCTTGAAACATTTGTCCCTGTACATACACAGGGAAAAGATAGTCAAAACAAAGTAAACTTAAAAGGGTCAATAGGATTTGGAGGGCTAGAAGAGTTCCCACTCAGACAATTACATGGCATACAACTCTACCCTACATAGACATAAATTGATGAGTGAAATATTGAGTGGAAAGATGATAAAAGTAAGAGATGTAAGGATCTCCCTTTCTTAGAAAAGTTAGCACAAGCAGTCACAGTAAAATCATATGACTAAGGAACAACAAAATTCCAGGATTAGACATATAGACAAATTCTATAAAGATATAAATGTGAACATTGTATTATGCCAGAATTTGAATAATAATTTCAGCGTCATTAGCCTGAGGATTTCTCCTGGGCACTCTGATCATGAAGAGTTAATAATACATTGCTTGGAACATGGCAAAATGTCCAGCGTTGCTTGGCAATTTTGTTTTGGTTTAGTTTGCTTGAAGTAACCAAAGCTACCAGCTGAGAACAGGCTTCAATATTCTCTAGATTCTTAAAAATTTGGGTAAGGGGTTAATGAGTAAGAATAATAACTTTGCTTATTAATGATGTCAAAACGAGGAAAAATGATTGGAAATGATAACTCTGTTCTGTCATAGTTTATTAATAGTGACTAAAAGATGAGCAACAGGAAGGGAAACACATGTTCAAAGCCAAAAATGTTATGATCTGTGTTTTGGAACATCATGGATGTATCCTTGTTTACTAAATTCTGTATAAATAAAGAAGCCTTCTAGCTGCTAGTCAGTCAGGCTGCAAGATTCTCCCAACCATCATGGCCTGGCTCATTTCCTTCCACTGCCACATTTCCACAACATAATAAAGTAAAATAAAATGGAATATACATATATATTCACACATATTCAGGTACACAAATATATATATATAATATATATTATGTATGCACTCAAATTATAAAATATTCAGTTGACTTAAAATATTTTAAAATACTTATGCAGAACACTAAAGAAATGAATACACATAGACTCATTTTTTCATATGTTTACTTTCAGAATTCTATAGAACAAGAAAATCTACATTTTGTATTTAAGTAAAGAAAGCTACTTGGTAGGAAAAATAAGACCTTTAAATACATAAGACACTTTAAAATAAAATTTCATGCTAGCAATATTTTCACATTTTAAGAGTTTAAAACTTTAAATGATGATGTGAATGGATTACCTGGTGGCTAGTGGTTAAATCAAGACTCTTTCACAGATTACAATTTATAGCTGAGGGAAGAATGTAAAGTGAGAGTACTTTCAAGTTGCCATATGTTTTCAAAGGCTGTGGACCATAAAGTGAATGTTGCAGAAAATGAAGAAGGCATATGGAGGGAGACTGCCCTCACCTACCGACCTGTAAACGAAGATAATGGCAAATACGGATGCATGGTTGTTAGTTCACATGAAAACACATCAAGTTTATGATTTTATGGAACATAAACCATGTTTTCCATTGTTGACCATGTAGGCTTCTCCGCAATTGCAAGAATTTACTATTATTGCGTTGTAATTCTGGATTGGAATTTGGATAATCAAAGTAGTTCTAAGATCACTCTCTTTCTTTAGAGGATTATTATTAGTAATTAAGCATCTTATTCCTAATTGTTGATTTTTACCTCACTATATTGATGTGTGAATTAAAATACTAGAATACAATGGTTTATGTTTTAGTTGATCATAGCAATAGGTAATTTTATTTGAAGAAAACAAGAACATACTAAAATTGTTCTATATCTCAGACTATAACCTCTAACTGAAGAATTACAGTTAAGTTGGAAATATTATTATTTTTTGTAGTTTCACAAACATGCTATTAATGACACAAAAAGATTTTCTAAAAAGTTAAACACACACACACACACACATATATATATATATATATTTTTTTTCTAATGAATTTTCTTTTTGGGTATTATGTGAACATGTGTATTCTTATACATATTCATATATTAGTTCTGTTACTTATTCTTCTCTAGTTATATGTGAAATATAATTTGGGAATAATTAATTATGGTACTTTATAAATAAATATTTTGTTCTCATTTTTCATTTTTTAAAAAATATTTATTTTTATTTTACTTATATGAATGTTTTGGCTTCACGTGTACACATGTGTACCATATTCATGCTGAGTGTCCAAAGAAGTCAGAAAGGAAATATATCCATGGAACGAGAGTTCCAGGTAGTTGTGAGTTTTCAAGTTGCTGCTGGGAACTGAATCCAGGATACTGCAATTGCAACAAGTGTTCTTAACCTCTGAGTCATCTCTCTGCCCATGCCCTATGATATTATTCATCCTCTTCCTTCAAATTCTCTCAGATCCCATATCTAGCTGACTCCCTCAGCCATCCACTTCAACACTAATATTGCAAGTGTTCCATTATCCTCTCCCTTTCACCACTTTAAGATCTTTAAAAACGTTTTCCTTTTTCCCCTTATATTGTTAAAAACTACAACCCCTAGCCCTGACATAAATCTAAATCTAGATGTTGCATTTGCACAGAAAAAGTGTAGTATTTGTCTTTAATGTAAGACTTTTTCTATATAACAATGACTTCTAGGTCTATAAATATCCCCTAAAAGTGTTCTGATTTTATATTATTTTACAGCTGAATGGAATCTAATTATTTATAGGTATTAAATTTTCTTTATTCCTTCATTTCCTTTACTTAGCTGGATACTACTGCAAGAAATATAGCTTTACATTATTTCTATGACACTGTACTTCTTGCATATACCCAGAAACATTATTGCTAGCCTATAATGTAGTTCTATTTTTGTTTTGTTTTGTCAGTTTTTATTGTCCTCATTTCTTTGAGATCCTTCATACTTCTTTTCATAGTGACCACATTGTTAATTATTTACTAGTTGTATGTTTGGGTTCTCCGTTATCATCATGATTTCTTCTCTCCATGATGACCAGTATTAATGGGTAGAGATGGAATCTCAAAATAATTTTAACTTTAATTTTCTCAATGATTAAAAATGTTGACTATTTTTTCAAGACATTTCTTAATCATTAGCATTCTTTTGAATAATATATATATATATATATATATATATATATATATTTACACTTATTAACTTGTTTATTGAAGGATGATTTAGTTACTATTGTTTATTTTCTGAAATCCATTAGATCTTTTTAGCCACTGTTTTTAGGTATATTTGTTTGCCTGTTGGTAGCAAATTCAGATGCATTGCTACATTATTCATTTGTGGTCCCTAATATTTTAAGGTGTTTATAAGTTACTTTCCTTATTGAAGTGACTTGACTGTATCTCAGAGCTATTGACACATTTTTATATTTTCTCTGTTTCTAAGAGTTTTAGCTTATTCCTTGATTTTTTTTTAAAGAACCAGTGATCAGTCAAGTAAAGATTAGACTGGCCTCAACCTTACAATCCTCCTTCAGCCTCCCAAGAGTTGAAATTTTAAGTAAGCCCTGCCATGTCCAGAGTGATTTTAATCAATTCTGATAATGCCCCCCCTATGTCTCTGAACAATAGTCTTTAATGAATACCTCATTAGGCATCTAATGGTTTGTTCTCTTCTGCCTGTAACCTCTCAAAAAGAGCTTCTCTTAGTTGGTCTGATTTCATCCCACCCTGGGAAAGGTGAAGAATAAATGACATGTATCAAGGAGTTGGTGCAAATGAATCTTTATTGCTACATTTCAGTAGCTGGGGGTTGCAGAAGGAGTCGTATTAGATGAAACAGCTATGAAATTCAGTCTGTTAGCTCTGTGCATAATATTTTAACATTTCAAAAGTCTTACCCCACACCACAGAAGAAGAGGCAGAAAGAGTATAAGAGCCAGACAGGACAGAGGACATCAGGGGAAGGCAGCCCTCTGAGTCAATTGAGCAAGGATAATATGAACTTACAGAATCTGAAGCAGAAAATACAGAGCCAATAAGTATCTGCAACAGGTGTGTATTATGGCTTTCAGCTTAGTATTTGTATGGGTCTTCTGTGTGTGAACTAGTGGGTCTCTGATTGTTGTGCCTGCTCTTGGTGCTCTTTTCCTTCTGTTGAGTTACTCTGTCCAGTATCAATTGATTGTTCTTTTCCCTTTGTCTTATTATATTTTATATTGTCATGTTTGGTTTTGTCTCTTAGAAACTTGTCTTTTGCTAATGAAAGACAGACAGGGGATGTATCCTAAGGGGATGAGTGAGAAAGAATAGGAAGAAGTAAAAAAAGAGAGGAGAAACTATAATCAGGATATATAATATGAAGAAAGAATTTACTTTTGATAATAAAACATGTGTCTCCTCTACTACTCAATTCAGACACTGTTGTATAGTTCTTTCCTTTTGTCACAACCTGACCATTGTCATCAGGAAGCAGAGCTGTTATGGTGACTTATACAAGACTGGGGGTTTGGCAGTAAAATAAGCAGAATGATTCTGGAGACACCCAGGTCTCTGGCAATGACAATTAAGCAGTTAGCATCCCTTCTGGAAGGCGAACCAATGCTCATTAGACATTCAATTAAGATTCTAGTTACTGCACTTTCTACAATAGCTGCTTGTGGTCTTGGTTGATACAGAATAGGCAGGAAGTGAAAAGATGTTTGGGGTGGGACTCTTCATGTGGCTACCTTGCCTTGCTTCTGTAACTAACTCTAATAAATTCATTGGTTCACACAAAAAAATTAGATTCCTTTAGAAGATATTGTAGTTCTGCAGAATATTTAGAATACCATTTAGTCATTGGGCTTTACAAAATCATATTTATTGAGCATAAACTTATATTAAAAATGAATCACATATTTACACATTTTTCAAAGTCATATACCTTTTATGAATTAGGATACATTTATAATTTCTAAAAAGAATAGTTATGATATAATCAGGAATACACAAGCATAATATCAGGGTAAGGTTATTAACTATTGAATTTAGTTTAGAATATATTATAAAGCTGTGTATTTTAGAATATAATACACACATTAAATACCCAGGAACAATTAGTATCACTGCACACAAGATACACATAGTTATTTTTATGTTTTATATTAGCACCTATTTGTGAAAAAGTGTCAAAATATCACATGATCTGTGTCTTACTAGGGAAGATAGTGCATTAGTGTTGATGAATAGCACAATTTTATATAACTTACAAAATTAGAGAAAAGTCCTAAATATTGTATTTTTTTTTTTTTCGAGATAGGGTTTCTCTGTGTAGCTTTGCGCCTTTCCTGGAACTCGCTTTGTAGACCAGGCTGGCCTCGAACTCACAGAGATCCGCCTGGCTCTGCCTCCCGAGTGCTGGGAAGAAAAAAGTGCTAAATATTACAACCAAATTATGAACAAGTTTGACTCATAACAAAATGGGCAGGACAATTTTTAATTTTCCTTTTACCTGGAAATGTATGCTGGATGAAAGCATATGTCAGATGGTATGGAAAATTGACTCTAAGAAACAGATTTAATAGATTGTGGACAGTTCATAACACATGCCAAGAGAGAGTGATTGAGACAATGAAGTGTTGGACCACAGCTTGATCAAGATAACATCCATAATCTTGCTTTCTGTGTTAGAACTTTGACAAAGATCCTGGTGAGTTAAGACTCATAATCACAAGATAACTCACGTTGAGTAAATGGTCTCCAGAATCTTCTTCCACACATATAGAGAATGAAATTTGAGGACCACAGAAAGTAAATTGATAAATAAGTACTATCATAGATCATTCATAGTGTGGCCCTTAAGAGAAAAGACAGCAGAGCTCCTGTATAAAAAGAGGAGGCCATCTTAAATGGGTAAAATTGATGGTCACTGACTTGAAGTTAATGTGACTTTCAAAATGTATTAATTAGCATAGAGATTGGATAATCTAGTTTGTCTTACTGGCCCATTCATAAGATTCCCAGGCACTTACTTTTCAGTTTTGTCATCATATAATTTCCAGAAAGGTTTGCTCAATGGAGAAAGATAACCCCAAATACTAAAACCACTTAGAATGTTCAACATATAAGACTGTCTGTTACATGAACTGTATATGTTTACATTATATCATGTATTCTTTTTGAATTTATTTTTATTAATTAGTTTTTCCAAGCCTGAACATAGTTTCCCCTCCCTCTCCCCTCTCCTCCTAGTTTCTGTCTCCAACCTCCCCACTTCCTTTACCCCCATTCACCCCTCCTTTCTCTTCTGCAAAGGGCAAGTTTCCATGGGTATCAGCAAGCCATGGTATATCAAATTGTAGTAAGACTAGTCACCTCCTCTCCTATTTAGGCTGGATGAGGCAGTCCAGTAGGAGACAAGTGTGACAAACGCAGGAAACAAAATCAGAAACAGTCCCTCCTCCACATTTAGGAGTGCCACAAGAAGGCCAAGTCACACAACAGTAACATAAATGCATAGGGCTTATATCAGTCCCATACAGGCTCTCTGGTGGGCCGTTCAGTCTCTGTGAGGCCAGCTGAACCCAGGTTAGTTGATTCTGTGGTTTCCATGTGGTGTCCTTGGCCCCCTTGGCTCTCACAATCCTTCCTTCGACTGGTCCACATGATTTTCCGAGGCCTGACTAAGGTCTGTTTGTAAGACTCTGGCATTTTTCCATATGTTGCTGAGTGAAGCCTCTCTCATGGCAATTTTTCCAGGCAACAGTCGATGAACATAGCAGAATACAATTAGGAACAATTTCATTGTATATCATGTATTCTTTGGGTGGGAAATTTAATTAGCATGTTTTCTAGGCTAACACTAAAATTATGATTGTCCTACATCAATCTTCTTAGTCTGCAGGTATTTGTCATTTTGACCAGGTCATTCTGTCATGTATTCTTTTAAGTCCAAGTATTGTAGAGCACTTACTTGTTAATTGAAATTATATAGAAGGACAATGCCACAAACTAGAAGTATAAATCAGAACTAATGATCTACTAGCAACAGAGTTCTTTGTTGGAAAACAGTGATACATAATAGATATAAAATATCTCTCTTCAATCAATTTACATTTTCTGCCCCCTGGAAGAGTGTTCCATGTTATCCAAAAGTTATATTTTACTTGAAGTATATAGATCACCAAAGGTGATATAAACAATATTTCTGCTTGC
Source organism: Peromyscus leucopus (assembly GCF_004664715.2). Classification (NCBI taxonomy): domain Eukaryota; kingdom Metazoa; phylum Chordata; class Mammalia; order Rodentia; family Cricetidae; genus Peromyscus; species Peromyscus leucopus. The sequence goes on along the minus strand of NC_051072.1, from coordinate 15,870,846 downwards.
AAGGAATGAGTTATTATCAGAAATGACTTCATCTCTGAAAGGTAAATTGGTTCAAAAGTTGTTTCTAAAATAAGATTCACAGTTCCTAGGTTATATAAAGGGACACATGAAAATTGACAGAGACTTTTTATTAAGTTTTTGTTTTGCCAAAAGCAATATTCAAATTTTGAAACTCATACATTAGTTTCTTCCTGAAAAGAAATAAAGATATTGTAAGAATACTATGAAAATAAAAAAAATACATTGACTTCTTTAATTTATGAATATAAAAATAATTAAATGTATTTGTTAACTATTGTATTTCTCTCAAAAGCAAACATCTTAATCCTGGATCTAGAGAACAAGTGCTTCCTCACATATAATAGACTTTATTTCTCTTGTGTGACTTTTGTTTTGTTTTGTTTTTATCCAAACAAAAAAGTGTTTTCAAAAGAGTGAACACACGTTGCTTTCAACGGCCTGTATGTGAGAATACTGGTGTATAGAAAAGGATATTTTAGTCACTAAAGCTTTTGAGAGCTATAGATAGCCTTTGAGAGCTCAAAGAATTGTGGCAATTTCTACCCACTACATAAAATGGAACTTCCTTTTCAGATTTTGAGCCCAATCAGCCTTTTGTATGCAATTTCTCATTATAGACATATAAATAAAATTGAGTCTTGTTGGACTTTAGAGATAGACTCAAATTTTATTTTGATTCTAGCCACTCCAAACATTAAGGAGGAAGCAAAATTTTACCAATATGACTAGATCATAGTAAGATGATTAAATTCACAGCAGATTCATAGTAAATTCATAAATTATGAATTTAAGGAAAGCACCAGAAAATTTAATTTACATTCATGCATGCACTATCAAAAATGTTATTACTGACTATATACATAGTAGAACATATGAAGCAGTTAAGTATAGAAGTAATTAACTGTCTTATTAAATAAGAAACACAGAAACAATGTAAAGGAGAAAGCCGAGAGGTCAGAGCTCAGAGCTAAAATCTCACCCTTCTGCCTGAGGTGTCCCAGCTTCCTGAAAGAGAGCTACTTCCTGTCTGTAAATTGATTTTTCCAGTCATTCTGCCTTCTCATTGGTTGTAAACCCAAACACGTGACTGCCTCGTCACTGTCTGAATGTACAGCCCCCTAGGTCTTAAAGGCATATGTCTCCAATGTTGGCTGTATCCCTGAACACACAGAGATCTATGGGATTAAAGGCGTGTGCCACCACCTCCACACTCTTGCTATGGCTCTAATAGCTCTGACCCCCAGGCAACGTTATTTATTAACATACAATCAAAATCACATTTCAGTACAATTAGAATACCACCACATTTCCCCTTTTCTATTTTAATAAAAAGAAAAAAAAGCAAAAGGTTATAACTAACAAAAGAAAAACTATATACAAAAGTACAATAACTATATATAATATATACAAGTAATAAAAACCTAAACAGGTATTTGACAAATCAGAGAAAATAATTCCATTATCTATCCTATTTTGGCAAATCCAAGATGTATCTAATGTACTTTCTATCCTAATTAATTTTCAACTATAATTAACTAATCTTCAACCATAACTAACTAATCTTCAACTCCCTCAGAGACCCAAGAAGGGAATAATATTAGCTAACAAAAATAAAAACAGGAAGTGCATGCAAGCAACTTCCAAAAAATTTGTGAGTTGACAGAAACAGCCAGTTGCCTGGGCAGTCACCTGAGGTTTCTCCACAGTGTTGGGGCATCATCTTCAGCCTATAGGCTTGGTGTATCTGACAGACTCATTTGTGAAGTAGGATGTACACAAGGTCAACAGTTCAACCTCACATTGGGTGAGAGCAGTCCACGTACCAGAAACACCTGAATTCCACTAGTGTCCTGTCATGATTCAGGATTTTAAATTCTGGAAATTGTTGACAGTTTTTAAATTCAGCTGTCCATTCTTCTTGGCTGTGTGTGTATATATGGCTTCATCTCAGCATCCCCTTCTTCTCCACATCCCTCTATTAAATGCCAGTCTACTTTCGAGAGACATGAACTTTCAGCTGCTGTTCCATTGCATAACAGAAGCCATCGGCCCTCTGCCTGTTAAGCTGCCTTCGAAGAAAAGGGCACCGTACCTTTTCCGGATGCGAAGGCCACTTCAGGGATGGGGCCATATTGTCCTGGCCTCAGAAGATGCCTTTTGATAAAGCCATAACCACACTTGTTTTGGCAAGAATCAGTAGTCCCTTGTTTCGTGTTCTGTCTGTCCATTTTGTTCTGTTGATTTGAGGATACTTTGTTGTCAAGTGGCTAACTTTTGCCACAATGAAAGTTGACTCCATATGCAGTTTCTTCAATGCCCATATTTTCTCTGAAGTAGATTGGTACTGCCAGGAGACGACATGTCTCAAAAAAGAAAAATTTTCTAAGTTATTAAAACATTTTAAATGCCATATTCTGTAGATCTCTGAAGGGTTTGAAGATGACCTGTCTAAAACATCTCTGCTCAATTTTTAAAACATATCTAATATGACTACAAGTTCTATGGTAATGTCTAACTACTAGCTTTCATTTCTTTATATCCTAATAGTTGATAATAATAACATTCAAGGATCAGAAATTTGCATTACATTGTTAAATGAATGGTATAAATACAATTAGAAATATACATATAGCATTTTCTAACAATATCAGTTTCAAATTTGTATACAATATAAAACAATTCAATCCAATGTAAAGTATTTAAAACTAGTAATTGTCTTTTTCTTTTCTTTCTTTCTTTCTTTTTTTTTAAACAAGAACCTTAAATCTAATCTCCTTTGCTTAGCCTTTTTCCTAACCCTTGACAATAACTTGTAACCAACCCCCCTAAATACTGAAAATTATCCCAGACCCAAAACCCATTAAAAAGACCAAAAAACCACCCGCCCCACACCACCTCTTTGGGAATGTGGGCGTCGTATTCTTAAAATTGCTTCCTGCTGGGTATGGGCGAAGTTTTCTTTATCCTGAAAGAAAAATTTTAGGTTAATTGTCAAATTCTAGGAGAGGTAACTATATCCTTCATTATCCAGTCTGTGTATAATGCCAAAGTTCAGGGTTTATCTCAAGTCCTTATTCAAGTAGTCTTTGAGACTGGATCATCTCAGCTAGTCATCTCAAAATTGCTCTGAGCACCTTATAGTTCAAAGCTGATCTATGGATGATGTTTGTCAGCTTAATGATATTATTATTGTCCACGTGGAATTGTTGTTGTTGTGGGGCCCCATCTTCTTTCTGGAGACTTCAGTTGATGTTAGGCCTGGCCATGATTTCCTGCAGAAAACTGATAAGAGACTCGAACACAAAAACATATATATGCAGCTAGCCTTTTTTCTAGAATTAGTTAGTACTCTATATGACCATTCATATCTTAACAAAGTTTAAAATGTATATATATATATATATATATATATTAATCTTGTAAATTTTGATATAAAATTTATACTTTGAGAAAAGTTTAAAGAATCAGAATAGAATCAAAGAGTTGAGATTAGTAATAGAATAGTCCCTTAATTAATTTTGCTTTTGTCCTGTACCATAGCAGAAGATGGCTCTTTTATTCTGGCATGATACAGGGAGTTTGCATTTTCCTTTTAACAACATGCTTGATTTTAAAGAAGGAGAGAGCCATTCTCCAACTCCAAAGTCAGCTTTAAATTTTAATTGAACTGGGACTATTAGAAGACCAATAGTGTTAAATCTTTAGAGAAAAGCAGAAACAAACATTTAGGAAGACATAAAATTTTTTAGATAATATATACCCATACACTGTTTCATTCTGTTTCTTGGGATAGATGATTTGTCCCTTTTCTTCAGTTGTCTCATTTGTCCAGTGTTCTTCAGATTCCTTAACCTTCATTCTCCTAAAAGACAAAAACAAAAAACCTTTCCCCAAGACTAATTTTGGGGATGTTTCCTTTTGACAAGTTATTATCTGATTAAATGAAAAGGCATGTGTTATTGATACAAGTTAGTTTAAATTGGATGTTCATGCTGGTTGATGAACTATCACCTCCTCTAATTAAGAGGTCTCTCTTGTTCAAATCGAACCTTTATCAATTTTGATGGTACCCACAGCTTATCTTCTCCTGTAGAAACAAAAGCAAAACCTCGTCCCCAATGTAATACATACCCTGGTTTCCATTCTGAGGTCAGCACATCCTTAAAGTATATAGGCTGATTTAATTCTGTAGTTTTTTCTATTATCCAATGTCTCTCTGCAGCTGTTGTTCCTTTCTCATTGGCATTCAGAAAATTCAAAGTTAGAAGAGCATTATGCAGTCTATTGCTGGGAGCTTTTGTTACCCATTTCTGTTTATTTAGCATATCCTTTAGAGTTCTGTTTGATCTTTCTATAACTGCTTGACCTGTAGGATTATGTGGTATGCCTGTAATATGCTTTATATTGTAATAAGCAAAAAACCATTTCATTTTAACAGAGACATATGATGAAGCATTGTCAGTTTTGATTTGTGCAGGTATACCCATAATGGCCATAACTTCTAGCAAATGAGTGATTACAGAATCAGTTTTTTCAGAACTCAAAGCAGTTGCCCATTGAAATCCTGAATAAGTATCGATAGTGTGGTGTACATATTTCAATTTTCCAAATTCTGCAAAGTGAAACACGTCCATCTGCCAGATTTCATTTCTCTGAGTACCCTTTGGGTTACATCCTGCTGGTAATGGCGTTTGATTGTAGAAGGAACAAGTAGGACATTTCTTTACTATTTCTTTGGCTTGTTGCCTGGTTATGGAAAAATCCTTTTTTAAACCTTTACTATTAACGTGATGTTTTTTTATGAAATTCTGAGGCCTCCAGCACATTTCCTATCAATAATTTATCAATCTCATCATTGCCTTGTGCTAGAGGGCCTGGCAGACCAGGATGGGATCGAATGTGAGTTATATATAAAGGATGATTCCTTTTCCTGATTGTATCTTGTAATTGAATAAATAGTGAAGTTAATTCTGACGCATCAGGGATAAATTCTGCAGTCTCAATATGTAACACCACTCTTTCAGCATACTGAGAGTCAGTTACTATGTTGAGAGGTTCTGAAAAATCCATTAATACCAACAGAATAGCATACAATTCTGATTTTTGAACTGAATTATACAGACTTTGAACCACTTTACTTAAATTTTCTGATTTGTAACCTGCCTTTCCTTCTTTGTTGGCATCTGTATAAAATGTACGAACTCCAGATATGGGTTTTTGCCGTACAATTTGAGGCAAGATCCAATCAGCTCTCTTTATAAGATCAACTCTATTGCTTTTAGGATATTTGCTGTTAATTTCTCCCAAAAAATTACTGCAAGCTCTTTGCCAAGGTTCACTTTCTGTCCATAATTTTTCAATGTCCTCCTTAGTTAATGGTACGACAATTTCTGCTGGGTCTATGCCTGCTAATTGACGAAGTCTCAATTTTCCTTTGTAAATCAAGTCAGAGATTTTTTCCACATAAATTTTTAATTTTTTATTTGGTTTATTTGGTAAAAATATCCATTCCAATATAATATCTTCTCTCTGCATTAATATTCCCGTAGGAGAATGCCTAGAAGGTAAAATAACCAAAATGCAATCCAGCTTTGGATCAATACGATCCACGTGTCCTTCATGCACTTTCTTTTCTACCAAGGCTAATTCTTTCTTGGCTTCAGGTGATAATTCTCTTGGACTATTTAAGTCCTTGTCACCTTCTAAGGTTTTGAACAAATTAGTCAGTTCATCATTTTTTACCCCAACAATAGTTCATAGATGAGAAATGTCTCCAAATAATCTTTGAAAGTCATTAAGAGTCTGTAGTCTATCTCTCCGAATTTGCACCTTTTGGGGTCTAATTTTTTGTAGCCCTATTTTATATCCTAAATAATTAATAGAATCTCCTCTTTGTATCTTTTCAGGAGCAATTTGTAATCCCCAGCAAGGCAAAATTTTCTTTACTTCTTCAAACATTATTTCTAAAGTATCTGCATTTGAGTCAGCTAGTAAAATATCGTCCATATAATGATAAATTATAGATTTAGGAAATTTTTTACGTATCACTTCCAATGGCTGTTGTACAAAGTATTGGCACAGAGTTGGGCTATTCAACATTCCCTGTGGGAGGACCCTCCATTGAAATCTTTTAACTGGTTGAGAATTATTATAAGTAGGTACTGTAAAAGCAAATCTTTCTTTGTCTTTTTCTTGTAAGGGTATTGAAAAGAAACAGTCTTTTAAATCAATAACTATGAGAGGCCATCCTTTTGGTAACAGAATAGGCAAAGGCATCCCAGATTGTAGAGAGCCCATTGGCTGAATTACTTTGTTAATTGCTCTAAGGTCTGTTACCTTTCTCCATTTACCAGATTTCTTTTTAATAACAAATACAGGAGAATTCCAAGGGCTGGTTGATTCTTCAATATGCTGAGCATTTAACTGTTCTTCTACCAGCTCTTCTAAAGCCTGGAGTTTCTCTGTTGTTAAAGGCCATTGTTGGACCCATACAGGCTTGTCTGTTAACCATTTTAAAGGTAGAGCTGTTGGTGTCTTTGGAAGATCATCAGTTATTGTGCCCTGTTCTTGTATAATATGGATGGCTGGTGACCACTCATTAGAATAATATCTTCTAATATTTCTCTCAGTAACATGTGTTAGTTTATGATTTGTTTCTGAGATTGGAGGGATGTTAATCTGAGTACTCCATTGTTGCAACAAGTCTTGACCCCACAGGTTCATAGTTATGTTAGCCACATATGGTTTTAATTTTCCTCTCTGTCCTTCTGGACCTATACATTCGAGCCATCTTGCACTCTGTTTCACCTGAGATAATGTACCAATTCCTAACAGTTGAACGTTTACCTCCTGAAGAGGCCAAGTTGGATGCCAAAATTCTGGTGCAATTATGGTAACGTCCGCACCTGTGTCTACCAGACCAGACAACAAAACACCATTTATTTTTATCGTTAATTTTGGTCTTTGTTCATTAATAGAAGTTTGCCAAAAAATTTTCTTTATGTTTTCTCCTGAATTTTCTATTCTCTCTGTTTCATCAACCTGACCAGCATGATTTATTCCAATAGGCATTTGGTTATTTAATCGCTCTCCAGAGCAGGCATTTCCTCTATGGCTGCAGGAAAGGTTTGAACTGGATTTGCACTGGGGGCCTGCGCGAGGCCCCTCTGGGAGTTTCCCGAAGACTGAGGCAAAGGATTACCCTGTCTGTCCTTTGTTGATCTACATTCGTTGGTCCAGTGTTTTCCCTTACCACACCTTCTGCATACTCCAGAAGGAAGGGGCATTCTGTTGCCATTGTTCCTTGAAGAAACATTGTTTCTGGGAATGACCTGTCTACAGTCCCTTTTCAAATGTCCTTGCTTTCCACATCCAAAACATCTAACACTCCTCAAACCTTTTGAAATTACTTCTCCTACCCACGTATCATCATGCTCATCAGCTTCAACATTAATTGTTTCTCTAATCCAATCTTGCATAGGTGCAGATCTTGCCCTTAATGGCCTGATTATTCTTTTGCATGCTGCATTCGCATTCTCAAAGGCCAAAGATTCAATTATTGCCTTACCAGCTTCTGAATCTGAGACCATTCTCTTTACTGCTGAAGCCAGTCTTTGTAAAAAATCTGTAAAAGACTCTTTTGGGCCTTGCATCACCTTTGTAAATGACTCAGATTTTTTTCCTGGTTCCTCAACTCGGTCCCATGCATTCAAGGCTGCCGTTCGACATAAAATTAGGGTTTGGACATCATATAAACATTGTGTTTGTATTGAAGCATATTGGCCTTCTCCAATAAGCTGATCCTGGCAAACTTGTATTCCTTTATCCCTCCATTGTTTTTCTGTTTTTAGCCTCCTCCTTAAACCAAGTCAGAAATTGAAGTCTCTGGCTGGGTTCCAGAAACCTTGTGCAAGGTCCCGCCAGTCCTGTGGTACTATCCTATTATATGTTGACCAAGAGTTTAACATTTGCTTTACATATGGGGAATGCATGCCATAAGATACTACTGCCTCCTTAAACCTTTTTAAATCCAACATTTCAATTGGAGCCCAAATATTTTGTGTAGCCATTTGATCAGGCATCTGCTGTACGGTTACAGGATAAATTAAGGGTGACTGTGTGAAAACAGGCTTTCTTTCTGCAACCTTATGATCCCGACTTGAAACAACTTCACTGTTTTCTTCTAAAGCTGTTATCCTGGCACTTAAATTGACTATCTTTTTAAATTTTAAAATGTAGATTATCATAGTGATAAGGTGCATAATTCCACCAATACTAATATTATATAGTTGTTCCATTGTCAGACTGCCTAAAATTTCGAACCAAAACCAATTTTCTTCCAATGTACACATAAAACCCATTTGTTTTTTAATGTGGAAAAAATTCTCTTTTAGATAGTTTCCTTTAAAATAACTGGTATGTTATGACTTACCAAATCTGTGTAGAACAGTAGAAATCCGAGGGGATTTTCAAAACAGCCACCTAGTGTCCCAGGTGTAAATCCAAAGAGAAAGAGAGAGAGAGAGAGAGAGAGAGAGAGAGAGAGAGAGAGAGAACAAGAAAGCGTAGCCGGCTAAAGGTTAAATGCAGCCACGTGTTCCCTCTTATGCCGAGTCAAGGCTCGGGTCTGGCTTCCTTAAGCTCCAACCACGTGCGTTGGCCTTACAGGCAGGGCCCTGTTCCGCAGGGCAGGTCTGAGTTGTTTGTAGCACCGGCTTTAAGTTAGCAGGCTTTAAGCAAGCAGCTCAGTTAGTCCGGCCTGAGGCCAAGGACTAGGGGGCCGCTGCTCGGACTAGGACGCCGGCCGCCCGGTCTGCCGCCCTTGCGGGAAAGCGGACCTGCCGCCAAGCCAAGCGGTTTTTAATGGATTCTTGTCACGTTGGGCGCCAGATATTGATGTAATTAACCGTCTTATTAAATAAGAAACACAGAAACAATGTAAAGGAGAAAGCCGAGAGGTCAGAGCTCAGAGCTAAAATCTCACCCTTCCGCCTGCGGTGTCCCAGCTTCCCGAAAGAGAGCTACTTCCTGCCTGTAAATCGATTTTCCAGTCATTCTGCCTTCTCATTGGTTGTAAACCCAAACACGTGACTGCCTCGTCACTGTCTGAATGTACAGCCCCCTAGGTCTTAAAGGCATATGTCTCCAATGCTGGCTGTATCCCTGAACACATAGAGATCTATGGGATTAAAGGCGTGTGCCACCACCGCCACACTCTTGCTATGGCTCTAATAGCTCTGACCCCCTGGCAACTTTATTTATTAACATACAATCAAAATCACATTTCAGTACAATTAGATTACCACCACAGTTAAGTCTTTTCCAATAAATAGTATTTAGTTGGGCTAAAATTTATGTTTATTTAAAGTTCATTTTTGAAACTTTTCATGGCATGATTCATTTTGAGCACGTTGTTTCTTTATTTTCTTGCATGATGCAGTGCATTCATTATTTTGAACAGCTAAGGAAATGCAGTATGACATCTTCTGTGTGCTTGAACCTGATCTGCATTATTCTGCATTCATGCTTCAGGTCACAATTGGGCTGTGTAGACTGAACAGGTGTGTAGTAGTGATGAGCTCCTTTAGTGGATGTCTACACAGTCTGGACTTGGTTGAAAGCCATTAGATGTGTATGGCCTTTCTTGCCAGGAGGAAAATCTTTCCCAATGAGGAACAGATGTTAATATGGATAAAATGATCATAACATTAACATCTTAAACTTGCATTTATAGAATTATTTTCTTTCTCTAATTACCTTAGCATCTGTTATAGATAATGATCTGTTTCCTAGCAAAATCACCTCTTTAAGGTTAACATGGCTACATAATAAAGACAATAATTCAGAACACTAATAACTAATGTTGAATTACATCTAGTAGTTTACATAATGTAAGTTAACTTAAATATTTGACTTAGAGTAATCTCACAATAAATACACACATTAAAAATTAAAAAAAATGTGTTGTGTGATTTTGTGATGTGATGAAGTTTGACATATTCTTTACACATAAATTGATTTTCCAGTAAAGTCTACTCTCACAAGATCCTGCACTGCATTTTTTCCATTCTTAAGAATTATCACTACTGTCACACTTTGAACTCATTTAAATGCACACTTGAAGGTGAGAAATCACATCTCAAAGCTGTTTTCTAGCCAAATATAAGCTCAGTGTGTTATGTAGAGTACAGTATATTAGTAATGAGCTGACACTGCCTCAGAGTAGTATTTTAATGTTTCTTGGTTGTTCTAGTAATTTTTTAGTTTAGTAATAAATGAATTAATACTAACTATGATTTTAAAATAATGGTTTGGGATTTTTTTATTCATGGTGCACTAGTTTATTATAGAGCACTTTGAAAATAGCTATTATTTAAATAATTACGCTACAAATTGCAAGGCAAATTATTTTTTGACTATATGTGAATGAAATACAATTGAAATCACCAAATAATTGGGGATACAAAGCCTTGACTAAATATCTCTTGTCCCCAAATGGAACATACAGTACTGGGGAAAGGGTTATATCTAAACTGTTTCTTGGCTAAAAGGTCTCTATGTAAGGCCCCCAAATAACTCAAGCTATTGTTAAGGCTGTATGTTTATCTCCACAAATTCAGCATAAGGCCCTATTGCTGATGACAGCTGTTAGACAACCCAATGAAAATGGAGAGGTCAAGCTGGTCGCAATGTGGAGCCTTCATCCGTCCTGACTAGTGTTCACAGTATGGGAAGGTTTTTTGCACACTACCACAGGGGTAAGGTAAACAAACTACAAACTTCAGTGGTCTCCTGGCTGAAAGATATGGTGGTACTGATATGGATTCACAACACGCCCCCATGGTTGGGCATGGTCATGCACGCCCCGGTGGGACCTAGTCACTTCTGCCTTGTCATTTCTGGGTCAAAACGTCTTGCATTATCAGGACCCCGTGGCTTTGTGTGGTTGCGTAAAGTGTGCAGCACAACTATGTGTTCTACATGCATGCATGGAATAGCCACATGGGCCTATATGCGCAGGCGCTGCCCGGCCTTTATAAGCAGGTGCCATGATTCTTAGCCCCACTTTACCTTGCTCACGTGTCTTTCCCCAGTCCTGTGCACATCTGTCCCTCTCCCTTATCTTAATACAACTCTTGTTAGTGGATTCTGTCATGTTTCATGACATTTCCTCCCAACTAGAAAAACAAGCTTTGTTCTTGTGCAAATCAAGGCCTCCCCCCCACCTCTCTCTCACCCCAGAGAACCTCTTAGATCAAAAAGGGCTTTCCTCTTAAGGTGTTTCAGGCTGTGGTGCAGATTGACTAGCTATCAGTACTCTTCCCCCACCCAGTCAGGAGACTGGCAGTAGAGGAAAAAAGTGACAGTTTTAAATTTTAGTGACCCACAGACTTTCCCTACCCTATCACCTGTACATTTATAGTTGAACACATTTATGATAGACTTGTAATGCCTTCACCAAACCACAATAAGAATATATTTCTAGCGCACAAATTCCTTTTCTGATTTATTTCAAGTGTTAATTGACTCCACTCTTATCTCTCCCCTTTTGGGTTGCAAATAAAATTGTCAGAAAGTTTCTAGCAGTGACCCCTACAATCTTGTGCTGTATACAAAACATACAGTGTTACTGCTTGGGATAGGATATAGAGGAGCCCTGGGAGAAGGGGGTAAGAATTGAAGGAAGGAAGGATGGAGGGAACTAAGAATTTAAGGGGATTAAGAGAATTGGAACTAGGGAAATTAAGAGAATTGGTATTAGGGAAACTAAACTAAGAGAACTGGAACTAAGGGAATTTAGAGAAATCAGGAATGAAGGGAAAAAGAAACCAAGGAGAGATTGGAGAATTGAACTGGTGACTGAAGGATGATGACTGAGGAATAAGCAAATTGAACTAAAGAGCTCTGAGCAACTGGATTCATTCCCACTATTCCCACAATGATGGTAGTGTCTCTCCTGGGCCCCTGGAATTGTATAAATTTAAGGTTGGACCATTAAATATTTTACAAAAGAAGGACATTGGTGGAAGATAAAAGGAAATAAAGGTGAAAGTTTCTGTCCTTCCATCAACTCCAAGGCAGTCACTTCCCAAATTATTGACTCAGAGACTTAATATTACTTGTAAATCATTGGCTGGTAGCTCAGGCTTATTACTAACTAGATCTTAGACTTAAATTAACCCATAATTCTTAGCTACCTTTAGCCATGATTTGGTACCTTTACTCAGCACAACACTCTCATCTTGCTTCTTCTGCATCTGGCTGGCAACTCCTGACTCCATCCTTCCTCTTTCCAGCATTCTTAGTTTGGTCACCCCATCTATACTTCCTTCCTGGCTACTGGCCAATCAGCACTTTATTAAACCAATTCAAGTGATAAGTGTTAGTTTTCTGTCTGCGTTGTGTTCTTACCCTGCAAGGAACGTCACAAAACACGACAGAATCCGCTTATAGAGTTTATTAGAAACGAAGGATAGAAAGTGTGCAGGCCTTTGGGAGAGACACGTGCGTGGAGAAGGGGAGTGGGGAATATGGCGCCGGACTTTTAAAACCGGCTGGGGGCGTGTGTACGTGTGTACGTAGGGCACATGGTGGTACCGCGCACTTGCATCACCATGCAACGTCACGGGACTCTGATCACGCGAGACCCCTTGGCCCGGAACTTGATGGGTGGAGACTTCCGGGCCCACCGGTATCCTAGCTACGGGACGCTCTTGATGCGGAAGTGGCTGGACGGAAGTGTCCGCCCCGTAAATGGAACCGTGTTGTGAACCCTTCAATAAGTCCTTATAGTATACCAGAGGATTATTCCACAACATTTTCTCTTTTTTTCTAATTAAAAATGAATGTTTTCACTTTAACATAGTAAGATTATATAAAACAAAAGAGTTATTAAGTAAGAATTACAGTAATACTATCCAATCCATTTTCACTTGGCAAAATTACAGAAAATAATTATCTATCTTATCTTGGTGAGTCTAAAGTTTTATATCTAATTTACTTTGCATTATAACAAATGAAAACTATAATTATAACTATTTAGTCTTAAACTCCATCAAAGACCTTAGAAGGGTGAAATGTTATCTAATGCCAGGGACATCAGGCTTCCTGGACAGTCACCCAAAGTTTCTCTGCAATACTAGGGCATCCATCTTCATCCTACAAGCCTAACATATCTGACAGACTTTCCTGTGAAGCAGGAAATTTTAAAGGACTGCCCTACCTTATTTTGCCAAAGTTCAGCAATTGCCTTTCTTGTATCCTGCTGGTTCAGTTTAGACAGTAACTGTCAGCAATTGAGGCAAGAGCAGTTTATTTGAGTTGCTAGCTTCTGCCATAAAGAAAAACAAATCTGTATGGAGTTTCTATGATACCATCATCTTCTCTGAAGTAGATTGGTGCTGCCAGGAGCAGATGTGTCTCATTGTTGAGAAAAATCTAAGTTCTTAAAACATTTTAAACTCCATATTCTATAGGCATTTGAAATGTTTGAAGATTGATTATCTAGCTGAAATAGATACATTACATTTTAAATGAGCTATATTAACATAATACCCTAAACAAGAATAGAAATCTACATACAGTATAACAAAATTAACTAATTTGTACAAATAAACCAAAATCCATACCAATGTAAAATGTGTAAGATTAAGAGGTTTTTTTTTTTTATTTTTTGTATTAAAGTAGATTCAATAATCTACCCTTTTATCTCATCATTTTTATATCATATACTCCTTTCTTCTTTTAGAAAGAGATTGACAAGGACAAATAATAATTTGTAACCAACTGCCCTTGAAGAAAAGCAAACATTAATAACAAATATCTTGGGAATGTGGGCATAGTTCTCTAGACTACTTCCTGTTAATTGGGGGTGCTTGTGCTCTTTGGGGGACCCTGAAAAATTTTAAGATTATGGTCAAATCTTTACTGGAGTAATCTGTGAGGCTGAGTCATCTCAGTCAACAACCTTGAAGCTGTTCTGGATACAGAACTCAGAGGAAAGTGGCAACAGAGGCACTCTGAAGTATTGGATCATCTGGGCCATCCAAACCCATTGGAGATTGTTCAGGGAGGGGGTGTGTCCTCATCTATCATACTTCATTTTTCTTAAACCAGAATGCATACATAACCTCTCATTTCCTTTGAAAATAAAAGCAGATCCTCTTCTCAAAGTAAGATATTTTTTGACTTAAATTATTATTTAAGTCAAATTAAGATATTAAATTGACTTAAAGTCAAGATTTTTTTTTTTTTGGTTTTTTGAGACAGGGTTTCTCTGTGTAGCTTTGCGCCTTTCCTGGAGCTCATTTGGTAGCCCAGGCTGGCCTCGAACTCACAGAGATCCACCTGGCTCTGCCTCCCGAGTGCTGGGATTAAAGGCGTGCGCCACCACCGCCCGGCCAAGTCAAGATATTTTTAAAATATATAAATCAGTTTAATCTTGCAGCTTTCATAATCAAATGTCTCTCAACAATTACCATTTGTTCATTAGCCATCAAAATTTTAAAGACAACACAATAGCATATAGTATCCCGACTCTCTGGGTATTTTCCATCTTTATGTGGCTTATTATATTTTTTATTACTCTATTTCTTTTATGAGGACTTCCTCTGCCCTTTTTCTTCTTTCTCTCCCAAGCCTATGTATATTTTTAAACACACTGTACCCTGTTAGAGGTTTTTTTTTTTATTTGTTTGTTTGTTTGTTTTGTTTTTCTTTTTTCTAAATCTGTCTTTACTGTATGTCTTTATCTTTTTCTGACCACAAGAACATTTAAACTGTTAAGGGAGCAAGCCTAGGACTAAAGCAGATTTGGCAGTTGGCTCTGCCCAGCTCCTTGGTCTATGAGAACTTAGCTTCATGGCAGAGGTACTGATGGGAGCCACGTTTACTACCCCAGCTCTGGGGAGATTTGGATCCAGGCTGTCACCAAGTATTGTGCTGCTTGCTGCTCATAAGCCATATTTAAGTTTCCATAGCAGGACCTCCCTAAAGCCCTCCATGCCGTCTACAGGAACCAGGAAGCTGCATCTCAAAGCAACCCTGCCTCTGCTTCCCATCAGCAAACAGAATCCACCCAAGAAATGCTACTACCAAGATGACTTGCTTGACTCTGTTCTTTTGTGTATTTAGAATCCCCGTTTTAAGCTTTTTCTGGTTTTATGTGGAAATTCTTGCCAAATGTTTGGGCAACATATTGAGGTGAAAGTTTCTGTCTATCCAGCAACTCCCAAATGCCTGGCAGTCACATCGAACATTATTGGGGGCTTACTATTACTTCTAAATGCTTGGATGAGGGCTCAGGCTTATAATAACTAGGTCTTATACTTAAATTAACCCATAATTCTTAGCTATGTTGAGCCACACGGCTTGGTACTTTTTCTCAGTGCAACATTCCCATTTTGCTTCCCCTGTGTCTGGCTGGAGACTCCTGACTTTGCCCTTCTTCCCAGAGTTCTTAGTTTGGTCACCCTGCCTATACTTCCTGTCTGGCTACTGGCCAATCAGCATCTTATTAAAACAATTCAAGTGATAAATCTTTACAAGTGTGCAAGAGGATTGATTATTCCACAGCAAAGAAAGCATTAGAGGGGTAAAATAATGAAAATATACTATATACATGGATTAAATTTAATAATTGGATTAAGTATTATGTATTGGGTATGCAAATTAAAAACAAAAATGTTGAAAGATTAATCGTATAATTTGTTTTTCATGTCATATCATAATTCTATGAATAATTAAAATGGATAGTTCATTTCTCAGAGTCGTGATCACAAACATCATAAGTTTTTCTTTATCAAGGACTTGATACTTATTCAAGTATCAAACTGACAATATGCCAATTGCAACAGAGACTCGTGTGTGTGTTGTGTGTGTGTGTGTGTGTGTGTGTGTGTGTGTGTGTGTCCAAGAATGATAATGGATAACAAGAGCAGTCTAATTCCTTTTTTTGGAGTCTCAGAAATTTCATTGGAGTCTCAGAAAATGTAGCATGTTGATCCTCTGCCTGCATTAAGCAGGTCTTATCTGCATTGCTTCTGAAATCAGATGGGAAATAAATCTTTTCAGGGTTGTAGCTTGCACCTCTTCTTCTCCCTCTAAATCATTGACTGCATTTGTCCATGAGCGTGGAGGATACAGAAGTGGGGAACAGGATTAGGAAGGCTGTGCGTATGATGGAGACAGTCCTCCAGGAGACAGACTTCAGTGAAATCAACTCAACTCTATTCCAGAGTATAAGGAATATATGGGATTGAAGAGCCTTGGGGCAAACCCTAATTTGCATTAAGTGGCACTCTCCTTTCACAAGGTTTCCTGTGTGGCAGTAGGGTCCTATAGTAGCTCTCTTAACACAACTCTTCTAGCAGGAATCTGTGCCAGGCTTCAGGTTAAAGATAAATAAGGCATCTGGTTTAGAGACAGGTTTCAGATAAGATCAGTCCTCCAGGCCCAGGGCATTCTTCAGATAAAGGCAGAAAGGGGCAGAAAATTTTGTTTGTGAGGGAGGGGGTTTCATGTTGCCGAGCTTTTGGGAAAAGCTGCCAGCCCATAAGAAACTGCAACTTCGAACAGTTGGCAGTGTCTTCCAACAGTAGCCAGGTAAACTACAATTTTACATTTGTTTCCAATTCCAGCACTATGTATCTTCAATGTCTTGGAAGCCTGTGTAGCCCAGTCTGGCCTCTGTCTCACTCCTAGGCCTTCATTTCCCAAATGTTGGGATCATAGGTGGGTGCTCCTGAACTTAGTTCAAAATTCCTCCAAAAAAAAACAAATTACAGTCATTTTCAATAGAACTACTTGTCTGAAGAACATCAGGAAAAACAAAACAAAAAATAAAACCTTCTCTCTGACAATTCTTATTTCAGGAAGACGTTAAAAGACAGAGTACAAGTTATGATGGGTAGGCAATGTGGGACATTTTACACAATTGTGTGTGGGGAAGGCACACATGTGACTTCAGAGCACTCAAATATGTGCTTGGTATCTGAAGAGAGTTTCTCAAAAGAAGAAATAAACGTGTCTAAAATCATCCATGTAAAATATACATCATGCCAGGTGGTGGTGGCACACACCTTTAATCCCAGCACTTGGGAGACAGGGCCAGGGGGATCTCTGTGAGTTCGAGGCCAGCCTGGGCTACACAGTGAGTTCCAGGAAAAAAGCAAAGCCACAGAGAGAAATCCTGTCTTAAAAAACCAAAAACCAAAAACCAAACAAACAAACAAAGAAACATTATATATATATATATAAATCACCCCTAGCCATGAAGTAAATACAAATCTGAACAACTTTGAACTTACACAAATTTATGTTACACAAATGCCAAAGGTCCATAGTGGATAAAGAGTAGAGGAAGTTTGTTGTGGTTTTGTGTTTACTAGAAATGACAGAGAAGAAAATTCATCAGCATGGCTGTTCAATCAAATATCTGAACAACCATGACATCAAAAGTCATGTCAAATTGGAAGCATGAAAGTTCAAGAAGCCTCATCCCTCCTCTAGGAACTAGAGGCAGTGACGGAATGCTGCGAGAGAGTGATATAATCTCCTCCAGGTAGGAATCTGGAAATCAAATACTAAGTTGTCAGCCTTGGAATAATATATGTACAATTAACATTATATAAACTAAGCCTGTTGTAGTTTTATATTTTGGAATATATACATTTTGTATTATTTTGTATTATGGTATTTCTCTCTATATGTATGTATATATGAATTAAATAATAGATCACAAATTTGAGAGAGAAAAACAGAGGGGTACTACATAAGAATATATGAAGGAATGAAAGGGAAGAGGGAAAAGATGTAATTATATTATAACTTAAAATTGTATATTTAAAATATTTACATATGGCTGGAAAGATACTTCAGGGGTTAAGAGCGGTGACTGCTCTTGCAGAAACTTGAGGTTCAAATTCCAATACCTCTTTGGCAGGTAACAGCCAGTTAACTCCAGTTCCAGGCTATACAACACCAATATCTCTTCTCTATGGGCACTGAATTCATGTGGTACACAGATATGCAAACATACAAATCACTCATATATATATATATATATATATATATATATATATATTAATTAAAATATATTATCATATATAAAATATTTCTTCCATTGTATCACTTCAAATTAAGTAGTATGAAATCTATCATGCCATCTTCATAATACAGTAGAAAAAGAGAAAAATCAATTAAATGATAGATGTATTTTTATTTATCTAATTTCTTTTAGAATCTAACATACAAGATATTTAAATTATTTTTTAGTATTTATTATACTACTTTCTAAAATGTACTTTGCATGTTTATTTGAAATAAAGTGTGAGATCATGGTTTATGATAAAAATAAATATAATTTACTCACCTGGTGTGATTATGTCTTGATTTGCCATTTACGTCATAGATGTTGTTCAAAAGGTTTAAGAAGTTTAGTCTACACATATAGTGTTATTCTAATATTCATTTTAATAAACCTCAATTCTCTATATACAGATATACACACATATATGTATACATATGAAGTATGTGAAAGGAATCTATGCTGCTTTAGAAACGAAGATCACTAAGTGCAATTTAATAGTAAACAATCCTCAGTAAATTGAGGTAACTGATAGTTTTTTTTTTTGTTTGTTTGTTTGTTTTAATCCCCGGTATCTCTGCTGATGCACTAAGCCAAACTGAATTGAATTAAAAAGTAAAGCTTGGCACTCACAGATGGCTCTCAGGAATGAGAGCTGGAAAGAAATCACATGGCCAGTCTAGGGACTTGGCCTTAAATACCCTATAGGCATGGTCTTGAGCTTCAGGGGAGGAGCTTGGACTTTTGGTGGTCTTTCTGAGGGGGCAGAGTTTGGAGAAGGAGGAGTTGGGTGAAGTGTAGGCACAGGGCAACAACTTGTCCTCCACAAACTGGGTGGCACTTAACTTTTGGTGGTTTCCCTTAGAGGGCAGGGTTTGGGGAATCAGGAATGGGCCTTTCTCGGCTGCTTCTGGAAGTTACAATGGAAAACAGATGTTGGCCTTTAGATCAGGCTCAACTATTAAGGGATAGGCTCACAACTAATAACATAATAGAGACAGAAACAGATAAAATATTTTAATTTGACATTGAATTGTATAATTCCCCATAAATAAATACTATGCCATTTATTCCCCACATAATTTTTAACTGCCAATAGACTATAATGTTACTTTTATATATTGTGGGCTATTGAATATATTCATATAATACATGGTAAGTATTTGAACTGGGATGATTAAGATGAAGGACTCAAGTACAGCAAATAGGAGATGATTTACTTGATAAGAGTTAAATTTTCCTGCATGTCCAATCTTTTTGGTGTTCTATAAGTTTCTTGTGCCTTATAGGCATGTCCTTCCTTAGGTTAGGAAAATTTTATTCTATGATTTTGTTAAATATATTTTCTGGGTTTTTGAGCTGAGAATCTTCTCTTTCTTCTGTTCATATTGTTCTTGCCAAGTTTGATCTTGTCATAGTGTCCCAGATTGTCTGGATGTTTGTGTTAGGAATTTTCTTCTATTGTATATTCAATGGCTGGGATTCTTCCATCTCTTGTATTCTGTTGGTGATGTTTGTGGTCTGTAGTTCCTATTTGCTTACCCCAATTTTCCACTTCTGGAATTCCCTCAGTATATGTTTTCTTTATTGCTTCAATTTCAGTTTTCATGTCTTGAAAATTTCCTTCACCTGCTAGTTTGATTTTCTTGGTTTACTTGGCGTTCTTTAAAGGCTTTATTGATTTATTCCAGGTTTTTGTTTTCTTTTCTTCTATTTCTTAGAGGCATTTCTTCAGTTCCTCTTTAAAAACCTCTATTATCTTCACAAAGTTGGTTTCTGTGTGTGTGTGCAGTTCTGTTTTGGACTTTTACTAGAAAATACAGAGATTCCACAAGTAATTGAATTACTAGGGTCTAATAATCTTGTTATTAATTAATCTTATACTAAAAATTTTCACTTAAAAAAACATACAGAAATGTGTTAAAGACCAAAACTTTACGTATTCCCTTTCATTTCATCATTAACCACAAGTTCATTGATTTCTGTGTGGTACCCAGAAAGAATAAAAAAAAATATTAGAAATTGGGAATATGATACACATAACACTTCCATAAAGCTATGCAGGACAGTAAATGTTAAGGTAAACTGGAGACTTTTTTTCAGTAAAAAATGTGATTATATTCATTCAAATGATCTCAGATTGGTAAGAAGAATTATAAGCTGGGACTTTTTCTTTTTCTTTTCTTTTTTTTCCTTTTTTTAGACCAGTGTAAATGGGACTTTTTCTTTTAATCAAACCCAACAGGGAGTTTCATCAATAGAAAAAAATTAGCATTGATACAAAAGTGATAGTACTCAATAATACTGAGTCCCTCTACATCACTTACACAATAGGTAAGAAACCACCATACTAAAAGATAGACTTAGGTTCTTGGAGTGTTAGTGGGCAATCAATTGCATGCTTAGACGCAAAGAAATAACAGAATTCTTATTTCACTACTGAATGATAAATCATCACCTGAACTTATGTACAGAGGTCTCTTTTTCAGCAATACCAGGCCAATTACTGAAAACTATGAGAGACAAGTGTAACCAAGTGTTGTGTAGAAAAATACATCAGACTTAACCTAGTTTACATCAATGTTTTTCATAATCATCATGAGAACAATGCTTGAGATACAAGATGAGGAAGGAATATATTCTCACTGGGGGGTGGGGAGAAGGGATATAAATTGAATAATTTACTAACAAGTACTAAATAACTTGAAATGAAGATAGGTTTCTGTTTCTTTACTGTAAAATATTCACATATAAGACCCATTTGTTTGATCAGACTTTAGATTTAACTAATTTAAATGAGGCAATTAAGATGTGACATCCTCTATAGGTGGAATTACAACTGCAGGTTGAAAACTGAAGATAAATTAGATTAAAACTTCATTTGAAATTTTATCATGAACACTTTTTAAAGAAAAGAGTTAAACTGTGCCTTCATAAAATCTCCAACAATTTTTTTTAACAGTAAAACAAATTTTAGTAATTGTACTCAATAATGGCTTAGGAAACATTCATTTATTTTCTAGAAAGTGACCAATTATAGATAATGATTGGCTTACTTTTATCTTAATCCACCAATATCGTAGGTTTTGGCAGACAACATTGAAGTACTATGTCTGTTACATATGTTGCACAACTTGACCCTTTAGTATGTAATTATATTGTGTTGTCCCCTGGAAAAGCAATTTAATTCAGCCTTCTCTTTCTCCTTTCAATAAGTAGGTAATTTTCTCTTTGCTTTTGGAGTCAGGGATCTCTTTTCAGAAGCCACAGAATATTTTCAGAAGCTGCAGAAAGTGTTTCAGAGTGTGTAAACAAGACAAATTGGTACAGAAATACTTGAGAACTTTTAACACAGTAACAATTTACTTTAGAATCTGTCTAAGTAGCAAAATCTGTGATGACTACTCACCTGCTTGTAGTTCATTTATTCATTTGCTGATAAACTGAGAGACCACAAATATCTCTTCTTGTGTTAAATAGGAAGAACATGTGTGTGTGTGTGTGTGTGTGTGTGTGTGTGTGTGTATCTACTATATATTTATCCACGTAGCCCTCTCTTTCATGAATTTCATGACCATAATCTTTTTCTGGTATTGATATTTAAGTGATATGAATTTTCCTATCTCTTACACTATATTCCCCAGAAAGAGGGAAGAAGACATAGAAATCTTTCAAGATTTGTGACTAAATGGCATCCTCCTGTCTGATGATAAAAGAGAATGTCATTATAACAGGTGAGTTGTATGAATATACATCTTCCCTGGCACTCAGACTTCTATATGGAGCAAAATAATGTTTAGACACTCATTTTCTTATTAAGTCTTATAGTGGGTTTCAAGCTCTCATACTGTGTGAAATACTCTTGGATTCCAAATTCTAGGAACTCAATATCTTACTGGGATTCTATTTTACTATAGTGTCCTGAAATTTGAGATACTGTGATACTTTGGGAAAACTTCTCTTTTTCTCTTGATTTTTCACTCAGACCAGTTTTGTCTTCTTAGACCCAGGAGTTCCCTTTGCGAGTGTCTTTTTTTTTTTCCATTGGAGTAACTATTTGCCATACAAGGACCAAATCTTGGACGTCCTTAAACAATAATTTCCTCATGGATTTCTTGTTTTTAATTTAATGTTTTCATGCAATATATACTAACGACTTCTTCTCCTACCTTAAATCCTCAGTATCCACCCAAGTTCATGTTCTCTCCCAATTTCTCTCTCTCTCTCACTCTTACTTTGCCTTCAAAATGAAAAACATATCAAAACACATAAAAACAAGCAAGTTAAAATAACAAACTCCAAAACAAAACAAAATAAAAAGTCCACTAACAAAATAAAAAGTATCCACCCCCCTCAAAAAAAAATCTGTTCCTGGGCATGGGGTATGCAGTGGAGTTTGGCTAGAAGCTTGGTAGAATGAAGATATCTCCAGTTGCTTTTATTTTTATTTCTTTCCAAAGTGAGTATTTTGGAGTTTCTTGCCCATATAATAAAGAGCAATATTGATACTGCTCCATATTCATGAATTTATTAAATGTGCACAAAGTTCCTACGTCCTTTACTTTACATGGAACTTTGTGAGGCAATGTGTTTCTAAGAATCAATTGAATATTCCTGAAGTCTCATAGAGTTGAATGGTCATTCAGAATTTTGTCAGGTTTCCTACAGGATTGCAGAGGTTTTTCCACTCTAATTCACAGGAGCATGGAATTTTACAAAGGTCTTTACAAAGTATTGAAAACTCAGTCTGAATATTTGAAGTTCACCAACTAATATACACTTTAGATATATGCTAAAATACTTCAGTCTACTTTTGACATTCACATATATTTGTCTAATATTCCAAACTACTGGGAAAATAGTAATGTATCACATAGTTTTCTAAACTGTCTGAATACTGAATGTTGAGGTATTCATTCTCATCTAATGTTAAGTTCTCTGAAAGCAGTTAATGTTTTCATTTTGCTTTTATTACTCTATCATGGAAGAAACTACTTATGATGAAGTATGTTGGTGAAACAGTCTTCCAAAATGAAACACAACTACTGCATTTTTGATAATGTATTTCTTTATTGATCTTATCAATCTTTATATGTATTATTTCTTTAGCAACTTTTCCAAGAATATATTCTGGAATCCTTTTCTGGTTGCTCATTATATCTTAAATATTAAGAATAAATTAATATTGACATAGATGTCACTAACAAAAGGGCAAAGTGGTAAGATTTACAAAAACTAGAGTGCATGATAAGCCTAATGATGAATTAAAACAAAGATTTGTTCTCAATATATGCATAACTGATGACCAAATACCTGCTTATTTACATCCCTTTCCTGCCATGTATTTTTAGGAGAAAACGGGGAGACAGGACACATTTTTGTAATTTAATTCCGTATTTTTTAAAAAAAGTACTTATTTGACTTTTAATAAAGGCCATGTTGGATTGAACATCTTTGTCAATTGCTGGGTGTAACTAGTAACATTTGCCAGACACCTGAAAGTTTAATATCCATCTGCATTCTCTTCTCTTTCTTTTTAAATTCTATTTGTTAGCATTGCTGGAACTTATAATTTGTCATTCATTATAAAGAAAGTGAGTTATTTTAGTTATTAATCTTTAAGAAAATTAGTTATTATTTAGAAGAAATTGTGCATTAATTGTGCATAAGGAAAACATTAAACAATCACCAAATGTATTATATATTTATCATCTGAAACTTTCCACAGTTCAGAGCTCCAGGAAGGAGTTAGGAAAGTGCTGTATCTACACAAGGTTAAACTCAATACATGACACTGTCAGACAAGAGTGGTTCATGCTCCGAAAAATTAGCCAGGCTTCCTTACACCAAAACAGTTTCATACGGCTTTAAGACAGATGTTTTTTGTTTTGTTTCGGTTTGGTTTGGTTTGGTTTTTGGAGACAGGGTTTCTCTGGGTAGCTTTGTGCCTTTCCTGGATCTCACTCTGTAGACCAGGCTGGCCTCGAACTCCCAAAGATCCACATGCCTCTGCCTCCCGAGTGCTGGGATTAAAGGCACGTGCCACCATCACCTGGCTAAGTAAGATGTTTTAATTATAGGTTTCTATGTGTAGTTCCTTTCTTTTGAATTCATTTATTTGTGTATATATATACATATATATATATACATATATGTGTGTGTGTGTGTGTGTGTGTATATGTATAGACTGATAAATAGATAGATATGTGCATATGTGTTCCAGTTGCCATGGAAGGCAAAAGAAATTGTAGGATCGGCTGGATCCAGAGTTACAGGTTATTTGTGTGGCATCGGATATGCTAGAAACCAAACACTCATCCTATGCAAGAATAGTATTTGATCTTAACCACTGAGTCATCTGCTCAACCTCCCATTCCTATCATGTTTAGTTCTTAAAGCAGAGCTCTGGAACAATGCATCTCTCTCTTTCTCTCTCTCTCTCTCTGTTATGGATATCAATATTAGGTTTCTTTCTCTGTTCTGCATTTTAGGTCTTGGAGATAGGGTCTATTTCTAAGAAATATAACAAATATTAATTAACAGACAATTTATTAATTTCTAACTATTTAAGTTTATTCACAAATCAAATTTTACTTCAAATATATGTGATTTGTCGAACATTTCCTTTATATATATATTCAACTTTGGAATAAGCCCTTTCTTCTTATATTCATTTACAATTTTGTTTTATTTTCTTATGATATTTCTATATTCTTTATATATATTACACTGAGTTCATGTATATATATATATATATATATATTACATATTACTACACACACACATATATATAAATAGCATGAGTTATAAATTCTGGTAATTTTATTCACAATAGAAAATTGTCACAGTAATAATTGAATATTTTCTGATTTCCCCACAGATTTAAAACATCAAGGGTATATTTTAAATGAGATTTCAAGGATGTAGAAAGCTTAGATGTGGAAATAAAGCAAAAAGTGATTCAGTTGGTTTATTTAAAGGGACAGTAATACAAAAGTTACGAAGTTTTGAACATCAGAGTTCATTGTCATAATAATCAGACATGAATATTACTGGAATTACTCATTTTACAGAAGAAAAATGTAACCTAAGGTAGATTAAAAAGTTAAACCTGATTATGCATTTAGTAATATAGATTCTTCTATGTATTCTCTTTTTTCTTACTTGGACATGGCCTATCAATATGCAAACATCTTCTACAGCCATGATGCTAGGTGCGGTGCCTCTGCCATTGCCAAATTGCTATTTTCTATATTGCCCCCTCGTGTTTAGATATCGGAGTATATATGAGTATAGATTTCAGTTTCTTTCCTATCACTCATTTTACATACCCTCTAGGTTGTTGTATAAAAAGGATAAGGTGGAAAATAAAATCCATTATGTGGGGCTAAACTGCTTTAACAGGTGAGATACAGTGTATTAAAACTGTGGTTCATAAAAGTCTATGTTTTCATTTTATTGGTTATAGATCAATGTGACAAGAGGCTGCAAGATACTGTCATCCAATGGGACATAATGTGCACTGGCAAGGGAAATAGAGGCTGGAGGTGTGGGTAACCGGGCTAGTCTATGTATGGTGCTGGGAAAGGCTTACAGAATATGTGTTTATTATCAATGTCCTTTAGATAAAGCACAAGCAAAATCAAATTTTAGAAATGTACTCATATGGAGATTAGATTGGTGATTTTTAATATATGGCTGGATAGTTCACTAGTAGCTACCTACATATTGAAAAGCCAGAGATTGTGATGTCTATTAGGAGAGTAACCAGTCCCTGTCCAATTATGAAGTTCTGGTTGCAAAGAGCTGTGATGTCCACTGGTACAAGACTTGACAAACATTGAACTGTATTAGAAAGAATGCAATATACACATGTGTGCCAGCTTCCTTTTCCTCTAATTTATTTTAGGATTGTCCTTAACCTATCACTGTCTTGCTAAATTATCACTCCTTCTCTATTACTATTGATTATCTTCCATAATTTTTCTTCCTTGTTCATAGAGTTTTTAAACAACTCTGTAGAGGTTGATTTTAATTTTCATTGTTGTTGTTGTTTGTTTTTGTATGCTTGTTTACTTTGTCTACGGGGTTATTTAGTCAGTAATGTTTTAGAAGCAGGTGAAATTATCCAACCACTACAGAGCTAATGCATAGAGAGAGGTTTAGAAGTATTTATTCTGGACGGCAAAAAAACAAAACAAACAAACAAACAAACAAAAACCTTATTGGAGTCCTCATGGAGTAAACCACTATCTCAATCGCTTAAACAGTAAAGCCATTTCAAAGTTCAGGAGCATCTTAATTGGGGAAAAAAAAAGAATCTATTCAAGAAAAACATTCTAGTATAATCATTAATATGCTATCTTTTATCTTCTTTTAAAATTTCTTAAGTTGAATGGAAGATGGAATCTGTATGGAGTTGCATTTCCCAGATATGACATTCTTCTTCCTATTAAGAACAAAGTGGGAATTGTATGGAGAAATGTGATAAGAGAATTCTTGGTCCCATTAACCTTAATTATAATCTTAGACCCACTGTAGGTTTATGGGTTTTATATATAGGATTCAACTATATCTAATAACTACCAGAATCCCTTCTGTGGTTTTCTTATTTATAGAATTAAGGATGTTTTATATGACAGCTAAATAGAAGGCACTGGATTGGGGCCTGATTAACTTTCCCATGTAGGAAAATAGAACGAAACAAAAACACTTAATCTCTAGAGAAATTACACAGATTAGTGCAGCCATAAATGACTGCAACTATGCAAGAGTGCTAATTCTTACCATACCCCTATTTAACATGTCTATTTGGACAGTGTAAAGCCAGATGTGTCAAAGAGAATGACAGTTGATTATCATCTGCATAATTAGGTTGTGATTCCAATCACAGATGGATTTCCAGATATGGTATCTCCCTCAGAGAAAATTAAGAGAGGCCTTGACACCTGGTATACAACTATTGAACTGACAGCACTTTTTTTTAACCTGTCTTTGCCAGCCAAAAGAAGCTTAAGCAGTTTTTTGTCTCATGATAAATGTCTTATTTCATGTCTCTTAATTCTCTGTATAGCGTTGTTGTTTGAAACTGCCCAGACTGAAATTCCATTGAAGAATGTCTGTGATGGTGAAATTACTACATTCCTGATTGTAATAGCATTACAAAATGGGTAGGCTTAAGTAAGAAATATTCTATATCCTTATAAACAAGTGTATTAAAAATGAGAAATACACACCTGATATTCAGGAATCTGCAACATTTGTAAAAATATTAGAATTTCACGAACTATATACTATTTAGTAATGTTGTAAAACATAAAAACAAACAAAAAATGGTAGTGCAAAGCAAAGATCAGTATTAGTTAGCTAATAGATATAGTGAGCCACAGTTAGATTTTGAAGGCAACAGGTATTTGTTTCAAATTTTGAATATGTTTTGTAAGTATTTTATTGAGAATTATTGCACGTTCATCAGAGATATTGCCCTATAATTTTATTTGTTCATTTGTTCTTTATCTGAGTTTGGTCTTGCAGTAATTCTAGGTTCAAAAATAGTTTGTAAGTTTTCCTTTTTTATCTATTTTACTGAATATTTTGAGGCTTCTTAGTGTTAGCTCCTGTTTGAAGGACTGACAGAATTTTTTACTGAGTTAGTTTGGCAATATATTAGGGTGGCATTTTGTTGCTTAAAGATATTTAATAATAGTTTTTTGTATCCTTGTTTGATATGAAGATGTTAAAATAAATAACCTCAATAAATGGTGTTGGTCAAGCAGAATAACTACATGTGGAAGAATGAAACTAGATCCTGTCTCTCACCATGAACAAAACTCAACTCCAAATCGACTGAAGACTTCAGCATAAGAGCTGATACTCTAAATTTCAGGAGTGACAGACTATCTCCTGAACACCATAGGCTGTCAAGTAAGAAGCCTCACGTCCTGTGCAATTTACCATTTTTCAAGTTGATGGTCAGTGGGGCCCCATAGACCTGCTAATCTTTATTGGTTGTTTACAATATGTTTATTTACCTTACAGAACTTGATGGTAAGTTCCTGTTGCTGAAAACACTACAAATTTTTAACATAGGTTATGGAAATTTTAAGCTAATACCAACCTGGAAGCTTATTTCTAGCGGTTAGCTTGCATAGTGTTGTTAGCATCTATTATTCTACTGGAGAAGAAAAATAGTCATCTATCTTACCCACTTGTGAAACATGAGAATTACAATGACAACAAATATTTCTTGATATTCCCCATCAGTACAACAGTGATACAAATATTATTTCTGTAATTAGCAGCTTTGTAGAGGGAATCAAAGACTGATCCACAACACAGAACTCAGAAGTCTAGCTTTAAAGGTTGACAAACTTGTGACAGGTATGATTATAGGTTGTATGTGATAACCTAGTACTATGGTTTTACTAAATATACCTAGAAATAAATTGCTTCCAAAGTCTTTCTTTATACACAAAGATTTGTGCATCTCTCATCCCTCAGCAGAGAAACTTCTTTTTGCAAGAGATATAGTTAATACAGAGATACACAATTGTATAACGTAATGCAGAAGACAGGGGACTGCAGAGTGCTCACGTATAAATTGTGCATCCTTAGCTCCTTTTCTCCTTTCCTCCCTTAAAGGCTAAGACATAATTGAAGGACATAGAAAGAGCCAAACACAGCTGACATCAGCACAAAACAGTGCTTAGCTATAAATTACCTGTTATCAGTAAAGATCAGCTGAATACTATACTATATTAAAATTGATTTCCTCCTATAATCTTAATTTTATTAGCAGAGGATAATAGATTCAGTTTTAGGTGGATAATGAGCTGTGTTGCAAACAGCTAATACTGATATGCAAGCAACTAAAACTAAAGTTATCTTTGTTACAAAATTAAAGGTGTCAGCAGGAGTAATATATGGAGTAAATGAAGAAAGATAGTAAACTGACTTGAGTTTCTCATGTGTGTCTTGTTTCATTTTCTGCTTTCTTGAACTATATATATATACCTGTCTGATTCATTTTATATTTTCTTTTTATGTCTATGTTCTGAGAGAATGACATGTGCAAATTGCATGAGACCCACTAGTTTTGGTTTGGGGAGGCTTAGACAAACTAGAAACACTAGGACATTTGAGAGAACATGTAGTGGGTAGCCATTCCAGCTTGGTTCTGGAAGTTCCAACCCCCATTGAGACTCTGGCAACTGTCACGCCTACGAGGCGGGGCGAGGGGAGGCGCCTGGGGACCCAAGAGCTGGATGGGCCAGCGCTCGCGCTGGGCGCTCTCTCAGTGCCGGGACGCTGACCGGTGCAGATTGACTGTGTAGAGCTCCTGAGAACACCGCTGGACTGCATTACACCTTCCCCAGACCCTGCGACCTAACCATTACTTAATTTGTGAGTTACGCCATTAAATAAATATCCTTTTAACTACGTGGAGTGGCCAAAATAATTTCTCCAATATCTGGCGCTCACGTGGGGCAAACTCCAAAGGCCTGGGTGGCTCCTGCCGTCTCCTCCCTAGCTGGCGGGTACCTAAACCTGCCTGCAAAGTTCCATATAACCAGGGAACACCTACATGGTTCCATTCCTGAAAAAGGGAGCAGCTAGTCCTATCTCAATTCCCTAGCTTAGCCCCAGACCAGCGAAAGAGGCAGGAGAGTGCTAGCTCCGATTTCCGCCATCTCCGCCATTCCGCCATCTCCCTCCGACCCCAGCCAAGATCGCCAGCAGGCCCTGTTTCGGAGCTGTACCAACGCCACCTGCTGGCTGAAAAGGGCTACTACACAAAAGGTAAGCATATTGTTTCAAGTAAAGGTACTTGATAATTTTACACCTTAAAATTGACTAACAAATTTTGAGTAATTCGTGTAATATGGCCGACAACATTACCTCACAAGAATTTAAAAACCTTTTTGCCTGTATGATGAATGACATCTTCCTGGAAATATACGACATTCCTAAGGCATATCTGGGCTATACCATTTTGGCATTCATCATAATAATTCACACAGTGTTCAAATACTGGTTTAAGAACAAAGATGAGTCATTATTGGGACTGATACAGGCTTTAAAAGATAGCAATGAAGGCTTAGAGAAAAAGATTCTCTCTCTGGAATCTGCTTTCAAAGATAGCAATGAAGGCTTAGAGAAAAAGATTCTCTCTCTGGAATCTGCTTTCAAAGATAGCAATGAAGGCTTAGAGAAAAAGATTCTCTCTCTGGAATCTGCTTTCAAAGATAGCAATGAAGGCTTAGAGAAAAGGATTCTTTCTCTAGAATCTGCTAATCAGGATTTACAAAACAGGCTTGTACCCAAAATTGATTTTATTGATAATAAATATGAATATTTAATGGATAGAACACTAACTCTCCAGAGTGAAGTTGTGGCTACTCAGACAGTATATAAGGAAGAAAGATTATCGTTAATTGATAGGATAAGGTCCATGGAATCATGTGTTTCTGAGGAACATAAAAACTTCTATGATTCCATGAGAAATATGGAGTCCCTTGCAAGAGAGGAGGTTCACTCCCTAGAACAGACCCTAGGTGCTCGTTTGCAAGCCCTAGAAGAAACTCTCAGTAAACATGACAAGGGAACTAATAAGCAGAAGGTCAAGACCATAGAGGTTGTAACATCTCCAAATGGCTCTCATACAATGGCTTATCCTGTTATTGTCCATGAGAAGCCAGCAGATGACACACACCCCGAGCCATATATGACATATACATTACAACCAATTTCAACAAGGGACTTTAAAAATATAAAGGAAGCAGTAGTTACATATGGGATACAATCCACATATGTAAAACAGATGTTAAATTCGTGGTCTACCTCACATAGAATCATTCCAGATGACTGGCATCAGTTAATTTCAGCTGTTCTAGAATATAGTCAGCAGTTACAGTGGAAAAGCTGGTTGAGAGAAGAGGCAAAAAATTTAGAACAACAAGGTAAAATCAGAGGTTTTGTGATCTCCCAAGATCAAATACTTGGTGAGGGATGTTTCGCTGACAGGAATGTACAAGCCACTTATGATGAGCATACAATATCCCTATGCCGTACAGCAGCTCTAAATGCTTGGGAAAAAATACCAGAACCTGGAAAACCAACTGAGGTATACACAAAGATATTTCAGGGACCGCAGGAACCCTTCACTGATTTTTTACAAAGACTGAACAGAGCTATAACAAGAGCTGTGTCAGACAAAGAATTAAGAAAAGTATTAACTGAGTCCTTGGCATTCGACAATGCTAATGCAGAATGCAGAAGAATACTTACACCATTAAAGATCAGATCAGCTCCTTTGGAAGAATGGATTCAATATACTAATGGTGTTCAGTCTCTTAACTACAGTAATGAGGCTTGGATAGGAGAGACAAATCCCAGAGGTGAAAGAAGGCCCCGTGTTACCAAATGTTTTAAATGTGGTACACCAGGTCATATAAGTAAAAACTGTACATGGGGTACTCCTAGAAGCAATACTCCTTCTAGGAATAGCCTAAACAGGAGACCCCAACCACCTCCTGGATTATGTAGATGTGGCAAAGGCCGACATTGGACCAGTGAGTGCAGATCAAAAATAGATATACAAGGCAACCCTTTACAGGCAGGAAACGCCTCAGGGACCTCTTGCAGGCCCCCAAACCAAACGTAGTACGAACATTCCCTGCCACTGTGGAAGAAATTCCTCTCCAGGACAACTGAATAAACCAATGCCTAATGTAAAAACTGATACAGCAATGGATGATAAAACAGCTTTGATAGCTGGATCACAGTTCACAAAGAACACTATAAAACAAATATTTTGGCAGACTTCCATAAATGAACAAAGACCAAAGCTTAGAATTCGAATTAATGGCCTGGTTCTGGAGGGCCTGGTGGACACAGGTGCAGATGTGACTATAATTACACCAAAATCATGGCATCCGAATTGGCCTCTTCAAGAGGTAGATGTCCAACTGTTAGGGATTGGCACCCTATCTCAGATAAAACAGAGTTCAAGATGGGTTGAATGCATAGGGCCAGAAGGACAGAGAGGAAGGCTGAAGCCTTATGTAGCAAATGTAGTAGTAAATCTTTAGGGCCGAGATCTGTTACAACAGTGGAATACCCAGATTAAAATTCCTACACTTTCAGAAAAGGAATACAGACCAATGCATGTTTCTAGGAATAATATCATAACATGCTATAAAAATCAGTCACCAACCATTCAGGCTGTTCACAAACAGAGCACGACTGTTGTTGAACTCTCAGAAGTACCAACTGCTTTACCTTTAAAATGGCTAACTAATAAACCTGTCTGGGTTGGACAATGGCCTTTGACAAAAGAGAAGCTACAAGCTTTAGAACAGCTGGTTCAAGAGCAGTTAAATGCTCAACACATTGAAGAATCTACCAGTCCTTGGAATTCTCCTGTATTTGTTATAAAAAAAAAAAAATCTGGTAATTGGAGAATGCTGACAGATCTGAGAGCTATTAATAAAGTAATTCAGCCAATGGGCTCCCTACAGACTGGGATGCCCTTGCCCTCTATGTTACCAAAAGAATGGCCTATAATAGTTATTGACTTAAAAGACTGTTTCTTTACCATACCCTTACAGGAAAATGATAGAGAAAAATTTGCCTTCACAGTACCTAATTATAATAATTCTCAGCCAGTCAAGAGATATCAATGGAAGGTCCTCCCACAGGGAATGTTAAACAGTCCTACTTTGTGTCAATACTTTGTGCAGAAACCATTAGAGATAATTCATGTAAAGTTTCCACAATCCATAATTTATCACTATATGGATGATATCCTATTAGCTGATCCAAAGTTAGATACATTGGAAAGCATGTTTGAAGAAGTAAAAAAAGTTTTGCCTCGCTGGGGACTGCAAATTGCTCCTGAAAAAATACAAAGAGGAGATTCTATTAATTACTTAGGATATAAGATAGAGCTACAAAAAATTAGACCCCAAAAGGTACAACTAAGAAGAGATAGATTGAAGACTCTTAATGATTTTCAAAAGTTATTAGGAAGCATTTCCAACTTACTGGGTATCATGGGAATACCCAAAGATGGACTACAAAATTTGGCTAATACTCTAGAAGGGGACAAAGAATTAAATAGTCCAAGAGAATTATCAGCCGAAGCTGAGAAGGAATTGGCTCTAGTAGAAAAGACAATTCGAGAAGCACATGTGGATCGTGTGGATCCAGAACTTAAATGCATTCTTGTCATATTCCCCTCCAGACATTCCCCAACAGGTATTTTGATGCAGAGGGAAGATATTATATTGGAATGGATATTCCTACCACGTAAACCAAATAAGAAATTAAAGACTTATATAGAAAAGATCTCTGATTTGATTCAAAAGGGTAAATTAAGACTTCGCCAGTTGACAGGAATGGACCCAGCAGAAATTGTAGTACCATTAACTAATGAGGAAATTTCATCACTATGGAAAGATAATGAATACTGGCAGAGAGCCTGCAGTAACTTTTTGGGAGAGATTAACAACCACTATCCCAAAAGCAAGAGAATAGAATTCATAAAGAAGACTGAATGGGTCCTTCCTCACATTTTATGACAAAAGCCAATTTCTGGAGTCCTCACATTCTATACTGATGCAAATAAATCAGGGAAAGCAGGATATAAATCAGGAGACTTAAGTAAAGTGGTGCAAAGTCCATATAGCTCTGTACAAAAGGCAGAACTGTATGCCATTCTTATGGTACTGATGGACTTCACAGAACCCCTCAATATAGTCACTGACTCTCAATATGCAGAGAGAGTTGTTTTACATATTGAAACTGCTGAATTTATTCCTGATAATACAGAATTAACTTCATTATTCATACAATTGCAGGAAATCATCAGAAAAAGGGAACATCCTATATATATAACACATATCAGATCCCATACAGGTCTGCCAGGACCTTTAGCACAAGGTAATGATGAGATTGATCAGTTACTAATAGGTAATGTGCTAGAAGCTTCAGAATATCATAAGAAACACCATATAAATAGCAAAGGTTTGAAGAAGGATTTCTCCATCACTTGGCAACAGGCTAGGGATATTGTGAAAAAATGTCCTACTTGTTCCATCTATAACCAAACTCCATTACTTGCAGGGAGTAATCCAAAAGGTATACAAAGAAATGAAATTTGGCAGATGGATGTGTTTCATTTTGCAGAATTTGGAAGATTAAAGTATGTACATCATACCATTGACACCTATTCAGGATTTCAATGGGCAACTCCTATGAGTTCTGAAAAGGCTGATTCTGTGATTACACACCTATTAGAAGTTATGGCCATCATGGGAATACCTGTACAAATTAAGACAGACAATGCCCCGGCATATGTCTCCAATAAAATGAGACAGTTCTTTGCTTATTATAATATAAAGCATGTTACAGGTATACCACACAATCCCACAGGCCAAGCAGTCATAGAGAGATCCAATCGAACTTTAAAGGATATGCTAAATAAACAGCAACAGGTAACAATGACCCCTAGAAATAGACTGCATAGTTCTTTATTAACCTTGAATTTTCTCAATGCTAATGAGAAAGGAACAACAGCTGCGGAGAGACATTGGACAACAGACAAAACTCCTGAGCTAAACCAACCAGTTTATTTTAAGGATGTGCTGACCTCAGAATGGAAACCTGGATATGTTCTACATTGGGGAAGGGGTTTTGCCTTTGTTTCTGCAGGAGAAGAAAAGCTATGGATACCAACAAAATTAATAAAAATTCGATTCGAACAGGAAAAAACCCTTGATGAAGAGAAGTAAAAGATCATCCACCAATGTGACATCTCTACAAGTTGTAAGAAAAATTTAACAATCAAAGGGTGGGGTAGGGTTCTGTTTTTGTCGATCCAGGATAATGGAAATACCCATCTTCCAAAACTCATAAGGCCTTGGATATCCGGATGTTTACAGCAGAAAGGAAGAATCTATTGGTACCAATCTACACATGGTAAAATCTCACTGTCTAACATCTTTCTCTCTATCAATCTAGAAAAGTTGTGGTTCCAATTCAATTATAGCCAAGCTGACTTTGGAGATGGAATTGGCTCACTCCTTCTCTAAACCCAAGCATATTGCTAAAAGAAAAGTTTAAGAGATTCTTCAGTCCCATATCAGAAGAGCCCTCTGGTGTGAAACAGAAGGAAACCAATGAAAAGGGACCATTGTCTTCTAAATTCTAATTTCTCTCCATGCTTACTCTTGATTTCTCAGAATCCTTTCTTACATGCTATGTCCTCTTTAAATCCAAACCTCCCATTTTTGATAACAAATAAGTTTTTCCAATAGCAATCTCAGAAGTCACCAGAAGGAAGATGGGGCCCCAACAACAACAACTCGACCCAATCCAGAATGATGCCATGGTAATCATCATCATACTACACTTCTTGCCAGAATTTCAGACAATCTTACCCTTACTCTAAAACTTGCACAGAACCTACAGTTAGTCTAACTGAGATTTAACTATCTGAGCTTTCTCACAGTACCCAACAGAGATAACATCACCCCCTAAACGGCAGGAAGCAATTCTAAGAAAACGACGCCCCTTCTCCCTTAGGTTTCATAATTCTCAGGGTTATGGATGACGGTTATAGGGTTGGGGGTGGAAGAAAATATTAGACTCAGTATTGTAAAAAAAAAAGGGGGGGAGAAGAAATGGAATGGATAGGTATAAGATATGATGATAAATCATTGTATATACTAGTAAACAAACTTAGTAAAATAGCAACCTTAGATAATTTGCACTGTAATTTGTACTGTTATAGATTCTTATATGTTGATACTAATGTAAACTATTTTTATACTCCTGTTTAAGATAATTTGTATATTGATACAAATACAGAACTATATTTGTTATAATGTACATATATTTCTACTCTTATTTGAAACATTTTTATATTGATACAAATGTAAATTTTTATCTGTCATACTTTATATATGCTCTACTTCTGTTTAGGATATTCGGTATATTGATATATATTTAATATTATTGTCATATTGCATATCACACTATATATTCCTACCTCTGTTATAAATATCTTGTGTATTGTCACAATTTTGAAGTCATCGTTCTTCACCATACATTTGCTTATAGACTGTTTACCTTATTTATGTGAAGCCTTAGTCCTTAGGTTATTTCGATAGATAAGATTTATAGATTTATAGTCGCCTATGCCTGTCATCTCTATAGTTACGTTAGTTAGGTTATCCAGATTTACAGATACATAGGTCAGATGGGCAGGTAATCTTCAAACACTTCATAGACCTGGAGAATATGGCATTTAAATAACTTAGAATTCTGTTGACGTGAGACACAATTGCTCCTGGCTGCACCAATTGATCCCGAAAGAATGTTGGGCTTCTAAGACATTTCCATTTGGAAGTTTGTCTTTTGGCACAAAATGGCCTACTGGGCAAAGAACTGCCCTTGCCTTGATGGCTGACAGTACAAATGCAATGCTCTCCTTTCTGGACAAGTGGGACACAAGGAAAGCGACCACTGTACTCTGCCAAGACAGGGTAAGATGGTCTTTCAGAAATCCTGCTTCTGAAAATGGTCTGTCAGATACTCTAGGCCTGTAGCCAATTTGAATGCACCAACAATGCTGAGAAACATTAGGTGACTGTCCAGGCTGCCAGCTGTCTTGGTCTACTCTTGCAAGATTCCCGAAAGTTGCTTGCATCCATCTACCATTTCTCAGGGACCATTATGTTCCTTCTCAGGTCTTTGTTGGGATTGAAGACTAGCAGTTATAGTTACAACTTAGTATATATAATATCTTAGATAGAACATATTAAGTATTAGGTTCAGGTTCTTTAGGATAGGACACCTTTGAATGATCTTTATAACATGCTGTTTACCTATGCTCTATACTTCTCTGGATTTTAGTATGTGTTTCTTGCTTGATATTGTTTGCATTGGTTGTAGTTACATCTTATCTAGGTCATTATCTCTCATTATTTCTGGACAATATTTGATAACCATTCCTTTGTATATAGTCTTGTATTAGTTTAGAACCTTCTTATTTAGACAAAAAGGGGGAGATGTAGTGGGTAGCCATTCCAGCTTGGTTCTGGAAGTTCCAACCCCCATTGAGACTCTGGCAACTGTCACGCCTACGAGGCGGGGCGAGGGGAGGCGCCTGGGGACCCAAGAGCTGGATGGGCCAGCGCTCGCGCTGGGCGCTCTCTCGGTGCCGGGATGCTGACCGGTGCAGATTGACTGTGTAGAGCTCCGGAGAACACCGCTGGACTGCATTACACCTTCCCCAGACCCTGCAACCTACCCATTACTTAATTTGTGAGTTACGCC
The DNA here is from genome assembly GCF_004664715.2 of Peromyscus leucopus. Classification (NCBI taxonomy): domain Eukaryota; kingdom Metazoa; phylum Chordata; class Mammalia; order Rodentia; family Cricetidae; genus Peromyscus; species Peromyscus leucopus. Next base: position 15,833,399 of record NC_051072.1, on the reverse strand, counting down.
ATTAAATAAATATCCTTTTAACTACGTGGAGTGGCCAAAATAATTTCTCCAATAAGAACATGACTAGTAATAATGAGGTTTTGGTGTTTGTTTGATTGGTTGGTTGGTTGGTTTGTTGGTTGGTTGGTTGGTTTGGGTTTGTTATGCAGTTATTGTTCTTCTTTGCATGACTGCTGAATATATCTGGAAACTATAAGAACCTCAAATCCACCTAAAAATACTTGATCTTGTATCTTATTATTTCTTATCTTTTTTGTTTTGTTTTCTTTTTTATTCTTTTCTTGTCTTTTATTTCTTTTTTGTTAAAATTTTTTATTCATTTTACATACCAACCACAAATCCCCTCCCCTCCGTCCTCCCACCTTCCCAAACTTCTTTCCCACCTCCTCCAAGGCAAGCTCTCCCATGGAGAGTCAGCAGAGCCTAATATACTCAGCTGAGGCAGGTCCAAGCTCCTCCTGGACCAAGGCTGTGTAAGGTGTCCCACCATAGGCAGTGGGCTCTAAAAAGTCAGCTCATGCTCTAGGGATGGATCCTGATATCACTGCTGGGGGTCCCTTAAGCAGATCAAGCTACCTAACTGGCTCACCTATGCAGAGGGCCTAGTCCAGTCCCATGGAGGCTCCACAGCTGTTGGTCCACAGTTTATGAGTTCCATTAGTTTGGTTTGGTTCTCTCTGTACATTTCCCCATCATGACCTTAATGCCCTTTGCTCATAGAATCCCTCTTCTCTCTAATCGACTGGATGCCCGGATCTCTTTGGTGTTTGGCTGTGAATCTTTGCATTTGCTTCTGTCAGTTGTAGCATGAATCTTAAAGGGTCTTATTAATAAAACAAACCCAAGAACCAGATATTGGAGTGAATGCTGAAAGGTCAGAGAAATAAAACCAACCACAGCTAACCTCACCTCACAATTCCTCAGCTGATCTCATTTCCTCAAACTGGAAGCCTCTGTGTCCTCATTCGAATGGATCTCAGCTGAACTGCTGCTGCTCAAAAGCCTAAAAGCTTAACAGACCTAATTCCTGGTTCTCACACCTTATGTACCTTTCTGCTTTCTACCATCAGTTCCTGGAATTAAAAGCATGTGTCACCATGCTTGGCTGTTTCCAGTGTGGCTTTGAACTCACAGAGATCCAGATGGACCTCTTCCTTCAGAATGCTAGGATTAACGGTGTGTGTGCCACCATTTTCTGGCCTCTATATCTAATGCTGTTCTTTTCTCTGACCCCAGATAAGTTTATTGGGGTGCACACTATGTTGGAGAACACAATATCACCACAATCAGTTAAAGGGTGAAGACTCTATAATGATACTTAGTGTATTCAGTAATCTGAATTCTGGGGTAGGCTAATTCAGGCACCCTCTTCATTTCTCAATTTTTACTTATCTTGAAAGGTTGTGGCTAACTATATCACATAAAGTCATGCAAATTATCCCTCCTTATTTTCTTATATATTGGTGACAATGTATTTGCTTTATTTAACTCTTCTCAGTGTTTGCAAGTTCCAGTTTATTTCATTTTTCTTGCTGGATGTAGATGACACCTTTCTTTACCCTTTGCCATGGACTATTCTTATGTTACTGTATGATAATGGGAAAGTAAATAATATTTAAATTATATACTAGTTTTCATATGATACAGTGCCAGAATTTCAAATGTCTCAGTATATTCTTATTCTTTCAAAAGGTAGATAGACACACACGCACACACACACACACACACACACACACACACACACACACAGAGAGAGAGAGAGAGAGAGAGAGAGAGAGAGAGAGAGAGAGAGAGAAATACTTTGAATAAGAAGTAAACCTAATGATTCTCTTCTTTCACATTAAAGAATGTCTTCAAAATTAAGTCTCTAAAGGTGATAAAGGTGATAAAAATGGATCTACTTAAAATGTAGACAGAATTATACAGAGAGGGGGGGATATGAAGAAGACTCAAACCATTCAGAGCTTGTACTGTATTAAAAATAATTCTTTTTCATTGAACTATTTGTTTTAACTATAAAAAATATAAAAACAAAGTGTCTTGCTTCTAATAAATGTTCCAACTTCCTTACTTGGAAACTTACTGTGAACCACATGTAGTCATAGGTTTGGACTTAAACTACCAGGTATTATTTTTTAAACCTGTTATAAATTTGAATTTGAGATAAAGATTAACTTGTGCATGTTTAGTAATAATTTGATCTTGGGTGGTTCTTGTGAAACATGACATCATCTTTCCATGTTAAAAAAGTCATATTAGAAAAATTGAGCAAGTGATTAGTAGATTAAATGTAGTAAGTAGTCTGTGATAATATGCAACAGGGATTACTTTTAAGAACTATTTTTAACATAGACTATAAAAATGCATGTTCAGTCAGGGCAAGATACAGAGGTATCAATCAATAACATCCATTTAAAATGGTCTCAAGATGTGTTCAAGAGTTGAGTAGATCACTAAAGAACTATAAATAGGGTTTCCCGAAATTTGCAGAAATTGAAATTTATAGAGTGTTAGAAAAGGAATAAGAGTTTGTTAAACTGAAAATAAATGTTTAAAGTCATGGTATTATATGTTTCAATACAGTTTGATTAAGAACTTTAAGTAGATGTTAAGTACGTGTTATCTATTACAGGAACTAAACTACAGGAACATGCTTACTAACATCCTATATACAGATACAGAAAGTACAAAATATTTTATACAAAATTCAAGGAGCTTATTTTCATGAGCATAGATAGTTAACATTAGATAAACATTTAAAATGTTACCAATAAATTTTAGCTGCCTAATTCTTCATACTTAATTTAGTAGAATCTACATGAAATGCCATGGCAATGTTTTGTAATATGTTCTAAAGAACAATGTGTTTTTAAAAAACACAGCATACTGATGGAAGCAGATTTTCAAGCAAGTATGTGAATACATGGTCTTTGGTGATGTGATAATTATGCAAATTCTCACAGGCAGAGACGCAGAGAACAAGCAATCAGACTGAATGCAAAGAGTCTTCAGAAGGGATATTTTCATGTATGATATTCACAGAAGGAATACAAAATTCACAAAATCAGAAGAGCCAGGATAAAGGGAAACATGTTATGTATTCATTCAAATTTGTCTGAATAAAGAGATTAAAATTAAGTATAGTTCGATAAGAAAATACTGCTTTGTCTCTTCAGAAAGGAGGGCTGTCCTATAAGGGACTCTATCTTTCTGAAACTGATGTGGAATTATCTTATCAATTTATCTCAAATAAAGTGTTATAGCTTATTTTCAGATCAAATAATTAAAAAAATGGCAAACAGCCAAATGAATAAAATATAGGATTTATATGCTTGATTGTTACATATGCGCACATTACTTAAGAGGTAAAAATTTGACATTTAAAAAAGTATAAATGTTCAAAATAAATCTAATTACCTCTATGAAATTAACAAATAGACATTTTTAATCATTACTCTCTGTGTTAAAAAAAAAATGTTATTCTCCCACTTTACCATATTCTTACAGCCATTACCATTTGTATTGACATGACTATGCAGGTTTTTTTTTTTTTTTTTTTTTTTTTTTTAAATACAACTGCAGAAGACTATTGTTGTTGCTATGGTTTGTGAGGCTGGTGGTTGAGTTCAATACCTTGGCATGCTTGGTATTCTCACTACCACCAAGCTACATTTTAGTCTTAAATATTTGTTGTTACAATTAAATACACAGTGATAAATGAAGATTTGAAAGCCAAACACAAAGCAAAGGCTTTCATATTTATTTTAATAACTAACTGCAGATGATCATAGTATAACTCACAAATTTTTGCTTAACATTTGTTTATTCTTTTGATCATTTCCTAAGTCTCATTATGTAACATAAACAAAGCTGGGTTTAACTATTGAAATTTGAATCACCATAATTATACTAAAAACGGAATACTTTACACAGAAAATATTAATAAAATAATTGTTATTACTATTAGGAATGTGTGCCAGTATGCATGTTAATATACAGAGAAAAATTAGAAAAGCACACTTGAAAGATCCATTTTTTTCCCAACTGTGTATTTTGAAAAGCTTAAAAACAGTGACACCCAAATCAGCTTCTTTAAAGCACTAAGAAATGAAACCTAATAAACTGGCAGAACAAGTGAAATATAATTTTAACATGTGTATGGTTTTCAGTTAATAAATGTTAAAATAATAGATTTACTTGACAAACATATTTGATGACGAATTCTGTTGTGTAGTATGAATTGCATTTCTGCTTTAAAGTGGGAAAGGAAGCCTGTCCTACATGAAATTTGTGCCATAGACTTTTACAAACAGTAGTATAGAAGCCCTTGTTCAATAGATAACATTAAATTTTATATAAGTACTATTTTGACTCCACGGGATTTTTATTTGGAAATGTCCTTATTTTATTTAATGTTTCTCATCTCAAAAATAAAACAAAGGAAAACAAAAGCAATAACAACCCAACTCTGTAGATTTTCTATGTACCACTAATAAATGTGATTAGAAAGGAATGAAGAAACAAAAACTAATTGATAGGTGCTTTGGAAAAAAAAAAAACTTACTTAGAAAGAAACCTAAGCTACTAACTCAAAGATTGCTATAATAAAAATTTAAAACCCTTGGAAAAACAAATTTAATTGTACACCTGATGATGTTAAGACTTACCATATGCACACATTGGCAAAATATTCTTATCATGATAATATTACCTAAAATTTTCAACAGTATCAATGTAATTACAACAAAAATTCCAAAGATTTACTTCATAAAAATTGAAAAAATCCCATAAATTTATAAAGATAAACACTATATTCTATATACCCCAAATAATACCTAGAAGAAACAGAGATGTTAAAGATGTAAATATCTGATTAAAATTGTGCAAGAATGCAATTAAGAAAAAACAAACCCGTACTGATATGCAGGAAAATGAAATAGAATAGAGGAAGTAGGAACTAATCCATATAGCAACTGTTAGCTAATTGTTGAGAAAGGTGAGAAAAATGATAATGGAAAGTCAATAACCTTCGACAATGATACTGGGAAAACTGTATGCGGTGATAATTTATCTGTGTTCCCCAATAAAATTTATCTGAGGATCAGAGGATAAAGGTCAGTCCACTATTAGTAAAAACAGAAGTCAGGCAATGTTAGCACACACCCTTAACCTTTCTGTATCTCTGTGAGTTCAAGATCACACTAGGGAACAGAGTCAAGTGTGGTGACACATGCCTTTAATCCCAGGATCAACCATAGAATTCAGGAGGTCTGTGCAGACTGACAGGAAGTGATGTATCTTGGTGGAGAGAAGAAATGAGTTAGCAGAATGGAAAGATATATGTCTGTTTGGACAGGAAATCACACGCTTTGGAAGCTGCAGCATGGTGAGGTAAGATTAGCTCGTGGTTGTTCTAATTCCTCTGATCTCTGTCAGATTTTCACCCCTATTTCTGGCCCATGTTTTTTTAATTAGCAAGACTGCTTAGTGTGGAACCAAAATAAGACCAAAATGCTTTCACCCTAAAACTAAGGCCTAAGATTTCTCCTTTTAGGTACAGGCCATGAGTTACTGGAATAGGCCATGTGTTACTGAAACTAGTCAGTTCAGATTCCAGAAACCAGGAAGTGTAAAAGTATAAAGTCACAAGGTAGTCAAGAGGTAATGACTGTCAGACTATGGAATGTCCTCTCCCTGGTTCCCTAGGTAACTGTTTGACCAAAGAATGTTCCAACCCTGGTTTCCAGGGTAACTTACCAAAGAAATGTCCCCACCTGAAGGCAGCCAATGATAAATGGTGGCAGGCAACTACCCCTTAGAAGTAAGATTAAGCCATGATTTCTAGAAAGTCCCTAGAAGCGAGCCAATCAGAATTGTACCCACACTAGCATCCCTAAATGATGTAACCTTGTGGTTTTTGCCTTTAAAATCTGAGCTTGCAGAGAGGCAGGCACTTCCTCCAGCCTCTACTGCTTTGGATCTATTGGACAAAGTCCCTGCCTAGGCTTGTATTGCTTTTGGATATCCTGAATTGAACCTTGCTTTTGCATCCCAGCATGCTCATCCTCGGTGATCTCTCTGGGGGTCGCAATCTGGGCACAACACTTAGAAATTTATCTCCAATTATATATCCAAATGTAGACAAAATGAAAATTGTTATCTGTCAACCTATAAAAAATTAAATTAGAAAAAAGAACAAAGGCTTTTTAATTTAATACACTAATTGTTCAAAGTGTTTAGGGGGGAATTGCCAAAATTATTCCAAACTTAGACATTAGCACAGACTTTTTAAAAATGCCTCAAAACACAGAAGACATTTATAACCGACAAAGTGATTTGGATCTAACAGCAGAAAACACTAAAGCCGATTTCCTAAACCAGGATAATTATTAACCACATTCTAGATATTGTTCTTAGACCCATAGATTGACGTAGATCTCAAGTCTCCCACCAAAGAAACTATTGTGAGCAGCAGTACAAGGAGAGCATTACAGAAAGCCCTCGCTAGTTAAATTTCTGTAAACCCCTGACCCTGTGATGCCCAGACCTAATAGATATATGTCTCCATTATAACTTCTCCACTCAAGTCTCAGGAGTACATCTTGGAAGAGGGACTGAAAAGATAGATTTTAATAGCCAGAGGACTATAAAGTCTGTGGTGAGTCTGTGCCTTCTCGTTATGAAAGAGAAGCTTTCCTGAAGAATTTTCCACCACGTGGCTACCTACACAAGACCCGGAAGTTCCATTCAGATTCCACATTCCAGTGTCAATAGAGAAAATCTCACAGGACTCTTTCCATAGATGAAGACCTACAGGCAATCAACACCTGTTGGAGGGGGGAGACTTGTCTTCCCCTGGCATGCACTGTCTGGTTTGTTGTCTAACACCAAGTTATCAGTCCTAAATGTCTACTTTAGACATCACTGAATGATCTTAGTAGGTTTATTCATTCATGTGCCTATGTAACAATGGTTAAAGAGAAGGAAGTGATGCATTTGGGAGAGTGTTGAGGTGGGGCAGATGTGATGAATTGGAGGGAGGAGAGATGGGGAAATTATATATTTTTATTTTAATTAAAATAGGAGTTCATCAATGTTAATCATTTGAAATCTCTCAGTGTTATGATTTTTCTGTACTTGCTTAACAAGGAGCACATAGTTGGTTAAGAAGAAAATTGTGGATGATATTTTGGAAATCACTGCATTTGAAATATAACACTTGGGGACTAGGAAATAATCCTTTCCCCAAACCTATTCAGCTACCTGTCCACAAATATTCTACACAATAAAACAGTTCTTTTAAGGCATTCATGCCCCTTAACCAAATAATGTCTCCCGCAGTTCACCCTGCGAGCTTACCATATTTGCTATAGTGTATATGTACATTAAGAGCTAAATGATAACAAGAAATAGAAGTAGTCCAATAGTGTCATTTTGCATTAATTTTCACCTTTCTAGAATTCTGAAATCATTGAAAATATTAGTATGAAGTTGAAATATTTGATTAACTGAATCCACATTAGACTTGCTGTGTTTTTTTCATTCATGTTTTATTCATAATAGGAAAAATAAAATAAATTGGAGGTTTAAAAGCAAATAAGACAAAATTAAACTTTCTTAACTATATTCTACTGATTAAAATGAAAGATAACATAAATAGGTAATTTTAAATATGCATAAACGTAACCCTTCTTATGCATTACCATTGTTATATTGAGATATGTACCTGTATTCCTATACGTTCCAGTTTTTTTTTTTTTTCAAGAAGTGACACCTTTTGTCAAATGTCCTTTCTAACTTTAATGAGATGACCATCTGGTTTCTGTTCCTTAGGATATTCACCTCCTGGACCATGTTTATTTATTTACATATGATAAATCATTCCTGCATCTTTAGAATGAAGTCAGATTTGTCAGGCTGGATAATTTCTTGATGTGTTCTTGAATTCAATTTACAAGTATTTTAATGAGATGTTTTACATCTATGTTCAACATATTTTTTGGGTGGTTAGGCCTCTGAGTTTGGTACTAGAGAAACAAACACTAGCTTCATAAAAGGAATTTGTAACCATATCTTTCTTTTTCTATCTTGTGGAATCATTTGGGGAATATTAGAGATTTTTCTTTGAAGTTTAGTCAGATTTCATGCAGAATTTAACTGGTTCTGGGTTTTATTACTTGGGAGAGGTTTGCTTCTAGAATTCAAAAACAATTACAAAAATATGCTTCAAGAAAACAAACCTAATTAAAAATGGACCATGGAACTAAACACTGAGTTATAAAGATGAAACACAAATGTTTAAGAAACCTTTTTAAAAGGGTCCAACATCTGTAGCCATTAAAAAATGCAAATGAAAAGCACTCTCAGATTTCCTCTTACTCCAGCCAAAATGACTAAGATAAATTCAAACAAACAAAGAAATGATGACAAATGCTGGCTTGGATTCACCTTGTTTGCTGTAAGTGGGAGTGCAAATTGATGTTCTTTCTTAACCCTGTATTATCCTCTAGTCCAGTGAAGAGGAATGTGAAGTCTAAGTTGAGTCCTGTTTCCACTCCTGTATATACTGTGACTAACTTCCTTTGAGGGTGGCATGTTCTGGCACACAGGCTATCAGGGAGAGATAATGAATACTCATGCAAACGGCGTTCTCTTAAAAATCAAATGCATTTATACTCATTCATCAGGGATTTCCTTTTTTATTTTTTGTTCAGAGTCAAACTACCAAGTGAGGCAAAACAGATTGAACCGATTCTTTCTTGCCATAAACCCTTGCTGGATTTAGTCTCAAAGGTTTAAGCTATGATTTGGAGACAGTCTGACTCAGCAGCTGGATAAGCTTTCCTACATGGCTGGGCTGCATCCTGAACTCTTGCAGAGAATTCAAAAAGATAAAGTCTGAAAAGGGTCCATTCAAATTAGGGACAAAAAGAAAAAGTGACCTTGGCAACAAAAGCGACAATAGATTGACAGGAAGGGAGCCAGATGGCTGAGCATGGAGCAGTGTGAATTGGAAATGAGGCAATTCAGACAAGGGAATAAAACGCTTATTTAAAAAGCTACATGTTTTTTCATAGAAAAGCAATCTTAATGAAACTAGCTGTTTTCTCAACTTAAAATTGCATAACTGTTATTATCACTATGTTGCAGAATTAGTAGTAAGTATAAGTTTGTTCATATTTCATTTTCAGAATTACTGAATTATACACACTGGGAACATCAATTTCTAGTTTAAAAACAAACTTACTTTTGAAGTAAGCTTTTAACTACAAGGCCCAAATACTGTAAGAGAAACAAGGTACATCAAAATCATATTCTGGTTTCTGGCATTCATCCAAGAAGATGGACATCTGTATCTCCTAAAGGAAAGAGCTATGTGCTTGGCCCTATGGCTTCAGGGAAGATCCAGTAAATTTACCGCAGGGTTCAGGCTATACCCTGGAGCTGTTATGGCAACCTGTACATCTAATTGACAGCATTTCAGCTGAAAACATCAATAATCTTTCGTTGTGGGTTCCAGAACCCTAGCAGGACTCTGAGGGCTCATTTCAGTAAGTTATTGCTTTATAGGTCACCTTTGCAGCAGATTTATATTGGGATCTCTCTTACTCTCTGAAAACCTGGGCTAAAGTTCCACCTAAAATCAGAGTGAACCAAAAAACACAGGCACAAAACACATTCTTTGCATCATTTCCCTTCTTATCTAAAATGTTGTCATGAAATAGCCTATAAACACATTACATTATTCCTCCTTTCTCTTTCCTCTCTTCAAACCATCCCATAAGCTCCCCATCCCCTGTTTCAAGTCCTTAGCCTTTTTTTCATTAATGGTTATATTTTTCATTCCCTCCAGGAAAAAATAATGATAATAAAAATTACATACTAAAGCCAGTAATAATTATAGCTTGAATAAGGAAAGGTCCTTGAAGATCTAACCTTGGAAGAGCTCGTGTCCACTGACATGTTCCTGGGAAAGAAGAGTCACTACTTTGGGATCTGGTGACTACTGTGCTGATTATGAATATGACCCACCAAACTTGAATAAAAATGAACTTAATTCTATATATTTTATGTGATTCCAATTATACGACATTCCGGAAAAGAAAATCCAAGAAATAGAAAGTAAAATACTGTTGTCTGACTCTGACTTGAAACACACAATGATGCTTTGTAGTCTTGTTGAAAACCTATAGTGAAGCACAATACAAAGGATGATACACATTAATCAGGGCTCATTTTTCATGTTTAAAGTATAGCACCAACATCTTTTTGTTGACAGATATTTCATTGGGTTGTCAGCTCACAAAAAGACACTGAGACTTATTATTAATTATGAAAGCTCAGTGGTTTACACCTAACAAGTTCTTATAACTTAAATTAACCCATATCTCTTAATCTATGTTCTTTTATGTGGCTCCATTACCTTTACTTTCTACTGCCCATCCTGCTTCCTCAGATATCTGGTGGGTGACTTCACCTTCTGCCCCAGGGTCTCTCTCTGCATTAAAATCCCACTGATCTCTTCTGCCTAGCTATTGACTGTTCAGCTTTTTATTACACCAATCACAGGAATACATCTTCACAGTGTACAAATATCCCACAGCACCTGTTCATCAATTTTATCCTATATTTATAGTGTTATTAACATGGAAACCATTAGAAAAAATCAGGCAAAATCTAGTATACAAAGTTTACTAGTAGCCTAAGTTTCAAAGATTTTATGAATAAGACCGTCATAGAGAATCCATGGATGTAAAAGTAAAGGAAATATTGAAGCAAATTTTAACATATTTCATCAATAGAATACTACAAATTAAAAATTAGTGTCATGCATTAAAATAGACAGTTTCTTCAGTTTCTCATGGTTCTTTGTGTAGATTGGATGGATCCTGAGTTTTCTCCCATTCACACTAGCATGTTCACTGGTGTGGTCCCTGTTCTGGTTATGTTTAAGCAGTCATTTCAGTAACGTTTCATTGATGTGCTTTCTGATATTTCTACAAAATGTATGTAGAAATATCTATATATGAGGCAGGTAAGGCCAAAAGCACTGGGCCATGCCTTAAGCAAACAAAGAGCTGTGACATGCACAGTAGTGTCCTGACCCAGAGGACCCTGAAACTCCCAAGATGACAACTGCTGACATAAGACTCAGAGCCAATCAGGAAACACCACAGCAGCAGGAAGCAGAGCCTGCCAAAAACTACACACGTAAGTACCTCAGTCTTTCATTCATAAATGAGAGTGCTTGAGTCTATCAGAGCCTATGCTGTTGATTCTGCGTCTATTCACCCCCTGCCCCCTGGATCACACAGTGGGATCCCAGCTGCAGAGCCAGCAACATATATCTATCTGTCTGTCTAACTCGCTATCTCTCTGTATGTATGTATCTATGTATATATACTAATAATTAAAGGAAAAGAGGCTAGGAAGGTGAAAGAGAGGAAGGGGAATATATGGGCTGGTTTGGAGAGAAGAAAGGGAAGGGGGAATGATATAATTAAAACAATTAAAGGGAAATAGTCTAAAGAAGAAAAATGGAGAGATGTTGTAGAATTTTTTGAAATTAAAATCATGAATAGGCAATTTTACATACATGGGTTCAAATAGATTTTCAAAGACAAGAAAAATTGACCAAAATTTTAGATGTTAAAACTATGTTAACTGATTGGAAATGGTCAGATAAGGTAAGAAGCAATCAAGTCTATCTCCATAATTTTTAATCTTCATTTTATTTAATATTTTAAATATATCTTTCTTTTCCTCCCTCCAAGATTCCTCATATGCTCCTCTTGTTTTTATTTAAAATCATAGCCTTTTTTCTATTACATTTTTATATTATAATTTAATTTAATTTTACATATCAGCCACAGATTTCCCTGTCCTTCCCCGCCCTCTGCCCCACCATCCCCCCAGCCAACCCCCTATTCTCATCTCCTATAGGGCAAAGACTCCTCTGGTGATTCAGTTCAACCTGGTAGATTCAGTCCAGGCAGGTCTAGTCCCCTCCTCACAGGCTGAGCAAAGTGTCCCTGTATAAGCCCCAAGTTCCAAACAGCCAGCTCATGCACTGACAGGTCCCGGTCCCACTGCCTGGGTGCCTCCCAAACAGATCAAGCTAATCAACTGTCTCATTTATCCAGAGGGCTTGATCCAGTTGGGGGCTCCTCAGCCATTGGTTCATAGTTCATGTGTTTCCATTCGTTTGGCTATTTGTCCCTGTGCTTTTTCTATTCTTGGTCTCAACAATTCTTGTACATACAGTCACTTCTCTTTCTCGCCAATTGAACTTCTGGAGCTCCACCTGGGGCCTGGCCATGGATCTCTGCATTCGGTTCCCTCAGTTATTGGATGGGGTTTCTAGCAGGACAGTTAGGGTGTTTGGCCATCCTGTCACCAGAGTAGGTCAGTTCGGGC